>NC_084839.1:57510916-58126541 GCF_033115175.1 Lepus europaeus
CCTTATATGAAGGCAAATGACCAGCAGTCATTTCAAGCCTTACTTTAGAAAGCAAGAGAGTAATTTGGCCTCAAGACAGAAGAATGCAAGGGAGGAAGAGAAACAGACACACAAGGGACCTTCAAAAAATTTCTGTGAAACAAATATATTGAAAAAACTATGGGCCGGCGCTGCGGCTCACTAAGCTAATCCTCCGCCTACGGTGCCAGTACCCCGGGTTCTCGTCCCGGTTGGGACGCCAGATTCTGTCCCGGTTGCTCCTCTTCCAGTCCAACTCTCTGCTGTAGCCCGGGAAGGCAGTGGAGGATGGCCCAAGTGCTTGAACCCTGCACCCACATGGGAGACCAGGAGGAAGCACCTGGCTCCTGGCTTCGGATTGGTGCAGCGCCAGCCGTAGTGGCCATTTGGGGGGTGAACCAATGGAAGGAAGACCTTTCTTTCTGTCTCTCTCTAACTCTGCCTATATTAAAAAAAAAAAGTGTGAATTTCAATTTTTGCATAAAGATAAATTTTGTTCATTTTCCTACGATCTTCGAAGTATGGGAGGGAGACAAACAAAAATAATCTTACCAATAAATGGTAATCTTATCAAAAAAATCAAATACCAAGTGTAAAAAATGATTCTGGAACCCTCCATCACATCATATGCAAAAACTAAAAGGAATCTCAGACCTTAATGCAAGGGCTAAAACTACTGTAATCTTAGCAGAAAATAAAGTCTTAGTGACCTTAGGCAAAGATTTCTCAACACACACACACATACGCAAGAGGGGAAAAAAATAAACATTAAAATTAAAAACTTTAGTTCTTCAGGAGACACCTTTTAAGAAAAGCAATGTAGGAACTGTGGAGTAATGGGTTAAGCCACTGCTTAGGAGCACCTGGTTAGAGTCCCAGCTACCACACCTGGAAAGCGGCAGATGATGGGCCAGGTTTCAGCCACCATGTGGGAGACCCAGGTACAGTTCTTGGCTCCTGGCATCAGACTGTACTCATCCCAGCTGCTATGGACATTTGGGGAGTGAACCAGAACGAAGATTTCCCTCTGTCTTCTGTTACTTAGCCTTTAATAAATATTTGTTTTTTTGTGTGAAGATTTATTTATTTGAGAGTCAGAGTTACACACAGAGAAGAGAGGCAGAGGTCTTCCAAACAATGGTTCACTCCCCAATTGGCTGCAATGGCCGGAGCTGCGCAGATCTGAAGCTAGGAGCTTCTTCTGGGTCTCCCACGTGGGTGAAGGGGCCCAAGGACTTGGGCAATTTTCTACTGCTTCCCCAGGCCATAGCAGAGAGCTGGATTGGAAGAGGTGCAGCCAGGACTAGAACCGATGCCCATATGGGATGCCGGTACTTCAGGCCAGGGCTTTAACCCACTGCACCACAGCACCGGCACCCCTCAAAAAGACTGTTTTCAAAAAAATTTTAAATTGAAAACAAATTTCAGGGGAATCTGATACTAGTACACAGTACCTGGTGAAACACAGGTATTTCCTAGAAAAAGGTGGCACACACATGCTATTTATTGACACTCAGCACTCAGAAGTTTGGGCTATAAATATTAAGTTCAATCCCCAAAACCTTACACCACAGTAAAGACTCAAAGAGGTAAAATAATTTACCTCAGGCTATCATTGCAAAAAAGAGCACTAAACAAAACTTTCTGGATGATTAACTTGTATATGTTAACTTCCTAAATGAAGACATGCAACTGTACAACTCTGAAACTTTAATGGTCCAATTGTTTTCTTTTTTAAAGATTTATTTATTTGAAAGGCAAGAGGTACAGAGAGGCAGAGGCAAAGGCAGTGAGAGAGAAGTCTTTCATCCGCTGGTTCACTCCCCAGATGGCTACAACGGCTGCAGCTGTGCCAATCCAAAGCCAAGAACCAGCAGTTTCTTCCAGATTTCCCACATAGGGGCCCAAGGACTTGGGCCATCTTCCACTTCTTTCCCAGGCCAAAGCAGAGAGCTGGATTAGAAGTGGAGCAGCCAGGACTTGAACTTTCCCCCATAAGGGATGCCAGCACTGCAGGCAGTGCTTTACTCTCTACGCTACAGCACCGGCCCCACCAACTGTTTCTAACATTCAAGCTTCCAACCATGACTTCAAAAAATCCAAATCACTTTGAATTTTTCCCATAAATTTTCCAATCCTTTGTTCTGTCAGCAAGTTTCTATCTAATAAAATGAAATGACCTCTCTTATGTTACCAGATTAAAAAATGACTCACTGGTTTAAATAAAAAGTACAAACACATGTGCATACAAAATTTATTTATTAATTTAAAAGGCAGAAGGAGAGGTCTCCCATCCACTGGTTCAAACCCTAAATGCCTGCCAACAGCTGGGGCTCGGCCATTCTGAAAGGCATGAGCCAGGAACTCAATCCAGGTCTCCCAAGGTACACAATAACAGGAAGCTGGAATTGGAACAGGAGCTAGGATGTAAACCTAGAACCTCAATATGGGACCATCCCAAGTAGTTGCCTTAACTGCTGCACCTAATATCTACCCTTAGATTCAGCTTCTGTGAATAAGAGACACTCTCCTGCCACTTCTTTATGGTTTGAATTTCCTAACCACATTCTATTTTTATGAAGGAAGAAGGGATTACCTGGATCATAACTCAAAGAGTCTACACCATTGGCAGTCACAATGCCTTTAATACTTCAATGAACAGCTACCACTCCTTATTCAAATTTTTTCTATTTCATGTATTTAAAATTTCATGTGACCTTCTTTAAGTCAAAAACATTTACTCAAGATGGCACTTAGCCTAGAAGTTAAGATATTTACATCCCCCTTCAGAGTGCCTGGGTTCAATGCCAGGCTCTGGCTCTAGCTTCCTGCCAATACAGACCCTGGGAGACAGTATAGTAACTCAAGTAATTAGATCTCTACCACACTCATAAAGACCTAGATTGCATTTCCAGCTCCTGGCTCCTGGCTCCAGTGTCTTCCTAAATTGCCATTGTCATAGGAGTGTACCAAGCAGCAGATGGCAGCTCTGTCTCAAAGATAAATGGGGGCAGCCGGCGCCGTGGCTCATTAGGCTAATTCTCTGCCTGTGGCACCAGCACTGTCCCGGCTGCTCCTCTTCCAGTCCAGCTCTCTGCTAAGTCCTTGGGCCCTGCACCTGCATGGGAGACCAGGAGGAAGCACCTGGCTCCTGGCTTCGGATCGGCACAGCTCCGGCAGTAGTGGCCATTTGGGCAGTGAACCAACAGAAGGGAGACCTCTCTCTCTCTCTTACTGTCTATCACTCTACCTGTCAGATAAATTAAAAAAAAAAAAAAAAGGAAGAAAGAAAAGATAGAGGGGCCAGTGTTGTCATGTTGTAGGTAAAGCTACCATCTGCATCGTTGGCATCCCACACGGGGGCCAGTTTATGTCCCAGCTGCTCCACTTCTGCTCCAGCTACCTGTTAATGGCCCGGGAAAAGCAGTGCACAATGGTTCAAGTGTTTGGGGCCCTACATGAAGCTTCTTTCTGGCTTCTATCTGACCTTCTTGTGGCCATCTGGGGAGTGAACCAGCAGATTTCGCTCGTCCTCCCTCCTGCCTCTGTTTCAAATAAATACATAAATCTTTAAAAAAATAAAGTGAAATAAAGCATTTAAAATATAAAAAAAATTAGAGTATTTGGCCTATAACTTACCTAAAGAAATAGTCCTTTTAAAGAATATGAGAGATAAAATTATATACACACATCTATGAGTACTTCATATTGTTCACAGAAAAAGCATATTATGAAAAACCTATGCAGAGCTCAAAAAAATTCTACTAAAATATTTATTTATTTATTTGAAAGGCAGAGGCAGAGAGAGAGAGAGAGAGAGAAGACATCTACCAACTGCTTCACTCCCCAAATGGCCTCAATGGCCAGAGCTGGGATGATCCAAAGCCAGGAGCCAGGAGCTTCTTCTGGGTCTCCCACACGGGTGCCGGAGCCCAATTACTTGGGTCATCTCCTACTGCTTTCCCACGCCATAGCAGAGAGCTAGATTAGAAATGGAGCAGCTGGGACTTGAACCAGTGCCCTTATTGGATGCCAGCACTGCAGGTAGCAGCTTTTTACCCACTATGCCACCCAACTAGACTAAATTACCAGCTCCTGGCATTGATTCTCTCACCCCCACACGAGGCATATATACGGGGAGGAAAACAGTGGATGGCAGCACTCTGACACATGGGGTTTCTCTATTTTGCAAATGACTTGGACTTAAAAAATAGTAAAATGATAGAAAAAACACTTCAGGCTGGTGCTGCGGCTCAATAGGCTAATCCTCCGCCTATGGCGCTGGCACCCTGGGTTCTAGTCCCAGTCGGGGCGCCAGATTGTGTCCCAGTCGCTCCTCTTCCTGTCCAGCTCTCTGCTGTGGCCCGGGAAGGCAGTGGAGGATGGCCCAAGTCCTTGGGCCCTGAACCCACATAGGAGACCAGGAGAAAGCACCTGACTCCTGGCTTCGGATTGGCGCAGTGCACCGGCCACAGCAGCCACTGGAGGGTAAATCAATGGTAAAAAAGGAAGACCTTTCTGTCTCTCTCTCACTGTCCACTCTGTCCAAAAAAAAAAAAAAAAAAAAAAAACTGCCATAGATACTTCAGTATCTCTTGGGGGACACTTGGGGGGCCATGGCCAAAGTTAAATTTGTGGCTCACATCACATGTATAAAACAGCAGTAAAGGTAGGCTGGCGCCGCGGCTCAATAGGCTAATCCTCCACCTTGCGGCGCTGGCACACCGGGTTCTAGTCCCGGTCGGGGCATCGGATTCTGTCCCGGTTGCCCCTCTTCCAGGCCAGCTCTCTGCTGTGGCTCAGGAGTGCAGTGGAGGATGGCTCAAGTGCTTGGGCCCTGCACCCCATGGGAGACCAGGAGAAGCACCTGGCTCCTGCCTTCGGATCAGCGAGATGTGCCGGCCGCAGTGGCCACTGGAGGGTGAACCAACGGCAAAAAGGAAGACCTTTCTCTCTGTCTCTCTCTCACTGTCCACTCTGCCCATCAAAAAAAATAATAATAATAATAAAAAAACCAGCAGTAAAGGAACATGAAGGGATACCAAAAATCCCTGAAGAGTAAAGATGATGTTTTGAAGGATCTTTTTAGGTCATAATCAAATTGTAGTTATTAATTTCTCAACAGATATAAAATATGATCTAAAATGGTTTCAAACTATAAAAAACATTTAAAGTAATGGTTTAACTTCTTGGGAGGAAGGGAGACAGCATTCTTAACCTATGGCCTATAGATTTTTATGGCCACTGAAATTCTTGTCTCACTCACCTCTCAATGTACTAAAAAGATTTCAAAGTTTAAGTCAGACTACCTGAGTAAACATCCAAGTTACTACCCTATCATAAAGACAACATGAGAAAGTAGGTAAATGACAACATGTTGAAGATTAATAATTAAAGGGCCCTATTTTAAATGAAAATTCCAGCAGAAGTAACATATCATTACAAAGTTCTGGGGCCAGTGCTGTGGCATAGCAGGTAAAGCTGCTGCCTTTAGTGCCAGCATTGCATATGGGAATCAGTTCACATACCAGCTGCTCCACTTCCAATCCAGCTCTCTGCTGCGGCCTGGGAAAGCAGCAGACATTGGCCCAAGTGCTTGAGCCCCTGCACCTGTATGAGAGACCCGGAAGAAACTCCTGGCCCCTGTCTTCGGATTGGCCTGGCTCCAGCTGTTATGGCCACTTGGGGAGTGTACCAGTGGGTGGAAAGATTCCCCCCTACCCCGCCTCTCTGTAACTCTGCCTTTCCAGTAATATATATTAAAAAAAAAAAAAAAAAAAAAACACACACACACAAAAAACAAATCCACACACAGTCTACTCATTATCTTTCACAGCTAAATAAATATATATAAAGGGCAGCATGAGACGACTGAAAATTTACCATGGAATTCTGAGAGATCAACCTTATCCTCAAGTTTTTTTTTTCTTCTGAAACTTATTTGATAAACCAAAGTGACAGAGAGATCTTTCATCTGTTTGCTGGCTTACTCCCAAGTGCCCACAACAGCCAAGGCTGAGCCAGGAATGGGCCAGACCCAAGTCAAGAGCCAGAAGCTCCATCCACGTTCATCCTGTGGACGCCAGGAACCCAAGATGTCAGGCCATAATCTTATGCTTCCCATGCACATTAGCAGGGAGCTGGATTAGAAGTAGAGGCAGGACATTCCAGGCACTCTAATATGGGATACAGGCATCCTAAGCAGTGCCTTAACCCACTGTTTTACAACACCTGCCATGCCAACATGCCAGCCACTCAGGTTTCTTAAACTAGGACAATTTTTGCCAAGGTAGTATAGAAAGAAAAGTTAAATAGCTAAAAAAGTTAAAAGTTAAATAAATTCTTATTTTAGCAGTCCAGCTCTCATAGGCATCCTGAAAATGGAAAAAGTAAAAAGTCTTATGATTTTATGTATTTAGTTTCCCTGGTGACATATTAAATTTACATATTATTCTATATAATATAGTTCACAATTAAATAAAACCTACCTTGCCCTATGATGAAAGTAGTAATCTCCATTAAATAGCAAACTACTAAAGTTCTATTTCTATCACCCAAACACTCAATTGTAATAATATTAAAAATAATAAAAACAGGAATAATAAAATGTTCAGTCTATAGTTGCTTAAATATTTTCCTACCTTCACACTGGTTTCTCGGAAGAATCTTCCACCTTGTTTTTATCACGTTTTCCAAAATTTGTAGTCCATAATACTGAAAATTGGACAATAGAAGTATGTGAATATATTGCTATAGGACTGGCAACGCTCAGGATTCACAAATGGACAGACATTTACACATTCACATCTAAAGTTTCAAAAACAATAGGCTACCAAGTTTAATTACATATATTAAACAAGGATCTATTCACCCATATACTGAGTTTTCATGCATTTTCCTCATTTTACTGTTTACTACTCTATGTAACGTCCTGCTGTTTATACATGCTCACACCAGGAGGAAAAAATAAATAGAAAGCCCTTTAGCAGCCAAATGGGCTTATCTGTAGAAGAAGAAACAGCAGCCAGATATGAATTCACAGCATAAATGACTGCCCATAGGCTCACGTACTTTTACACGACCAGGCTCCTAAAAATTTAGCAGTTTGGATGCTATCAAGCTTCCTACCATCCTCAAGGAGTTGTAAGCTTTTGGTCAAATGTTAAAGTATTGCCACAGATACTTTCTATACAAAGGGTTTATAAGCATCACTGGTGTGTTATTTAAGGAGCAGCAAGACAACCCATGGGTTTATTTTAAATTTATTCCCACCCTTATAGTTGCTATTTCTACTAATTTAAAGATAAACTTTTATGCACAGTCAAAATATTACACAAATCCATGTTGCAATCTGTATCTACCTTTCAGGTATTCCTTCCTAAATACAAAAGTTGTAACTGAAAGTATAAAACAAAGTTTTAAAAAAAGAGATACCACTTCCAGGCCATTTTGTCCCTCCTGCTGATTACTCACTCTAAACAGTCAACAATGTTTACAAGAATTTACAATACTCCAAGAGTCACTACTTAAAATTGTAACTATGACCAATTAGCGTGGATAGGCAGGAGGAAGAAAAAGGACAAAAATGTGGTAAATTTCAACTGTAACAATTAGGGAAGAATCAGCTACAATACCTGAAAGGTAAACTCACTGATATAGACATATAACCTCAGATTGCAAGTTTTGGCTGAGAATAAGAGTTCATCTTTAAAATGGTTAGTCATTACACAATAAAATAGGAGCATTAGTATTTCAACCAAAGGGATCATGTGAATGCTCATTTTATCCAAAGCACAATATAGACTGTCCCAAACTACATTGTGCTCAAACAGTGAATGTTTTTGCTGTTTTCTTTCATTTTAACATTTCATACTTTTCAGGAAAATTTTGCCATTTCAACTGAAATCCTATATTTGCAGAACATTCCTTAAAGACTTATAAAATAAAAACAAGGCCAAAGTAAAATTCTGAAATTACAAATTTGATACCATTAAAAAGTTTCATAATCAGCAGTAAATAGTGAAGCTTTCTATCTATAAGTCTAGTTATCAGAAATGTAAATAAACAGCCAAAAATAAAACAAAAACCCCAAAGTTTCTGATTCATTGAAATTCCAATTTTATAGGCACAAAATCAGATTGTCAAAGGTTTAATAAGTCAAAGCAGTGTACTGCTTATTACATTGAATCTTTTCTCTTCCTAATATTTAATCAATTAAAGACTCTGAAAACACTAACCAGTTAGAAATGACAATCTTCAAGATAAATTTCTCCTTCCTCAATCAAAATTACCTTTTAAAAACTATTTCTTTATTGCTAACTTGCATTCATTTACTTCTTTTTTACTGTCTGATACTGTTATCTCAAACATCTATTTACTAACCTCTATACCTTTCTCAAACTATAAAAAGGTAGTGTAAGCTCACTGAAGGCATAAATCATATTTCATCTTTCTGTCAAGAAGGTTGAGCTAGGGAGCACAGTAAAAGCTTCACATAAATTAGGTAAAAGAATACAAATACCTCCATCATAATATCCTAAACCCAACCTCTCTTGGACATAAAGACTCTCTGCATATGAAACCAAACAGAGAATTCACATCCCTTTGAAAGAATTATTTTTGTTCAAAAATATGAAATGACAGCCAAATCCGAACGTCAATGATAAATGACTACTTTGGAAACATCCATAAATAATCCAAACCTTCTAAAGAATTACACTTCTGTTTTACATGTCAGAACTTGAGAATCCACTGCTGAGTTATGAAGATGAGGGACAGGTAACAGCAAAGACTAAATGAAAAATAAATGCATGAAATGATCCCTATGGTAGAAATTTCTACTGAGCCCTTAAAAATACTTATTTTATGCATTGAATTCCCCTTTCCCCTCCCACCACCCATGAAACAAAAACAATTGATGAACAGAATTCAGTTAAAGGGAATCAAAAGGGTAGACCTTGTGGAGGCCTGCCGTCAAAGCCTAGCTGTGTCAGTTGCACAGGAAGACACCCCTTTTCTTCCTATTACAAGCAATCAACATAATGGAACATTATGATTAATATCAGGTAGTGTTAACATCTTTAAAGAAAAAAAAAATGATTGCATAAAAGCCAAATGTCATAGTGCATAAATTTAGCACCAAATCATTTGTAATTTATGTAAATTGAAGAATTCTTTACCTGTTGCTTTCTTTCTGTTCCTCTAATCATCTCATTTTTCACAAGACAAATTTGAGATTTTAAAAATACTGTTGATAAATCAACTTAAACATTAGTAATGTCTGTCAGTATAAAAAGCAAAATTTACCAGGCAAGCAAACAGGCATACACTGTTATGTTACTTAAGGTTAGCACTTTGAGGAAGTTCTGGACTGTAATTTTGCCCTAAAATTTACAAGATGTCAAAACTAATTAATATTTTAAAACTGTTATTTAACACAGTCTGATTTCAGAAACAGATGTGAACATGGCTATGGTCTGTTTTAACACAATGTATATCAAGTGGAAACCTTTTGTGTATTAAACAGAATGCCATGTAGTTCATTTTATTACTTTAAGGCAGTTTAAAGAGAAGCGTGAATCATCAAGCCTAAAACAGTCAAAACACATTTTGATCAACCCTTCTGTTCAAACTTAAGAAAAAAGGACCCGAATTATAACATTTTCAATTGCGAATAAAAACTGAGTGCTGTCCCATTAAAAAACATTGGTACCATGGAGTAAAGTTTTAAGCTGTCCACACAACTTGGTGTTGGAGGTGCCTAGCCTGTATTATATTGATTACTTGCCCAAAATAATTCCTCTGATGTTAGGTTTCATCTCTGAATAACATTCAGAATTTATGCTACTTGAGACTTGTAGACATATTCTACAAAGAAGAAAAAACAAAAAACAAAACAACAACCCAAAAAAAAAAAAAAAAAAAAAAAAGCCACCTTGCATACTAGTCCCAATCTCGAAACTTCATTCATAATTCTTAGGACTATTTGCAAGAATTAATCTTATGTTTAAGACAAAATTTTGAAGTTAACAATATAAAGTGATTTGAGATAACAAATGCTCATATTAAAAATGAGATACCTTCCTCAAAGTTTATGACTGGAAGAAAAAATAATGGATTTTAAAACCACCACTTGCTTACTTTCGTGTTCATATTCTGTGAAAATTCCAAAATTGTGTCGACTCTTGTCCACGCATCAGGATGCTCCTTTAAATGTGTCAGTACTTCTTGAGCCATTCTTTGCTAAAATATTACACAAAAAGATTTTTTAAGCTAACTTGTTCTTTTGAATGATTCATTGCAATTAAAGAGTGAGCAAGGCACAAGTTGTAACACGACATGATTCTATCAACTTCTGGAAACATTCAAGAAATAACAGACTTCTACAGAAACGAGTAAAAGTGTGATAAACATCAATCATAAACTTTAATTATAAAATGAAAAAGTTTATTTCTTTCAAATAGAATAGTCTTTTTTGAGTAAGTCTGGTTTATTTGACATTCTCAAAAATGAATTCAAATTCAGCCAAAGCTAATGAAGCAGAAGTTTTTAGCACTTAACAATCAACATACAACAGTTCCCACCTACTTAAGTTTACAGGGGTATACTCTTGCTTTATGAAAGGTTATCAATGGGCCAGCGCTGTGGCATATCAGGTAAAGCCACTGCCCACAGTGTCAGCATCCCATATGGGCGGCTGGTTCAAGTCCCAGCTGCTCCACTTCCAGTACAGCTCTCTGCTAATGAACCTTGGAAAGCAGCAGATGGCCCATGTACTGGGGCCCCTGAACCCACATGGAAGACCCAGAGACGGCTCCCAGCTCCTGGCTTCAGCCTGGCCCAGCGCTGGCCATTGCAGCCATTTGGGGAGTGAATCAGCAGTTTGAAGATCTTCCTCTCGGCCTCTCTGTAACTCTGCCTTTCAAATAAATAAATAAATCTAAAAAATACCTAAAGTTTTTTTTTTTTTTTTTTGACAGGCAGAGTGGACAGCGAGAGAGACAGAGAGAAAGGCCTTCCCTTTTCCGTTGGTTCACCCCCTAAGTGGTCGCTAAGGCCAGCGCACAGTGTCGATCCAAAGCCAGGAGCCAGGTGCTTCCTCCTGGTCTCCCATGCGGGTGCAGGGCACAAGGACCTGGGCCATCCTCCACTGCCTTTCTGGGCCACAGCAGAGAGCTGGACTGGAAGAGGAGCAACTGGGACAGAATCCAGCGCCCCAACCGGGACTAGCACCCAGGGTGGAGGATTAGCCTAGTGAGCCGTGGCCCGGACCAAAAAAAAAACTTTAACCAAGGGAAACCAAGCCTAAATCCCAAATACCTACAGAAATATACAAAAATGAATTTAATTACAACCTTTTTCAAAAAGATCAACTAAATTTATTTTAACTATACTTTTCCCAGTCTGAAATTCCACTAATTTCATATCAAATCCTATTTATTTTATAAAATATTTCTTTTCCTGCTTTCATATTTTTAAAATGCAAATTTAGAAATAATATAAAGCCTGGAGTCAGGGTTGTGGCGCAGTGGGTTAAGTTGCCATCTCTGACGCTGGCATCCTATACTGGCTGTGTTGGCTAGGGTCCCTGCTTCTAATCCAGCACCCTGCTAATGTACCAGAAAAGGAAGCAGAAGATGGCCCCAGTGTTTGGGCCCTTGCCACCAATGTGGGAGATCTGGATGGAGTCCAGGCTCCCAGCTCTGATCTGGCCCAGCCCTAGACAATGAAACCATCCAACAAATGACCCAGTGGAGGGAAGATCTCTTTGTCTCTCTGCCTTATTTCAAATAAATAAAAATAAGGAAATATTATATCTATCTATCTCATCTAAAATTAACAAATATTAACATATTTACTTTAAAAAAATTTGAATTTACTTTGTCCTTTCTTGTCCATATCTTCACTGCATATGTATGAATTTATGAACAGTTTTATGGCTACCAAATTTTACATTACTAGTATACTGTCAATTTTCTTCTGCAATTTGCTCTTTCCATTCAACATAGTTTTAAAGATCCACCCATGGGAACATTATATACCTAGTTTTTTCTGTACCATTTTAAGCATTTTACCAAAAGCTTTTAATTCTACTGACATTTTTTTTTCAATTAAGCAATAGCCTAATCTTCACTTTCTCACCTTTAAAGGTTATTTCAAAACAATGAGAATTCTAAGCAGGTACTTCTTCTGACACTATCATCATTTATTTCAATCTCAACAAATCATGTTCTTCCCAGTTAGTTGTAACTTTACTCTCTGAAGTTACTTTTTGTATTTGCATCCTTATGTCTTCCTTGCTTTGGCGTAACCCCACCATCCTTACATAACATTCTTTTATTAACTTAAAACCCCAATGGGGTTTTAAAAAAAAGACAAAAGGAACTAAAGAGGGAGAAAATCTAGCATCTCCCTGTGCTACTAACTGAATGGTGAAAGTATTTTAGTTGCTAAGCAATAGATTTAAGAGTTCAAGATACTTTAGCAGAACACAATATTGAAGAAAACATCCAACTCTTCCCCTATCTTTTTTGTCCTCTTGCTGTCTACGTAACTAAAAATAGAAAAATGTTTGTTAACAGAAAGTAGTCCTACTGACAGTGCCAAATATCCCACTACACTACTCATTCAGGCAAAAATTCTGTATATAGATTAAAAACTACCCTTCTAATTCTCCCCTTTCATCTTTAAAAAAAGTTACCTACAGCTGACTTTGAAAGTTTAATTAACATGATAAATTTTGTCATTATCCTGAGATTAGCAAAATCAAATTTAAGAAACTACACCACATATTGAAACAATGAGTTTGTATAACATATGATACATTTTTTCACTACTGCTAAATGTTAAACAGAATGTCTTCCATAAATCAGGTACAGTAAAAGATGTTTTACAAACCTCACTACTAATCTGCCTCTCTTGCAAGGAAGAACATCTGTACATAGGATTCTAGAGCAATGACTGAAGAACTTCCCCAGAATTAAATACACTTCTAACACTAAAAACATGTTTCCCACTTCAGTTCTCTTTTCTTTTGAAATAAGACCTCTCCCGCTCCAGGGAGGTGTTATATGAAAGGCAGACATATTTAGAACATTTAAAGATAGGACTTTTAGCCACCTAAGGAGTTAAATGGCTTTAAGCTCAAAATCTTAATTTCTTCACTTATAACAAGCAATTTACTGATTATTTTTATGCAACTGATTTGTCACATGATATAATTAGACCTAACATTCTTTTTACTTTTGGGAGACTTATCTATTGCCCCTATAAGTAAAAAAACACCTAATCATTTCTCTAATCTTTTTATTAAGTCAACTTTAAAACAAATCATTAAATCTTTTAATATTGTGAAATATTATTAAAAACTTACTAGAATATATTCTCGATAAAATAATCATTAATTCTCAGTTACCAGCCTAGAACACTGGTCTATGTTGGTTTATTCACACTTTTTACATGTTGTGAATTAGGTTAAAGAGTGAAGATTAAACAGAATTAGCAACTCAATCAAGTAAAAAAAAATTAAATATCCTTCTAGTGACTGTAGACTTGAGTCCATTAACAACATTCAAAGCCGAATCCAATCTTACTTCATGCTTTTCAACCTTATTTTCATACTTTCTTCCAGAAACTGCAGCTTTCCATGAATCCATGTTGGAAGGAATGAAGCTAAAAGTTCCATGTTGAATGTATAACATAAGGGAACAACTGTATGACATGTAATATATACCAAAGGAATAACTTTTTCAAGAATATTTTTGGAGATTACATATTGATCAAGTGCCTCCAAGAATATAAACCTGAACTGAAAAACAGAATCAGCAGAGTAATTTTTTTCCACTCACATAAATTCCACAGCCCTTTCTTTTTAGTGCTCTTTTATTGTAAGGAAACTAGTAGTATTAATTTCACAAGATAAAAACAATTATGCTGGGTGTAGGAGGTAAAGCCGTTGGCACCCCCTAGAGGTACAGGTTCAAGTTCTGGCTGCTCCACTTCCAATCCAGCTCCTGCTAATGTGCCTATGAAAGCAGCAAAAAACGGCCCAAGTGTTTGGGCCCCTGCACCACATGGGAGACCAGAAGGAACCTCTTGGCTCCTGGCTTCAGCCTGGTCCAGCCCTGGCCATTGTAGCCATTTGGGGAGTGAACTAGAAGATGGAAGAGCTCTCTAACTCTACCTTTCAAATAAATAAATCTCAAATGCACATTAGTATTTATATGTCATGCATTTTGGATTATCTCTGTAAGATACCATATCCACCTCTGAGGTCTCTAAAAACTATGATAGTGAATATGCATATAAATATCTTGACAATATAAATAGCTCCATATCTACTAGCTGTGTATCATCTAACTAGGAATCTAACATTTTGGCAATGTATCTGTGCTATATTTCACCTTAAAAATCGATTTTTGATCCAACTATAGAAATTTTTACTCATTTAGAGCTGAGTTTAGCTCTGTAAGATAAAGATTCAAGATTGCTCACTTTCTTGTAACACACACAACTTAAAACCACACACATTCTTATCTCACTTATCTTTTAATTGGGTGAGAAAAAATGTTTAATCAAAACATGGCTTATGTATATAATTCTCTACCTTAACAGTAGCACTTTTACAAGGGCACAAAATTCAAACAAAAAAGTACTCTATTAATGGATTTTTAAACAAATATATCCATAAAGTACTTTCATAATTTAAATGCTTCTGAAAAAAGAATCATAAAATCCAAACATACTAAGTATATACAAAGGTACATACAACCTGCAATACCTACAAAGCATTTAACATGTATTAAACAGAGTAAAAGTTCCTGAAATACCAAACAAGCATCCCACTCCAACCATGTTAAATAATGCAGTTTTTTCTCCTGACCAATTCTTATTAATTTTAAGAGGGGTCTTCAAAAAGCTCATGGAAAATGCATATTATGAAAAAATGCTGGATTTCAAAACATTTGCATCTAAATGTGTTTTAATTCCACGTTTCCACCAAATTTTTGAAGTATCCCTATATATTCCAAATTCATATAAACCACAGATTTTCTTTTTAAAAGATGATAGCTTTAAATTTGATTCTAAACACAACTTTGTTACACACTGTAATTATGTTATTAAGTTTTGTTTAGCTACTTTACCTGGGCTCCTTCTCCATGGTATAAGCAATTCACCACATTGTCTAAAAGGTTGATATCCAGTTTTTGGCTGAAATCAAGCAGCTGGCGAGCTGCATGGTCTGCTAACATTGTCATAATTGCTGGCATAGATTACTGAAAATAAAGGAAAAAAATTGAAGCTGTCTATGAGGTGTTGGTTATCAGAAACCTACAAATTATTTTACTTCAAACATTTTTACAAATAACTGGAGCGCCTTAAAAGACCACCTAATTAGTAACAACAGGTATTAAGAGCAAATAACAGAAGCTAAATTACTTAACTACTCATACCATTAGTTACTAGGGTCCTTAACTTTCCTAGCCTTTTTTAGGCCTACCTCATACCTCCCCCTCCTAAATTTTAATCTAATAAAAAGCACATTTATAAGTTTATTAGGGTTTTAGGGCCCTAAAAATTAATACAGCTCTAAGTCCTGATCCCAAATTCTTAAACAGATTAACAAGTGGAGATGGTTTTTTCTTCCTATATAGCATCTTTTGGATAGCTTAGTAAAAGCTCACTCCACATTCTTAATTTTTAATATGTGTCGAAGAAAGTATTACATATGGATATAGGGGGTGGTATTGCGGTGCAGTGTGTTAAGCAGCTGCCCGCAACTCCAACACCCGCATCCCATAAGGGCGCCAGCTGAGTCCTAGCTGCTCCACTTCCAATTCAGCTCCCTGCTAATGTGGTTGACAAAGCAGTGGAGGATGATCCAAGAGATTTGCCCCTGCACTCCCTTTGGAGATCAAGATGGAGTTCCAAGAAGCTCCTGGCTTCAGCCTGGCCCAGCCTGCGCTGCTGTGGCCATTTGGGGGAGAGAACCAGCAGATGGAAGCTCACTTGCTCTTTTCTAACAATGCCTGTCAAATAAATAAATCTTAAAAAAAAAAAAATTAAGTAAATGTGGATGTAAGATTTCCTATTGTTTAGGATGTAAAAATGTATTTCTTGGTCATATACTTTCCTTGAATAAATGGTCTAGAAAAAAAACGCTTATGGCAATATACCAACCAAGATTTTCAAAAATGTCCAGGTATTCACTGGCAAGGCAAAAGTTTAATAAAAACTTGCCAATTTCAAAATAAAAATAAATTCTATCTTAACAGAAAAGTGAGCTGCCTCAAACAGAGGTACTGGGTAAAAACTGTTCATATGCAATGCTATCCTTTTAAGAGCACACTGGCAGACATGCACATTTTTAGATGCCCAGAACTATAAAAATATTTTCTCTGCTTTTTCTTCAAAGTCAATGCCACTTACATCTGTTTTTAAACTTTTCTGGGGGTCAAGATGCCTTGGAATCAGAACATAACAGCTCTAGCCAAATTTTAAAAACTCACAATTTTGTATACAGTCAACAAGGATTCAAGATATCCTGAAAGCCATTCATGAAACCCATGGGTTGATGTACAGTATTTAGCAGTTAACAGGTCAGAAGGTCATTGCCACTTCTCCTTTTGAGATCAGAAACATTTGGACAAACCAATTTGATGAAAAAAGGCATCATTCCTTGGCCACTTTATAGCAATTTAAAAACAGTCTTAATAATGGAGGCAAATTTATTGCAAACACTTTATCTTAAAGATCATTTCAGTCACAATAAAGTCCACAATGAGTCACCTAGGTTAAGTATAATGTAAAAATCAAAAAATTAATGAGTACAAGGAACTTTTTAAATTCCTCTATAGTCTTTTGGTTGTTTATTGGCAATTAAAACGGTGTAAGATTTCAAACGTTTTAGTTGCAGATATTAAACAAACATGTTATACACCACATATAAAAACTTAGTTCCAAATAAGATACACTTGTATATATTCCACCAATGAATGTAAAAATTTTCCTATACTTTCTAGCGCCATACTATTTTATAAGACTAGAACAATTTAAAAATTGAGGCTTAAAACCAATGTCCACAAAGCAGCAAGAATTAGACTTCAAAAAATGGGGGGTAAGGGGTGGAGTTTAAACTAACTTTTCTCCAATTCACTCCTAACCTGTTAAAAATTTCAAATCAAAACAAAGGACTACAGTGTCTCTGTAAAGTTTCTCTTTCAAGTACACTGTTCTTAAGAGTTCACCGTGCTTCATTACTTTGTCATCCCTATTGAAACTACTGGCTATCTTCGAAATGACCTATCTATTCTTGAACTGTACATAGTACAGAAATGGCGGCTTTGTGGTCAACGCCAAGCACATTTAGTCCCCCCCCCCAAATCAACAGCTTCCAAAGCATTCTTTCCACTACCAGCAGTGTAGCACAAGTCAAAGATACACAAATCAGGCAGACAGCAACCAGTCAAGCAGGGAGGAGTAACCATAAACACTTTGTTTTCTCCATGGGCGCCCCTCGACCCTAAATCCATTCACTGGATAGCATACTAGGGATTATCCAGAAAGGCTGTGACTTTTCAAGTAACTACCAAGATCCCTCGGTCGCTACTGCAAACTGAATAAGCAGGCAGCTACACACTGCCAGCTCCCGGATCAAAACCAGAAAATCACTTAATACTAACTCCACATTAGGTGCAAAAACAAGCCGCTACAAGGCGAGAGACTGCTGCTAGGGTGTGTGGGCCATCGGCTGCTCCATTGAGTAGAAACACACCTCACTAGGGCCCGCCCTCCTCCGCTTCCCACCCGAAGCGATCCGCAGCGCTTCTAACTATAGCGCACGGGAGCACGCACTCACCCCGCCCATACTCGTAGGAGGCATTTAGACCAGGCGCCTTAAGTTCACCGCCCCTTTCTCTCTGCAGCATGGCCTCTGCGTGATCAGAGGCGGTGCGGGCCGGGCAAGTATTTAATGCTTCCTCCACTATTCCACTTCCTTCCCCGACCCCCGAACTCAAAAAGGCAGCAAAACGAAGGAGAAATCAAGGCATCGTCCACAGCACGCTGCCAGCAATAAATGATTCGACCAACACACTCGAGCCCTCGGAAAGAAGCTACAACACTAAGCCATATTTGCAGAGCCCTAAAAAAAAAAAATGAACTAATCTACCCTACTTCTCATCCTAACCTGCAAAAAAAACCGGAAGGCTTTGGAGTTTCCTTGCAGGAGAAGCAGGGACTCGGCAGCCCCTCCCTCCCCCATCCCAAGCTCTCCACCGAGGGGGCCACGTGATGCAGGCGGACGTTTCAATGCTGCTGCACTAAATATTTCTGGAAACTTCCACTCCTAATCATTTACGGAGCTGTTCCTGAAATCACCCCAACTTCTCCCCAGCCCACCGGGCTGGGGAAGTCCTTCCACACCCGCGCCGGGCCCCGCTTCGCTACCACGCTGCTCGCCTTCCCCCCACCGCCACCCGCACCCGCGAAATGACCCAGCAAGCGCTCTCCTCCCGCGGCCGCCTCCCCGCTTCCATCCCCCCCAGCGGCAGAAGCGGCTTCATTCAATCGCAGGCTCCGCCGTGGGCTCGGCGCGCCCCCGGCCCGCCAGCCGCCGCCTCCCGGGCTCGCCGCCCGCGGCCCCCGCCGCGCCCCACGCCGGCCGCGCCGCCGCCCGCCCCTGGCCCCGAAGACACAGTCGACTTACCCAGAAATTGAACCAACTGCTTCTTCCTTCCTTGTTGGGGATTAGGGCGAGGGAAGGTGGGGAGGGGGGAGAGGGGAGGAAATCAAGGTGGGTTTCACAGTTTTCCCACCTTAAAAAAAGGGAAATTAAAAAACGAGAAGGGCAAAAAAAAAAAAAAAGCTCAATAATATTTACTACCTCAGGGACACCTCCCCCCAACACACGCACACACACACACTCGCCCCCCCCAAAAAAGGGGACTTAATCTGTGGAATAAATGCTCCCGCCCGGCTGGGGAGTGAAGAAAGGGGGAGGGGAGCCGGGTGAAGTCCCAAAGATTCAGCCCCAGGGGGACCCTCCAGCCACAGGCGGCAGCAGGAGCGGCAGGAGTAGGGGCTGTAGAGTCCACACGGCCGGGGGACGCTCCGCTGCCCGTTGCAGTCCAACTCCCCCTACCAAAACACGGCTCCCTCTCTCACGCGGCTCCGGCGCTGGGCCCCCCCACCCAGGCTCGCCTAAACTTTCCCCCCTTCTCTTGCTCCTCAGCGACTGGTGGTTCCCCCCTCCCCCTCTGGGTGGTTGCACGGACTGCAGCAGCAAAGACTGGAACAAGCACCGCCGCCCGGGCTGTAGCTACTGTTGCTCTTGCTGATGCTGTAGCTCCCGCTGCTCCTGCCGCGGCCGCTGCAGCCGCTTCTCCCCCTCCTCCTAGTGCCTCAAACTCGGAACCGGTTGAAACCGGTTCAGACTGGGAGATTCCATCTCGGTTGAGTTTTCAGCCCATGGCGCCGCGGAGCGTTTGGAACCTGGGCCTCCGCCCCCAGGCCGCCCGCTCATTGGCCGTTTCCAGCCATGGCCGCGACATCAGCCTATCTCTTATTGGCCCGGACACCCGTCAATTCCACCTCAAGGCTCTACAAGAGCCTGCCGCTTCGGCCCCCGCCTCCTTCCAGCAGCGATTTGCCCGCAAAGTGGGGGAGGGGAAGAGAGGCGGGTCGAAAAGGAGCGGGGAGGGGGGGGTGGAGGAGGAGGAGGTGGGACGAAGGGATGAGTCGAACAGAGAAGGGAGCGAAGAGAAGCCACGTGGAAGATTGGTTCGAGCGAGCTGTCAATCAGACACAGCCCGCCCTCGACTTCCCGTCCTCCTCCGGCCGCACCCCCTCCCATTGCTTAGCTCGCAGGCCCTGCCTTTCCGGCCCGCTCATTGGCTGGGCGCCTTTAGTGACGGAGAGGGTGGGGCGCAGCTCGTGAGCTGGTGGCGGCGCAAGTTTGAGCGCGCTGCGCGGCAGCCCGCGTTCCCTCTTCCGCTCCCAGAGCGGCGCTGGCCCGCCCCCGCCCGCTCCCGCCAACGTGAGGGGCCCGGAGCCCTCCGGGATCAGGACCTAGCCCGTGAGGGAGTACTGCGCTGGGGGGGGGGGGGGCACGCCCCGTTGCTTAAGTTGAAGAAGGGTGGGAGAAAGGCGAAGAGAAGCCGCTGGAGGCCCCAGACCCCTCTGGTCCGCTTTGGAGACGTGGGCTCCAAAGCCGGGGAGTCGAGGATGAGGAAGGCCCGGAAAGACGTTGGCGCGAGGTGCGATGCGTTCACTTTTGGCGCCTCCTGATTCTGGAAAAGGTATCCGAGTAGCTCTTGGGCAAGTCGGCTTCACGTTCTGACTGTGTCTCCTGGGCTGGAATTTGGCTCCTTCAAGAACCAACCTTTTCTAAAAGCTAAAACACTGTAGACCCTGTAATTGGCTTAACGGCAGATATTTTTACTGGATAACCACTTGGTGCCCTTGGGCTGCCACACTTTTTTCCTTCATCATCACCAAGCAAGCAGTGGTTTCTTGTGAGAGTAGAGTGCCTGTTGTTTGTCCCCAAGCGTCTCTAAATCAGCTGTTCAGGTGGTTCTTGCCTAAGTGCAGGTAGCCCACCAACGCGCCAGGTACGTTGTGCTACTGAAAGTTGGAGACATTAAGTCAACACAATTTTCTTTGAGAGGTAGAGTTAGAGAGAAAGAGGGAGACACAGAAGGGTCTTTCATCCCCTGGTTCACTCCCCAAGTGGCTGCAACCGCCCAAGCTGAGCTGATCCCAAAGCCAGGAGCCAGGAGCTTCTGGATCTCCCACGTGGGTGCAGGGGCCCAAGCACTTGGGTCATTGTCCGCTGCTTTCCCAGGCCATATCCGGGAGCTGGCTCCGAAGAGGATCAGCGGGGACACACACCGGTAGCCATATGGGAGGCCAGCACTTCAGCCCGAGGATTAGCCTGCTATGGCCTACTACGGCCACAGCATAATTTCCTTCAGCAAGTCTTCACTCGCAGTGAACAATGGTTAACAGCAAAGCATCAATAAGAGGTGACTCCTGCCCCTTCCAATAAAGAAAAACCCAATAGCAAAAACATTCTTATATGGGCCAAGAAGATATTGGATGACTTTAAGACCTAAGATTTTTATCCATTGTCTAATATATAATATCAAACCATAATTAACGTTATATTACCAGAAAAACTGAGCCTGTCCTGCTTTCTGAAGTGCATCCCCCCATCCCATTTTTAACTCTTGGACTAGGCCACATTGATTTTTTTGGGTGGCAAAATAGGAATAAAAACCTAGTAGGAAAAGGCCATGGCTTTGCAGAGTGTGACTGCACCTCTTGGGCCTCAATTTCTTTCTCATCCGTTTTAACGAAGATGATATCAGCCATGTTTCTGGAGAGCACCAATCTGCCCCCTTTCCTTACAATGTTGATTTCTCAGGTTGGAGTTGAAAGACCAAAATGGGGGGGGGGGGCACTGTGGCGCAGCGGGTTAATACCCTGGCCTGAAGCGCAGGCATCCCACATGGGCATCGGTTCTAGTCCTGGCTGCTCTTCTTCTGATCTGGCTCTCTGCTGTGGCCTGGGAAAGCTGTAGAGGATGTCCTTGGGCCCCTGCACCCATGTGGGAGACCCAGAAGGAACTCCTGGCTTCGGATCAGCACAGCCCCGGCCGTTGTGGCCATCTGGGGAGTGAACCATCGATGGAGGACCTCTCCCTCTGTCTCTACCTCTCTCTGTAACTCTTTCAAATAAATAAAATAAATCTTAAAAAAAAAAAAAAAAAAAAGACCAAATGAGGACCAGCATATGGGATGCTGGTGTTGCACTCAGCAGCTTAACTCACCACACCACTGCACTGGACTCATTGTTAGCCATTCTTATACTTGGTTTTCATTACTAATTCACAGTCTGATCTACCTGTAAGGTGCTCTGTTTGATCCTGAGATTGAGTGACAGTGCTGTTTTGTGAGACAGTGCTTGATGACTCAGTTCATCCATGGCAGCAAAACTGCCCTCAATTGAGAACCACTGAAATAGATTCCCTAACTTTGCTAGGTTCTTTGAAAATCCAAACATCTGACAGAGAGTTTTTATTGTTGTTGTTAGAATCTGTTTTGTTTATTATATGAGAATGAGGCTCTGAAACATACTTTTCTGGTAAAGATTTATCTTTTATACTTGAAAGGCAGTTAGAGTGTGGGAGATACATCTTCTATCCACTGGTTCTCTCCTCAAATGTCCGAAACATCCAGAGCTGTGCCAGATGAAAGCCAGGAGCCAGGAACTCCATCTGCATTTCCCATGTGGATGGCAGGAGCCCAAGCACTTGGGCCATCTTCCATTGCCTTCCCCAGTGCGTTAGGAGAGAGCTGGATTGGAAGCACAGCAGCCAGTACTCAAACCAGTGCTCCAATATGGGATGGCTTAAGCTGCTGTGCCACAATACCAGCAGCTGAAAAACATAATTTTGATAGATTATCAAAACTTACTACTGTTGTCTGTCTTTAAGCATGATGATAATTACTCTATTTTTTGTGATCAGAAAACTAGAGTACCAGGCAGACAGACAATGTAGGGCACTCAGATCCATCAAATAGTAAGAATTAAAGAAAATGTAACAGGCCTAGTGTGGAGAGATGTCTAGTAGCTTTTCTTCTTTTGATTAGTCAAAGTCACAGAATTTCATATCTGGTAGTATCCGCTCATGAACATGAATTTCCAGGAGTTCTTATGATTACAAAAACTAAAGAGATTTTAGTTCATTAATTCCATAAATATTTGTTAAGTACAACTAATAAGCCAGTTCAGTGTCCCTAACTTAAAGGAATTTATAGATGGAGAGAAATTGAAAGTCTAATTTCATGCCATTCCCGACACGCTTCTCCTACAGATTTGCCCAGTGCAGAATACGGTAACGCCATCCTTCCAGTCACTAAGGACAAAATTCACAGAGTCATCCTTTCCACCTCTCTCAAATGCTCCAGTCCAATACTGTGACAAGTCCTCTTGACTCCACTTTCAAAATATCTTAAGAATCTGGCCTGCTGTTGTGGCATAATGGGTTAGGCCACCGACTGTGACACTGGCATCCTATATGGGTGCTGGTTTGGTCCCGGCTGCTCTGCTTCTGATCCAGCTCCCTGTGAATGTGCCTGGGAAAGCACTGAAGGATAGCCCAGGGGCATGGGCCTCTGCACCAAGTAGGAGACCCGGAAGAAGCTCCAGACTCTGGGATCCTGGCTTTGGCCTGGCACAGCCCTGGCTGCATCAGCCATTGAAGAATCCCTCTCTCTCTCTGTAACTCTGCCTTTCCCAAATAAATAAATAAATCTTAAAAAAAAAAAAAAAGTCTAACTAGGAGATATTTTCAATTCTTACAACTGAAGGAGCAGGGCATGCTTCTGGCATCTAGTGGATGGGGGCCAGGGATGCTGTCAAACATCTTGTAATACACACGATGGTCCCTTACACAACAAAGAACCATTCAGCCCAAAATGTCAATAGGACAGAGGTTGAGATATAAAATATTTGAAGTTATCTCCTAGCCCAGGAGAGGAGGATGGAAAAAAAAAAAAAAAAAAAAACAAAAAACCCTAAAGAAAGCAAGCTGGGCCAGCACTGTGACTCAACGGATTAAGCCAATGTGTGCAATGCTGGCATCCCATATGGGCACTGGTTAGAGATGTGGCTGCTCCACTTCCCATCCAGATCCCTGCTAATGTACCTGGGAAAGCAGAAGAAAGTGGCTCAAGTCCTTGGGCTCCTGCCACCCATGTGGGAGACCTGGAAGCAGCTCCTGGCGCCTGGCTTATGCTTGGTCCAGCCCCAGCTGTTGCGGCCATTTGGGGGAGTGAGCCAGCAGATGGAAGATCTCTGTCTTTGTCTCTGTAACTCTGACTCTCAAATAAATAAATACATCTTAAAAAAAAAAAAAAAAAAAGGCCGGCGCCATGGCTTAACAGGCTAATCCTCCGCCTTATGGCACCAGCACACCAGGTTCTAGTCCCGGTTGGGGCGCCGGATTCTGTCCCAGTTGCCCCTCTTCCAGGCCAGCTCTCTGCTATGGCCTGGGAAGGCAGTGGAGGATGGCCCAAGTGCTTGGGCCCTGCACCCGCATGGGAGACCAGGAGAAACACCTGGCTCCTGGCTTCGGATCAGTGCGATGTGCCGGCCGCAGCGGCCATTGGAGGGTGAACCAGCGGCAAAAGGGAAGACCTTTCTCTCTGTCTCACTCGCTCTCTCACTATCCCCTCTGCCTGTCCAAAAAAAAAAAAAAAAAAGCTGAATTTGAACAAGATCAGTGCTTCTGCAACTTCACTGCAAATAGGACTCACACGGGCACCTATGGGAATGCAGATTCTGGTGTGCTAAGTCTGGGGCAGGGCCTGAGATTCTGCATTTCCAAATAATACCCAGGTAATGCTGATGCTGACAGACCATGAACCACACTTAGATTAAAGAAGCACAGATTATGCCTCTGTGGGGTAGGACGGGGACAAAGATCCTTTAAGAATTTGTACTGAGGAGGCCGGTGCAGTAGCGCAGTAGGTTAATCCTCCACCTGTGGCGCAGGCATCCCATATGGGCGCTGGTTCTTGTCCCAGCTGCTCCTCTTCCAATCTAGCTCTCTGCTATGGCCTGGGAAAGCAGTAGAAGATGGCCCAACTCCTTGGGCTCCTGCACCCGTGTGGGAGACCAGAAGAAGCTCCTGACTCCTGGCTTCGGATTGGCACAGCTACAGCCATTGCGGCTATTTGGGGAGTGAACCACTGGACGGAAGACCTCTCTGTTTCTCCCTCTCACTGTCTGTAACTCTATCTCTCAAATAAAGAAATAAAATCTTTAAAAAAAAATTTGTACTGAGAAGACCCAAAAAACTGAAGTGTGAGGCAGGGTATGTGCGAGTTTGTACTGGGCTCATGAAAAAATGCTATTTTGGGGTGCTCTGTATTTTGTAATTCTTTTCTCCTGGGAGAGGTTTTAAAATGCATTTCTAGAGCAGAAGAAATTCGTATCTGAAGAGATCAAATCAGCATCATAAATGTGTCAGTAGAAAAATCTCAGTGCTTCATTCTGCCTTCAGGTGGTGGTATATTTTTTTAAAGGAAATTTTTGTTTTTGTTTTGGAAAGGCAGAGAGAGAATGAGAGAGAAAGCTGATTTTCCAGCTACTGGTTCACTCCCTAAAGGCCCACAGCAACAGTAGCTGGGCTGGGCCAAGAAGCAGCCAGGAGCCAAGAACTCTACCCAGGGCTCTCACCTGCTGCTTCCTAGGGAATGCATTAGCAGGAAGTTTGAATTGGAAGTGGAGCTGAAACTCAAACACTGGCACTCTGATATGCCATGTGGGTATCCCAAGTGGATCTTTTTAAAGATTTATTTATTTGAAAGAGAGAGAAGGAGAGACAGAGAGATCTTCCATCTGCTGGTTCACTCCCCAAATGGCTGCAATGACTGGGGCTGGGCCAGGCTGAAGACAGGAGCCTCTTCCAGGTCTCCAGTGTGGTACAGGGGCCCAAGGACTTGGGTCATCTTCTACTGCTTTCACCGTAATCAGCAAGGAGCTGGCTCAGAAGAGGAGCAGCTGGGACATGAAGCAGTGCCCATATGGGATGCAAGCACCACAATGCTGGCCCTGAGAGAGAGATCTTCCATCCGTTGGTTCACTCCCCAAATGGCTACAACAGCCAGGGCTGGGCCTGGCTGAAGACAGTAACCAGGCTCTTCTTCCGGGTCTCCCACATGGGTACAGGGGTCCAAGCACTTGGGCCATCTTCCACTGCTTTTCCCAGGCACATTAGCTGGGAGTTGGATTGGAAGTGCAGCAGCTGGGCTTTGAACCAGCATGCATATGGGATCCTGCCACTGCAGGCCATGGCTTAACACACTGCACCACAGTGCTAGCCTAACAAGTGGATTTTAACCATTACACCAAATGCCCACCGTGGTGTCATGTTTAAACCCATTCAAGCTGATTTCTACATACTTATTGAGAATGTCCAATCTCATAGCAGATAGACCACAAATCCAGACAGATCAGAAGGTGAAGGCAATAATAAAAACAGCAAATATAGCATTGGCTAATATTTACAGAGTGCTTATTTTATTTTTTAAGATTTTATTTATTCATTTGAGAGATAGAGTTACAGACAGTGAAAGGGAGAGACAGAGACAAAGGTCTTCCTTCCATTGGTTCACTCCCCAAATGGCTGCAATGGCCAAAGCTGTGCTGATCCGCAGCCAGGAGCCAGGAGCTTCTTCCCGGTCTCCCAAATGGGTGCAGGGGCCCAAGAACTTGGGCCATCTTCTACTGCTTTCCCAGGCCATAGCAGAGAGCTGGATGAGAAGTGGAGCAGCCAGGTATCGAACCGGTGCCCATATGGCATGCCGGCGCTTCAGGCCAGGGCGTTAACCTGTTGCACCACAGCACCAGCCCATAGTGTGCTTATTATGTGCCAGAAACTTGCCTAAGTAAGCACTTGTTGATATTTATAACTTTAATTTTCACTACAACCCAATTATATAGGACCTGTTATTTTTGCCATATTGATAAGATATTCAGAAAGGATATCTGAAAAGAAAATGAAAAGGATACACTTAAAAATAAATACATAAAATGACTGAACTAAAATAATGAATTCTTTTAGTTCTTCTTTGAGGGAATTAAAAAAAAAAAGGGAGAGAGGCCGGCGCCGCGGCTCAACAGGCTAATCCTCCACCTTGCGGCGCCGGCACACCAGGTTCTAGTCCCGGTCGGGGCACCGATTCTGTCCCAGTTGCCCCTCTTCCAGGCCAGCTCCCTGCTGTGGCCAGTGAGTGCAGTGGAGGATGGCCCAAGTGCTTGGGCCCTGCACCCCATGGGAGACCAGGATAAGCACCTGGCTCCTGCCATCGGATCAGCGCGGTGCGCCGGCTGCGCAGCCATTGGAGGGTGAACCAACGGCAAAAAGGAAGACCTTTCTCTCTGTCTCTCTCTCTCACTATCCACTCTGCCTGTCAAAAAAAAATAAAAATAAAACAAAAAACAAAACAAAAAAAAACCTAAGTTGGAAATTTTCAGATTCTCTTACAGTGTATTCCAGAGCTATGGCCAAAATCACAAAGGAAAATTTAATGGGTTAAGCCACCACCTGCAACACCAGCATCCCGCATGGGCACTGGTTCGTGTCCCAGCTGTTTCACTTTCGATCCAGCTCCCTGCTGATGCACCTGAGAAGGCAGCAGAGTGCTGAGGCCCCTGCACTCACATAGGAGACCACTGGCTCTAGGCTTCCGCCTGGCCCAGTCCTGGCTATTAAGGTCATTTGGGAAGTGAACCATCTGATAGAAGATCTCTTTCTCTGTCTCTCCAACTCCAACTTTCAAATAAATAAATATCTGAAAAAATTAACGAGTAGAAATTTAGCTCAGAGGATCAAATCTGCTCTGACTTCCTGCTAATGCAGACACTGGGAGGCAGCAGTGATGAATCAAATACTTGGGTTTCTGTTACCTTCCTCCAAGCTTTGGCCTGCCCCAAGCCCCAGCTGTTGTGGGCATTTGGGGAGTGAAGCCAGTAAGTGGCAGATCTCTGTCTCTTTCTATCTTGGTCGCTCTCTCCAGCTCTCTCAAATACATAAAACAAGAAAAAAATTTTTAAGAGAATAAATTCTAGAAGTTAACTATCTTTTAACCATTCTATTACCCAGAGAAGTGTTATAAAAGCAAGGGTTATTTCAGTAACAGTTACCACATGGGGCTGATGCTGTAGCATAGTGGGCTAAGCCTCTGCCTGCAGTGCCGGCATCCCCTGTGGGTTCTAGTTTGTGTCCCGGCTGCTCCTCTTCCAATCCAGCTCTCTGGATTGCCTGGGAAAGCAGGGAAAGCCAGCCCAGGTACTTGGGCCCCTGCACCCGAATGGGAGACTTGAAAGAAGCTCCTGGCTTCGGATCGGCTCAGTTCTGACTGTTTTGGCCACATGGAGAGTGACCCAGCAGATGGAAGACCAATCTAATCTCTCTCTGCCTCTGTCTGTAAGGTGACCTCTCAAATAAATAAATAAAATCTTAAAAAAAAAAAAAAAAGGTACCACATTTACTGAGGCTTTTTTTTTTCTTAAAGATTTGTTTGTTTATTTGAAAGGCTGAGCTACAGAGAAGCAGAGGCTGAAACAGCCTCTGAAGACATACCTGTGGCTGAAACACTCCACAAATGGCTGAAACAGCTGGAGCTGGGCTGATCTGAAGCCTGGAGCCAGGAGTTTCCTCCCTGTCTCCCACGCAGGTGCAGGCGCCCAAAGACTTGGCCCATCTTCCATTGCTTTCCCAGTCCATAGCAGAGAGTTGGATCAGAAGTGGAGCAGCCCGCTCTCGAACCAGTGCCCATATAGGATGTTGGCACTACAGGCTGCAGCTTTACCTGCTACGCGGCAGCGCCAGCCCCAGAAGCATTTCCTTTTAATTGCCACATTCAAGGAATATTTTATATATTTTTAAAGATTTTTTTAAAGGTTTTTTGAATTTTTATTTGAAAGGTGAGTTACAGACAAAAAGGGAGAGACAGAAAGAGATTTTCCATGTACTGGCTCATTCTCCAAATGGCTGCAGCAGCTGGGGTTTTGCTAGGTCAAAGCCAGGAGCCAGGAGTTTTTTTTTGGGTCTCCCACATGGGTGGCAGGGCCCAGGTACTTGGGCCATTTTTCCATGCTTTCCTAGGTCATCAGCAGAGAGCTGGACTGGAAGTGAAGCATCCAGGACTTGCACCAGTACCCATATTGGATGTTGACATGGCAGACAGCAGCTTAACCCACTGTGCCATAACACTGGTCCTGGAATACTTTTTTTTTTTTTTAATTTTAATTTATTTGAGAGGTAAAGTTACAGAAAGAGGGAGAGACAGAGACCTTCTGTCTGCTGGTTCACTCCCCTAATGGCTGCGATGATTGGAGTTGGGCTGATCTGAAGCCAGTTCAAGTCCTGGCTGCTCCACTTCCCATCCAGCTCTCTGCTATGGCCTGAGAAAGCAGTAGAAGATGGCACAAGTGTTTGGGTCCCTTACCCTACGTGGGAGACCTGGAAGAAACTCCTGGCTCCTGGTTTCAGTACTTAGATGAAAGTTGCACTAAAAGTTGTTTGCCTAATAATTCAAGTATAGGTTTTGTGTAGAACCTAAATATAATTTCTGAAGGCACTACACAGACTTTTCTTTCCAGATTGTGTTTACATCATGACAAGCAGCACTTCTTTCTTACTGGGTAACAATAGAATTCCCCAATCAGGGTTTTGCAGTGAATTTGGGAAGAGGAGAGCACAAGGTGAGCAAATACAATGGGCACAGGGCTGCATGAAGCTGAGGGTGAAGTGGAGGGGCAGGTACCACTGAAACAGCTGGGCTGCCATGGCTGGTGGGGATGTGCAGTCCCAGGCTGGAAGGCATGGGCTTAGCAGGGACCATATGCTCCCCAGGAGCCTGAGTCAAAACAAGCCTACGGAAGCACCAGACTGCAGAAATAGAAAGCAGTGCCGGGTTGGCCCTCCGAGCCAGTGAGGTGGGAGACAGAGAGGATCCCAGACGTCGTGACCCACGTGGCATCTGCATCCTACCAGGCAGAAGCATCAGCTTTGTGACAGACTGATGGGCTCCACTTAAGGAAGTTGGGAGTGCTTTTGAATGACATCAGCATATACAGTTCCAGCTTCTCGCCACCTCACCAGGATCAAAACCCGAGGTCACAGGCAAAGGTTTGTCCTCCAGTGGAAGGGGGGATGGGTGGGTCAGGAGAACAAGAAACCTGTTCGACACCTAGTCTATACTCCAGGAGTATTGAGAGGCCCCAGAGCCCTGCACCTACTCCAGCCTCTTCACAATCCAGACTGGTCTACGACAGCCTCGGTTTTCTGTGGAGTGGACGCATCCACTGTCTTGGCAGGAGAGGACTAGAGGCCGGTCGGCGGAGCGCCTCCCTCAGTCCCAGCACAAGCATGTTTCCAGTCTTGCTGTGGCTTCAGCTCTGATGCCGGAGACGAATACCAAGATACAAACTAAATCTTTGAAGTCAGTCAGCCTATGGTAGACCTGCAGAGGGCACATGGACATTTAAATGCCTTCCCTATATTCTTCCACCAGAAGAGTTCACCTATTCCCAAACCTCACTGAGGATGTCGAATGGGCCTGTTTGGGCTCCAGCCTCCTATTATTCCTATGGCTGAATCCCCAAGGCAGGAGAAATGTGTGCTCTTCCATACACTTGCACTGGGAAGAGAAAAAAAAAAGCTTCTCTTTCCACTCCATCAAGACCTTTCCACCCCTCAAACTGTAGTTCTCTGCAGAGAGCACCCAGAGGACTGTAGGCAGCTCTCAGGCCTTTGAAGACAGCTCTCAAAAGATTTAGCTTCGAGTCGTGGCCTTCAGGGAAGCAGAACTGAGACAGGGCAAGAGTTATTTCTCCTCTCTAGTTCTTCTCACAGGTGAGTGGTGTGTATGTATTGGGGGTGGGAGTGGGGGCGGAGAGAATGCTTTTAGGCAGCTAAGGTTTGGCGGAAGTGAAAGATCTGCAAACAAATTCCTTGTGAGATGAAGGTGGGGGTTGGGAGGAAGGGTGGCTAAGAGAGAAGAGGACCACTAAAGGGACAGAAAGAGTGACAGAGGCCAGCTCCAAAGACAAACTCTGCCTGTCCTGGGATCTAGAGAAAGAACTACAATCCCACGCCAGTCTAGGAAGGCAACTGACAGAACGTGACAGTGAGGTTCTTGGTGGGAGAGCATGAGAGAACCTACTTGTATTGGCCCCAGTGAACACGTACTCCCTGCGGACTGGTGCACGATGTACCTTCATTGGTTGCTCAAGGCTGCAAACACACAACTTACTCTGTGGAACTGGCATACACACAAGATTCACTCAGGGGACAAAAACACCTTCATTTATGAATTCCACATCTGTATTCCGATTTCTGCTCCTAAAGGAGATATATGAGCCTGCAGTAACTCCACAGGTTCCATAAAAAACTGACTTTCACAGTTACAAATAATATTTTTATATAGGTTATCACATGTTTTAAAAAAGATGTATTTATTTATTTGAAAGGCAGAGTTAGAGAGGAGAGACAGAGACAGAGCTATCTTCCATCCACTGTTTCACTCCCCAAATGGCCACAATGGCTGGGGTTAGGTCAGGCTGAAGCCAGAAACCAGGAGCTTCCTCCAGGTCTCCCACATGGGTGCAGGGGCCCAAGCACTTGGGCCATCCTCCACTGCCTTCCCAGGTGCATTAGCAGGGAGCTAGATTGGAAGTGGAGCAACCAGAAGTTGAACTGGTGCCCACATGGGATGCCAGCACTGTAGGCTGTGGCTTAACCTGCTGTGCCACAGCCCCAGCCCTGTGACATTCTTTTTAAAAGTTAGAGTTGCAGGGCTTGTGCTGTGGCATAGCGGGTAAAGCCGCTGCCTGCAGTGCAGGCATCCCATGTGGGCGCCAGTTCGACTTCTGGTTGCTCCACTTCCAATCTAGCTCCCTGCTAATGCACCTGGGAAGGCAGTGGAGGATGGCCCAAGTGCTTGGGCCCGTGCACCTGAGTGGAAGAGCCTGAAGAAGCTCCTGGCTTCAGATTGTCTCAGCTCCAGCCATTGTGGCCGTCTGAAGAGTGAACCAGGGGAAGGAAGACCTTTCTCTCTCTCTCTCTCTCTCTCTCTCTCTCTCTCTCTCTCTCTGCCTCTGCCTCTCTGGAACTCTACCTTTCAAATAAATTAAAAAAAAATAGTTAAAGTTGCAAAACAAGACAGTGTAAACTCTTTGCTATTTGTGAAGTGATCACACTACTGGAGGGCTCCTTTCTGGCCCAGTGATACTTCTTAGCTTGTGCACATTCCTTTCTCTTGTAGATTAAAGCATGGTCAGAGAAATGCAGTCTTTCTTTCTCACTGGGAATTTTCTGAAAACGTAGCTTAATCATTCATTCATTCATTTAACTAATATTGTGTTGTGTGCTATGCTGGGGTTAGGGATATAAATGAGAAAAATTTTTTACTTTCCTGGGCAGAAAAGAACCAAATGATAAAAATGCTTTCTTCAGATGTGATTTTTCTATAACTCTATCTATAATAGGTTTTTTTAATTGACTCAGGTTTATTTATTTTTATTACTTGAAAGGTAATGAGAGAGAGAGAGAGAGAGAGAAAGAGAGGAGAAGAGAGACATCTGTCCATTGATTTATGCCCCAAATATCCACAACAGCCAGCCAGGGCTGGGTCAGGCTGAAGCCAGGAGACAGGATCTCCATCCTGGTCTCCCATGTGGGTGTCAGGGATGCAAGCACTTGAGTCATAATGCACTGCCTCCCAGGATGCATTAGCAGGAAGCTGGATGGGAAGCAGAGTAGTGCTCCTATGTGGTGTGTTCAAGTAGCAGTTTAACTCGCTAAGCCACCTATGACAGAAAAGAATCACATGTAGTTTCAGCAATTTGATGTTTAAATTTGCTAAAATTAGTTAAGTTTCAGAAATGTTATCCTTAACAACTATGGATTTGTTTAGTTGTGTTGCTGGCTTTTTTTTTTTTTTAATATACACTAGTTTTGTCTTGTTTTTAATTATCTTAGAACAATATTTGAAAAATATCTCAGTCACTTGGTTACAAGTATTTATCGAGGCTGGTGCTGTGGCACAGTGGGTTAAGCTGCTGCCTGCAACGCCAGCAACCCATCTGGGTGCCAGTTTGAATCTGGCTGCTCCACTTCCGATCCTGTTCCCTGCTAACACATCTGGGAACGCAAGGGAAGATGACCCAAATGCTTGGGCCCCTGCTACTCACATGGAGACCTGGACTGAGTTCCAGCCCCTGGGTTCAGCCTGGTCTAGTTCTGGTTGTTGCAGGCATTTAGAGAGTGAACCTGTGGATGGAAGATCTTTCTCTCTCTGCCTTTTTTTTTTTTTTTAAGATTTATTTATTTATTTGAAAGTCACAGTTACACAGAGAGAGAGCAAGGAAAAGTCTTCCAGCCAATAGTTCACTCCCCAATTGGCCGCAACGGCTGGAGCTACGCCCATCTGAAGCCAGGAGCTTCTTCTGGGTTTTCTCTGCCTTTCAGATAAATGAAAAATAAATAAAAATTCTTAAAAGAGACTCTGTGGGGATAAATGAATTAATTCACATAAAAGAGTACTTCAGGTCTGGTGCTGTGGTGTAGTGGGGCTAAGCCTCTGCCTGCGGCGCTGGCATCCCACACGGACACTGATTCGTTCCCGGCTGCTCCTCTTCCAATTCAGCTCTCTGCTATATCCTGGGAAGGCAGTAGAAGATTGCCCAAGTGCTTGGGCTCCTGCACTCTTCATGGGAAACCCTGAAGAAGCTCCTGATTCCTGGCTAGGGATTGGCCCAACTCCAGCCATTGCGGCCATTTGGGGAGTGAACCAGTGGATAGAAGACCGTTCTCTGTCTCTCCCTCTCTCTCTGTAACTTTAACTCTCAAATAAATAAATAAATAAAATCTTAACCAAAAAAAGGGTACTTCAAAAAGTTCGCAGGAAAATAAAATGGAAAGATAATGCAAGTTTTCCATGAACCTCATATATCTCCCATGTACATCTTTAGATGCTATTCCAAGCATGAGAATAATTTAAGGGAAGGTAGGCAAGGTGAACTGGGGATTCTGAAAGGAATTCAAAGTGGCTGGAGTGACTGCAAGATAGGGAAAGAACAAGAAAAAGCAGCAAGGACCGTTCCAGCTGGTTAGATAATTTGGATTTTATCCTAAGCACAATGGTGACTCATTGAAGCATTTTAGGAAAAGGAGTAATTCGATTAGATTGCAGAAAGAAATTGTGAAGAACAGATCTGAAGCAAGACTGTGGACAAGGAGACATATGTGGTAGAGTGATATTGCAGAAAAACCAACAGATAGCTGGTGATGGCCTGAAATAATATAGTGGCACTGAGGATGGCAGGAAGTGGGAAGATTCAAGAAATGTTAGGGGTCAGAATTGTCACAATTTGGTGACTCATTGACTGTGCGTCTTCCCTTCTCAATCAAGTAATAAACTTTCAAAGGGTATAACCTCTGCTGTATATGGCTTTGCATTCTATTAAATTACCTCTGGTGCCTACCTATAGATGAGGTGTTCAATAAGCCTTTGCTGGATTAATAAATGAATGAATGGCTGAAGCTTTCTAACTATGCACATGGTAAAGCTGACAAGCTCTTCTCTTTCAAATGCAACAAAACAAACAAAAAACTCACATAAATGTATAGTAGACTCTGCAGTATTTGGTGAGGAAATCAGTCACCTTAGGCTGGAAAGAGGATAGAAAAATCTAGCCTGTGGGGAGTATTACTATCAAAGAAGGAAAACAAAATTAATTTATGAAAGTGCCTACTAAAGGGGACTCTTAACAGATTCTTATTCTAAGGTCAGAGCTTAAAGAGATCTCACTTTATGTGATTTAGACAAAGATTAAAGTCTGTGCAACCAGCCACTTAGAATCACATCACACAGAGACCCTTAGTCCAACTCAGGGTAAAAGTATGTTGTACGCTATCACATGATGCATCTGTTTGGAGAAATGTTGCCACTTACAAATGTCAGAACTGTCAGGAATGGTGTCCTGGGCTTTCTGTACAGGAAAATCCTGTATATTTTTCAAATTCCCTCTGGAAATTTTTTGTTTTAAGAATTAGTGATTTTGGTCAGTGCCGCGGCTCACTTGGCTAATCATCCGCCTGCGGCGCCGGCACACCGAGTTCTAGTCCCGGTTGGGGCGCCGGATTCTGTCCCGGTTGCTCCTCTTCCAGTCCAGCTCTCTGCTGTGGCCTGGAGGGCAGTGGAAGATGGCCCAAGTGCTTGGGCGCTGCACCCGCATGGAAGACCAGGAGGAAGCACCTGACTCCTGGTTTCGGATTGGCGCAGCACGCCGGCCGTGGCGGCTATTTGGGGGGTGAACCAATGGAAAAAGGAAAACCTTTCTCTCTCTCTCTCTCTTTCACTGTCTAACTCTGCCTGTCAAAAAAAAAAAAAAAGAGTTATTTATTCGAAAGTCAGAGTTACACAGAGAGAGGAGAGGGGGAGAGAGAGAGAGAGAGAGAGGACTTCCATCCATTGGTTCACTCCCCAATTGGCCGCAATGGCCGGAGCTGCACTGATCCAAAGCCAGGAGCCAGGAGCTTCTTCCAGGTCTCCCACATGGGTGCAGGGGCCCAAGGACTTGGGCCATCTTCTACTGCTTTCCTAGGCCACAGCAGAGAACTGCATCGGAAGAGGAGCAGCCGGGACCAGAACTGGCACCCATATGGGATGCTGGCACTTCAGGTTAACCCACTGCGCCACAGTGCTGACCCCAACAAAATCAGTTTTTCAAGAAGAAAGACTATTATAGCCACCATATTTTGCCAGCAAAATTAACTCTAAGGTCTTGAATGCAATTATACTTTCCTCAAAACATTGAAAAACACAGAAAGGATAAAAGATTAGCCTAGTTTGGATTATGTTGTTCAAATTTTTATTTTAATTGAAAAATAAAGGCTTCGCCATATGAGATCTCAATTCATTAATTTTGTACTCTCAAATTTTGTGTGCTTCTCCATCCAGAAGTTTTTTTTTTCTTTTTAAGGTTTATTTATTTGTTAAAAGGCAGATTGATGAGAGAGAGAGAGAAAGAGAGAGAGAGAGACAGAGACAGAGAAATCTTCCATATGCTGGCCCATTCCCCCAGATGGCCATAATAGGCTAGGCTGGGCCAGGTTGAAAGCAGGAACCTGGAACTCTATCCATGCCTCTCACATGGGTGGCAGGGATTCAGCACTTGGGCATTTTTTGATGCTTTCCCAGGCATACTACCAGGAAGCTACATCAGAGTTGGAGCAGCCAGGGCTTAAAATTATACTTTGATATTGGATGTTGATATTGCAAGCATTGGCTTAACTTTCTATGCTACATGCATGTCCCTCCCCTTTATTTTTTTAACATATTTATTTATTTGAAAGGCAGAGTTTCAGAGAGGCAGAGAGAGGTGGGGGGAGAGGGGGAGGGGAGAGAAAGAGAGAGAGAGAGAGAGGTCTTCCATCTGCTGGTTCACTTCCCAAATGGCTGCAAAAGCTGGAGCTGGGTAGATCCCAAGCCAGAAGCCAGGAGCTTCTTCCAGGTCTCCCATGCAGGTACAGGGACCCAAGGAATTGGACCATCTTTCACTGCTTTCCTAGGCCACAGCAGAGAGCTGGATTGGAAGTAGAGCAGCTGGGACTCAAACTGGTGCCCATATGGGATGCTGGCACTACAGGCAGCAGCTTTACCAGCTACATCACAGTACCAGTCCCATGACTTCCCCCTTTAAAAAAAGATTTATTATGTTGTGGCGTAGCTGGTAAAGCCACCACCTGTGATGCTGGCATCCCATATGGGCTCCAGTTCATGTTCTGCCTGCTCCACTTCCAATCCAGTTCCCTGCTACAGCCTGAGAAAGCTGTAGAAGATGGCCCAAATGCATGGGCCCCTATACCCTCATGGGAGACCTGGAAGAAGCTCCTGGCTCCTGGCTTCAGACAGGTCCAGCTCCAGCCATTGTGGCCACTTAGGGAGTGACCCAGCAAATGGAAGGTCTCTTTCTTCCTCCCTCTCTCTCTGTAACTGCGTTTCAAATAAATCTTTAGACAAGATTTATTTATCTGAAAGAGTTGGGGGGGGGCATGAATTTTTATTCATTCAGATTTACACAGCTTGAAGCACCACATTTGATATCTACAGCACAAAGTATTAAGAAAAAAATAGAGGTTTCTTGGGGCTAGTGCTGTGGTGTAGTGGGTAAAGCCGCCACCTGCAGTTCCATCATCCCATATGGGCACTGGTTTGAGTTCTGGCTGCTCCACTTCTGATCCAGCTCTCTGCTATGGCCTGGGAAAGTAGTAGAAGATGGCCCAAGTCCTTGGGCCCCTGTACCCGTGTGGGAGACCTGGAAGAAGCTCCTTGCTCCTGGCTTCAGATTGGTGCAGCTCTGGCCATTGCAGCCAATTGGGGAGTGAACCAGCGGATGGAAGATCTCTCCTCTCTCTCTGCCTCTGCCTCTCTGTAACTCTGCCTTTCAGATAAATAATTTTTTAAAAGAGGCTTCTTTCCCTTTTTAAGAATGTCACAAGAAGGGAAAGAGATCATTCCTCCCTAAAATCAAAACCTTATGAACAGAGATTCACAACTTTATTACTCAATACCTGTATCAGTAGTAATTCTTTACAAGATGCAAAACTGAATAAAAGTAATTCCAGGGCTTTACATACTGTATTATAATTGTTACAGTTATTTTGGTAAGACAAACAAAATCTGTTGTTATATTGTTTTGAGTCAATTAAATTTGGCTAAGTACACTGAGCAGCTATTGTTGGAATGGAGATTTCCTAGTGATGGTACAATAGTACCACTTTATGAACTGTGGCTTGAATTGACTTCTAGATGGTTAAGGCAGCCAGCCAATTACTGTAGAAATCACACTAAATACAATAAAAGTTGGCTGTACTTTGATATTCTTGTTTCCACATTTGCTTTTGCTACTCTGCCAGAAATGCACACTTGCTTATTTTAGGGGTAAAGTTCTTTGAGGACTCTCCTAAGAAGATAACAGTGAGGTCTGAGCGATGAGTAGGGTGGAGGCAGTTGAAGTAGAGTGGAATGAAGAATGTGTGGCTGGGGCCGGCACCGGGGGGCACTGAGCTAGACTGCTGACTGTGAGATGCCAGCATCCCATACCAGAGAGCTTGTTAGAGTCCCGGCTGCTCCACTTCCAACCAGCTCCCTGCTTTGGCCTGGGAAAGCAGCAGAAGATGGCCCAAGTCCTTGGGCCCCTGCTCCCAACATGGGAGACCAGGAAGAAGTTTCTGGTTCCTGACTTTGGCCTGGCCCAGCCCTGGCCATTATAGCCATTTGGGGAGTTAACCGGTGGATGGAAGATCTCTCTCTCTCTGGAACACTGCCTTTCAAATAAATAAATAATTTTTTTTTTTAAAAGAAAAGACCATGTGGCCCTCTACATGTGTGTCCTTGGAGTTATCTCCCCAGAGTTCCAGGGTTTGATCCTCCTCTCGAGTAACATTTTATTGACAAGTATTAGGACCTCTCCACAGAGGTGAATACCTTAAAATGCTCAATATTCTGTAGCTGAAGTGGTTTGTAAATTTCCAGTTCTGAAGTAAATAGGATATATTCTTGAGAAAAAATGTCAGAGAATATGCCACTCCAATCATTTATATTAGAGTCTATTTGAAGATAACTGATGATTATTTGCTTGGAGTTCATCTATTCATTCTTGAAACACTCACCACCATTATTCATAACCACTACAAAAATCCCCTTACCTTTCTATGGCAGCTACATAGTTTTAAAAAATTGATTATTGGCCAGCGCCGCGGCTCACTAGGCTAATCCTCTGCCTTGCGGCGCTGGCACACCAGGTTCTAGTCCCGGTCGGGGCGTTGGATTCTGTCCCGGTTGCCCCTCTTCCAGGCCAGCTCTCTGCTGTGGCCAGGGAGTACAGTGGATGATGGCCCAAGTCCTTGGGCCCTGCACCCCATGGGAGACCAGGAGAAGTACCTGGCTCCTGCCATCGAACAGCGCGGTGCGCCGGCCACAGCGCGCCCACCGCGGCGGCCATTGGAGGGTGAACCAACGGCAAAAAGGAAGACCTTTCTCTCTGTCTCTCTCTCTCACTGTCCACTCTGCCTGTCAAAAAAAAAAAAAAATTGATTATTTCTCCTGCTCAAAATCTTTCGATACAAGCCTAATGTTCTTATCAAGCCCATCAGTGTTAACAAGTTTTATCAAATATATTTGTCTCCAGGGCTGCAGCAGATGGTTGGTTCTCCGTCCTCTTTCCCCTCAGGTCAGCCATGCTAGTTTTTTGGCTACCCAAAACAAACCTACCTACCTACCTTCCATCCTTCCTTCGATTTATGTATTTATTTGAAAGGCAGAGTTACAGAGAGGCAGAGGCAGAGACAAAGAGAGAAAGAAAGATCTTCCACCTGCTGGTTCATTTCCAAATGGCCGTAAGGGCCGGAACTGAGCCAATCCAAAGCCACAAGCTTCTTCCAGGTTTCCCACACAGGTGCAGGAGGACTTGGGACTTCTTCCCAAGGACTTGTGCCATCTTCCACTGCTTTCCCAGGCCATAGCAGAGAGCTAGATCAGAAGTAGAGCAGCTGGGACTTGAACTGGCACCCATATGGGATGCTGGCACTGCAGGCGGTGGCTTTACCTGCTATGTCACAGTGCTAGCCCCACAAAACCCTTTTCTTAGGGCAGGCAGTTGCCTCTGGCTGTAACACTTTCTCCATAATTTTGGCTAAAGTAATTCAAATGATATTCATTTCTCACTTTAAACCCACTTCTTACGGGAGGCTGTCTCTGATTCTCTGTATAGTGTCACTGTACTTTCTATTCTATTTCTTCTTCTCAGTCATCCCCTTGTAATTAATACCTGTTCAATGTCTGTCTCTTCTGCTAGACTGTCAACAAGGGTCACAGGTCCTTTCAGTGCTCCACAGCAGGAAGAGTAACTTGGCCAAATAGTAGGTGCTCAATACACTTTTTTGAGTGAATGGACACCACATGCCAGCAATGGTGCTGGGCACTGAGGAGGATCACAGAGATGACCGAGGCAGGGACTGGACTTTTAAACTATGACCACAGAACACAGGGCTTGGAAGGGAAATGGGAACCTGGTGCCCTGGGAGAAGGGAGGAGGCAAGGATCAATAGGCAGAAAACAGGAAAACAAGCATTTCCACTTGCCCCGTGCCAGGTTCTGAACTAAAACCTCCATGACATTCTCTCTCTGATGCAATGACTCTCATGACTGCCATTCTCTTAGGGGTGGTGAAGTAACTTGTCCAAGGCCACAGCCAACTTATCCAGGTCTTCTGGCTCCAAGCAAGAAGCTACACATGCACGCACACCAGTAGACACAGTGAGTTCCTGTGGGAGCGTGTCCAGCCACTGTCGCGTGCCTGTCGACAATTGCAGAAGGGGCACATCATTGCCAAGTTAACTGTAATCCCCCCCACATTTTAAAAAATAGACAATGCATTCTCATGTTTCATGGCTGAAACATTTAAAACAATGAATAGGTTCAGCTACTCGTTTCCCACTCCTGTCTCCTACTGTTTCAGACCAAGATCCCCAAAGATACACCCTTGCTATAAGTTCCTAATGCATTATTTTAGATTTTGAATGTGTAAATATATATTTTCTTATTTTGCCCCATTTTTTACCCACAAAATGTAGCATACCATACACATTGTTCTGCATGTTGTTATTGCTGTTTTAAAGATTTATTTATTTGAATGGCAGAGTTGTATATAGAGAGAGATATCTTCCATCCACTGGTTCACTTCTCAAATGGTTATAACAGTTGAGACTAGGCCAGGACGAAGCCAGGAACTCCAGCTGAAGCTCTTATGTGGGTGGCAGCCTCCTGTGTGCTTGGGTCATTTTGCACTGCCTTCCCAGGCACATTAGCAGGGAGCCGGACTGGAAATGGAGCAGCCAGGATTTGAACCAGTGCTCATATGGGTTGCTGGCCTCGCAGGGAACAGTTGAACCAGCTATGCCATAACATCAGCCCCTTTTGTTGCTGTTATTGTTTTCAGTTAGTGATCTATCTTGAAACTCTTTCTTTACCAGCACTTTGTTCCTTCTACATGGCACACTATTCCATTTAGTGGATACATTACAATTTATTTAGCTACTTCCCTATTATGGAACATTTGGACTGTTTCCAACTTTTTTGCTCTATTACAAACAATGCTGCAATGAATAACCTTGTCCATAGATAAATTAGCACACGTGCAAACATAGCTGCAGGATAAATTCTAGGAGTGGTAGTGCCAGGTCAAAGGGCATATGCATTTGTAATTCTGACAGCTATTGCCAAACTGCCCTCTGTAGGATTAAATCAATTTACATTCTCACCAGTGGGGCATGAGACACATGTTTTCCCACAGTCTCTCAGCACACAGTGTTAACACACTTTTGGTGATTTGCCAATCTGATGGGTGAAAAATGGCACCACAGCATGTTTCTCATTGTAAGCAGAGTTCAGCATTTTTCCCTTATGTTTAAGAGCTCATATTTCCTTCTCTCTGAACTGTTTACTCATATACTTTGTCCATTTTTCTCTTGGTCTTTTTCTCTTGGTTTAGTAGTAACTTTTTCTATAGAGGGAGATTTTGGCCAATGTCAAAAACATGTATTAAATACTATGTAAAGATATTAAAAAGAAGAGGATAATCTATCATTATTTGAACATAGTTAAAAACTGATCCAGATTGCAGCTGGTACTGTATTGTTGCAGGTTAAACAGCTGCCAATGACACCTGCATCCCTATGACCACCAGTTCGAGTTCTGGCTGCTCCACTTCTGATCCATGTGCCTGGGAAGGCAATGGAAGATGGTGCAAATACTTGGGCTCCTGCCACCCACATGTGAGACCTGGATGGAGATTCTGGCTCCAGCATGGCCCAGCCTGGGCTGCTGCAGCCATTTGGGGAGTGAACCGGCAGATGAAAAATTAGTCTCTCTCTTCTTCTCGCCTTTTTTTTTTTTTTTTTTAAGATTTATTTTGAAAGAGTTACAGAGAGCAAAGGGAGAGACAGATAGAGAGGTCTTCCATCTGCTGGTTCACTCCCCAAATGGCCACAATGCCCAGGGCAGGACCAGCCAAAGCGAGGAGCCAGGAACTTCATGTGGGTCTCCAATGTTGGTGGCAGGGGCCCAAGCACTTGAGCCATCCTCTGCTGTTTTCCTAGGTGCATTAGCAGGGAGCTAGATCAGAAGTGGAGCAGCCAGGAGTTGAAACAGTACCCATAGGGGATGCTGGTGCTGCAGGTGGAGGCTCAACCAACTACACCACAGCACCAGCCCCTGTGTTTCTTCCTCTCTTTGTAATTCTGCTTTTCAAATATATAAAAACAAATATTTTTAAAAAAAAAAGGAAAAAAAATTAATTCAGATTAATAAAATTCATTGAATGCCTCCAAATAAAGAAAATGGAAAATAGTGCAGGGACCACTAAGAAGAAATAGGATAGGACCAGCGCTGTGGTATGGCGGTTAAAGCCACTGCCTGCAGTGCTGGCATCCCATATGGGTGCCAGTTCGTGTCCTACTTGCTCCACTTCTGACCCAGCTCATTGTTAATGTGCCTGGGAAAGCAGCAGAGGATGGCCCAAGTCCTTGGGTCCCTGCACCCAATTTGGAGACCCACAAGAAGCTCCAAGCTCCTGACTTTGGCCTGGCCTAGCCCTAGCTCTTGTAGCCATTTGTGGAGTGAATAGCAGATGGAAGATTTCTTTTTCTCTGTCTCTTGGCTCTCTGTAACTCTGACTTTCAAATAAATAACAAATAAATATTTTAAAAAGAAGAAATAGGACAATATATACACTTAAAGATTATTTCTTTTTATTTTTTTAAAAAGATTTATTTATTTGTTTGAAAGACAGAGTTACAGAGAGGCAGAAAGAGAGAGAGAGAGAGAGAGAGAGAGAGAGAGAGAGAGAGAGGCCTTCCATCTGCTGGTTCACTCTCCAGATGGCTGTAATGGCCAGAGTTGTGCCAACCCGAAACTAGGAGACAGGAGCTTTCTCCAGGTCTCTCACATGGGTGCAGGGGTCCAAGGACCTGGGCCATCCTTCCACTGCTCTTCCAGACCATAGCAGAGAGCTGGATTTGAAGTGGAGCAGCCAGGACTCAAACCAGTGCCCATATGGGATGCTAGCACTGCAGGCAGTGGCCCTACCCACTATGCCACAGTGCTGGCCCCAGATTATCTCTATATATGAGGATAATTCAAAATAAAATAAAAAATTGATTTCAGTGCAAAAAAAATTTGAAACCTATGTATAGCTTTTTTATAATATGCATTTCCATTAACTTTGAAGACCCTCACATGCATGATTTCATTCAATGGAATTTATTGAACACCTGCTATGGGTCAAGAGCATAATGAAAATAATATTACTTTTATGGTTGTTAGGAGGATAAATTAATAAATATAAAACATCTTCAATGATGTCAAACCCATAGTAAGTACTGACAAAATGTTAGTTATTAGTATTGATTTTTCAAATGCAAAATGCTTTTATCTGTGTAAAAGTTTTAACCTAGATATACACATGTGTTACACACATAAATATATTTATAAATAGAAAGTAAATATAACAAAATATTAACAGTTGGTGACTATGAAAGAGTTATCTGGCTGTGAACTACATTTTTCTTGCAACTTTTCTATAGATTTGAAAAAAAATCTTTAAAGTTAGATGCCAAAGTATATCTGTATTTGTATCTTAATTTTTTATTTTACAGGTATTGCTTTTTTTTTTAAGCCTATAACATGGGGTGGGCAACATGGCTAGTGGATTAAGCTGAGGCTTGGGACACCTACGTCCCTTATGAGTGTGTGGGATTGAGTCCCACTTCCTCTTTCAATCCACCTTCCTGCTAACACACCTGGGAGGGAGCAGATGATGGCCCAAATACCTCAATTACTTGGTTACCTGCCAGCCATATGGGAGACCCAGATGGTGTTTCAGGATCCTGGCTTTGGCCTAGTCCAGCCCTGGCTGTTATTGGTATTTAGGGGAGTAAAGCAGTAGATGGAAGATCTCCCTCTCTCTCTCTTTTCATCACTGTCTTTCAAATAACTAAATTACTTTTAAAAGGGTACAATGCACACACACACACCTACACACAAATGTATACATAGATGCAACCCCCCATAAATAAAAGAGTGCTTAATTCAGAATTACAGTTACTTTAATTTTTATTTTCCTGACTACTGTATATTTATTAGCAACTGAATTACCTCATTGTGAATTACCTTTTTGTATTCTAAACCTTCCTTTTATTGGTTTGCTTTTTGTTAAATAAATAAACATTTATTTATTTGAAAGGCAGAGTTACAGAGAGGGACAGGCAGATGCAGAGAAAAAGAGATCTTCTTTACTGCCAGTACTGTGGCAGGCTAAACCTCCGCCTGTGACATCCATATGGGTGTCGCATATGGGCACCAGTTCGAGTCCTGGCTGCTCCAGTTCCCATCCAGTTTTCTGCTTATGGCCTGGGAATGCAGTTGAAGATGGCCCAAGTGCTTGGGTCCCTGGAGAAACCCATCCAGAGCTGGATCAGGCTGAAGCCAGAAGCTTCATCCAGGTCTCCCACATGGGTGCAGGGGCCCAAATACTTGGGCCACCTTCCCCTGCTTTCCCAGACACATTAGCAGGGAACTGGATTGGAAGTGGAGTAGCCAGGACTTGAACCTGAACCAATATGGGATGTGAGCATTGCAGGCAGTGGTTCAACTTGCTGTGCTACAACCCTGGCCCCCAAACTTTTGATTATGGTTTTTGCGTCCTTTTCCTTGTCATCATGCTTGTCTTTGTGTTTCACCTAATATAGCCATCTTTTTCTTCTTGAGTTTCTGAGTTCTCCCAGTTTCTTGGGCCTCTCTCACTCACTTATTTAGAATTTTTCTTACATTTTCTTCTACTTCTATATTGTAGCTTTTTGTTGAAATCTTTAGTCTACCTAGAATGTATTTTAGCATTTTCTTTTTTTTTTAAATTTTGTTATACAAGTTTCATATTTCATATATACAGATTTAGTAACATAGAGGCATTTCCCTCCTCTAACCTCCCTCCTGCTCATACTCCAATACTTCCTCCCCCTCCCTCTCAGATTCCCACTCTTAATTTTTACAATGAACTATTGTCAGTATACTTAATGATCATGTAGTTAACCCTACTCTAAGTAAAAGAGTTCAACAAATAGTATGAAGAGAAAAATACAAAACAATTCAGGTAGAGTTCTATTATATTGTCTAGATGTTAGATAAGGATACAGAATAGACAGAAATCTTAACTTAGCCCTAACGACACACAAAATTAACTCTCCCTGCTTCTTCCCCACAGATATATAGACCTCTCCCCAATATTTTCCAAGTGCTACCTGTTTTGTTGGGTTTTTATGTATTATTGAACTAAATCCAGAAGCAATTGTATTTCTGACTCCAGTTAGATTGCATTAAAAATGTGATACATATCTACTGTGGAAAATATAGAAATGTACTCTATAGGGCCAGCACTGTGGCGTAGCGGGTAAAGCTGCTGTCTGCAATGCCAGCATCCCATATTGGCTCTGGTTCAAGTCCTGGCTGCTCCACTTTCTATCCAGCTTTCTGCTATGGTCTGGGAAAGCAGTAGAAGATGGCCCAAATCCTTGGGCCCCTGCACCCATGTTGGAGACCCAGAAGAAGCTCCTGGCTCCTGGCTTTGGATCGGCGCAGCTCTGGCCATTGCAGCCATCTGGGGAATGAACTACAGGATGGAAGATCTCTCTGTCTGTCTGTCTCTCCTACTCTCTCTGTGTAACTCTTTCAAGTAAATAAATAAATCTTTAAAAAAAAAAAAAAGAAATGCACTCTTAAAATGATATCATTTGGGGTCAGCTTTGGCCGAGCAGTTAACATGTCTCCAACTCATATTAGAATGTTCCAGTTCAAAGCTTGGTTGCATTCCTGACTCAAGTTGCCCACTAGTGCAGAATCTGGGAGGCAACAACAGATGGCTCTAATAGTTGGGTTCCTGCCACACATGTGGGAGACCTGGATTGAGTTCTGGGTTGCTGGCTTGGGCCTGACCCAGCTCTGGCTTTTTGGGCATTTGGGGAAGCAAAGCAGCACATGCGAATTCATTATCTGTCTGTGTGTCTCTCTGCCTCTCAAATAAGTTAAAAAAAAAAATTCTAAACTTCATAACTTTGATGATAAATATATGGCCCAACATTTTATCAAGGACAACACTTATGTTCCTTTGATATGAATTTTTTTCAGTCTCAAAACTTGCATAGTAGTGATATTTGAATTGTGTTCTGAAGGCTCCAAGGGTGGCTGGAGCTGAGTGAAGCAGGCAGAGGGTGGCTAAGGCCCCACATCACTGCTCTGGATCTAACCAGGTAATAATAATGTATTGTATACTTCAAAACTGGTACGAGCATAAATGTCAGTTTTAGTCTCACTGCAAAAAAGTACTTGAAGTGATGGATATTACGTCAAGCAATTGATTTAATCATTCCACATTGCATACATGAGTACATAACATTACTTTGTACTCCATATATACAATTATAATCTGCTTTTAAAATGTTATTTTGTTGCCAGTTAACAAAGTCAATAATGAGTGTTTGGCTTAAGGTTTAAGACACTGCTTGGCATAACTACAACCTATATCAGAGTGCCTTGCTTCAACTTCTAGCTCCTGCACTTCCATTTCCTGCTAATGCACACCCTGGGAGGCAGCAGGTGATGGCTTAAGTTTTGGGTCCCTGGCAACCCTTGGGAGACCAAGATAAGTTCCAGGCTCCAGGCTTTGGCCTGGCTTAACACAGGTTGTTGCGAGAATACCTTCTCTCTGCCTTTTTTTATTTTTTAAGATTTTATTTATTTATTTGAGAGAGAGAGTTACAGACAGTGAGAGGGAGAGACAAAGGTCTTCCGTCTGCTGTTTGACTTGCCAAATGGCTGCAGCAGATGAAGCTGTGCCAATCTGAAGCCAGGAGCTTCCTCCAGGTCTCTCATGCAGGTTCAGGGGCCCAAGGACCTGGGCCATCTGCCACTGCTTTCCCAGGCCATAGTAGAGAGCTGCTTTGGAAGTGGAGCAGCTGAGACTAGAACTGGAGGCGGCAGTTCTACCCGGTATACCACAGTGCTGGCCCTCTCTCTGGCTTTCAAATAAAGTAACTAAATAATAAAATAAACTTCCATAAACTTCTGATCCTCCCACTTTTCCCTCCCAGAATTGACCTCACCTCCAACTTCAGAGAAAACAGAAGTCTTTAAAAGAACTCCCCTGATGTCCTACCTCAAAACAACACCCTTCCTTTCACCTGTGAAGGCTATTTTTTCCACCTATGCTGTGGATCACACACCTCACCCTTGTTCTTTTGGGCTTTGTGCTATTAATCATCCTCTCTCTCTCATTTTGAATCTCTCTGGCTTGCTAGTCAGTTATAACTCCACAATTCAATTTGGTCAGCGTGAAGGCCACTGTCTATTCAGAAGCACTTCGGAAATGCTCCAGTACCCACGACCTGACTTTTCTTTTTGTTATCCTGGCTCCTTTTTTTGGCAAGCAGATCAAGTTTACTAATAAGCAGTGACAAATAGCTAGAAGAAATCCATATGCATATATATTATTTTTTCAAGCCTTTTTCATCACCACAGAGTTGACGCTTTGGGCCACATTTGTGGAATGGATTTAAGACAAGTTTCTTGAGAGGTTTTCAACTGATATTTTTGGTTACATAGAGAAAGGTAGGGGAAGGAAGAGACTAAACAAGTCACTGAAGATAATATTGGAATATCTGTCAAGTCTCATACCAGGATAACAATAAAGAGAATGGCCAAAGTTCCAATTTGTCAGTGAGTCAGATGCATCTCCCTTGAAGCCAGTAGCTACCACGACAAGTTAGCAGGAATGAATACTCCCCAGAGACCCATGGATCCACAGGATCTCCTCAATGACCGGTCTCAGGAACTGGGCTTGCTGTTCTTAACCTCTCATAGGTGGAGGTGACACATCATCTACAGTAAGGGACTTGATGTCCTTAACAATTTTGAGGAGTAATTCAAATTAGAAGGCATAGATTTCTTAAAAAGATGCATTTATTTGAAAGGCAGCGTTACAGAGAGAGATGGATTGACAGATATTTTCCATTTGCTGATTTACTCCCCAAATGACCTCAACAGCTGTGTTGTCAAAAGCAGAAGCCTGGAAATTCATCTAGGTCTCCCACAGGGGTGGCAAGGACCTAAGTACTTGGGCCATCTCCCCCTGCTTTCCCTGGCACATTACCAGGGAGCCGAATGGGAAGTGGAGCAGCTGGGACTCAAACCAGTGTTCAGATGGAATACCAGCATTGCAGGTGGCAGCTTAACCTGCTGTGCCACAAAACCAGCTCCATAAAAAGAGATTGATTGCAGGTGACTTGTTAATTATCTTCTCTATTCCCAACTCTTTTATCCAAAAGACAAATAAAAATATTTGAGGCTTTTATTTTTTGAAATTTTTATTTATTTATTTATTTATTGGACAGATAGAGTAAGACAGTGAGAGAGAGAGAGAGAGACAGAGAGAAAGGTCTTCCTTCCATTGGTTCACCCTACCAAATGGCTGCCATAGCTGGAGCTATGCCGATCCGAAGCCAGGAGCTAGGTACTTCCTCCTGGTCTCCCATGCAGGTGCAGGGTCCAAGCACTTGGGTCATCCTCCACTGCTTCCCGGGCCACAGCAGAGAGCTGGACTGGAAGAGGAGCAGATGGGACTAGAACCTGGCACCAATATGGGATGCCGGCGCCGCAGGTAGAGGATTGACCAAGTGAGCCACGGCACCAGCCCCCATTTGAGGCTTTTTTTGGCCTATAAGTGTTCTAAGTTTCATCCTTAAATTGTGTTATTAGCAAGCCATATTTATTTTTTCAGTCTCTTCCATTTAAGTGTACTTAGTATTTGTCTCTGAAAGTATTCCTTGACACTCTTCTATTAAATAATGGCAGAAAGGATGATACCTTCTTGATACTGAAATACATTCCTGCAAAAGGCCTTTGTTTAGTTAAGATTTAATCTTTTTCCTTCAGTTTCATAGAAGGTGATTATAAGAAATGTCCTTTCAAAGAAATAGCTCCTGTATCTTTTGCAAAGTCAAATCAAAAGTATCCATTTATTCATTTAACAAATATTTGTTGACTCCGTATGTTATATGTCAGTTGGGATACAAACATGAATGAAACCCAGGACCTGCCCTGAAGGAGAACACAACCTGGTGAGAAGCAGATATAGAAATAAATCATAATATAGTGCCAGAACTCTGTAATTAAAGGGGCGAATAAAGTGGGATGGGAGCAGAAGGAGAGGGAGTAATTCCGCCTCAGGGTGAAGGAGAATTTCCCAGTCAGTCACAGAAAGTTGGGTGTAAAGATTGAAAGAAGCTCACCTGACCTAGAGGGGAAAAGGAAGCAGCACACTCCAGAGCCAAGAGCCTGCATAAGGGCAAGCATGACCCAGCTCCGGTCCATCTGGACAACGCCACTGGCATAGGCAGCGGGCACTAAGGGCAGCTGTGTGGTGCAGTGGCTTAAGCCAACCTTTGGGAAACCGACATACCATTTTGGACAGCCAGTTTGAGTCTTGGCTACCCTGCTTCTGATCAGGTTCTTGTTAATGTCCTAGGAGGCAGCAGATAAAGGCCCAAGTACTTGAGTTCCTGCTACCCACATAAGCAACCTGGATAGAATGCCAGGCTCGGCTTCAGCCTGGTCTTACTCTGGGTGTTGTGGCCATTTGAGGTATGAACCAGGGTACAGACTATCTACACTTCTTCTTTCTCTGTCACCCTTTCAAATAAATAAACTTAGAGAGAGAGAGGGCTGGCGCCGTGGCTCACTTGGTTAATCCTCCACCTGCGGCGCCAGCATCCCATATGGGTGCTGGGTTCCAGTCCAGATTGCTCCTCTTCCAGTCCAGCTCTCTGCTGTGGCCCGGGAAGGCAGTGGAGGATGGCCCAAGTGCTTGGGCCCTGCACCTGCATGGGAGACCAGGAGGAAGCTCCTGGCTCATGGCTTTGGATCAGCGCAGCACCGGCTGTAGCGGCCATTTGGGGAGTGAACCTACAGAAGGAAGACCTTTCTCTCTCTCTCTCTCTCTCTCTCTCTCTCTCTCTCTCACTGTCTATAACTCTGTCAAATAAATAAAGAGAGAGAGAGAGAAGAAAGAAAGAAAATGGGCACCAAGAAGTATCCAGAGATAAAGCCAGGAAAGCATATTAGGGTCTGATTTTAAGGAGCCTTGAGTTTAGTGGATAACATTTCCAGGCCCTGGAGCCAGGCATTCCTGTGTAACTTCCTTTTTTTTTTTTTTTTTTTTTTTTTTTTTGACAGGCAGAGTGGATAGTGAGAGAGAGAGACAGAGAGAAAGGTCTTCCTTTTTGCCATTGGTTCACCCTCCAATGGCCGCTGCAGACGGCGCATCTCGCCGATCCGAAGCCAGGAGCCAGGTGTTTCCTCCTGGTCTCCCATGCAGGTGCAGGGCCCAAGGACTTGGGCCATCCTCCACTGCCTTCCCAAGCCATAGCAGAGAGCTGGCCTGGAAGAGGGGCAACCGGGACAGAATCCGGCGCCCCAACCGGGACTAGAACCCGGTGTGCCAGCGCCGCAAGGCGGAGGATTAGCCTGTTGAGCCATGGTGCCGGCCACCTGTGTAACTTCTTTACCATTTATTAGCTCTGAAATCTTAGTGAACTTAATGTTCTAAGCTTCTTTTCCCATCTGTAAAAGAGGAACGCATTTATCCAAAGGCATTCATTGAACACCTACTATAGGCCAAGGATATAATGAAAATAATGCCACCCTGTAGGGTTATTGTAATGAAAAGTTAATAAATATAGAACATCTTGAATGATCCTTGACCCACAGTAAAAGCTGGCTAACTGTTGATTATTCAAATGCTACAATGCCTTCCTCTATGAAAATGGTATGCTTTTATCCTGAAAACAAGGGAGCCCTTTAAGACTTCTAGAGGTGACCCCACAGATGGAAGATTTCTGTCTCTTCCTTTCTAGTAGCCCTGCCTGCAGATACACAAATAAACCTTAAAAAATATTTCTAGTCAAAGACTGGATCTCATTTTAGAAAAGATCATTGGCTGTTAGAAGGGCTTTTGGCACAGCAGTTAGGATGCCACTAAGGCAGCCCACATCTTATAACAGAGTGCTTGCTCCTCCGCTTCCAATCCAACTTCCTGCTGATGTGTATCTTGGGAGGCAGGAAGTGATCACTCAAGTACCTGGGTCCCTGCCACTCACATGGGAGACCCAGACTGAATACCAGACTCTGGGCTTAGCCTGCCCAGCCCCGGCTGCCCTAGGCATTCGGGGAACAAACCAGCAGATGGGAGCTCTCTCCTTGCTTCTTCCAAATAAAATGAAAATAAACAAAAACAGATCACTGGCTGCAGAAGAGGGGAGAGGGGAAGAATGCAGAGAAACACTTAAGATGGAGAGGCAGAGAGAGAGAAGAGGGGCCTTCCATCCGCTGGTTCACTCCCCAATTGGCTGCAATGGCAGAGCTGCGCAGATCCAAAGCCAGGAGCCAAGAGCTTCTTCTGGGTCTCCCAGTGGGTTAAGCCCCTGCCTGCAGTGCTGGCATCCATATGGGTGCCGGTTCAAAACCCAGCTGCTCCACTTCCGATCCAGCTCTCTGCTATGGCCTGATAAAGCAGTAGAAAATGGCTCAAGTCCTTGGGCCCCTGCACCCATGTGAGAGACCTGAAAGAAGCTCCTGGCTTCAGGATCAGCACAGCTCTGGCCTTGGCGGCCAGTTGGGGAGTGAACCAGCGGATGGAAGAACTCTTTCTCTGCCTCTCCTTCTCTCTCTGTGTAACTTTCAAATAAATAAATCTTTTTTTTTTTTTTTGACAGGCAAAGTGGACAGTGAGAGAGAGAGACAGAGAGAAAGGTCTTCCTTTGCCATTGGTTCACCTTCCAATGGCTGGCGCGGCCGGCGCACCGCGCTGATCCGAAGGCAGGAGCCAGGTGCTTCTCCTGGTCTCCCATGCAGGTGCAGGACCCAAGCACTTGGGCCATCCTCCACTGCCCTCCCTGGCCACAGCAGAGAGCTGGACTGGAAGAGGAGCAACCGGGACAGAATCAAGTGCCCCAACCGGGACTAGAACCCGGTGTGCCAGCACCGCTAGGCGGAGGATTAGCCTATTGAGCTGTGGCACCGGCCAAAAAAAAAAAAAAAAATGGAGCAGCCAGGAGTCCAACTGGCATTTAATACCAAGGTCCCAAGCAGTAGCATCTTGGGATTCTTGTATCCCATATCAGAGAACCCAGGATTGAGCCTCGGCTACCCAGCTTCTCACCTAACTCCCGGCTAATATACATGGGAAGCCAGTGGATTATGGTATAGGTACTTTGGGCCCCTGCCACCCACATAGGAGATCCAAATGCAGTTCCAGGCTCCTGCTCTGGCGTGGCCCAGCCTTGGCTGTTGCGGCTATTTGGAAAGTGAATCAGCAGATGGAAGGAAGGCATCTCTCTCTCTCTCTCTGTCTCTCTCTCTCTCCCTCTGCCTTTCAAGTGAACAAACAACTTTTTTTGAAAAAAGATTTCTTTCCCAATACATACTTCTTCATATATTTTGCCTTATTCAGTTGAGTATATTTTCATTAAGCATGTCAAAGGAATTAGCCACAGGTGAAGGATTTTTGCTCAGGTTATCTCACTAATCCACCAAATCTCTTGCATCAAAGAATAATTATGTATGTTAAAAAAAAAAAAACTTTACTGCTAAAGATACCTATCTACTGGCAGGAAAAAAAAAAAAAAACATACTTCCAGATGTCCAAATCCATCAGCAAAATGTTACACATCCATACCCAACACACTTATTTCAGGAATTTCCTTAACTCGACACCTCAGGTCTGCCGCACCTCCATCTGTAAGCAGCATTAGTTCTGCTGGCAAAATACCACAATCCTCTTCAGAAACCTCATATGCTTAAACAGAAAAATCACAAAACCTCCCTATTAACCATCAATAAGCCCTTGAAAAACCAAAAAACACTAGAAGGAATTAATGACTTACATTAAAGACAGCAAGATTAAACGTGATTAAGAAAAACTCACCACAACAAGCAGAAAACAGAGTAGGACCAAGGTGCAGCTGTGACTCAGGATTGTACTGATAGTGGCAATGCCTTAGTTAGGGTGGCTATCGCCGTGTGATTGCAAGGGAGCAGAGGGCAGGACCCAAGCTGTCCCTTGAAATATGGACTATCACCCAAGAAGTATAATTGTAATTGTACTATTTGCTCAGGGTGAATTTTCTACGGTCCAAGAGGTTGTCCCAGGTAAATGATTTGCATCTCTGGGCGGAGCTCTATCTTGAGCAACTACACCGAATTCCCTGGGACTAATCTCCACAATATAGCTCACTGATACTTTCAGGGAGGAACACAGAGGGGCAGCTTGAGCATCACTGCAGGCTGGTTAGAAATGCAGAATGTGGGACCTCACTCCACATCTACTGAACCAGAATCCACATTTTCAGTGGTCTCCAGGTGGCTTGGAGGCTTTTAAAGTTTGGGAAGGGCTGGTTAGCCAGATGGCAGTAGCCTCTGTGTATGAAAACTGATCAGTGTTGAGGTAAGAACACCTCTGCTTATTCAGTGCATACAGAGCAAAACTAGGCCTGGAAGCTTTAGGTATCAGGGCTTGAGTTTCTGAGGGGCTCACCTGGAAGAACCCAACCTGAGAACTGTGTTTCCTCAACCCAGCCATCAGATAGGAGGCTGGCCTCTCAGATCCAGAAAAAGGAAACCGAAGAAACTAGTTGCCCTGAAATACACCGAACTGTGGGCCAATCTGTTAATTTTTTGAAAATGATCCATACAATTGATCCAACTCTCTACTTCATTTGGAGTGTGTGATCCAGTCTGGCAGTCTTAACATTAACTAGATGGGTTCAACTAATAGATTTTTGAGCCCTAGGATGGGAGAAATTGTTTGAAAATATTGTTGAAAAAAATTAGAACATTCACCCTGAGGAAATAGTACAATTACAATTATACTGCTTGGGTGATAGTCCATATTTCAAGGGACAGCTGCTCCCTTGCAATCACATGGCAATAGCCACCCTAACTAAGGCATTGCCACTAACAGTGGCAATCCTTGTTTTATAGATGAGCCTGATGAAGGATTTTAGAATTAAGTGAGAGATCACACAGTAGTTAGTGGCTGGATAAGGGTCCCAGTCTCTGATTTTTCCAAATAAATCAGAGGGCCAGATCAGGGATTTCCTAGCTCTCTGGATACCTCTTCCAGCTTGGAATGGGTAAAACTCATTTTTAGGGGATGATTAGGGGAATAAACTAATATTTTTGGGAAATAACCAATTAATGTGGCAGAGGCTTCTGGTATTTTTTTAAAAATTATTTATTTGAAAATTAGAGTTACACAGAGAGAGAAGGAGAAGCAGAGAGAGAGAGAGAGGTCTTCCATCTGCTGGTTTGCTCCCCAATTGGCCTCAAGGGCTGGAGCTGCACTGATCTGAAGCCAGGAGCTTCTTCCAGGTCTCCCACATGGGTGTAGGAGCCCAAGGACTTGGGCCATCTTCAACTGCTTTCCCAAGCCATAGCAGAGAGCTGGATTGGAAGTGGAGCATCCAGGACTCGAACTGGTGCCCATATGGGATGCCGGCACCACAGGTGGTGGCTTTACTTGCTGTGCCACAGCTCCGACCCCAAGGCGTCTGTCTTATAATTAGACTTGTTTCTAACTGACATAATTAAAGCTGTGGTAGGAACCTTCCCAAGGTCAGAAAAAGAAAAAGGGAGGCATCTGTCCTAGGAACTAAATGCAGTTGTTACCTGCTTGCCTATGAATGCTTCAATCATAGTTACTATCTGCTTCTACGTAACGATTTCAGGTTCTGCTTGTTAGTGCAGAGCAACGATGTTAACCCTTGGCAGACAGCAGATGGCTTAGTATGTGTATAAAAAAATTTATATCTTTAGTTTACATACGCGGTATTATATCAATCCTGTGGCCGCCATGTAACATTAGAATATCCATGCAAATGTATACAGGTAACCATATAAGGGAGACAATGAGGATAAAACCATATGTAAGGGAAAACCCTTATTTGTGCAGGACTCGGACTTTTGGAGAAGAAATTCCACCTTAGCCCTATGCTGGCATAATAAAAGACTGCTTCCTGTTAAGAGGCCTTAGTGTCTTGTCTCCTACATGAATCCTGCTACACTAATACAAAACACAGCATAGGTGCGAGTGTTGTGGCTCAGTGGGTGAAGCCACTGCTTGGGACCCCCAGATCCCATATCAGAGTGCCTGGTTTAAGTGCCAACTGCTCCACGTTTCAGTCCAGCTTCCTGCTAATGTACTTGGGAGGCAGCAGGTGATGGCCTGAGTACTTGGGTTCCAGCCCCTACACGAGAAACCTGGATGGAGTTTCTGGTTCCTGTGGTGAGCCTAGCCCAGTCTTGGCTGCTATGTGCATTTGGGGAGCAAACCAGTGGATGAAAGATCTCTCTCTCTCTTCTACCTTTCAAATAAATAAATAAGCATTTTGATAAAACATAGAAAGCAACTTTCTCAATGAAAAGATTTTGTGATGAGAACTGGTGCTGTGGTGTAGTAGTTAAGCCTCTACCTGCTGTGCCAACAATCTATACTGGCACTGGTTCGTGTACTGGCTGCTCCACTTCTGATCCAGCTCTCTGCTATGGCCTGGGAAGGCAGTGGAGCCCAAGTGCTTGGTCTGCTGCACCTATGTGGGAAACCCAGAAGAAGCTGCTGGCTCTTGGCTTGGGACCAGTTCAGCTCCGACTGTTGTGGCCATTTGGAGAGTGAACCAGCGGACGGAAGAGCTTTCTCTGTCTCTCCCTCTCTTTGTCTGTAACTCTGCCTCTCAAATAAATAAATAAATCTTTAAAAAAAAAAAAAGATTTTGTGACATATACCTGTTTTATTCTCTACAGCAATTATAAGGCAGCAAAATCACTTAAGTGCCGTTGTCTTCAAGGCCCTTTTCCAACTCCAGTGCAGCTGGAAAGTTTGGACCTAAATAAGCATCTGGGGTGGACTTTTAGCACAGCGGTTAAGATGTCACCGTGGTACCCACATCCCATATGGGAGGCCCAGCTTTGAGTTCTGGCTCCTCCTCCAAAGCTAGGTTCCTGCTAATGCACACCCGGGAAGCAGAAGGTGATGTCAAGTACTTAGAACCCTGCCAATCATGGGGGAGGCTAGGATGGAGCCCCAAGCTCCTGGCTTCAGCTTGGGCCAGCCCTGGCTGTCTGCGGGTATCCGGGCTGTGAACCAGCAGATGGGAGATCTCTGTCTCTGTCTTTGTTTCTCTGCTTTGTAAATAAATAAATAATATAGATAAAGACATTTCAAAGAAGCACCTGAGATGGCAGATTTTCCTACTCTTCTCACTACAGTTTATCCTAGAATTAAAAGTAAAGATTTAACATTTTCACTTCTGCGGCTTCCTAATCCCTAAAGCACGGGAACTGAAGCCTATTCCACACTTACACCAAGGCCCCACCTCTGCAGGGCGGAGCTGGAGCAGCCCCTATTGTTCTGTGCTTCCTTTCTTTGTCCACTTGCAGCCTCTGGGCAGTCACCTTCAACCATCCTTCTCCGGCTCCCTGGGATCTAAAAAAAGCCTGGGGTTTTCCCTGTTGCTGGCTAGTATAAGGCAAGTACTGCTACTCCCCTATTTTAAAACTTCCCTTTCCCTATAAGGAGCATTTCTGTGGCCACTGGGGACTTTTTACAACTAATACTAAAACATGGTGATTCAAGCAGCTCAAAGGGATTTACATATACTCTTTCAAAATGATAAAAGAAAGATACAAATAAGCAGCCAGCAGGGTGCACATCCTGGGAGGGAAGTGGGACTAGGTGAAGGGAAAAGGGGGTACTTTTATTTCACCTGACTTGTTAAAATATTTTTGCAAAGAAAATAAGTATATAATGTATTACTTAACTAATTAAAGTCATCACGGAATAACCAGATTACAGGATCAAGTTAATTTTAATCTACATACAGCAGTCAAGTTCCCCATTCCTGATCCCCACCCCATTCCCAAAAGTCCCTGTAGGTGAGGTCATTTATGTTCTATTAATGTTCTAAATGTATCTAAACCTATCCAAAGCTGCCTTCCTTCTCCAAGATGGGATCATAAAACATGGCTCTGAATTTTATCTATTCACCCAACACTAGACCTTGGCTGTGGACTCTTAGTAGCGGGCCTGAATAACTTCAATTTTCAGGGCAATTTTAGGTTCACGGCAAAATCAAGCAGAAAGTACCAAGAGCTGGCACAACCCCCAGCCCCACACGAGCACAGCCCTCCCCACTCCCCACGTGGCCCACCAGAGCAGCGCATGGGGATATCATTACCCAAGTTCAGAGCTGACTTTAACACTGAGTTCAGCATTGAGTGTTGTGCAGCCCACGGGTTCTGACAAATGTAATGAGCTGTGCCCATGTTGGACCACACACAACAGTTCCACTGCCCTAAAACCCTCTGCACCCCACTCTTCATCCCTTCCTCCCCTCTTAAGCCCTGGTGAACACTTATCTTTCCCTGTCTCCATAGTTTTGCCTTTTCCAGCAGGTCCTATGCTTGGAATCATCTAGTAAGTGGCCTTTTCACATCGGTGACTTTCACTAAGTAATATACATTTAAAGTTCCTCCGTGGTCCTTCGCAGCCGGATAGCTCATTTTCAAAGGTTTATTTATTTGAAAGAGAGAGAGAGAGAGAGAGAGAGAGAGAGAAATAGGAATATCTCATCTTCTGGTTTATTCCCCAAGTACATGAGCCATTACTGCTGCCTCCCCTGGTGCGTGTCACTGGAATCTGAAGCAGAGCCTGGACTAGGACCCAGGAACTTGGATATGGGGGTGCAGCCAGCCCAGGGCACATTTCAACAGCTGTGCCAAGTGCTCCCCACCCCCACCAGGTGTGTATATTTTTAAGCGAAAAAAGAAAAGCAGGAGATAGAACTGATTGTAGGGGGCTAGCCCAGTGGGTTAGGCCTCACTTGGGACTTCCATGTCCCATATTGGAGGGCCTGATTCTAGTCATGGCAACTCCCCTTTGGATCCGGCTTTCTATTAATGTACCCGGAAAGGCAGAAGATGATGGCTTAAGTACTTGGGCCCCTGCCACCTACTTGGGAGACCTGGATGGAGTTCTGAGCTCCTGTTTTTGGCCTGGCCACAGCTCTGGCTGTTGTGGTCAATTAAGGAATGAAACAGTGGGTTGAGATCTCTCTTCTCTCTGCCACACTGCTTTTCAAAAAAATAAATAAATAAAACTTAAAAATAAGAAACTGTTTTAAGGGTGGTAAACTGTAAAAATGAGAGTAAATTTTATTTTATGTACATTAAGAAACCCTGGAAACAGACTCCAGAGAAATAAGGTAAATCAGGAAAGAAGATTTTCAAAAACTTTTAATTTAATTTAATTGGCTCACTCCCCAAATGCCTGCAATAGCCAGGGCTGGGCCAGGCCAAAGCCAGGAGATTGGAACTCCGTCTTGGCCTCCCACATGGGTGGCAGGGGCCCACACACTTGAGCCCTCCTCTGCTGCCTCTCAGGAGGCACTAGCAGGAACCTGGATCAGAAGCAGAGCTGCAATTTCGATCCAGGCAATCTGATGTGGGATGCTGGTGTCTCAAAGAACATCTTAACTGCTGCAACCACACACTTGCCCTGGAAAGAGATTTTTTTTATCTATATACCTCCAAAATTATTTATTTATTTATTTTCATTTGAAAGGCAGAGAGACAGAGAGAGGTCCTCCATCCTCAGATTCACTGCTCAACCAGGGCTGGGCCTGGTGAAGTCCAGGAGCCTGGAATTCTATGTGGGTCTCCGTGTGGGTGACAGAGACCCAGGCGTGTTAGCCATGGTCTGCTGCCTTCCAGGGTGCATGACAACAGGAAGTTCAGTTGGAAGTGGAGTAGTGGGGACTCAAAGTGGAAGGTGTCTGGCGTGTAACAAATCTTCCCAGGCAATTAATTCACAAGCTTTTATTGGGATTCTGCTCCCCAGCGAGGTTCACCAGTACTAACAGAGGTTGGGAGGGCTCCTTTTATAAATACAGGGCGTGGGGGTTAAAGGTCGAGGCAGGTCTGATCCTCATTGGTTGACCTTTAGGCACCTGCGGGGACCTTGACAAGGCCTTTTCATCCCCGGAAGTACAGGTAGGGACTCTCCATTCCTCGAAGTGTAAGCCTTCTCTCCTTGCGGATCCCAAAGGTACCACAAAGCAGGCACTGGGAAATTGCTTATGTAGATGTATATGAGTATGTTATATTGGATTAAAAAGTATAAAAATTCTGCAAATAAAGAGTTGATGAGGGGCCAGCACTGTGGCTCAATAGGCTAATTCTCTGCCTGCGGCGCCGGCACCCCAGGTTCTAGTCCCAGTCAGGGCGCCAGATTCTGTCCTGGTCACTCCTCTTCCACTCCAGCTCTGCTGTGGCCGGGAGGGCAGTGGAGGATGGCCCAAGTCCTTGGGCCCTGAATCCACATGGGAGACAAGGAGAAGCACCTGGTTCCTGCCTTCGGATCAGCACGGTGCACTGGCCACAGCGGCCATTTGGAGGGTGAACCAACGGCAAAGGAAGACTTTTCTCTCTGTCTCTCTCTCTCACTGTCCACTCTGCCTATCAAAAAAAAAAAAATGTTGATGAGGAGCAGTGGGAAAAGACTGTTGGGGTGATGAAAGGTGGAGTAGGTAGTAATTGCGATCATACAACATTTTACTTAATGCATACTTTTTCTTTTTGACAGGCAGAGTTAGACAGTGAGGGAGAGAGACAGAGAGAAAGGTCTTCCTTCCATTGGTTCACCCCCTCAAATGGCTGCTACAGCCAGTGCGATGTGCCGATCCGAAGCCAGGAGCCAGGTGCTTCCTCCTGGTCTCCCATGCAGGTGCAGGGTCCAAGGACTTGGGCCATCCTCCACTGCCTTCCCGGGCCACAGCAGAGAGCTGGACTGGAAGAGGAGCAACTGGGACAGAATCTGGTGCCCCAACTGGGGCTAGAACCTGGCACCCCGGCACCGCAGGTGGAGGATTAGCCTAGTGAGCCGAGGTGCTGGCAATGCATACTTTTAAAATACTAAAAATGATAAATTCTATGTGTGTATGTGTATTTTGCCACAATAAAAAAACTTTAGAAATAGAAAAATACAGAACACACACATAGGTACGCACATAAATAATGATTCATTGTTTTCAGACAGAAGCAACTCATTTTGTTTTATAAATATCTCACTAAGAGATGAGGGCATATCCCAAAATCTCTTAAGGATGGAAGCCAGGTTAATGATCCAATGTAATATAAAAGGCAGTATTCACAGGTAAATGTCCAACATAAATAGAAGTTCCATGGCTAATAATTATCCTTAAAATAAAAAAGACCATGAAAGAGTCACAGCTTACCAGTGTAAAAGGAAAGAAAAAGAAAGAGGTCATCTCAATAGAAATGGATCCTGCCAGAAAGAGAGAAAATAGAACTACACTCATGCAACAGTTTTGTTGGTTTTTTTTTTTTTTTTGATGTTGGCTTATTAATTGTAGCAAAAGGGCTTTGCTCACTACAGTATTTCTCAGCCTCCCACCCACCCCTCTCTCTCTCTCTCTCTCTCTCACACACACACACACACACACACACCTTTGTGTCCGGGTCTTTTGTAATTCCTTCCCTAGGAATTTTGCAAGAGGGAAAACCAAAAGTAGCTTAAAGCTGAGTGCTCTTTAAGTCCTTTGTAAAAGAGAAAGCTCAGGACAGAGGGGAGGGAGGAAGAGAGGGACTCCTGCTCCTGCCTGGGAAGCCAGGGTAGGGGTGGGGAGGAGGGCACCTTCTGAATGGGGAGGGTCTTGACATCCCAGAAACGCTAGTACTGGGCAGCTGGTAGCCCTGGGAGGGGTGAAGACTTCAACATGGATGCTCTGGACCCCAAGGTGTCCGCCCACATGCGGATAGCACAGCGCCGCTGCACCCTTGTTCACCACAGGGCTCGATGGCTCGATGACAAGATGCTAGAAATGTGAGGTCTTCTGCCAGCACCCCAGGCATCACATGTTGATTGATAATTAATTTGTCATCACCTTAGTCTGATGGGAATCCAGGCTTGGGAATCAAGGTAGTATTTTCCCATTTCGCACAAGAGCTTAAAATCATACCCAATGTATTAGCTTCACATGAATATCCTTTTGGAAATTTTTTTTCTGATGTTATCAGTTATTTAATTGTAATCTTCCTATTTGTGAGAATGACTTCCATTTGTTAGAGCAAAAACAGATTGCAGGTAACCTGGAGCTGGGGAACAGCTCTGAGTTTTGTTAAAATTCCAAATCCATGGCTTTCAGTCAGCCTTGTCCTGCTCTATCAACTCTTTCTTGGTGTGGAAGATCTACCTTCCTGGTATCTGGGCTCCTGGAGCTGTGAGATGGTTTGGGCAAAACTTTTTTAAATATTTATTTTTAATTTGTTTGAAAGGCAGAGTTAGAGAGAGAGAGAGAGAGAGAGAGAGCGCACTGGTGGTACAAGATTGGCTTGTTCATTCCACTATTGCACTTGCAGTAACAGCATTGTCTACCTGGGAAGACCCAGTGAACACACATAGAGGGTATTAACAGTACAAGCCAGAAAAATGGTGAAGACCAAAGAAATGTGCAGAGTAAATACTATTCAGAGCAATTTGGATGAAGATACAAAACTTTTCTCACAGGGAGCACCAGAGGAGTTTACAAGGGACATAGGATTTGAATTAGCCATTATGTGAATGATATGTGAACCAGAAATTTCGTTAAGGGATGAGCAAAGGACAAGATGGAAGGGCAGACAGGAATTTGCTGCTGTGTGAATTGGCTGGGCTGAAGAATCTGGATGGGGCAACCAGGAGCCACCACAGGTTTAATGAGGATCATGATGAAAACAGACTTGGAGAGAAGCATGTGACCCGCGGGGTTATAGTTTAGGGCCTAGGCTAGTGCTTCAATACGGTCTGAATTCAAACACAGAATCAAAAAGACAACAGGATTATCTGGGAGAATGAAAAGATATACCTTTGGTCTTTACTAGTTAAATAAGCCAGGTCATGGCTAAATATTCCCTTCCATCTGTGGGGAATAGATCCATTTCTCACAGGAGCATGTCAGGAGCACGGGAGCAAATGGCGCCCTCTGGAAAGGAAACTCTTTCAGCTCGAGCCGATTTTAACGGCAGCTCAGATTCTATGGCCTGCAGATTCATTTAATCCCCTGCTTTACATGCTGAAGCCCCATGGAACCTCAGATGTGTGAAATATTGATTTTGAAATTGAGCAATTTTGTAGGAAAAACTTCTACTTAGTACTGGTCTCTAAATTATTCATGACTCTAAATTTTCTACCAGTCTTGATTGTGGTTCGTACATAGATTTTTAGCATAGCTATAATCAGAATACAAATGATTTGATGTTCTAGCATCTGGATTTAATTGGCTTTGTAGACACATTTCCATGTATTGAGATAAGTTACATCCTTTTTCTTTTCAATAGACATAGGGGCTGGTGTAGTAGCATAGTGGGGAAATCCACCGCAGGTGACCTCGGCATCCCATGTCGGTGCAGGATTGTGTCCCAGCTGCTCCTCTTCCAATCCAGCTCCCTGCTCTAATGGATTGGGAAAAGCAGCAAAAGATGGCCCAGGTGTTTGAGTCCCTGCCATTCCTGTGGGAGGCCCGAATGAAACTCCTGGCTCTTGGCTTTGGCCAGGCCCAGTACTGGCAGTTGCAGCGATCTAGAGAGTGAGCCAGTGGATGAAATACCTTTCTCTTTCTCTCTCTCTCTCTCCCTCTCTGTAACTCTGATTTTCAAATAAATAAATACATCTTAAAAAATAGATTTGTAGTGTTCCACATAGCTGAAGTGCCACAGTTTGTTCAACTATCCCTTATTGAGACCATTTGTTAATTGGTTCATTCATTCATAGTAAAGCTACCCAAGCCTCGTGCTCATTCTTAGTGTGTAAGTTCTCATAGTTCCTGCTCTTAAGGAATATCCAGTCCAGAAGAGACAGGTAGGGAAAACAAGTACAACACGTGTAGTCGGGATGGACCCTCCTGTTTCAGGACTATCTATTCTGCCGCAGGCCCCTCCTGGGGCTACACATTGTGACACAGCTTACTGACGATGGCAGCCCCCACCCCACCCCGCTCCCTTCTCTTGGGGCTGCGACTGGGTCAGCTCGGAGGATGGGCTCTGGGTGCAGAGCTGGAGCTTGCTGTGCTCCCCAGACCAGCCTCCAGTTGGCTGCCCATGAGAAGTGGTTACTGTCAGTTTCCCTTGGGAGGAGGTGTGGCTGTGGCAGGCCTGGGAGACATCTCCTTGGGCACCTGACGGGTAGTGGACGGAGTGAGGAACTAAGTTGTTTTTGCTGTTTCCTGAGGATGAAGGCTTAGAATCTACAAACACACGGTGGCCTAACACAGCATACCCGGTTACATTTGGGTTTAAGGGAAATGACGAATGGCTTATTTTAGTACACATATGTCCCAAATAATGCCATCAGTGTCAAGCAGCTACTGGCAACCTCACTCCTATGCTAAGGGGAAAGAGTCAGTATGAAGACAGGTCATGGACTTGGCGGTGAGCGCAACCAGGAAAGGGGCGAAGTCGCAGGGTACCAGTGCAGATCAGGAGCACACCCCGGAGAGACGAGAGACGAGGCTAGGGAAGGGCAGATGCTGGAGGCACTGACCTGCCTGCCAAGCGGGATGGGGTGGGAGGTGGGGGGTTTTGAGCAGAGGGCTGGAAAGGATGTGGTTCTTTTTTTTTTTTTTTTTTTTTTTGACAGGCAGAGTGGACAGTGAGAGAGACAGAGAGAAAGGTCTTCCTTTGCCGTTGGTTCACCTTCCAATGGCTGCCGTGGTAGGTGCGCTGCGGCCGGCGCACTGCGCTGATCTGATGGCAGGAGCCAGGTGTTTATCCTGGTCTCCCATGGGGTGCAGGGCCCAAGGACTTGGGCCATCCTCCACTGCACTCCCAGGCCACAGCAGAGAGCTGGACTGGAAGAGGGGCAACCGGGACAGGATCGGTGCCCCAACCGGGACTAGAACCCGGTGTGCCGGCACCGCAAGGCGGAGGATTAGCCTAGTGAGCCGCGGCGCCGGCCAAGGATGTGGTTCTAACAGTCAGAAATGAATGCTGCTGTCCCAGGTCACCGTCCAGCCTCTCACAGCCCCCTGGGGCTGAGCTCCACTCTCTACCTCACCTTGTTATTCACTAGAAAGTAGAAAGCAGACAAGCAGCAGCCCAGGTTCATGAACTCTAATCCTACATCTGCTGATTTCCAGCTGTGTGCTCTTGGCCATGACTTAATTCTTTTGGGTCTGTTTTCCTCACATCTAGTACCCAATCTCAGAGAAGTCTCATAGCTCAAAGGACCTAGCACGAAGACCTGACATGCAGTAAGCACTCAGCTAATCATCCCCATTTGTTATTATTAATATCAGGCAAGTCTTTACCAATCAATACACCAGTAATAAGTACAAGTTAAATAAGTTGTGTTACATTTCTGAAGGCTAATTTTCTCATGTAAAATGAGGATTTGAACAATAGGAAGGGCAGGCATTTGGTGCACTGGCTTAAGTCACCACTTGGGACACTCATGTCCCATATCGATGTGCCTGTTTTGAGTCCCATTTAACCCACTTGTGATCCAACTTCCTGCTAATGCATATCCTGGGAGGCAGCTGACAGTGCTCAAGTACCTGAGTCCCTGCTGCCCACACAGGAGATGGGGCTCCAGGCTTTAGCCTGGGCCATGCCTGCCTGTTGCAGGCATTTGGGGAGTGAACCAGCAGATGGAAGATCTCTTTCCATTTGCCTCTCTGTTTTTTTTTTTTTTCTGTCTTCCAAATAAAATATATAAATTGAGAATTAAATAGTTGTAAAGGTAGATCCTAAAAATATCCTTGTGTGGAGATTTTTAAAAATTAAAATAAAACCTACTTACTCTGAAAATTTCATATTTGTTAGAATTACTTGAGACATCCTGAAGTGTTTTGGCATTGATATTACACTGCTTCAGAGTTACTAGGATATGTGAAATCAGCAAATATTGACCCACATATGCAGATGTCCTAAATATTCAACATTTAAAAGAAAGGACATTTATAGTTGTTTAAGAAAAAGAAGAAATGTAGAATTCCTAGGAATAAAGTGAACAAGAAACATGTAAGACCTATTTGTAAAAATCTTTATATCAAAGCAAGAAGCAAAAAAAAAAAAAAAAAAAAGAAAAAAGAAAAATTAAAAACAACCCAACTTTAAAATACTGCTGAAGGAATCAAAAGACAACAACTAGGTTTGCCTCAGTCTTGGAAAACAAAACAAAACCCTCAGCACCATAAAGCTATCAATTCTCACTGTTAATCTAAAAATATTTAACACAATCCCAGTAAAAATACCAAGAGAATTATTGAGAATTAGAATCCTGGGAACCTGACAAGCTGATTCTAAAGTTCATGTGGAAAAATAAACAAGCAAGAATGGCCAGGAAAATGCTGAACAGGAAGAATATTGAGGGGAGACTGGTCTTACTACATTTTACAGCATATTATAAGACTTCAGTACTGAAAACTGTGGTACGGATGGTGGTACAGACATCATACCAATGGATAAAGACAAAAAATAGATCAATAAGCTCAAATATATATGGTAAGTTAGTGTATGATGAAAATAGCACTTCTAAATTGAGGAAAATATGTATTATCCAATAGTAGTTTTAGAACTACTGGTAGCTATCAAGAAAAAGTTTGATTCCAACTTAATTTTTAATATTTTTAATTTTTTAAATGGCTATTTTCATCTATTGAAAGGCAGAGTGAGAGAGAGAGAGAGAGAGAATCTTCCCTCTGCTGGTTCACTTCCCAGATGCCTACAATACCCAGTAAGCCCAGTACTGGACTAAGATGAAGCCAAGAGCTCAGAACTCCATCTGGGTCTCCCATGTGACCCATGTCCTGGAGATGCAAATACTTGGGCCACCATCTGCTGCCTCCCAGGAAGCATTCACAGGAAGCTGGATTGGAAGCAGAGTAGCCAGGACTCCTAGCAGTTTGACATGGGTTGCAGGCATCCACAGCATCAGCTTAACTTGCTCTGCCACAAGGCCTGCCCCAACTTAACTTTTTAGTATCAGAATAAGTTCCAGCTGGAACAAAATTTAAATATAAAAAATGAAACCAAAGGAAATACCAAGGAAATATGTAAGACAGTCTCCTGATCCAAGCCTCCTGGAAGGAAGATCTTTCAAATTAAGACATAAAATCCAGGATCTCTACAAAGATTAATATATTTGCCAATGTGGATATAAAAACACATCTCATAAAAGTAAATCATAAGTAGAGTCACTGGCCAACAACACTGGGACAAAATGTTTCAATGCATGTCATGAAGGCCAATTTCTCTAGCAGGTGAAAGCTCCCATAAACCCATTATCAAAAGACCAATGTCCTAATATGAAAGTAAACAAAGGATATAAAAGCCCAACTTGGGGTTGGCCTTATGGCATAACAGGTTAAGCAGTTGCCTGCAACAATGGCATTCCATGTTGAAGTGCTGATTTGAGACCTAGCTGTTCCATTTTTTTTTTTGTAAGATTTATTCATTTATTTGAAAGGAAGGGTTACAGAGAGGCAGAGGCGGAGGCAGGGGAGAGGTCCTCCACCTGCTGGTTCACTCCCCAGATGGCCGCAATGGCCAGAGCTGTGCTGATCCGAAGCCAGGAGCCAGGAGTTTCTTCCAGGTCTCCCATGTGGGTGCAGGGGTGCAAGGACTTGGGCCCCACCCTCTACTGCTCTCCCAGGCCACAGCAGAGAGCTGGATTGGAAGCAGAGCAGCCAGGACTCGAATCCACACCCACTTGGGATGCCGGCACTTCAGGAGGCGGCACCACCCACTATACCACAAAGCCGGCCCCTGCTCCATTTCTGATACAGCTTCCTGTTAATGCACCTGGGAACGGAGTAGATGGAGTACTTGGGCCACTACCACCGTGTGGGAGACCTGGATGGAGTTCTTGGATTCTGGCTTCAGCCTTGCCTAGCCCCAGCTGTTAGGACTATTTGAGTTGTGAATCAGTATATGGGAGATTTCTCTCAAGAAAAATATTAACAGCACAGCTCAAAGAAAAGGAAATACAAAGCATGTTTGCACAAATGGAAAGATGTCAACCTCATTCTTATGAAAAATCAAAATTAAAACTGAAATAAGTCACCATATTGATTTATAATATTGATAAGGATCAAAAAGTTTGATAAAAACTTGTGTTGATCAGAGGATGGGAAAAGTCTCATAAATTGCTGATAGGAGTTTAAGCTGGTACAGCTTATTTAGAGGACAGTTTGAGAGCATCAATCAAATATACAAATACACTATAATGTGAAAAAATATCTATTGATCCATCAATTCCTCCTTGGACATTTAATCTATATATACTAGCAGAAGTTGGTAATTCAACAAATACAGGGAAATTTACTACAACATTCTTATAAGAGCAAATAAATTATGGTGCTGTGAAAACACCATACTATTGAACAGTTACAAAAGAATGAGAAAAGCTGCCTGCACTTTAAATGCAGTTGCTGCAAGGTACATTGTCAAATGAAGAAAGGAAGATGTGGAATATGTGTGGTTCTCCCTCTTGTGTCAAAACAGGAAATAAAAGAATACGCATTTTCTCATAAAAATAGGCTTAAAGAAACTGGAAGGAGCAGGCATTCTGGTGCAGTGGGTTAACCCATAATCCATATCAAAGTGCCTGATTTGAGTCCCATCTGCTACATGTTTTCCATCCAGCTTCCTGCTAATGAGCCTGGGAGGCAGCAGGTGATGGCCCAAGTATGTGGCTTCTTGCCATCATTGTGGAGATATGGATGGAGCTCCTGGCTTCAGCCTGTCCTAGCTCTGATTGTTACAGTAATTTGGGGAAGATCTTTCTTTCTCTGTCTCTCCCTCTTTCTCTGTCTCTATGCATTTCAAACAGACAAATCTTTTTTTAAAGTATTTTTTTAAAGTATTTTTTTTTTTAATTTTTGACAGGCAGAGTGGACAGTGAGAGAGAGACAGAGAGAAAGGTCTTCCTTTTGCCGTTGGTTCACCCTCCAATGGCCGCCGCGGTAGCGTGCTGCGGCCGGCGCACCGCGCTGTTCCGATGGCAGGAGCCAGGTGTTTCTCCTGGTCTTCCATGGGGTGCAGGGCCCAAGGGCTTGGGCCATCCTCCACTGCACTCCCTGGCCACAGCAGAGAGCTGGCCTGGAAGCGGGGCAACCGGGACAGGATCGGTGCCCCGACCGGGACTAGAACCCGGTGTGCCAGCGCCGCAAGGCGGAGGATTAGCCTGTTGAGCCACGGCGCCGGCCATCTTTTAGCCACCAGTTACCAATCCACTCAATTGCAGAACTAATCATTACTATTTCTTACATAACCTCAGAATTTCTTTAACAAAATATTTTAAAAAGATATTTTGTTAAAGAAATTCTGAGGTTATGTAAGAAATAGTAATGATTAGTTCTGCAATTGAGTGGATTGGTAACTGGTGGCTGGAGACATGGGTGAGAGAAACTTAAATGTTGTAGCATTTTCTTATTGAAAAATTAAATTTAAAAAATATGGAAGGTGGGTTAGGCATTGTGGTCCAGTGGGCTAAGCTGCTGCTTGGGATGCCCACATCCTGTAATGGAGTGCCTGGCTGGAAACCCACTGCTCTGCTCTGGTTTAGCTTCCTGCTCACGTGCTTGGGAAGGCAGCAGATGATGGCTCACGTGGGAGATCTGATCAGAGTTCCTGGACTGGTTGTTTTGGGCATTTGTGGAATGAACCAAAAGGTGGAAAACTTTGTCTTCCTCTCTCTCTCTCTCTCTCTCTCTCTCTCCCTGTCTGTTGCTCTGCATTTCAAATAAAAATAAATAATTCTTTAAAAAAATAAATAAGATAGGGCTGGTGCTGTGGTGCAGCAGGTTAAAATCCCAGCTTGCGGTGCTGGCATTCCCATATGGGCGCCCGTTTGTGTTCTGGCTGCTCCACTTCTGGTCCGGCTCTCTGCTGTGGCCTGGGAAAGCAGTAGAAGATGGCCCAAGTCTTTGGGCCCCTGCACCCACATGGGAGACCCAGAAGAAGCTCCTGGCTCCTGGCTTCAGATTGGCACAGCTCTGGCTGTTGAGGTCATTTGGGGAGTGAACTAGCAGATGGAAGACCTCTCTCTCTGGCTCTACCTCTCTCTGTGGCTCTGCCTTTCAAATAAATAAAATAAACCTTTAAAATAAATAAGACATATACATTGGTATGAGGGACATCAAAAAGTTCATGGAAAATTGAAATTAAGATAATTTGAGGGGCAGACATGTGGCACATTGGGTTAAGCCACAACTTGGGACAACCACATCCCACATCAAAATGCTGGTTTGAGTCTTAGATCCTCTGTTTCAGATCCAGCTTCCTACCAATGTGCCTGGGAGGCTGCAGATGATTGGCCAAGTGTTTGGGTTCCTGCCACATATGTGAGAGACCTGGATAAAGTTCCTGCTCTTGATTTCAAACTAATCCATCCTTGGCTGTTGCGGGCATTTGCAGAGTAAACCAACAGATAGAAGATTTCTGTCTCTGTCTCTGTCTCTCTTTGTCACTCTGTTGCCCAAATATATTTTTTAAAAGATATTTTAGCTGTGGCTCACTTGGTTAATCCTCCACCTGCGGCGCTGGCATCCATATGGGCGCTGGTTTCTAGTCCCAGCTGCTCCTCTTCCAGTCCAGCTCTCTGCTGTGGCTCTGGAAGGCAGTGGAGGATGGCCCAAGTGCTTGGGCCCCTGCACCCTCATGGGAGACCAGGAAGAATCACCTGGCTCCTGACTTTGGAAGCGGCCATTTGGGGGGTGAACCAATGGAAGGAAGACATTTCTCTCTGTCTCTCTCTCTCTCACTGTCTAACTCTACCTGTCAAATAAACTTAAAAAAAAAAAAAAGATATTTTATTTTGGTACAAAAATTTTTGAAAGCCTCACATACAATTGAGCTAATGACTCCCCTTTCTTTACGGGGGCCTGATGTGCTGTGGCCACAAACAGCAGCCACCTAGGGAGTATATACAACCTACTGCTTGTTTGGGCTGCCCTATGGGACCTTGGAGGCAGCCCTTTGCAGCGGACATTCATGCCTCAATTCATGCCTCCTACCCCATGCACTTCCTAATCTAGGCTCCAGACAGGTATGCTGGGAGCTTTTGGAGAGCTCCAGGGCGTGGCGACCAAGGTTCACGTTGGCCAAGTCCTCATGTCCATCGGCACCAACCTGCAGAACAAGAAACTCATAGTTGAGATTGTACTACTTGAGGCCAAGTTTAAGTTCCCTGGCCACCAGGAGATCCACATCTCACAGAAGTGGGGCTTTACCAAGTTTGACGTGAATGAACTTGAGGATATGGTGGCTGAGAAGAAGCTCAACCCAGAGGGCTAAGAGATCAAATACACACGCAACTGTGGTCCCCTGGACAGTGGCAAGCCCTTTGCTCCTGAGAGCTCCCACTATTCTGCCCTCACCTTTATTATTTTAAAAGATTTATTTATTTACTTGAAAGGCAGCATTACAGAAAGGCAGAGAGAGAGAGACAGAGAGAGAGACAGAGAGCAAGCGAGAGAGAGCTCTTCCATCCACTGGTTCACTCCCCAAAAGGCTGAAACAGCCAGGGCTGGGCCAGACCAAAGCCAGGAGCCAGGACTTTCATCAAGGTCTTCCACATTGGTGACAGGGACTAACTCACTTGGGCCACAATTGCTTCCTTTTCAGGTGCTTTAGCAGGAAGCTGATCAGAAGTGGAGTAACAGGGACGCAAGCTGGCACTTCAGTATGGGCTGTGGGCATCCTAAGTGGTGGCTTTACCTGCTGTGCCATAATCTCTCTCCCAATAGTAGGCCCCTAATACAAATATCTGTTTAATAACAAATGGAAGAAAGCTGCAGAGGCAGGCTGAAACAGTGGTCAATTATCACATGAGTTTCTTTCTACTGCTCCATTTCACAGGTTGAAGTCCTTTTTTATTTTGAGTGATTTGGTGAAATTAACATAGAATGACATTATATCTATGTTGGTCCCAAAACGAAGTGGCTAATACTTTATTGTTTCCTTAAGGCTAAAACAGGAAGTTCAACTTTAAAAATTTTATTTGTTGGGGCCGATGCTGTGGCATAGTGGGTAAAGTTGCCACCTGCAGTGCCAGCATCCCATATGGGCGCCCGTTCCAGTCCCGGCTGCTCCATTTCCAGTCCAGCTCTCTGCTATGGCCTGGGAAAGTAGTTGAAGATGGCCCAAGACCTTGGGCCCCTACACCTGCGTGGAAGACCTGGAAGAAGTTCCTGGCTCCTGCCTTTGGACTGGCACAGCTTCGGCCTTTGTGGCCATCTGGGGAGTGAACCAGCAGACGGAAGGCCTCTTTCTCTCTGCCTCTTTGTAACTCTGCTTTTCAGGTAAATAAATAAACCTTTAAAAATTTATTTCTTAAAATTTTTATTTATTTATTTTCATTTTATTTGAAAGGTAGAGAGATGGAGACAGACAGAGACAGAGAGCTCCCACCTGCTGATTCACTCCCCCAAATGCTCACAGTGGCCCTGAGATGAGGGTTATGGGGGTGCCCAAGCCGGGAGCCAGAAATTCAATCTGGGTCTCTCATGTGGATGACAGGGATCCAGCTACATGCTGTCTCCCAGGGTGCATATAGCAGACTGCTGAAATTGGGAACAGAGGCAGAACTTGAATCTAGGCAGTCTGACATGGGTGTGGGGCGACTCAATCTGCAAGTCAGCCGCTAGTCAAAGCCTGCCCCAGTGTAGCTGGATGCTATGGAGGGTCTTTGCTTTCTTTGGTTTTGAAGTCCTTTTGCTTGGGAAAATTGAAAATTATATGATTAAACATTTCTCCCATCGGCATGTATGCCTAGAAAAACACTTCCCAGAGCCGGCACCGCGGCTCACTAGGCTAATCCTCCGCCTTGTGGCGCTGGCACACCGGGTTCTAGTCCCGGTCGGGGCACCGATCCTGTCCCGGTTGCCCCTCTTCCAGGCCAGCTCTCTGCTGTGGCCAGGGAGTGCAGTGGAGGATGGCCCAGGTCCTTGGGCCCTGCACCCCATGGGAGACCAGGAGAAGCACCTGGCTCCTGCCATCGGAACAGCGCGGTGCGCCGGCCGCAGCACGCTACCGCGGCGGCCATTGGAGGGTGAACCAACGGCCAAAAAACGGAAGACCTTTCTCCCTGTCTCTCTCTCACTGTCCACTCTGCCTGTCAAAAAAAAAAAAAAAAAAGAAAAAAAAAAAAAAAAAAGAGCTGATAATTACTCTTAGACTGCATGATGGTTGCGATGTGGTTCCAGGGCAAACCGTTTCATATAATGAGAGAGATGTGTAACCTACAAAATAAAGCAATGCCCATAATATATCCCTTCACAATGTTGGCGCTATAGCATAGCGGGTAAAGCCGCCAGCTGCAGTGCCAGCATCACATATGGGCGCAGGTTTGAGCCCTGGCTGCTCCACTTCTGAACCAACTATCTGCTAATGTGCCTGGGAAAGCAGTGGAAGATGGCTTAAGTCCTTGGGTCCCTGCACCTGCGTGGAAGACCTGGAAGAAGCTCCTGGCTTTGGATTGGCCTAGCTCCAGCGGTCATTGCAGTCTTTTGGGGCGTGAACCAGCAAATGGATGATCTCGTTCTCTCTCTTCTTCTATGTATCCTTCTTTCAAATAAATAAATCAATCTTATATATATATATATATATATATCCCTTTAGAAGCATGAAATGAGTTTCCCAAATTGCAGATAACTTCAATTTTGATGAACTAATTCCTTCAAGCATTTCTCTGGGAAATCTGGAATGTCTCTTCCAAGATATACAAACAAGTATCTTTGGTTTCTGATTACAGCTGATTATGAATGCCGATTTTACCAACTGACCAATTCACTGTTGGGTAGAGGTTCTGGCTGGGCCACAGTTCAAAGGCTGTGCCCTTCCATGTCTTGCCTCAGAGAGCCTTGAGGAGGGGTTAGGGTCTCTCATAGACCCAGGCAGAGAATGCTGGTCCGGGGAAGATGTTGATGTGTTCTTTCTCTCTGTCCTTTAGAAGTCTCCATATATCAGCAGGACTTGAAGTTCAATTTTGCTCAGATGAATCTTTTTATTTTTCTTTAAAGATTTATTTATTTATTTGAAAGGCAGAGCCATAGAGAGGCAGAGGCAGAGGCAGAGATGGAGAGAGACGTCTTCCACCCACTGGTTCACTCCCCAGATGGCCGCAATGGCCAGAGCTGCGCTGATCCGAAGCCAGGAGCCAGGAGCTTCTTCCAGGACTCCCATGTGGGAGGACTTGGGCCATCCTCCACTGCACTCCCGGGCCACAGAAGAGAGCTGGAGTCAAAGTGGAGCAGCCAGGACTTGAACCAGCATCCACATGGGATGTTGGTACTGCAGGTGGTGGCTTTATCCACTATGCCACAGTGTTGGCCCCTCAGAGGAATTTTTTTTTTTCTTTTTTGACAGGCAGAGTGGACAATGAGAGAGAGACAGAGAGAAAGGTCTTCCTTTTTGCTGTTGGTTCACCCCCCAATGTGCACCGTGCTGATCAGAAGCCAGGAGCCAGGTGCTTCCCCTGGTCTCCCATGCGGGTGCAGGGCCCAAGGACTTGGGCCATCCTCCACTGCACTCCCGGGCCATAGCAGAGAGCTGGACAGGAAGAGGAACGACCGGGACAGAATCTGGCACCCCGACCAGGACTAGAATCCGGGGTGCCAGCGCCACAGGCAGAGGATTATCCTATTGAGCCACGGCGCCGGCAGGAATCTTTTTTAAAAATCTCTTTATATTTTTTCTTACGTATGATCTCTTGGTCAAGGATGCAAATAATCTCATGCTCTCCGGGCATTTAACCTCATTTTCAGACTTCAGCAATATAATTTAGAAAAAATAAATATTAGAGTTTAGGGGAGACAACCGAGCTGGCTGACTGAACTCAGGGTCTGCACTGGAGTAATTCTTCACACTTTCAAGCTTGATGTTTTAGAAGTGCAGACCTGAGTGTTTCCTGGATCAGGGAACATTCCAGAATTCCAATAATCACTGTCCATGCTTAATATTTTTCCATCTTTCCCCCCTTATTTTCCCCTCAGTGTTCTTGAAACGTTGATGCCTGTTTTTCTTTATTTTACCAAGTTCTAAATTCTTCAGAATTTCCCAAATTGTCTATACCCCACACCCCCACAAACCTTTCCTGACACTGGCCGTCCGAGTGGAGGGCCTCAGCTTCCCAAGTGGCCCCTCTGTGTTCCCTAAACCTGCAAAGAACATTCTAGCTCTTCCTATCTGGGCAAAGGCATGAACACGAGCAGAGACCTCACCACTCTGAAAAGTCCCAAATGACTTTTCTCTAAGTTCGGTTTGTAACTAGCTAAAAACAAATGCTGTAAACACAGTTAAAAACCAATTTATTTATTGAAGAAAATTTGGAAGACACAAATGATCAAGATGGAGCATATTAAAATTGCCCATCTCCCTCCATAGGTAGCTCACCAGAGTTAAATACTTGTTTTCCAACTGTACCCAAGTTAATGTTTTAAAAAATGTGATCTCACTGTTTTTCTAGTCCACTGTTTCTTTAAATATAATGAGAATATTTTCCCCTGTGCTAAAACTGTTCTTTCTGTATGTCATTTCTAATGGCTGCATAGTACTCTATGTAATGAATATACCTTGGCTTAACTAGCCAATTGTGGAAGTGAAGGCTGTCTCCAAATTGTCAATTTTATAAAAATCCTTGTGGCAAAATCTCTTGGGATACCAGTGATTATTTCCTTAAGATAAATTTCTAGAAGTAAAGTTTCTGTGCCAAAGAGTATGTGTGCTGTGAAGGCTTCTCAAGTGAATGCTAAATTATACTCCAAAAAGATATCATGAATTTACACTCCTTTAAAAAAAAGATTTATTTATTTGAAAGACAGAGTGACACAGGGAGAGAGAGAGATCTTCCATCCCCGAATGGTCACAATGACTGGGTCAGGTCGATGCCAGGAGCCAGGAACCTCATCCAGGCCTTCCAATACTTCCAAGTACTTAGATCAATGTCACAAGACTGGTACAGGGGCAGGTACAGTGGCACAGTGTGCTAAAAATGCCACATAGGGGGTTGGCATCGTAGCTGGGCAGGTTAAATCAGCACCTTTGAAGCAGATATCCCATACGAGTGCCTATTCCAGTTCCAAGCTGTTCCATTTCTTGCTAATGCACCTGGAAAAGTATCAGAAGCTGGCCCCTGCACCCACATGGGAGACCCCAAAGAGGCTCCTGGCTTTGCCCTGGCCCCGCCCTGGTTGTTGCACCCATTTGGAGAGCAGACCAGTGATGGAAGATCTATCTCTCTCTTTCTCTCTGTAACTCTGCCTTTCAAATAAACAAAATAAATCTTTAAAAACAAAAGAGTCTTTCGGATTTCATCAAAGATTTTAATATTAACATTTATGGCAAAACAAAATAGTACTTTTTTGGGGAAAGTGCTTTGATCATCTAAATTTGTGGTTTCTCAAATCAAGAATTTCATTTAAAAATTAAAAACTGAATATAATCCACAACAATGTATTATCTTTTTTTTTTTTTTGACAGGCAGAGTGATAGTGAGAGAGAGAGAGAGACAGAGGGAAAGGTCTTCCTTTTTGCCATTGGTTCACCCTCCAATGGCCGCTGCGGCCAGCGCATCTCGCTGATCCGAAGCCAGGAGCCAGGTGCTTCTCCTGGTCTCCCATGGGGTGCAAGGCCCAAGGACTTGGACCATCCTCCACTGCCTTCCTGGGCCATAGCAGAGAGCTGGCCTGGAAGAGGGGCAACCGGGATAGAATCCGGCGCCCCAACCGGGACTAGAACCTGGTGTGCCAGTACTGCAAGGTGGAGGATTAGCCTGTTAAGCCACGGCGCCAGCCCTTCTTCTTTTTTTTTTTTTTTTTTTAAAGATTTATTTTATTTATTTGAAAGACAGAGTTACAGAGAGAGAAGGAGACAGAAAAAGAGGTCTTCTATCTGCTGGTTCACTCCTCAATTAGCCGCAATGGCCGGAGCTGCGCCGATCCAAAGCCAGGAGCCAGGAGCTTCTTCCGAGTCTCCCACGTGGGTGCAGGGGCCCAAGGACTTGGGCCATCTTCTACTGCTTCCCCAGGCCATAACAGAGAGCTAGATTGGAAGAGGAGCAGCAGGGACTAGACCCGGTGCCCATATGGGATGCTGGTGCTTCAGGCCAGGGCTTTAACCCACTGTGCCACAGCACCGGCCCCTGTATTATCTATTTTATAAAAAACTAGAAGAGAGGAGTTTGAAGTTCCCCAACACGAAGAAATGATAAATATTTAAAGAGATGGAAATATTATTTACTCTGATTTGATCACTACATGCTTATTCATATATGAGATAATCACACTGTAACCCATAAAAAATACAATTATATACCAGTAAAAATAAAATTACATAAAAATGAAAAGTATATACACATTAAAATATGCAACATATTAAATTCACACTGGAGAGTACTAATATGTTAATATATATTATCATTTGTACAAAAAGTATAGCTACTTTACATTTAAGCTTACAAAAGATAAAACTTTTATCTGTTTTCTTCCTTGGTGTGTGCTGCTCAATTTCCACATTTTTTTAAAGATTTTTTATCTACATATTTACATACACCTACACATATATGTGCACTTCCATATACTAATTATGAACACACATTTTGCTCTGAGATCCATTGCGTACCTTTCTTCTTGCTCTGCTTCTTGGGGGATTTCGCTCATCTGCGAGGCTTCCTTCCCAGCTGACTTCCAGAGAGATTTGGCCAAGGCGGTGCACTGGTAGAGGAGAAGGGAAGAAGCTGAGATGTTTCTTTCTCACTGTCTCTGCCTCAGAAGTTTCCTCTTTCCCAGCTCTGGCCCAACACACCTCCTTCTGTGGACCGCACTGTGGGCAGCTCCAGCTGCAGGATCATGTAACCCACCTCTTTGCACCATCCCTCAGGCTCACAGAACAACACAGTCTCCCGCTCTTGCTAATCCCTAGGTTGCCTCATTCATGTCTGTTTGGCTTCTCCTGTCTTCCATTGCCTATGTAAAGGATTCCCAGCATTAGCTGGCCTGGAAGAGGGGCAACCGCGACAGAATCCAGCGCCCCGACCGGGACTAGAACCCGGGGTGCCGGCGCCGCAGGCTAGCACAGTAGTTTCTGTTTTCTTGTTTCAACCTTGGCTGATGATGTGGAGTAAGATTTTGTTTGAAAATGTCCTTGCTCAAACAACTGCCACTGATGATTGTCTCAACTCTTCACTTTTACTCCATTCATTCATTCATTCATTCACCCACATGTGTATGTTGACCACCAACTAGGTAGCAAATGTTAGGTGCTAAGGGTACAAAGAACACAGGGGCTGGCAATGTGGTGGGGCTGGTTAAGCTGCCGCTTGCAACACTGGCATCCCCTAAGTGCCAGTTTGAGCTCCAGCTGCACCTCCACCACCACCACCACCACAACTACTTCCACAACTCCAGCTGGATGCTGCTATACTTCTAATCCAGCTCTCTGCTCATGAACCTATAAAAGCAACAGAACATGGCCCAAGCACTTGGACCCTGGTCACCCAAGTGGGCAACCTGGATGAAGTTCCAGGTTTTCTGGCTTCAGTCTGGCCAAGCCCTGGCCATTGTGGCCATTTGGGAAGTGAACCAATAGATGGAAAATCTCTCTCTCTCTTCCTCTGTCACTCTTTTAAGCAAACAAACAAATAAATATTTAAATAATGAAAAATCAAGCTGTAAAAGCAATGATCAACATTTACTGAGTATTTACCATATATGTTTTAAGAGCTCAGACCAGCATTGAGCATAGCAGGTAAAACTGCCATCTGTGACACTGACATCCCATAGGGGCGCTGGTTCATGTCTTGACTGCTTCACTTCTGATCCAGCTCCCTGCTAATGCTCCTGGGAAAAGCAGCAGAAGATGGCCCAAGTGCTTAGGCCCCTGAACTCATGTGGAAGGTCTGGAAGAAGCTCCTGGCCTAGCCCCAGCTGTGTGGCCATCTAGGGAGTGAACCAGCATATCGAAGATCTCTGTCTCTTTAACACTTTCAAATAAATAAATCTTTAAATTAAAAAAGAAACTTTTATAGTATCATCTTGTATTAGTTATCTATTGCTTGCTTACTAATTACCCTAAAACCTAATGGCTCAACAACAACAATTTCTTATCTTAGCATCCGTGAGTAAGGAATTCCAGATGGCTTAGTGGTTTGGTTCTGGTTCAGGTCTCTCAGGAGAATATTGTCAGGGGACTGCATTGTCTCAGTGCTTGGCTAGGGCTGGAGGAGCCCCATCGAAGATGGCTTCCTCACAGGGCTGCTGGGGGAGCCTTAGGTCCTCACCACAGGAATCTCTGTAGGCTGACCCAGCGACCTCACAACAAGGCAGCTCCTGCCCCCAAAGCAGACGATTCAAAGCCACAATGCCTTTTATGTCCTAATCTCAGAGACACTATCACGTGTGTCATATTCTATTTGTTAGTCACTAAGTCCACCCATACCCAAGGGAAGAGAAATTCAGCTCCATAGTTTGGAAGGAGAAGTGCTGATTAATTTCTGTGTGTCTTTTTTTAAACACTTCTTCTTCTTCTTCTTCTTTTTTTTTTTTCTTTTTTTTTTTTTTTTTTTTTTTTTTTGGACAGGCAGAGTTAGACAGTGAGAGAGAGAGAGAGAGAGAGAGAGGTCTTCCTTCCATTAGTTCATCCCCCCAAATGGCTGCTACGGCCAGCACGCTGCACCGATCTGAAGCCAGGAGCCAGGTGCTTCTCCTGGTCTCCCATGGGGTGCAGGGCCCAAGGACTTGGGCCATCCTCCACTGCACACTCGGGCCACAGCAGAGAGCTGGACTGGAAGAGGAGCAGCTGGGACAGAATCCGGCGCCCCGACCGGGACTAGAACCCAGGGTGCCGGTGCCACAGGCAGAGGATTAGCCTAGAGAGCTATGGCACTGGCCCAAACACTTCTTTATTTGAGAAGCAGAGAGAGAGAGAGAGAGAGAGAGAGAGACCATCTACTGCCTCACTCCCCAAATGCCTGCAATGACTAAAAGATGGGAACTGCCTGGAAATCAATCCAAGCCTCCTATCATCCATCTCTCTCTCTCTCTCTCTCTCTCTCTCTCTCTCTCTCTCTCTCTCTAAGATCTACTTATTGTATTTGAAAGGCTGAGTTACAGAGAGGCCAGGTTGGGGGGGGGGGGCATATTTCATCCGCTGTTTCACTTCCCAAATGGCCGCAATGGTCAGAGTTGGGCTGATCCGAAGCCAGAGCCTGGAGCTTCTTCTGGGTCTCCCATGCAGGTACAGGGGCTCAAGGACTTGGGTCATCTTCCACTGCTGCATTAGCAGAGAGCTGGGTTGGAAGTGGAGTAGCTGGAACTTGAACTGGTGCCCCTATGGGATGCCAGTATTGCAGGCAGTGGCTTTACCTGCCACATCACAGCTCTGGCCCCTCCCATGGTCTCTTACAGGTGGCAGGGACTCAACTATTTGAGCTATCACTACTGCTTCCCAAACTCTGCATCAGTCGGAAGCTCAAATTGGGAGCTAGAGCTGGGGATCAAGCTCAGGTGCTCCAACGTGGGACACAGGCTTCCTAACCAGTGTCCACCTCAAGTTCCAAAAGCATGCTCCAGCAAACATATTTTAAAACCAACACAAATCTCATATAATTCCCACAAGCACCCTAATTTTGCAGCAACCCCATTTTGTAGCTGAAGAAAATGAGAGAGATGGTTAAGAAACCCTTGGTCCCACAGCTAGTGAGTGATGGAACCAAGATTCCAACGCAGCCTGACTCTATAAGTTGTGTTCTTCCCCACAGTGCTGTTCTACATTAGGACATGGATCCCTGGCCCACAAGAAACTAAGCCTGCAACTGGTGGACTGACAATAGTCAAGGAACCTCGTACACACACATGCATGCACTCACTCCTGAACATGTACTCAAACCACAGAATTACAAACTCTTTAAATCCCTTGCAGGAAAAGTACACAGATGGGAGCACATGATTGTGGAAGTAGATGTAGAGCGTGGAAACAAGTTGTTCTCTTTCAAGTCTGTAGTCCCTGGACCCAAGTGCAGCTCTTTTTATTTATTTACTTATTTTTTGACAGGCAGAGTGGACAGTGAGAGACAGAGAGACAGAGAGAAAGGTCTTCCTTTTGCCATTGGTTCACCCTCTATTGGCCGTCGGCCGGCGCGCTGTGGGCCAGCGCACCACACTGATCCGAAGGCAGGAGCCAGGTGCTTCTCCTGGTCTCCCATGGGGTGCAGGGCCCAAGGACTTGGGCCATCCTCCACTGCACTCCCGGGCCACAGCAGAGAGCTGGCCTGGAAGAGGGGCAACCGGGACAGAATCCAGCGCCCCAACTGGGACTAGAACCCGGTGTGCCGGTGCCGCTAGGCGGAGGATTAGCCTGTTGAGCCACGGCGCCAGCCCAAGTGCAGCTCTTTAAGGGGCCAGCAGACCAGTAGTTCCCAATCATGGCTGCACATTAGAACCACCTGGAAAGTCACGTTAGAAAATAGTGCCCCAGCATTGAGGGGCAGCCAGTTAAGCCTTCACTTGTGAAGCCAGCAAGTGATGGTTGGAATCCCGTCTGCTTGACTTCTGATTCAGTTCCTGCTAAAGTGCCCAGGAGAGCAGCAGAAAATGGCCTGGGTACTTGTATCCACACCAGATAGATGGAGTTCCTGGCTCCTGGCTTCAGCCTGTCGAGCCTTGGCTGTTGATGCCATTTGGGGATGGAAGATTTCACTTGCTGTCTCTCTCTCTCTCTCTCTGTTGTTCTGCGTTTCAAATAAATAAATACATAGATGACAGGTAGATAGACACATCTATTTTTTTTTAAAGATTTATTTTATTTATTTGAAAGAGTTACAGAGTGTAGAGACAGAGAGAGAGGTCTTCCATCCACTGCTTCCCTCCCCAGATGGCTGCAACAGCCAGAGCTGGGCCAGGCTGAAGCCAGAAGCTTCATCCAAGTCTCCCACATGGGTGCAGGGCCCAAGTACTTTGGCCACTTTCCCCTGCTTTCCCAGACACATTAGCAAGAAACTGGATTGGAAGTGGAGCAGCCAGGACTTGAACCTGCACCAATATGGGATATGAGCATTATAGGCAGTGGCTCAACCTGCTGTGCTACAACTCTGGCCCCCAAACTTTTAATTATAGTTTTTGCATCCTCTTCCTTGTCATCATGCTTGTCCTTGTGTTTCACCTAATATAGCCATCTTTTTCTTCTTGAGTTTCTAGCTTGGTAACGTTTGGTGGGAAGGGGCTATAAAGATGCTTTTCTGAGAGCTCTCCCGTCCACTCGTTCACTCCCCAAATGGCTGTAACAGCCCAGGCTGGGCCAGGCGGAAGCCAGGAGCCTGGAATGTCACCTGGGTCTCCCATGTGGGTGCAGGGGCCCAAGCACTTGTGCCATTTCTGCTGCTTTCCCAGGCACTTTAGCAGGGAGCCGGATGGGAAGCAGAGCAGCCAGGACTTCAGCTGATGCTCATATGGGATGCCGGCGTCTCAGGCTGTGGCTTAAGCCACTGTACCACAATGCCGTTTCCTTGAACATTTTTTTACTTAAAGTAATTTCTAAATGTGATGATTCACAAAAATTGTCTTTATTTGGCAAGAGAAGGGTATATATATTGTATTGTGGGAATTTGATCGAAGAAGTAGCTTTTTAATGAATGAATTGACTCAGAACCTTCCTTAAAGCCAGAGGACACCCTTTTTAAAAGATGTCTATCAGGGTTTTTATTTATTATAATTAAAAAATTATTTAAGGGGCTGGTGTTGGGGTGTAGTGGGTAAAGCTGGTGCCTGTGGTGCTAGCATCCCATATGGGCACTGCTTTGAGTCCTGGCTGCTCCACTTCCGATCAGCTCCCTGCTAATGAGCCTGGGAAAGCAGCAGAAGTTTCTCAAGTGCTTGGGCCCCTGAACCCACGTGGGAGTTTCTGGCTTCAGCCTGGCCCAGCTCTGGTTGTTATGGCCAACTGAGGAGTGAACCAGTGAATGGAAGATCTCTCTCTCTGTTAAAAAAAAAAAAAAAAAAAAAAAAAAAAAAAAGATTTAAAAAGCAGACACAGAGAGATCTTTTGTCTCCTGGTTTACCCCTCAAATGCCCACAACAGCCAGAACCAGACAGACTGAAGTCAGGAGCCTAGAACTCAATTTGTGTTTAGATGGCAGGAAGCCAAGCACTTAAGCCATCACTTCCTACCTCCCAGGGTAGCATTTATAGAAAGCTGGAATCAGAAGTGGAGCTGGGAGGCCGGTGCTGTGGCCTGCAGGTTAAATCACTGCCTGTGACAAGGCATCTCATGTGAACAACAGTTCAAGTCCCTGCTGTTCCACTTCCGATCCAGCTTCCTGCTCTCTGGGAAAGCAGCAGCAGACGGCCCAAGCTCTTGGGCTCCGGACACCCACATGGAAGACCTGGATGGAGCTCCTGCTTCCTGGCATCAGCTTGGCCCAGCCCTGGTTGTTGTGGCCATTTGGGGAGTGAACCAGTGGATGGAAGGTGTCTTTCTCTCTCTCCAACTCTACCTTTCAAATAAATTTTTAAAAAATCATTAAAGAATAAAAGGCACTCTGGTATGGGATACAAGTTGTCTCAGAGTCTTAAGACTCCAGATGCCCACCCAGAGGATATCTTTTGTTCACTGTCTCCTACCATTCCAGTTATCAGGAAGTGAAAACAAAATCCCACTAGCAAGTTAGTTGTCAGGTGACTGAATAAATTAAATGCAGTTGAAAAAAAATTTGTCATTTCAAGTCTGACGCTATCTAAGTCTTTCTGACTTTTCCTCTCTCCAGCCCATCTAGACGTCTATAGGACTATTCTACTCCCAACATTTAGAGTGAAAACATGCAGAGCCAGGAGCGCACCATCTCGCTGCTGAGCTGCTCGCCTTGGGAAGGCTGCTTTCTTCCTTTCAGGCTGTAGCTTCCTGGAGAGCTGGGACCAATTATTATTTATTTTTGAATATTCAAACCCTCACAGAGTACCTTACACAAATCAGTTGCTCAAAAATATGTGTCATTTTGAATTGGTGCATTTATGGAGTTTTCAACGTTTAAAAGTGGTGAGGCACAGGACCAAATACCTCGAAAGAAGGAGGTGATATTTGATGAGTACTTATTAGCCAACTATGGTGCAATGGGTATGAATTAATAAATGCAAATCTGTGACCACTACCTGAAAAAAAAACACTAAAAAACTACATTTTCTTGCTGGCATGAGAAAAGCAACCTCTTCTTAAAACTGTAGCAGACTTCTAACTGGTCTCCAGCGTCCCATCTTTCCCTCACCATACCCCGATGCACTTCTCACATCAGCCAAAGCCAGCTATGACGCCTTAAAAAGAAAGCCTGATCCTGTCACTCCCTTGGTAACAATCGCCACAGCATGAAAATCCACAAGGCTTGGCATGGCCTGGCCTGTCTACCCCTTCCAGGTCCTTTCTGCCTGGGCTCCTGCAGTGCTGTCCCCTCTGCCTGGAGCTCTTCCCCTGGTCCCTTTGCATGGCTGGTTTCCTCCTAGTGTCTAGGTGTCATTTTTAATGTTGCTTCTCAGAAAGGCCTTCCCTGAACAAGTTTGTGTTTTCTTGGATTGTGTATTTATCTGTTTAGCATTTATTAATCCCAGGGCCAAACTGATGGTCAAAGTTTTTTTCATCTCCTCTGTGATCCACTTAATTTGGTGCTCACAAAAAAATCATGTTACAAATCCTCCAACCAATCTCAAATCCATATCCTCAACCACCTCCTTCATGTGATTCTCACACTGCCAGCCATGCCCCAAACCAGGGATGGGCAACCAGAGACGACTCCTACAGCCCAGAGTCCGGCCTCCCTTTTCTTTCTCTCAGAAAACTTAATTAAGGCCCTGGACCATGCTTTCCCCAAGCTCCTGTTACTCCCTCTTGTCCAAATCTGGTGCTTCCCCACGTGGCCCTTGGTACAGGGCATGTCCCCTTCTCCCAAGATCCATAAGTAACCAATTCTTCTTTCAATGCCATTAGCTTCTTCCCATCCTACAACCCAGTCACCTTCATAAATTAAGACCTGGGCACAAATCAATGCCCTATTAAAGTGACCACTCTTATTTGCCCATTCCCCATGCTTCTTTTCTTCAAAACGTTTTCCCCAGTGTGACATTTTCTTCTTCATTTACTTGTTTCATATCTGCTCCTGAACACCAAATAGAGATGCCATTAAGCCAAGAACCTCATCTGATCTATCTCCATCATTCTTGTATCCCAATATATTGTGTACAGTAGGCCCTCAATCAGCATTTTACTAAATGGTTGAATAAATACCTAGAAAAAGGAGATATAAAATATTATAGGCAAAATGGTGGTCAGAGATTATAGAACAGAATATTTTTTTAAATCCTGTACAATGAATCAGAATCCTTTGTGTTAATAACATTCCCCCAGAGTCTTGGAATATTATTTTTCCATATTCTTGTCTCTTTATTTTTAAATAGTTCTATGAGGCAGAGATGGGGGGTAAATACAATGATATTTACTTTGGATACACAGACATGAAAATTACTTTTATTTTACATGCTGAGAATAGAAATATGACCCCAATGCAATGCAAGATTTGCAATAAAGCTGCAAATGGACAAGACATTGGCATTTCCATCTGTTGTAACTGGACCAGAACTTCAATCACCAGCTGAAAAAATAAACATAGGGCCAGCAGGCATTTGCCTTGCACCCTGAGTACATTCCAAAATGAAAACCAGGTACAAAGAACCTAAAGAGCTAATGCCTCCTGATTTAGAATTGTTATAGATTAGAGCGGCTGTGGAAGTGTAGCCTTAAAAATGATGCTCATTGTGGGAGAATGGTTAAGGGGGCAGGGAAATCATATTTGGGCAAAAAGAAACTGCCAAATTTCCCACTTCATCTTTTCCGATTATCAAACAATAGGGTCTTAAGCAGAGAGATGGTTTTGCTGTAGGTGGGACAAAACAGCTCCAGTCCCAGGGTTTGCAGCAGTTACCTTTCACAGAGACAGGTAGACGGCTGGTTTTAGTATCTGCTGGGTAGCTGCTTGGGGTGAAGTAAGAGCTACATTGGTTGGGCCCTGCTTTATAATGAAACTTGGTGTAAAGAAAACCTGTGTAGGACTGTAGACCTCTGTGTGTATCTCTACAACACATATGAAAGTCTGAAAACGAGTAATGTACTCTGCCTGGTATAGTGGTTACATTGATTTGTCAGCCACATCTCCATAATTTTCTCAACTACTTCTGTTTCAGATGCTCTTGACTTTTTTAATCTTATTTTTGATTTCTGATGGTAGAAAACAACAGAGATGGTTACTTAAAGTGTACAGCAGTAGCCCAAACCATCTTTTGTTCCTTTGGATGTGCCCTGATTCCTAATTTGGCTTTTTTTTTTAATTTTTTTTTTTTTGACAGGCAGAGTGGACAGTGAGAGAGAGAGACAGAGAGAAAGGTCTTCCTTTTTGCCGTTGGTTCACCCTCCAATGGCCACTGCGGCTGGCGCTCTGCAGCCGGTGCACCATGCTGATCCGATGGCAGGAGCCAGGTGCTTCTCCTGGTCTCCCATGGGGTGCAGGGCCCAAGGACTTGGACCATCCTCCACTGCACTCCTGGCCACAGCAGAGAGCTGGCCTGGAAGAGGGGCAACCGGGACAGAATCGGTGCCCCAACCGGGACTAGAACCCGGTGTGCCGGCGCCACAAGGCGGAGGATTAGCCTATTGAGCCATGGCGCTGGCCCCTAATTTGGCTTTTATTGCTGTGTATGAAACTACTCTCCAAATTTAGTGGCATGAAAAAAACTATCTTGTTATACTCAAACTCTGAGAGTTGGGAACTTTTGTAGGGCACAATGGAGATTGCCTTGTCTCTGTTTCACAGTGTAGATTTGTAGTGTCTGTGGCTTCAGCTGGGAAGACACAAATACTGGAGGTGACCCGATGGCCTGGGAGCAGTAATAATCTGAATGCTTCATAATTTATATCTAGTGCCTAATAGTGTACCCAACTGGCTGCAGTTGGGACTGTTGACCAGGTCTCCTACTCAGGGTCTCTGCATGTGGCTTGGGTTTCTCCTGGCATAGGGTCTGACTTTGTAGGGGAGCAACCTGCGAGCAAGCATTCCAAGAGAAGCAGGGAGAAACTGCATGACCTTTCCTGACCCAGACTCAGAAGCCAGGCAACATAATATCTTTGCCATCCTTTTTAATAGTTATTTATTCATATTTTTTAAAAAAATTATTAATTTATTTTAAAGGTGGAGTGACAGAGAGAGGGAGAGTGACAGAGAGACAGACACAGAGAGATAGCTTTTATTCACTGATTCACTCCTCGAATCCAGCAAAAGCTAGGGCTGGGCTGGGCTGAAGCCAGGAGTCAGGAACTCCAGCAGGTCTCCTATGTAGGGGTGGGGGACTCAAGTTCTTGAACCATCACATGTTGCCTCCTAGACACATTAACATTAAGCTGAATGAGAAGGTGGAGACAAGACCCAACCCCATGCACTTTAATATGGGATGCCAGCATCCTGAGAGATGGCTTAACTTGCTGTGCCACAACACCTGCCGCTATCTCTGCCATATTCTATTGATTACAAGAGAGATAAAGGCTATCCAATTCAGAGGAATCGGAGTTCAATGCCACTTCTTGATGGAGGGGTATCAGAGTTACATGGCAAAAGGCTGTTATCTTGGAGTCCTGCATGGCTGCTGAGGGACAATTCCCATTATATTGCTTAAAACTCTATTTTTACAAGGAATTTCTAAGAGCTACATTTTTATTTTTTACAAATATTTATTTATTTATTTTAAAGGCAGAGTGATATAGAGGGAGAGACAGAGAGAAAGAGATCTTCCATCCACTGGTTCACTCCCCAAATGGCTGCAATGGCTGGGACTGGACCAAGCCGAAGCCAGTAACCTGGAGCTCCATCCATGTCTTCCACGTAGCCACACCTTTAAGATCCTCAGAAGTCCTTTGGCTAGCCAATAAATTCTGTGAAGCACCATCTTACATCTTTCTGGTATTGTAAGCAGGTATGTTACAGGCCCATCCTGGCTTTGACCTTTGCTTTGGAATTATTTTAAAATTGGAGAATATTTTGCCCTCTAGAATGGGGAGAAAAATAATTTCATTTCTCAAACTCAGCAAGTCCTGGTTCCTTTACAGTTCTTCCATATTTTGTTCCTTTTTTAGTCTCACTCTGTTTTTGTATCTCATCATTGCAACTAAAAGAAACCAGTTGGCACTCTCAACACACTGCCCAAAAACCTCCCTAGCAGCATCACTGAGTTCGTTAGGCACAGCTCCTATTTGCCATGTTATGGAAGGCAACTTTGTTAGTGAACTTTCCACCTCCACGTAGAAAACCCTTCTTTCATCTAGCTTCCAGTAACTTTCCCGCTTTCTTTTAAGTACTCATTGACAGTCTGCTGGAGCCCTACCAGGGATCTGCTGATAATCTCAAGGGCTCTCCCAGCTTCTTCTTGCCTCCTAGTCCCAAGGCTAATGCCAAATGCTTTTATTTTTTAATTTTATTTTTAAGATTTGTTTATTTATTCAAAAGGCAGAGTTACAGAGAGGAAGAGGCAGAGAGAGAGGGAAAGATCGTCATCCGCTGATTCACTTCCCAAATGGCAGCAACAGCTGGAGTGGGACCGATCCAAAGCCAGGAGCCAGGAGTGTCTTCCGGGTTTCCTGCATGGGTGCAGGGGCCCAAGGACTTGGGCCATCTTCCACTGCTTTCCCAGGCCATAGCAGAGAGCTGGATCAGAAGTGGAGCAGCCAGGACTCGAACTGACACCCATATGGGATGCAGCTTTACTCGCTACGCCACAGTGCCGGCCCTACCAAATGTTTTATATTTTAGATGTTTTAAAATTTTACTATTTTTTTTTATTTGACAGGTAGAGTTATAGACAGAGAGAGAGAGAGAGAGACAGAGAGAAAGTTCTTCCTTCCGTTAGTTCACTCCCCAAATGGCCGCCACGGCCAGCACTGCACCGATTCAAAGCCAGGAGCCAGGTGCTTCTCCTGGTCTCCCATGGGGTGCAGGGCCCAAGCATTTGGGCCATCCTCCACTGCCCTCCTGGGCCACAGCAGAGAGCTGGACTGGAAGAGGAGCCACCGGGACTAGAACTCGGTGCCCATATGGGATGCCGGCACCACAGGCGGAGGATTAACCAAGTAAGCCACGGCGCCGGCACCTATATTTTAGATTTTCTTATGGCAGCATGTCATTTCCAAGTAATAAAAGCCATTTTTTTATAATTGCTGAATCAAAAGCAACTCAAATGTAGTAGCATAAAATAACAGCTATTGAATGTTGCTTATTATATGAATAGAGCACAAGGAAGGCTTGCTTCTGTTCCATAATGTTTGGGTTCTTAAAGGTGAAGATTGAACCCTGAAATGACTCCTTTGGCTGGGAGATGAGGTCATCTCAAGACTTCTTCTTTCACACATTTTGTGCCTGAATGAGAACTGTCTCAAAGGATGAGTTAGCTGAGACTGTAACTGGAGCATCCACACGTGTAGGCTTCTCACAGCAGTGCTGGTTCTCAGAGGGAGTCCCAAAGTGAGCATTCCAGGAAACCAGGCGCACGTTCAATGCCTTTTATGGCTCAGCACAAAGTCACGCAGCATCACCTCCCCAACCCCTGTCAGTCAGGGATGTCTTTACATTTTGGTTCATTATTTCTATTTACTCAGAAAGTAGGGTTGGGGTGGGGATTGAGAGACAGAAAGAGATCTTCCATCTGCTGGCTCACTTCTCAAATGCCTTCAACAGCCAGGGGTGGGCCAGGCCAAAACCAGGAGCCAGGAACTCAGTCTGGGTCCTCCAAGTTGGCGGTAGGGATCCAAGAACTTAAGGCTCACCTGCGACTTCTCAGGACGTGAATTAGCAGGAAGGTAGAGTGAGAAGTGATGCCCGGAGCGGGGGTAGGGCCACAGTGCGGGGAGGCGTGGGCCTTGTGGTAAAATGGGTTAAGTTGCCACTCGGGATGCTTGCATCCCATATGGGAGTTTGAGTCCCAGCTATTCAGCTTCTGATCCAGCTCCCTGCTAATGTGCCTTGGAAGGCAGCAGAAGATGGCCTAAGTACTTGGGTCCCTGCTACCCATAAGGAAGGCTTGGATGGAGTTCCAGGCGCTTGGCTTTGGCCTGGCCCAGCTCTGACTGTTGGTGGGCATTTGGGGAGTGAACCAGCAGACAGAATATCTCTCTGTTTCGGATTCTCTTTCTCTCTCTGGCACTCTGTATTTCAAATAAATAAATATCTAAAAAAGGAAATGGAGTCAAGAATTAAACTCTGATATGGGATATGCGCATCCCAACTGCTGGGCCAAATGACCTCTTTTTTTTTTTTTTTAAGTTCAGGTGAGCTGGATTTTTTTTTTTAAAGACTTATTTATTTATTTGAAAGTCAGAGTTACAGATAGAGAGGGCGAGACAGAGAGAAATCTTTCACCCACTCCCCAGATGGCCACAACAGCCAAGGCTGAGGCAAACTGAAGCCAGGAGCTTCTTCCAGGTCTCCCACATGGGTAGCTGGGCTGCAAACACTTGGGCCATTTTCTGCTGTTTTTCCCAGGTGCATTAGCAGGGAGCTGAATCAGAAGTGGGGCAGCCAGGACACAAACTGGTGCCCATATGGGATGCTGGCATCACAGGCAGCAGCTCTACCTGCTACGCTACAATGCCGTCCCCTAGATTTGTTGATTGTACACATTTCATATAAATGGAATCATCCAATTTGTGGGGCTCTGTGACAGGTTTCTCCTACTTAGCATAATGTTTTCAAGGTCCATCCATGTTCATTCCCCCATCAGCCTTCCTGGAGCTGCCAAGCCGTTTCTCTCACATCAGCATCCTTGCAAATGTTCCTCCCTCACTTACGATCGGTACTGTGGGTAGGCTTAGTCAACATCCACTGCAACCTCCTCACGGTGTCTCGCTCCAAAACCAAAGGGCATTTCCCAGAGTGCCTTTCAGCTAGGTGATAGATATAACTCAGCTTCTGCCAATCAGACGTTCCCCTGTGAGGCTGAAGTTCAGAATTAAGTAAAATGGGGACAAAGTCATCTGAGTTACTGGCAGGGATGGTGGCAGAGGAGGTAACGGACTCCAAGGGTCAGCAGCTTCCTAGAGGGGCAGCGACAAGTTCCCTCCACCCCCACAGAACAAGCAGTGTGATTCTGGGGGATGGGCATTGTTTCTAGAAGCTCCACCTAGAACTTGCTCCTCCAGCCCTGCCAACCATGGCATTGTCCGCCTACTAATTCTGCTAATGAGTGGATTTTCTTGTCCTGGGAAGAGACCTGAGGAGCCTCTGTGGCTGGCTCTCTTCCTTGCCTCCAGGGAAATGAAACTCATGCCATTTGAGAAAGGTGATTGGCTGGCTGCCTTGTTTTTAAAGATCTCTGGGGACTGAAATCTTTAAATCTCTCTTCTTAAACTGCCCAGTCTCCTTCGCAGTCCAACAGTTCTTCAAATTGAAGTAAACACATCGGAGCAGCACAGTCCAACGGGAACAGTACAGGCTGTTTTCGTCATTTCACGTAGCCACGATAAAAAAGTAAAAAGAAACTGAAGTTCACTTTAATGACCTATTTTATTTAACTGGATATATCAAAAAATATGATTATTTCAGCCCGTAATCAATACTCAAAGAAAAAGTTACAAAAATCGGAGCATGCATTTAGGCTAACCATCCCGCATGGGAAACGTGGGTCTGATTCCTGACTCCCCCTGGGACACAGCAGGTGATAGCTCAAGTAGTTGGGTTCCTGCCACTGGCGTGGGACAACATGCCTTCCCAGCTCCTGGCTCCGGCCCTGGGTGTTGCAGATATTTGGGGAGGGAATTAGCAGATGGGAGCTCTCTATCTCTCTGCCTCTTAAATAAATAAGTGAGATGTAGGGGGCAGGCATTTGGAACAGCAGTGAAGAGGCTGCTTGGGAAGCCTGCATCCCATACTGGAGTGCTTGGGTTCCAGTCCTGCCTGCTCTCCCAATTCTAGATACCTCCTAATGTGCACCCCAGGAGGCAGCAGGTGATGGTTCCAGTAGTTGGGACCCAGACTGAATTCCTGGCTCCTGAGTATGGCCTGACCCAGCCCCAGCTGTTGTGGGCATTTGGGGAATGAACTTGCAGATGGGAGGTCTCTGTCTTTCTGCCTTTCAAATAAATAAAAACAAAGAAGTCAAGAAATTATTTTAATTTGAAGTTCTCAGTACTAAGCCTTTGAAACCCAGTGTGCATTTTATCCTTGCCGTCAGTCTCAGTTTGGACTGTGCAGGTGCTCACTGACCACCGGTGGCGAGTGGTTATCTATATTGAACAATAGAGCTTTAGAGCAATTTAGCACTACTTTTTTCCCTGGGAAAGCGACAGATTAGATTCCTTATAACCACCCTTCAAATAAAAGACAAGGACAGAGTAAGTGCTTCACCCTGAACTGCTCCTGATCTTGCCCCCCGACACCACCACGGTCTTCCTTCAAGTCCCTCACCACGCCCAGCACCTTCCTGCCCCGGCACATGGACACCTGCTCTCCCCCTGCTCTTCTTCCTCTGGCTTAGTCTAGTTTGCCCTTCATTTTTGGCGGACAAGCTGCTCCCTTGGAGCCCTCTCTGAGCACCATCCCACCACCCAGCTGAGTTGGACTCTCCCGTTATTCCTGCTCACTGCAGCACATACTTCTAACTTCCACACCATTTGCATCAAGTAGCTGTCTATGTGAGATTTGTTTCACGTCTACTTCCCCATCAGACTGCAAACTCCCTGAGGACAGGGACGCATTTCATGTACTCATCCATGTACCCCCAGCACATGGCATGGTTCCTGGCAGTAGCAGCTATGACATTTTCTGAATGAATAGCAGTGAAACATGACTTTTAAAGTTTCCCTTGTACACAGCCACAAGTGGCCCTTCCTCCTCTGATCACTACCCCTTTGCTGGTGGGAGGTGCAGCCCCTATTAGGGACTCTGTAGGAACAGCTGGGACCAGGGCCAGAATGCTCCCGAAATATCCCTGGAAAACAACCAGGAAAAAACTGAAGTCTTCAAAAAATTATTTATTTTCATTTTATTTAAAAGGCATTGAGATACACAAACACACACACAGATTTTTCACCTGCTAGTTCACTCCTCAGATACCCACAACAGCCAGGACTGGACCAGGCTGAAGACAAAAGACTGTAACTCAATCTGAGTCTCCCACAGGGGTGGCAGGGACCCAAGTACATGAACCATCTCCTGCTGCCTCTCAGGGAGTGCATTAGCAGGAAGCTGGATCAGAAGCAGGACTGGGATTGAACCCAGGGACTCTGAAATGGATGTGGGTGCCCTTCAGTTTTTTGTTTTAGAGATTTATTTATTTGAATGGCTGAATGAGAAAGGGAGAGACAACCAGAGAGAGAGAGAGAGAGAGAGAGAGAAACTTCCATCTGCTTATTTACTCTCCAAATTCCCGCAACAGCCAGGACTAGGCCAGGCTGAAACCAGGAGCCAGGAACTCCTCCAGGTCTCCCAAACAGATGGCAAGAGCCCAAGTAGTTGGGCCATTTTCGCTTGCTCCCAAGATGCTTTAGCAGGAAGCTGAATAGGAAGCGTGGAGTAGGTGGGACCTGAATCAGGCTCTCCAATATAGGATGTGGGCATCCCAAGCAGGCCCCAAAGTCTCATCCCTGCAGTTTTTAATATTACTGATAACACTCAGAATAAGTCTTGTCCACTCAACATATGCATGGCTTTTTAATGGCCACGAGTAATTTATAGACTCACAGGAACAGCAAAGCTAGTTGAATGAGGGGCTGATGGACTGGGCCTCTGGTCAGGAACTGATGATGTGAGATGACTTACCAGTTGGAGGAGGCCCCTCCTCTTCATTGCTCCATCCCTGCCTCCCTCCCTGTGCCTAACTTATTCAGGGCCAAGCCTGAGTCCATATTGGCCTGGAATAACACCCAGGGTTCTTATCTTACGTAAAGACACCTGATATACTAACCATATGTCAAGGGCTTCCCACCATCCTTTTTGCTAGATGTAGTCTAGCTCCACCAGCCTCTCCTTCTGCAGACAGCTTACTCAGGCTGTGTTGTCAGGCTAACCAGCCCCTCTGCCCTGTTGACTCCAGCAATAGGTCCTGCCAGTTTGACGTGAGTGGGTGGGGAAGAACCACACAGATCTGTATTCACGGCATATGAATGGAGGAAGCTCCAAGGGCCTGCCACTAAGAGTCTCTGAGCAATTTTGTTTGTTTGTTTGTTTTTTAACTAATTAATTTATTTTAAAGGCATGGTGACAGAGAGAGAAAGAGGCAGAGAGATCTTCCACCTGATGGTTCCCTCCCCAAAAGCCTGCAACAGCCAGGGCTAGGCCAGGCAGAAGCTGGGAGCCAGGAACTCCATCATGATCTCTCCTGGGGGTGGCAGGAACCCAAGCACTTGGATCAGCATCAGTGGCTGTCCCAGGTGCATTAGCACAAAGTTAGATCAGAATTGGATGAGCTGGGGTTTGAGCTTGGCACCCTGATTTAGGGCACGGGAGTCTTAAGCGGAGGCTTAACCTGTTGTACCACAACACCTGCCCTCCTTGAACAGCTTTGAGTGCACCTACCCCCTCCTCCAGCCATCGGCAGCCCGGGGACAGCTCCTTTTGGATTAATGTGAGAGTCTTGCATTATCACTCCTTACATAAACCTCCTTATTGTAGCTGACTGGAATGACTCGATTCCTTACAGCCACATGAGCCTGAGCCAAAGCAGTCTACAGTTCTAAAACACCCAATCAGACAGACACACCCTAGGTGTGCAGCTCCTATTTTCTGCTCTGAGACTGCCACACCTAGCAGGGTGAGCAGCGAAGGCTGGTACCCTAAGTCAGGGCCCCCTGGAGATCCGTCAGCTGGAAGATCTGGCTCCAAGATACCAACACAGGCATCTCCTGAGTTCCCAACACCATCCTGGAGCCAGCACTAGGAGCAGAGAAGGTGCCTTCTCCGGCAGGTGGAGCATGGAACTGGCCATCAGCCTGTACATTCCTCTTGCTAAGAGGCACTATCAATAGTCATTTATTCAACAAGTGAACACCGAGTGCCTTCTCTGTCTATAAACCGAGAATCAAATGGTTGCAAGTATATTATACGTGATTCCTACTTTGTGGGGTGGCCTTGGGCTCCAATTATTATTTTTAACATGGTTTTGAAGAAAACTTTGTTCTACCTCCTTCCACCCTGATTGTCTTCCAGTTACTATTTGGCCTTGCTGATGTGTAAACCGAGGATTGCTTGCAAGGAACACATTGCAGCACAGTGTGTGTCTCTCAAGAAAAGGTTGCTGACTCTCAGTGTTGCTTGCTGGCCACAGTGAGGAAGGCAGTAAGCCCGTGAGAGGCGATGCCTCCCCATGCAGCCTTCTGTGAGGCACCCGCAGCAAGGCCAGCAGGGCAGTGACACGGAGTGCATGTGTAACAAGACAGCTGGTGGGGGCCCCTGGAAGGTCTCGGAACCAAGTCATGGGTGATTCATATAATGGAATCCAGTGCCTGATTCAGGTACTCTAAGTTAAATGGACTTTGAATGTAAAATAAAGATTGCAGAAGAAAAACCAATGTGGTTTTACCTAAGAAAAAAATTCTCCAGGAAAGCGATTCTTTATGTTTGTGGATATGGGAATGCCAGGAAATCTTAGTTTTATTTATAATTTCAAAAGTAACATGCTCATTTTTAAAAGTTTAAGCATTACAGAAAAGCATACATTCAGCAAGTGTTGACGTAGCACCTCCCATGGATAAAGCCCTAGACTGGGAGCATGCATTAGGCCTGGTGGTTAAGATGCTACCTGGGATGCCAGTATCCCATATCAGAGTACCTCTGTTCATGTCCTGGCTCTGTTCCCAGCTTCCTGCTAATGTGTACTTTGGGAGGCAGCAGATGATGGTTCAAGAAGTTAGATCCCTGCCCCACGCATGAGAGACTGATTGAGTTCCCAGGCCATAGCAGAGAGCTAGATTGAAAGTGGAGCAGCTGGGACACAAACCAGTGCCTATATGGGATGCCAGTGTCGCAAGCCAGAATTTATCCACTACACCACAGTGCCGGCTCCATATCTTCTACTTTTAAAATTTTTCCAGGGGGCCGGCACTGTGGTGTAGCGGGTAAAGCCACCACCTGCAGTGCCGGCATCCCATATGGGTGCCAGTTTGAGTCCCGATGCTCAACTTCTGATCCAGCTCTCTGCTGTGGCCTAAGAATGCAGAAGAAGATGGCCCAAGCCCTTGGACCCCTGCACCTGCATGGGAGACCCAGAGGAACCTCCTGGCTTCTGGCTTTGGATTGGTGCAGCTCTGACCATTGCGGCCAATTGGGGAGTGACCCAGTGGATGGAAGACCTCTTTCTCTCTCTGCTTCTCCTCTCTCTGTGTAACTCTGACTTTCAAGTAAAATAAATAAATCTTCACAAAATTTTTTTCTTTCCAGGCCGGTGTTGTGGCATAGCAGGTAAAGCCGCTGTCTGTAGCACTGGCATCCCATATGGGCACTGGCTTGAGTCCTAGCTGCTCCACTTCTGATTCAGCTCCCTGCTAATGCATCTTTGAAAGCAGCAGAGGGTGGCCCAAGTCCTTGGGTCCCTGCAACCACATGAGAAACCCAGATGAAGCTCTTGGCTCCTGGCTTCAGCCTGGCCCAGACCTGGTTGTGGCAGCCATTTGGGTAGTAAACCAAGGGATGGAATACTCTCTCTCTCTCTCCCTCTCCCCCAATACTGACTTTCAAATAAATAGTAAATATTTTTTTCCCCATTTTATTTGAAAGGTAGAGAGACAGAGACAGACAGGCAGAGATCTTCCATCTGCTGGTTCACTCCCCAAATGCCCACAACAGCCAGGGTTGAGCCAAGCTAAAGCCAGGAGCCCAGAACTCCATCTGGGTCTCCCCTGTGGGTGGCAGGGGCTCAAATACTTGAACCATCATCTGCCACCTCCCAGGATGCACATTAGCAGGCAACTAGGTGAGAGCTAGGACTCCACCCAGCACTCAGTGATGGGGTACCCACAGGTCTCCAAAGGGTGACTTAATATGCACTGCACCAAACACTGGCCCTGCCTCATTTTCTGCTTTAAATTTTCCCCTTGTCCAAGGCTAATTTCAAGAGATATTTATATATTATTTAGGAAAGAGCTGTTATTCTCTAGTCTAGACTAAGGTTCCTAAACAGTGTATATTTTGGACTTCAAAGCCTCTATGAATATCAAAAAAGCAGATGGTCATGGTGCATAGTGAAGTTTGTCATCTCTGGAAGTGCGAAGTAGCTTTGGCTAGAAAAACCATTAGCTGACTCTTCCTGGAAAGAAAATGCGTAAGAAAGGTAGCAGAGTCATTTAAACTGTTCCCCGGGCCTTTACCATCTGCACCCCTCTACTCTTACCAACCTCCGTGTACGTAATCAAAGGGAAAGAATTCTCTACGCAGCCCAGGACGGGTGTTTTGTGTTTAATTTGTATAGATGCCTGAGGACTGACAAATCGAAATGCTCATGAAGCTTCCCAGTTGAATTTTGGGTGAAGGTAACACTTCTTTAATTACAAAGCAAAGTATGTTAATTGTAGTAATTTTGGAAAATGCAGGCAAGCCAAAATAAAGAAAGAAAAATAACCTATACAAATGCAATTTCCGAAGATAAGCAGTATTGACATTTTGGTGAATATCTTTTCCACATTCAGTTATACAATTCTTTAAAAGATCAAATTGGGATGGTGCCTTCCCTACCTTTTTTGTTTTTGCAAGTTATATATTTGATTTGTGTTCTCTACGGTTTTGTGGTTTGTTTTTTTCATTTCTTGACATAATGCAGTATTTACTCATTCTTCTAACATTTAGCTGCACATGGAACTAGCCCTGGATTTATGGCTCTTCAGTTTGTGACCTTTTTTTTTTTTTTTTTGACAAGAGAAATAAATTACAGTGTGCTTTCTGATAGACACATACTGTGCATCTGAGACTTTCCTTAGGGAATGTGGGAAATTCTCAGCAGCAGAAGTTGGTGACTCCAAAGTTAAGAACAGTTTTCAGGTGGTCCAATCCACTTTATATAATTGCTCACTGGCAGCTTGCAGGAGGCTAACTGTGGGGTTGAAGCTTTAGGCTAATTTTAATGTTGCTCCTCCCCCAAGCTCACCTTGGAGTTCACAGCAGGGGAGAGCCTGCTGGCCGGTTCAGGACTGAAGCGGTTTCCGGAAGAGAGTGGCAATCTTTTAAAATGATAATAAACACTCATTTCCAATTGCTGGCTGGTTACAGAGATCTAAGTAGCGATCCAGATAGAGATTTGTGAAATCTTTAGTTTAACTGAGGTGGAGGCAGGCAATAGCTCTTCTGTCCAAATGGCAGAGCAAAGAATAAGTGTATTTTCTTAAACTTTTCCTTTTTCATTTGAGAAAGAAACAGAGAACGAGTGTATCCATTGGCTCATCCCCTAAATGCCCATGGCAGCTAGGGCTGGGCAAAGACAGAAGCCAGAGCCAGGTCCCTCACGCGGCTGGCAGGAGCCGGTTACTGGGGCCATCACTGCTGCCTCCCAGGTTCTGCATTAGCAGGTGGCAAGAATCAGGAGCAGAGGCAGAAACTGAACCAGAAACTGAACGCAGGGATCCCAGCCAGTGTCCTAACTGCTAGGTCTGAAGCCCATCCCAGCCTTTTCTGAATGTGTAAATCATAGGTCTCAGAACCCAGATGTGCAGCTGCTCAGCCTGGTACAGATTAGAATATGGATAGAGCACCCTTTGGTGCGCACAACCCAAGGGTTCCAACAGATACACAGTAAGGAGTTAGCTGTCAGCCACCTCATCCCCTAGCTGTCCTGTCTAGACATAGACCATAATCTGAGGTGCATACCTGTAGCAGTGAGTTTTTTCCATGATCCAACATAGTTTATGCATTTACAAATATTTGCCCATGGATAACAGTCCTTTTTTTCTCCTAACACAGAGAATAGTATATTAAAGAGGTTGTAGTACTTCTTGCTTTTTTCATTTAGTAACATGTCTTGGTGATTATTCCACATCAGTATATCTTGGGCTACCTCTTCCTTTTTAACAACTGCATGGTGTTCCACTGTGAGTATTTAGAGCTCTTTCTTCACAAAATCACCTGGAACCACTTTAAAGACAAGCAGTGCATCTAGAGGACACTCCAGTGGCTCTTTAGGCCAAGGCATCAAGTTTTAGAAAAGGATTAAATGGGAGAGTAGAAAGGCGCAAACTTCGCCGGCGCTGTGGCTCAACAGGCTAATCCTCCACCTTGCGGCGCTGGCACACCGGGTTCTAGTCCCGGTTGAGGCGCCGGATTCTATCCCGGTTGCCCCTCTTCCAGTCCAGCTGTCTGCTGTGGCCCAGGAAGGCAGTGGAGGATGGCCCAAGTGCTTGGGCCCTGCACCTGCATGGGAGACGAGGAGAAGCGCCTGGCTCCTGGCTTCGGATCAGCGAGATGCGCTGGCCGCAGCGGCCATCGAAGGATGAACCAACAGCAAAAAGGAAGACCTTTCTCTCTGTCTCTCTCTCACTATCCACTCTGCCTGTCACAAAAAAAAAAAAAAAAAAAAAGAAGCAAACTTAGTGGGGGTGGAGGGAATGTCCTATGGCTTGGAACCACAGTGAGGATCCGGAAAAGGAGAAAACAAATCCCCAAAAAATATGTGTAAGGGAGGGAGCGACTCTGGTAGTGTGGTTCATGGGCAAAGTGTGAATCACGGGAGTTAAACAGCTACTTGGGAAAATGGGAAAAGCAGCCGGAGCAATCCGCTCCTGGAGGTAAAGTGGGAACACCCTGTGTCAGGCTCAAGAGTGGGAGGAATGTGATGGAAAGCAAGTGGGAGACCTGGATGGAATTCTGGGCTCCTGGCTTCCGCCTGACCCAGTCCTAGGCATTTGGGGAGTGAAGCAAGCAGCAGTAGGGAGATGGATCTATCAGGAGTACTTGAGTTCACCTCCTGACTCTAGCTCCGGATTCCAGCTTACAGCCTAAGCAGACTCTAGGTGCAGAATGATGGCTCAAGTAACTGGGTTCCGCCACTCACGTGGGACTCTTGGATTGAGTTCTTGGACCCTGGCTTTGGCCTTGGTCATGCCCAGCCCATCCCTGGCCATTGCAGGCATCGCAGGGAGTGAATCTCTGTCTTTCTTAAATAATTTTTAAATGCCAGTTTAAAAAAAGAAAGAAAGAAAGAAAGACGAACACAAATACTGAATGATTTAATTCCAATTCACCCAACAGATCACTCACAGAGCATCTAGGCTTTCGGCTTCTCTTCTTTGCATTCTGTGCAGGTGCTTTCTTCCTTAGTTCCCTTGCAGCCAGTTAGACTCCGGAGTGTTCTGCTCATGGGGGTTCAGTTCCTAACTTCATTACCTCACCCTTGCCCCCAATTTCTTGAATTATAGAAGTTATTGCATTATGCTTCCTTCACTTTGAATAATGTCCACCGAGTGACATTACTGAATGAGAAGGAATTTACCAACAAGTCTACAAATTAGTATTTAAAAAGATGAAGGCTGCTACTCAGGTTGCCCACATCCCATATCGGAATGCCTGGGATCCAATCTGCCTCGCTTCGGATCCAGCTGCCTACGAATGAGCTGGGAGGCAGCAGATGACAGGCCAAGTCTTGGGTTCCTGCCCCCTACATAGGAGTCCCAGATGGAGTTCCTGGTTCCTGCAGGCATTTGGTGAAAGAAACAGCAGATGCAAGATTTCTCTCTCTCTCTTTTCCTCTCTCCCTCTCTCTCTGTCACTCTGCCTTTCAAATAAATTAATGTACAAAAAAACCTATTGAGCAATCTCAAGAAGAATTTTTCCCATAAGCAAATTTATTTTATTTTTATTTTATTTTTTTTTGACAGGCAGAGTGGACAGTAGAGGGAGACAAAGAGAAAGGTCTTCCTTTTTGCCACTGGCTCACCCTCCAATGGCCGCCGCGGTAGGCGCGCTGCGGCCGGCGCACCGCGCCGCTCCAATGGCAGGAGCCAGGTGCTTCTCCTGGTCTCCCATGGGGTGCAGGGCCCAAGAACTTGGGCCATCCTCCACTGCACTCCCTGGCCACAGCAGAGAGCTGGCCTGGAAGAGGGGCAACCAGGACAGGATCGGTGCCCCAACCAGGACTAGAACCCGGTGTGCTGGCGCCGCAAGGCGGAGGATTAGCCTGTTAAGCCACGGCGCCGGCCCCCATAAGCAAATTTAATGCCTACCTTGTCATAGACCTGTGGCAGAAGCCAGGGACATTTCTCTCATATCCTTGCTTTAAACAGAAGGCCCAACTTAGCAATGTTTTTTTTTTTTTAATTTTCTTTAATAAAGCTTATCCTGGTATGCCAAGAATGTGTAGTTGAAAAACCTTTACCAGATAAGAGAGGTTGACTTATCATTGGGATGTTATACATTGCAACAGTTAATTTAGTCTTGTGCCTCCTGACTAGTGATTATTTTATAGCAAAAGTTCCCTGGGGGAGGGGGAGAACTTACTGAGTGATTCGTAGCAGGATTAGATCTGGTACTTAGTCCTCTGCACAGCTGCAGAGGCCCCTGGCGGAGTTTGGGGCCTGTGACCCCTACATACATACATTAAGATGATTTTAAAAATTAGGCCTTGAAATCCCCAGATAACTTTGCGGGGAAAAGTTTACTAGGGCCTAGTGACCCAAAACTTGATGCTATTGTCACTGTACCCTCCTTTCTGCCACCATGCAAAGGCAGAGGGACTTGGGCACAGTGAAGAGCCCAAGCAGTGGCTATGGAGAGAACATAGAAGGATGGCGCTTTTCTTCCTCCTCCTTCTCTCTGCCTGTGGTGTGCAGAGGTCACTCTTTTTTTTTTTTTTTTTTTTTTAGTTAAAAAAACTGCATGAATTTATTTGAAAGGCTGAGTGACACAAACACCTTCCACTCACTTCTTCAGTCCCCAAATGCCCAGGGCAGGAGCTCCACCCAGGTCTCCCACATGGTGGCAGACACAGTATTTGAGCCATCATGGGCTGCCTCTTCGGTGCACATTAACAGGAACCTGGATCGGATGGGGCATGGGACTTGACCCCAGTCACTCCGACGTGGGAGGCAGGTCAAGTGGGCTTAACTTGACGCACCACAACACCTGCTCCCCAACGTCACTTTTTCATTTGTTTTGTTCTGCTTTGTGATACTGATGACAACTTCTTTTACTCACCAGTAATTTCTATTCAGATATTACAATTATGATACTTTGCAGCATTTTAAAAATATTCTGGGTCACCAATGTGTTTGTATATCACCTAATGTCTCTAAACATATTTAATTACAATTTATTCATGAACAGAACTTTGGGGCTGCTTCCCAAAAGGCTCAAATGCAGTGCCCGTTTACACTGTTAAACTCAGGGATATGAACCACCTTCCCCCAAGGTACATTGGTGTAAGAATATATTACATCTAATTTACTTGAGTTAATTTCTCATTCTGAGCTGGGAAGAAATGCAACCTAAGAGAAGACAACTGCTGCAGAGACGTAGGATGTTCCTTCACGTACTAACGCCAAAACAAATACAAGGATGCAAACATGCGGATATTTGACAATATCTGGAAGATTGCAATTTTCAGTTTTCAGTTCAGATCTTTGCCATTGTGTGTAGAGAACATTAAAAGGCAGCTTGTTCTCTCAGGAGGGAACTCACATTTGCTGAGCTCATCAGACTGATGTATAAAAACCAAACTCCAATATACTGATCTACGATGAGAAACATATTGGTGCTCAGATCTGAGACCTTGTATTAGCATAATAATGACAGCGTTTTCTCTCAGTAGCTATACCATATGTGTAACCACTTTCTGGGCCATAAAACATAAATTTAAAAAGAAGTAAGTCATACAAAGTGTTTTATTTGTCTAAAATAGAATTAAACAACAAATAAATAACAGAAAGATCTCTGGAAAACTTCTAAATACTTAGAAAAATATTTTATGTAACTTGTGGATCCAAAAAATAAAAGGGAAATTATAAAGTATTTTGAACTGAATATAAAGACAACATATCAACATTTGTGGATACAACTAAGGTGGTGTTTAAAGGGAAATATGTAGCACTAAACACCTATTGTAGAAAAGAAGAAAGGTCTCAAATCAATGACATTAGCTTCCACCTTCAGAAACCATAAACAAAAGAGGAAATCAAAACTAAAGTAGAGGGGCAGGGGTGTTGTGGTGCAGTCACTAAGCCATTGGGACATTTACATCCCATATAGAAGTGTGATTCAAGTTCCCCTACTCTCCTTTTTCCTCTTTTTAAAGATTTATTTATTTATTTGGCTGGGTGATGGAGAGGGAGACACACACACACACACACACAGATCTTCCATCCAATGGTCTACTCCCCAAAAGGCTGTCACAGCCAGGGCTGGGCCAGGCTAAACCTAGGAGGCAAGAACTCCATCCTGTTCTCCAATATGGATAGTAGAAGCTTAAGTACTTGAGCCATCTTCTGCTATCTCCCCAGGCACATTAACAAGAAGGTGGATTAGAAGTGGAATAGCTGGGACTCAAACCAGCATTCTAATTTGGGATGCTGGTGTTGCTAGCTTAAGCCACTGTGCCACAGCACTGGCTCCATCCTGCTTCTCTGTTTCTAATCCAGTTTTTGCTTATGTGCCCGGAAGACAGAAAATGATGGCTCAATCCTGTGAGTCCCTGTCACCCACAAGGAAGTCCTGGATGGAGTTCCAGGTTCCAGACCTGACTATTGCAGCTATTTGGGAAGTGAACAAGCAGCTAAAAGATACCCCCACCCCATCTCTCCCTCTCTCTCTGTTGTTCTGCTTTTCAAATAAATAATCTTTTTTTTTTTAAAAACCCACTAAAGTAAACAGTAAAAAGAGCAGGGACAAAACGAGAAAATAGAAAACAATACAGAAAATCATAAAACCACAAAACCTCTAGCCAAATTAATCTGGTAAAAAACAGAGCAGAAGAGAGCAGGATGACCCAAATTACCAAAATCAAGAATGAAAAAGAGACATCATTACAGACCTTACAAACATTAAGAGTATTATTAAGTAGTGTTCAAAACAATGTTTTGCCAATAAATTTAAACTCCAGGTAGAAGGATGCTTCCCAAGCCTGGTAAAGGGAATCTGTGATAAACCTACAGCTACCATCTTGCTTAATGGCATGAGAAGGAATGCTTTCCCTGAAGATCAAGAATAAAGCAAGGATGCCCACTCAGCCCAGCTCTGCTGAGCACTCGCTTGACAATCCAGTAAGGTAAAATTTTAAAAAAGAAATAAAAGGCCGGCGCCGTGGCTTAACAGGCTAATCCTCCGCCTTGTGGCGCCGGCACACCGGGTTCTTGTCCCGGTTGGGGCGCTGGATTCTGTCCCGGTTGCCCCTCTTCCAGGCCAGCTCTCTGCTATGGCCCGGGAAGGCAGCGGAGGATGGCCCAAGTCCTTGGGCCCTGCACCCACATGGGAGACCAGGAGAAGCACCTGGCTCCTGGCTTCGGATCAGGGAGATGCGCCAGCCGCAGCGGCCATTGGAGGGTGAACCAACGGCAAAAAGGAAGACCTTTCTCTCTCTGTCTCTCTCTCTCACTATCCACTCTGCCTGTCCAAAAAAAAAAAAAAAAAAAAGAAATGAAAAATAAAGTGAAAGAGAAAAAATGAAAATACTTTCATTCACATAATACCTCATTATTTACATAGAAAATGTTTTAAAATTTAGAAAAAAGATACAACAAATAATAAATGAGTTTATCAAGTTCGCAGGACATAAGGCCAACATGCAAAGTTACTGTATTTCTACGTATTATGTACTAGCAACAATGATCAAAAATACTAAAATTTTAAAAATATTGTTAGGCATCAACAATATCTATTCTTTAGTGAAAGATTTAATATAAAGTATATAAGACTTGTACACGGAAATTATCAGCATATTACTGAGAAGGAAAGAAGACATAAATGAACATCTTATGTTGATGAACTGGAAGACTTATATCATTAAGAAGGTAATATTATCTAAAGAAATCTGGAGCCGGTGCTGTGGCGTAGTGGGTAAAGCCTCTGCCTGTAGTACTGGCATCCCATATGGGTGCTAGTTCAATTCCTGGCTGCTCCACTTCCAATCCAGCTCCCTGCTATGGCCTAGGGAAACAGTAAAAGATGACCCAAGTCCTTGGGCCCCTGCACCCACATGGGAGACCCCAAGGAAGCTCTTGGCTCCTGGCTTGGGATCGGCACAGCTCTGGCCATTATGGCCAACTGGGGAGTGATCCAGTGGATGGACGACCTCTCTCTCTCTCTGCCTCTCCTTCTCTCTCTGTGTAACTCTGACTTTCAAATAAATAAATAATAAAATTTTAAAAAAAGAAAGCATCCCATTAAAAAAAAAAAAGAAATCTACAGACTCATGCAATCCCTTTTAAAATCTTAATGGCTATTTTTGTAGAAGTGGGAAGCTAATTCTAAAATTCATGTGGAATTGAAAGAGATTCCAAAAAGGCAAAACAATCCTGAAAAATAACAAAGCTAGAGGCCTTACACTTTAATTTCAAAACTTCTTCTACAGGCAGATGTTTGGAGCAGTGGTTACAGACACCATGTGGATGTCGGCATCCCACAAGTGGAGTGAATGGATTCAGGTACAGGCTACACTTCCCATTCCAGCGTGCCTCTAATGCGTACCCTAGAGGGTAACAGGTGATGGCTCAAGTGCTTGGGTCCCTGCTACTTTTGTGGAAAATCCAGATTAAATTCCTGATTCCTGGCTTCAGCTTGACTTCGCCCTGTCAGTCGTGAGCATTTGGGGATTGAACCAGTGATGGAAGATCTGTTTCTCTTTCCAAAAAAAAAAAAGAAAAGAAATTTAAAAAAAAATTTAAGCTTTTTTACAAAAGCCTATTCTAAAGCTACAATAATCAAAAGAGTATAATAATGGCATAAAGACAACTTATAAGTTAATGGAATAGAATTGATATCCAGAAACAAAGCTTGTATGGTCAATAGTTTTTTTGTTTGTTTGTTTGTTTAGGACTGAGAGAGACAGAGATCTCCATCCACTGTTTGAGTCCTTAAAAGCCTACAACAGCCAAGGCTGGGCCAGGTTGAAAACAGGAATCCAGAACCCAGTCTGGGTTTCCTACATGGTTGGCAGAGACTCAAGTACTTGATACATCACCTGCTGCCTCCCAAGGTGAGCAGGAAGCTGGAGACAGAAGTAGGGGTGGGACCCCGACCCATAAACTCCAGATATGGGATTTAGGCATCTCAAATGGCACCTTAACCTCTATACCAAATGCCCACCCCAGATAAGTGATTTTTGACAGGGGCATCAAGAGAATTCAACAGGGAAAGAATATTCTTTTTAACAAATGGTGCTAGACATCTGGATCTACACATACAAAAGAATGAAATAGACAATTACATCAAGCCATAGACTAAAATTGACCCAAAATAGATCAAAGACCTAAACATTAGAGCTAAAATCATAACACTCATAAAAAAGTAAACAAAAATAAATCTTTATGACCCTAGAATTGCAGTGTCTTACACATCAAAAGTAAAAAGAATAAATTAAACTTCATTAAAATTTAAAATTGTGTTGTACCAAAGGACACCATCAACAGTGAAAAGATTTACCATAAAGCAGGAGACAATGTTTGCAAATGATAAGGTAAAGGTCAGATAAAGGTCTCTTAGCGTTCATAAAAACTCTTAGAATCCAAAATGAAAGGATAACGCAGTGTAAAAACGGGCAAAGAATCTGCATAGACATTTCTCAGAAGAAAGCTGTACAAACGGCCACTGTGCATAGAGAAGATGTCAAGCAGCACTAGGCAGATAAATGCAAGCTCAAGCCCAAGTGGTAAAAGCCCCACTTCACACCCACCAGCCGAGCTATAACTGAACAAAACAAAGTGGAAATTCGAAAAGGTTGGTAAGGATGTGGAGAAAGTGGAGATTTTGTACATTGCATGTGAGAATGTAAAATGGTGCCACCTCCCTAAGCCCCACCTGGCTTACTAGAAGTCAGGTGACCCAATAGGCCAATCACAAGCGTCAGCTCCACCCTGTGGGATTTGCCGCTCCCACTTCCTACCTCTGCAAAGCTATATAAGCCTGTTCTCCCTGTACGGGCTGCTGTTCTCTGTGCACGGGGAGGCAGCCTGTCGGATTTCCCCCACCAGACAATAAACCTTCTCCCTTATTCTGGTGTTTGGTGTGTTTTGTGGTTTTGTGGTGGCCTTTCCTTTCAGAGTGAACCAGCAGATGGAAGATCTCTCTCTCTCTCTCTCTGTCCCTCCCTCTCTCTCTGTCACCCTGCCTTTCAAATAAACTTTTTTAAAAAAATGGCTTGTATCCAGATTATATAGAGAATACTTTTAAACCCATAGCAGTAAAACAAACAATCCAATAAAACTAGGGCAAAGATTTGTACAGAGAGTAGTGTTTGGCCTAGTGATTGAGGTGCCGGTAACCCACACCAGAATGCCCAAGTTTGATACCCATTTTAACTTCTGACTCCAGCTTTCTAATTTTTTTTTTTAGGAATTTTTTTGACAGGCAGAGTTAGAGAGACAAAGAGAAAAGTCTTCCTTCGTTGGTTCACCCTCCAAATGGCCGCTACGGCCGGTGCACTGCACTGATCCAAAGCCAGGAGCCAGGTGCTTCCTCCTGGTCAGGCGCCCAAGCACTTGGGCCATCCTCCACTGCCCTCACGGGCCACAGCAGAGAGCTGGCCTGGAAGAGGGGCAACTGGGACAGAATCTGGCACCCCAACTGGGACTAGAACCCAGGGTGCTGGCACTGCAGGCGGAGGATTAGCCTAGTGAACCGCGGCGCCGGCCCAGCTTTCTTCTAACACAGATCTGGGGAGGCAGCAGTGATGATTCAAGTACGTGGGTGCTTGCCACCCATGTGGGAGGTATGGATTAGTTCTTGGGTCCCAGCTTTGAAGCCTCGCCCCAACTTGAAGCCAATGTAGGCATTTGGGAAATAAACCAGAGGACGGGACACTGTCTCTGTCTCTCAAATAAAAAAAAAAAAAAATTCTGCGCTCTGTTGTCCTCCCCACCCCCTTCCCGCGTCTGCGTTGGCTCGCGCCGTCACGCTGCCATGCCTTGCTCTGAAGAGACACCGGCCATCTCCCCCAGCAAGCGGGCCCGGCTGCAGAGGAGGGGACCATGCGGCTGCGCTTTTCCCGCCTTTCGGAGCACGCCACGGCCCCGACCCGTGGGTCTGCGCTGGCCACCTGTACAGTACCACCTATGGAGAAAGCCATTGTGCAAATGGACATTCAGATAGCTCTTCCTTCTGGATGCTATGGAAGAGTGGCTCCACGTTCTGGCTTGGCTGCAAAATACTTCATAGATGTGGGAGCTGGCGTCATAGATGAAGATCATAGAGGCAATGTTGGTGTTGTATTGTTTAATTTTGGCAAAGAAAAGTTTGAAGTCAAAAAGGGTGACAGAATTGCCCAGCTCATTTGTGAACGGATTTTTTATCCAGAAATAGAAGAAGTTCAAGTTTTGGATGACACTGAAAGAGGTTCAGGAGGTTTTGGTTCTACTGGGAAGAATTAAAATTTATACCAAGAATAGAAAATGAAAAACGTACTTTTTTCTTAAAAATAAAATTTCTGTTAACCATGTTTTGGCAGTTTGCATTTCTGTAAACTTAATGGCTTTAACTTCTAAAACTCCTTCCTTTTGATCAAGGAAAAATACCTCTGATACAGAGTCACTCTCCTATGTTTTTCTACAATTGATGGTTATATATAAATGTGCTTTGTGGTGACCTAATGTGAACAGTATCTTGTAAAAATAAAATGTATATCAGTTTCAGATAATAAGAACTTGTATTGTTTAATTCAATATTTAATTGTTATAAGTCATTAGTGATGCTTTTTATTCAATTTGCTTCAGTTTTTTCATAGATACAAATTATTACATAAATTGGAAGAAATAAAATAAGTTAAAGTTAAAAAAAAATTTAGACGGTAAATGCTACTCCTACCACTCCATCATTAAAAGAGAGAGTTTTGAATATTTTAATTAAAAATATACAAATGACAAATATGCTCATGAAAAGCTAGTGTTAGTCATTAGAGAAATGCAAATGAATGTCTTAATGTGAGATATCACTGCACATCAGTGGCAGATTCAAAATACTCAGAAAAAAACGCCTCAGTACTAGATACATACAGATTCTTTTCTTGTCATTCACTAAGCAGTGCAGTATGACAACTTTTTACAGCATTTACATTGCATTAGATACAATCTAGAAATGTTTTCAAAATATATAGGAGGATGTATGTAATTTAAATGTAAATACTGCAGCCAGCGCTGTGGCATAGCAGGTAAAGCCGCTGCCCACAGTGCTGGCATCCCATATGAGCACCGGTTCAGGTCCCAGCTGCTCCACTTCTGATCCAGCTCTCTGCTATGGCCTGGGAAAGCAGTAGAAGATGGCCCAAGTCCTTGGGCCCCTGCACCCGTGTGGGAGACCAGGAGGAAATTCCTGGCTCTTGGCTTGGGATCAGTTCAGCTCCAACCATTGGCGGCCATCTGGGGAGTGAAACAGCAGATAGAAGATCTCTCTCTCTCTCTGCCTCTGCCTCTCTGTAACTCTGCCTTTCAAATAAATAAATGAATCTTTAAAAAAACAAAACAGCCATTTAATTATAATAGTCCAAATTGGAAACACTTAAAATGCCCATCTCTGGTAAATGAATAAAGTGTGGGGTATTTGTGTCAATAAAAGGAAAGGAACTACATAAATGTACAATAACATGAATAGTTCTCAAAAGAATGAATGCCAAAATAAAATGTCAGACATAAAAAAGAGTACCTATGGGGCTGGTGCTGTGGCGCAGTGGGTTAATGCCCTGGCCTGAAGCGCCGACATCCCATATGGCCACCGGTTCTAGTCCCAGCTGCTCCACTTCCTGTCCAGCTCTCTGTTATGGCCTGGGGAAGCAGTAGAAGTTGGCCCAAGTCCTTGGGCCCCTGCACCCACAAGGGAGACCCGGAAGAAGCTCCTGGCTCCTGGCTTTGGATCGGCGCAGCTCCGGCCATTGCGGTCAATTGGGGAGTGAACCATCGGATGGAAGACCTCTCCCTCTCTGCCTCTCCTCTCTCTGTGTAATTCTTTCAAATAAAAATTAAAAAAAAAAAAAAAGCTACTTTAAAAAAAAGAAGAGTAGCTACTGTACTATTCTATTATTCTATTTATATGGAATCCTGTAAAAGGCAAATTTACAGTGATGGGAAGTCAGTCAGTGGTTCCCAGCACCAGGGTTTGGGAGCAGAGTGTTAGCTACAAGGGGCCCTTTTGTGAGATGCTGGAAATATTTTACATCATGATGTGGTAGAGAGTATATGACCATATACAAGCATCAACAGTCATCTAATTGTATACCTAGGAAGGAATATTTAATAATATTTAAATTATATCTCAATAAAGAAGACCCATCATGCTGAAACTTCAGAACTCTGAAGCTCCCACAGAGAGAAACAGGTACACTTATAGGTTTGGAATCAGGACGACATTCTACTTCTCAGTAGCAATGCTGGAATCTAGAAGGGAATTAAGAAAATGCTTCAATATTCTGAAGACCTTGAAGCCAGCTAAACTATTAACAAAGTTTGAGGGTAGAATATAGCTATTTTCAAACATATGTAAGAATTTCAAAAAGTGAATGAAAAACAGAATTGAAAGACAAGTTTATTCAGGTACAAAAAAGTGAAATTCATATATACTATCACAATATCATTTCTTTATGAACTTTTAAAAGATCCCTTATAGGCATGGATTTCAAAAATTTCTTACACCAAAATAAACTTCTAATTCCATTTTCTCTGAAATTTTGAAGAACCATATTTAATGTTGACAGCTCTGTATAAACATCTGTTTTAATTAAGCCAACAAACTTGAACTAGCTTTCATATTTACAAAAATTATCATATTTACCAGGTCATATGTACTTGAAAAACACTTAGGTTCATTTCAGTTGTTCTGAGAAAAATGCCTTAAGTATTTATTTCAAATCTTTTAAAAATTTTTTTCAATCTTCTCATAGATACAAAAAGGACAGTTGTTGAGGTTGAGAGCACTCTACAAAACAAACACTTTTTTCTTTTTTTTTTTTTTGACAGGCATAGTTAGTGAGGGAGAGAGATGGAGAGAGAGAGAAAGGTCTTCCTTCCATTGGTTCACCTCCCAAATGGCTGCTACAGCCAGCGTGCAGCGCCAATCCGAAGCCAGGAGCCAGGTGCTTCCTCCTGGTCTCCCATGCGGGTGCAGTGCCCAAGGACTTGGGCCATCCTCCACTGCCCTCCCGGGCCACAGCAGAGAGCTGGACTGGAAGAGGAGCAACTGGCACAGAACCGACGCCCCGACCGGGACTAGAACCCGGGGTGCTGGCACCACAGGCGGAGGATTAGCCTAGTGAGCCGCGGCGCCGGCCCAAACAAACACTTTTTGATACAAAAGTTCAAATCTCCAAAGGCATACATGCTTCAGTACGAAAACTAATAAGCTTGCTTTTTTTTTTTTTTTTTTTTTTTTTTTGACAGGCAGAGTGGACAGTGAGAGAAAGAGACAGAGAGAAAAGTCTTCCTTTACCATTGGCTCACCCTCCAATGGCTGCCGCGGCTGGCGCACCGCGCCGATCCGAAGCCAGGAGCCAGGTGCTTCTCCTGGTCTCCCATGGGGTGCAGGGCCCAAGGACTTGGGCCATCCTCCACTGCACTCCCGGGCCACAGCAGAGAGCTGGCCTGGAAGAGGGGCAACTGGGATAGAATCCGGCGCCCCAACTGGGACTAGAACCTGGTGGGCCGGCGCCGCAGGCGGAGGATTAGCCTAGTGAGCCGCAGCACCGGCTCTCTAATAAGCTTTCTTATGGCTTAACAATTGATGGAGCAAGTATCCCCAAAGAGGATGCAAAAGATGCAGTCCCCTTCAAGATCCAAAGTTCCTCCCCAAGATAGTCCAAGAAAACAAAGAACTTCTCTGTTAAGAAGGCAACAAAAGTTGAGACAATTAAACAAACTCCCCTAAGGGCTGGCTGGTCAGACAAAGAGACACTTTCGGGACTTGGACTTCCAGCTGGCTGGCTAGCCGCCTGCCACCAGCCTGAGGACTTGTCCCCTCCCACCTACCCCAGCTGGCGGAGACCACAGAGATAAAACTCAGTGAAAGGAGAATCTTGGGATTTTTCCTTCTTATGACAAAGCACACAAAAGAGATGAGGAAAACAAGGACTGTTCCTGGAAGGCGTAGGTCAACAACCAATGTGTACCCAGAACCCAGTTTATGTCACAATTCACAGAACCAGTGCTTCCGAACCTTTTTCTCCTACCAACCCCAATGGAGAAAGAAAGGACAAAGGTGAAGCCTAACCGTGCTCTGTAGGCAGAGATCCAGGCAAGCTGACTTTGGTAAGATTCCTTACCTTCTGGCGGCTTTTGTGGGTCTCTCAGAATGCCAAGGGCAAGCCCTGGGGGCGGGGGGGAATCCCAAGTTTGCAGGCAGAAAAAAACCACCTCCATCCTCGTAGGGTCTGGTGGATCTGCAAATTAAATGGTCAGGACACAGATTAGCAGGAGAAAAACAGAGCACCAATTTTATGGGGTGGAGCCCTTCATAAAGAAATGAAACCCTAAGGAAGCAGGCAGGCAGGATCAGTTATTTTTATATATTAATTGGACAAGTTTAGTAAACTGAAAATGTGATAAGGTGAGGGGCCTTGGGCTGGGGTAGAGAAGTGGCTCCCGAGATAAGGATTAACAAAGCTTTTTGTGTACAGAATTCTTCAGCCTCAACTTTCCTGTCCTTGATGATAAGGATGTTACTTCTTTCTAGTACAGGGAGAGGTCTTTCCCATGGGAATTTCATCTTCTGCTTTTAAGAAACAGTCTGAAGGTCACAGTGACCTTTTTGCACCTGGTGGTTTTTGTGTATCTCTTACTTAAATAGTCAACATGCCATAATAGCATACTCTAACCTCTTCAGTGAGAATATATGAAGAATAACTGGTCTACGCTTTTTTTTTTTTAACTTATTTATTTGAAAGGCATAGTTACAGAGATTACAGAGAGAAATGGAGAGAATGTCCATCTCTGGTTTACTCTCCAAATGGCACCAACAAGTAGGTCTGGGCTAGGACAAGATCAGGAGCCAGAAACTCCCTCTGGGTCTCCCACGTGGGTGCAGGGGCCCAAGCACTCAGAGCATCTTCCATTGCTTTCCTAGGCACATTTACAGGGAGTTGGATTGGAAGCGGAGCATCGGGGTCTTGAATCAGCACTCCAATAGAGAACAGCAACACTTCAAATCTGCAGCTTAATTCACTGAGCTAGCATATTGACCCCATTGCTTAAGTTTTCTTTTCTTTTTTTGACAGGCAGAGTTAGACGGTGAGAAAGAGAGAGACAGAGAGAAAGGTCTTCCTTCCATTGGTTCACTCCCCAAATGGCTGCTACGGCTGGAGCTGCACCTATCCGAAGCCAGGAGCCAGGTACTTCCTCCTGGTCTCCCATGCGGGTGCAGGGCCCAAGCACTTGGGCCATCCTCCACTGCCTTCCCGGGCCACTGCAGAGAGCTGGCCTGGAAGAGGGGCAACCGGGACCAGAACCCAGAGTACAGGCGCCGCAAGCGGAGGATTAGCCAAGTGAGCCATGGCACTGGCCTTCTTTTCTTTTTTGTTTTTTAAAATTTTATTTATTTATTTGAAAGGTAGAGTTACAGAGAAACAGAGACAGAGATGGAGAGAGATCCATCCACTGGTTCCCTCCCCAAATGGCAGCAGTAGCCAGAGCTGTAATATACAATTGTGTTTTTATTTGCGGGAAATAGATAATATTAAATAAAATATAATAATGGACTAATATTGAAATAAATATTATGTCATATGATTTGATATAAATATTTTTTTCAGTCTTTTTTTATTTAAATTTTTTTAACTTTTATTTAATGAATATAAATTTCCAGTGTACAGCTTATGGATTACAATGGCTTCCCCCTCCCATAACTTCCCTCCCACCCACAACCCTCCCCTCTCCCGCACCCTCTCCCCTTCCATTGATATAAATATTTTTATAACTATCTTATTCAATAACAACACATTTGAATGAGATCATGCAAAAGCTTTTTAGGTTGGTTTTAGCTAGTGTGTCATGAAAAACTCAGTGCTCCTAAAATATTTTATTTATGTTTAAAACACTCAATTGGGCCCGCGCCGCGGCTGGCTCACTTGGGTAATCCTCCGCTTAACGGCGCCGGAACTCCAGGTTCTAGTCCCGGTTGGGGCACCAGATTCTGTCCCGGTTGCTCCTCTTCCAGGCCAGCTCTCTGCTGTGGCCAGGGAGGGCAGTGGAGGATGGCCCAAGTGCTTGGGCCCTGCACCCGCATGGGAGACCAGGAGAAGCACCTGGCTCCTGGCTTCGGATCGGCACAGCACCGGCCGTAGCGGCCATTTGGGAGGTGAACCAACGGAAGGAAGACCTTTCTCTCTGTTTCTCTCTCTCTCTCTAACTCTGCCTGTCAACAAAACAAAACAAAACAAAACAAACAAAAAACAACAACAACAAAAAAAACCCACTCAGTTGCTTTGGTCATTTCAACATGTTTCTTTCCTCTCAGTGACATGATTATGGGTTGAAAATTGAGAATAGCTGAAAATAGCTATATTTAGGCATATGAAAGACACTATTAATAGGAATTTTAAAAGACACTCTGTGTGTTTTGTTCCTTTAAGGTCAGTGCTTTTGGATAATTCTTGGGGAATGAAAAAAGCTATATTCCCACCAGGCCACTGCATTCATATATTTTATTGAGACCATTAGAATATGATCCCAAATGCCTCATTACTGTAATGAAGTTTCCCTCTTAACCAAAGTATATAAAAGAGGGAAAGGCTGGTTCCTTCTTAATCATTGCGGGAGATTTCTCCTCTGACTGATGCCTCAGTGGATATTATTTATGGTGCCATAAAATCAGACTGGGGTTGAATCAATGGGAACACTTTTGTTTTTGAAAAGCTGGAGAAGGGCTATTGTGACTATGGGTCCCTTCCCAAGCAGCTTAGCGTTAGGAAACAGGAAGCATAAAAGTTGAGGGTTGGAGCACTGATTTTCTCAAAGCTACCCGTAACTGAGCACCTCTTGGAAAGCATTTTTTAGTCCTGCTGGTATGAGAACCCCCATTTGAAGACAACTAGGGGAGACTCAAAGATGGCTTAATGTGCCTTAAGAAAATATTGCCATCTAGTGGCAACTACTCAAGTCATAGACACAAGGACCTCAAGGTTTCCTTGACCCTTTGAGGGGCACCTCTGTTGGATTCAGCCCCAGGTAGAATACTGTGGGCTTACGTTGCATGAAATGTTTAGCATGGTGTTTTCTACATATATTATGTTTTTAACAATCCAAGCAAGCCCTTGGGGTGGTGGTGCTACTTTCTTCTACAGATGAGATCCCTGAAGAGCAAAGAGGATAACTTATCTAAGATCACATATTCATTTATTCAATCCACATCTGGTTGTCAAGCATTATTGCATGACTGTCATTGTCCTAGGCTTGGAGGAGGGGCATGGGTTAGGGGTGAATTCAAAGATGACAAAGTCCCACATCCTTAGGTGATTCACAATCTAACAAGGACACAGAATTATGGATGGTGGACTCTGGATTTGCAGGTAGGACTGCTAATGTGGGTCAGTGTTCTCCCTACTCTCCAGTGGAACAGGAAGCAGAGGTGTCAGCAAGGTGCTTGGGTGAGCCCCGGAGTCCTTGCGGTATCAGATGAGGTCACTCACAGAGGAAGGTGGTTTCCAAGCAGAATGACTCACTGAAATAAAATGTCAACCAAGCAGAGGGCCTTCCCTTTCCCCCCTCCCTTCTAATCTGTCCTGGGCTTGGAAACCAGATAAGGACTTTTATTAAAAGGATATTTAATACAAAAGTAAATGAAAATCCCTGAAGCTTCTGCAGAGTGCCGTGCGAGAGCTCTAGAGCGCGGACGCCACCTCGTCTGTTTGGGGCCACTCTTAGGTCTTTCTTCCGCCATCTGCGCTGAGGCTGGGCAGCCGAGTTAGCCAGGGAGTGTGAGTAGGCGGAGTGCCAGCAGAATGGGCAACTGTGCCACCATGGGCATGGCGGGGGTGGGTGGGTCGGGGAGCGCCCCCAGCCTTCTCCTGGCCGCCTTCCTGTGTAGGTGCTCGGACACGGTGCGGGGCAGACATGGACCTGCTTCCTGCTTTTGAGCATCCCACATCCTTGCTTCACTGCAGCCTTTGTCACAGTTCTCCTCCCCTGTTCTTCCCATGGCTGGCTCCTTACGTTTCAAGGTAGGGTCCACCACCTTATCTACACCCTCTACCAACACCTCCTTTGTGTCCTAAAATGTCCTAACTGAAACTCCAGCTCTTACCACCTCCTAATGACTACCATGACTTTGTCTGTTCCCCACCTCTCTCCCCCTCCTAGAACGTGAGCTGTGTGGGGGCAGCCATTGTGCCTGTGTGGCGCATTTCTCCAATCAGGCTTGGCATGTGTCAGGAGCTCACTAAATATCTGTAAATGAATGGAATTGAAACCCTTGCCCTCTTTGTCTCCGATGGCCATTCTCAATAAACACAGCCAGGCTGGCCTGGTTTCCAAAATAGATCTCAACAGTTTCACCTGGCAGCTCCGGCAGCATCACTGCTGTGTGCCTTTGTTCCAGGGAAGGTGCTTCAAGTCACCGTCCCAGGGTCCAGGCCGTGGGACGTGGTGTCAGCGGCAAGTAAGGGCACTAGATCCGGGCTTCCTTGGTCTCCAGTGCCGTATCATTTGCTAACTGTTGGGCAGGATTAGCTTTCCACTGATCCTGACCACAGAGTGCACCTGTGCAGAGCTGGCTTTCTGGCCCTGGAGAAAGTGGAGCTTCCCTCCCTCACCCTGCTCACCCTTGAATAAAAAATGCCGAGTTCATCTCCTGCTGCTGTAGGTCAAGAGTGGGCGTATCTTTTTTTTTTTTTTTTTGACAGGCAGAGTGGACAGTGAGAGAGAGAGACAGAGAGAAAGGTCTTCCTTTTTCCGTTGGTTCACCCCCAATGGTCGCTGTGGCCGGCGCACCGCGCTGATCCGAAGCCAGGAGCCAGGTGCTTCTCCTGGTCTCAAGTGGGTATATCTTGTGAACAGTACCCATCTATCCTGCAAAGAGCGGAAAATGTATGGTGGAGTCTCCAACTTCCAGTGAGCGCCACCCAAGCCAGGAAGGAGTCATGGGGTCTTGGAGGACAGACACGAGGGTCCAGTTCGCCCTGGAGGAAGGGCCCATGGGAGGGAGGCAGGCTGGGACCCAAGAATTCCCTAAGGAAACACCGGCCGGTACCCCATTCCCATGGCCAGAGCCGCCGGTCTTCCTGATAGTGCTGGCTGCACCCCAGCTTCTGAACTCACTGCCCTCGCTGGTTCACGCCTCCCATCCCTTCCTTGCTTCCCACAGTCCACCTTTCGGTTCTGGGACCCATGAGCAGCTCCCACTCCAGATCTGTCTCTGCCTCACAAAACCTCACTTCCCCTCAGCTACTATTCTCCAACTGCCTCCTGGCTTTGGCTGTCCCCTACCAAGTGACTCAAACTACATGTTGCTCAAGTAATCAAAGGTGTATCTGTTTCTAAATATGTAGATTAAAGCAGGGAGAGTCAATGTTTTTACACATTTCTTGGCAAGTTTGTCCCTGAGAATTTGTCTTTTTTCTTGCCATTATAAAGAGTGTCTTTTCTTCACTATACCTGGTTAGAATTTGTATACATAAAAATAGTTTTATATTTTATATCTATTAAATTCTTTTTATTTATAGTGGATTTTCCCCTTTGATTCTTTTTGGCTTTCCACATACAGAATCATCTCATCTGTAAATAGTTACACTGTATAACTCCATGCTGCTGGTTTTGCCACCATGAATTCCTTCCTCTTACCAACTGCAGTGACAAAGACATCAGAACCACATGCAGTAACACTGGTGAGGGCAGACATCCTTGTCTTGTTCCTGAGACACTGCTTCTCTGCCTCCCCGGTAAGCAGGAAGCTGGGTTTTGGTTGTCCTTGACTCCTTCCGCATCTTCCTTCCCCTTGGCTCTAGACACCAGGCTCATTCACCTGGGCTACTGTAATTGCTCCCTAACTTCCACTTTCATTCTTGCAGCTTCCAATTCAGTCACCGTATAACAGCTGGAGTGGCCTCAGAAAAATGAAAACCTTATCATATTTCTCTCCAAAAACATTCTGGTGCCTCCCTCTCCTTTTAAGGAAAAGTATAAAACTCTAACAGTGATCCACACGCCCTGAATGATTCCGTTTCTGTGTGATTGCCAGCTTCATTGTTTACCTCTCTGCCTCACCACAGTCTGGCTTGCAATTCCTTTTGTGTGATAAGTATCTCCCACCTCCAGACTTTGTGTGTGCAAAGGTTCTGTCTCCATCTCTTTGCTTAGTTAACTTCATCCGACTCATTCTGCCCATTCTGGCTGCTCAAGTGCTTCCTCACGCCTCACAGCAGGTGGAACAGACATTCCCGCTGCACTCTCTGTTCTTTGAAAGTCTTCTTCCCTATAGCATGCTTTCACGCAACTTCTGATGTCATTTTTTATTGTCAGGCCTTCCTGCTGGTCTGCAAAGTGTACGAGTGCCTGAAATGCTGTCAGTTCTACTCAAAAGTATTTGGTACCTAAATCAATGAATGTAAATTATTCATACTGTGTTGCAGACAGAAGGGCTGCATTACTATGTTCTTATATAGGAAGCTCTCAAGTTGAGTCTGTCGTCACCATGAATGAGCAGTGTCCTTGGAGAGGAAATATGGGATGATATCAAAGCAGGCAGATCAGAAGGAAATGATCAGTGACTTCTGCGGTCATGAAAAGAACCCCAGGGCAACCTGAAGAAAAGCCACTACAGTAGATTGAAACGCATCACACGCGTTTGCCTCTGAGAACGACATTAAGCAAATAAAAACTCGCAGCAGTCAGGCGTTGTGCTGCAGCAGGTTAAGCTGCCGCTTCGGATCCCCGCACCCCTGTCAGAGTGCCTGGGTCAGGTCCTGGCCAGGCTGCTTCCTTTCCAGCATCCTGCTCGTGCGCTTGAGATGCAGCACACGCTGGCTCCGAGGACTTGACGCACTTCCACCCGTGACTGAGACCTGGATGCAGTTCCCAGCTCCTGCCTCAGAGTTACACAGAGAGAGAAGCAGAAGAAAGAGAAAGAGAAAGAGAAAGAGAAAGAGAAAGAGAAAGAGAGAGAGAGAGAGAGAGAGGTGTCTTCCATCTGGTGGTTCACTCCCCAGATGGCCACAACGGCCGGAGCTGCACCAATTCAAAGCCAGGAGCTTCTTCTGGATCTCCCACGTGGGTGCAGGGACCCAAGCACTTGGGCCATCTTCTACTGCTTTCTCAGGCCACAGCAGAGAGCTGGATCAGAAGTGGAGCAGCCGGGACTAGAACCAGTGCTCATATGGGATGCCGGCTCTTCAGGCCAGGGCATTAACCTGTTGCGCCACAGCACTGGCCCTGACAATGTTTTTTTCCTTAAAAACAATGCTCCACTCCAAGTACATCAGTCAAAGTAAGTGAGGAGCACAAGATAACATCAGCCCCACTTCCTGTAAGTCCTGGTGTTGTGTGGATGACAAGCAGCAGCCAGCTAGGATGAGCAGTGATAGACCCAAAGTAATTGCCAATTTTGTTAAAGTTTTCCATTTCTAAACCATCCCTAAAGAAAATCATGAATGGGGTCAGACCATCTTCGCGGCAGTCCAGCAGAGCAACCATGCCATCTGGATTCACATTTTCACCAATATAGAACTGGTCGTGTTTGAAATTAGCAAGGATGTGCTTGATTTGTTCTGCAGCCCCTGTCATAAGAGGTTTTACTCTTATTGGCCTCTGTTCTTCCAGTTTGCCTTTGACTGATTTCATGTAATCTTTGATGTACTTCTTGTAGGCTTCTCTTGTGAAGCTGTTTGCCTGCAGTTGATGGTTCATGACGATATCAACACGAGTGCTCACTGTGCGGTCAGTACCTGTGCCCTCGCGGCCTTCAGCACAGGCATTTCCACCAATGAGCGAATCATCAATGCGACTCTCTGTCCTACTGACCCCCCCCCCCACCTCAGGCACAGTCTGCCAGCGATCTCCCCGAATCCTGTAAACGTCGGAGGACATCTCATCGTGGCTGATGAGGTCCTGGTAGACAATGCTAGCTTGGCAGGAGCCCGGAGCTGGGAGCAGGCGCGGTACAGCTGGAGCAGCCCTTGGGGTAGGGGGAGCAGGCGGAAAAAGTGAATTTATAATTGTTAAGACTGCTTGAGGGGCCGGCACTGTGGCATAGAAGGCTAAATCTCCACCTGCAGCTCCGGTTCAAGTCCTGGCTGCTCCACTTGGGATCCAGCTTTCTGCTTATGGCCTGGGAAAGCAGCGAAAGATGATGATCCAAGTGCTTGGGCCCCGGAACAAGCTCCTGGCTCCTGGCTTTTGGATAGGCCCGGCTCTGGCTGTTGCAGCCATTTGGGGAGTGATCCAACTCTGTAACTCTACTTCACAAATAAAGAAATAAATCTTAAAAAAAAAAAAAAAAAGAAAGAAAGAAAGAAAAATACTGCTTGACAGAGTACTTTGGAATTCATTATCTGAATCCGTTCCTTTTATACAGGCTCAAAATTTTCAATAATATAACAGATCAAAATAATAATATTAATAGAAAAGAAAAGAACAACATTTCCTCTGGTCTCTGACTCAGGTCTAGTGCTTACATGCTGGGAGGCTTTTTAAAAAGAACATAAATTTTGCACTGAATGAGTAAAACTTGGATGGCTTGGGGCTTGAAGGAGCAATTGCTCCTCAATACTGTGGGGAGCCCCACGGAGCCTCTCAGAAGCCCAGGGCCTTTCGTCCTGGCTCCATCCAGACGATCCAGATGGCAGAAACAGGATGACAGCAAAGTCTCACTCCACTTCAGCCTTGCCCTCTACTACTTGGATTTCCAAGAAGAAACTTGGATTCAGGGTAACCCTTTCTGCCCAAGCCTTTTTAAGCTCCTGGCTTCAGTTCTAGCATTCTCACAACAATGAGCAGCGGAATTCATGAGAGTCAGTTAGGTTTTTACTGTACGGAGGTAAAGAACACAACCATTCCAAGTAGACCAGTGCCAGTGACCAGAACTTCCTGCGATGCTGGAGAAAGTTTGCGTGTCTGCACTGTTTAATACAGTAGTTAACAGCCACATACGGCGACTCGGGACGTGAAATGTGTCAGAGTGATTAGGAACTGAATTTTAATTTTTTTTTTTTTTTGACAGGCAGAGTGGATAGTGAGAGAGAGAGACCGAAAGAAAGGTCTTCCTTTGCCGTTGGTTCACCCTCCAATGGCCGCTGTGGCCGGCGCATCGTGCTGATCCGAAGCCAGAAGGCAGGTGCTTCTCCTGGTCTTCCATGCGGGTGCAGGGCCCAAGGACTTGGGCCATCCTCCACTGCCTTCCCGGGCCACAGCAGAGAGCTGGCCTGGAAGAGGGGCAACCGGGATAGAATCCGGCGCCCCAACCGGGACTAGAACCCGGTGTGCCGGCGCCGCAAGGTGGAAGATTAGCCTGTTAAGCCACGGTCCCGAGAGTCCAGGTTCTCTCTGCTATGGCCTGGGGAAGCAGCAGAAGATGGCTCAAGTTCTTGGGCCCCTGCACCCACGTGGGAGACCCGGAAGAAGCTCCTGGCTTCGGATCAGCTCAGCTCTGGCCGCTGCGGTCATTTGGGGAGTGAACCATCGGATGGAAGACCTCTCTCTCTGTTCTACCTCTCTTTGTAATACTTTCAAATAAAATAATATACATCTTAAAAAAAAAATCAGTGACAAGCAAGGAAAGCTAAAGCAAGAGAGTTTCATTAAAGAAAGTGGCAAGAAGCAGCCCTTGGGGTTGTTTGTTTTTTACAGTTTGACATGTGTATTTGAATATTTGGGCAGAATATTCTTTTTTCTGGAAAAGAGGCAATGATTTTTAGGCCTTATGTGGTCACTTCCATAAGTTTTCATGGTAATTATAGACTGTCTTAGTGGGAGGGGAAGTGATTTTTACTATGCTAATACATTACAATGAGAGTATAGAGAGGCTGGAGGTCAGGTAGTGATTAATCTGGACACCATGTTGGGTCCACCTGACTTGGAACACTCCCCAGCTTGCCTCCTATTATCCTGTAGTCTTTGCAAGACCTTGGTCTTGTGTGGTTTCTAGCAGTTTTGGGCTGGGGCTTGCCACATACTTTCTCACTACTGTGTAGTATTTGCAAGATTTTGGTCTGGCTTCTGATTTGTAGCAGATGGGGCTGGGGCTTGCCATATACCATCTCACTAGACCCAAAGCTCCCCATGGGACCCACTTAAGCCTTTGTTGCAACTGGGTCACAATTCAATTTGTTCTTTGCCCAACCCACCCTCTAAGGTTGTTCCCAAATGAGGATAAAACCTCTATTTCAAACAGCCCTGCTTCCTGTCCTCAGGGAGATTAGAGTATTCTGAAAGGGATGAAGAAACTGAAATCCAGAGTTTTAAGAACTAGCCCAAGGGCTGGAGTTGTGGTGCCGCATGTTAAGCTCTGTCTAGTGTCCCATATCAGAGCACTGGTTCAAGTCCTGGCTGCTCTGTTTCTGATCCACCTCCAAGTTAATGCACTTGGGAAAGCAGCAAAAGGTGGCCCAAGGCTCACGTCTGGCTGTTGTGGCCATTTGAGGAGTGAACCAGTGGATGGAAGATCTATCACCACCACCACATCCCTCCCCTGTCACTCTGCCTTTCAAATAAATAACTTAAACACAAAACAAAGCAAAGCAAAGCTGGGACTAGTCCAGGTCACATAGTTAATTCATAGCAGTGCCAGGACTCGAACCAACCTTCCTGCATTCAATGTAGTGCTCTTTCCCTATATGTTATATCAGGAAATCTCAATCTAGCAGGAGTAGTGCTAAGTTTTCTAAAATGTTACATTAGATGATAGATTAATTTCCACTGGGAAATGCTTCCCTCCTCCTCTACACACAGGATCCCAATGGAAGTTAATGTCTTATATAGTCCAGATCTCTTGACAAGAGACTGGCTTGGTTGAGAGCTAAGTGCCAATTCCAGTGTTCATCAGTGGTCCAGGGATGGGCATGTAACTCAGACCTGCAACTTTCCCCCAGAGTTATGGTTTTGTTTGTTTTTAGAAAAAGGTTTTATAAGATATCTCTACTGTCTGCTTGTTCACTCACCAAATGACAACAGCCAGGGTTGGGCCAAGCTGAAGTCAATAACTAGGAATTCCATCTAGGTCTCCCACATAGGTCTCCCACATGGGTGGCAAGGACCCAAGTACTTTAGCCATCATCTGCTGCCTCCCAGCGTGTGCATTACCAGGAAGCTGGATTAGAAGCAGAAACAGGACTTGAGCCCAGGCACTCTGGTATGGGGATGTAGATGTCCCAAGCAATGGTTTAACCAACTATGCTACAATACTCCTCCTCCAGAATTATCCTTAAACTGGAGCTGAGAGGTAAGCAGTTACCTTCATGGTTGGAAGACTTAGGAATGTGAGTTTAGAGCGAAGTGGAAAGAGAGGGGTAGGAGGTCCTGATGGCAATTTGTATCCCTCTTTTGAGGCATCCCTTAGCCAATGCCACCCCTGGCCTGTATGAGGCTTGGTTTTCCAGCCAGATGCACTTGCTCCCTTCTGATTAACCCAGTTCAAGCTAGGCTTTCTATCCTGTTGGCCTATCACCGTAAATATTGATTTTGTTCTTCCATCTTGCCTTGTCATCTGTGGTTTGTATACCCATTTTTACATAACTCTGTTCATTAGCATACAACATTGTATTCTGCTTTCTCACATGCCATTCCTTCATTCATATTTTCCCAAGTTGACACAATGGCTACAAGTTAATAATTCCAGCGAGTTAATAATATACCACAACTTACTTCACTATTTCCCAGCTGTAGACTATTTAGTTTGATTGCTTTTTTTCTCTTTAACATTATATTGGGCAACTGAGAGTGTGTTAGTTTTTTCTTCTGTTGAATTCTCTTCCCTGATTTTTATTTATTTGAGAGGAAGAGAGAGATAGACACAGAGAGCACTCCCATCTGCCAGTTCACTCCCCAAATGCCTATGATGGCAGAAGCTAAGCCAGGGCAGAAGCCAGGATCCAGGAACTCAATCCAGGTCTCCCACATAGGCGGAACCACCACTGTCTCCCCAGGTCTGCAAGAACAATCAGCTGGAGGGAGGAGCAGAGCTGGCATCGAGCGTAGGCATTCTGATGTAGGACTTAATTACCACATGAAACGCCCAACCCTGTTGGATTGACTCAAGTTAAATCCCTGAGAGTGGCATTGCTGAGTTAAAGGGTATGAATGTTTTCATAGGTCTTGACGTGAAAGTATTTTTTTTAAAAGATTTATTTATTTATTGAGAGGCACACAGACAGAGAGCAGGAGAGAGAGTAAGAGAAAGAAACTTCCGTCCATAGGTTCATTCCCCAAATGGCTGCAATGGACAGAACGAGGCTGCTCTGAAACCAGGAACCAGGAGCCTCTTCCAGGTCTCCCACACGGGTGCAGGGGCCCAAGCACTTGGACCATTTTCTACTGCTTTCCCAGGCCATCAGCAGGAAGCTGGATAGGAAGTGAAGCCGTTGGGACTTGAACCGGCTCCCATATGGGAATGCTGGCGCCACAGGCGGATGCTTAATCTATTACGCCACAGCATGGGCCCCAGAAGTGAGTATTTTTTACATTTTGGAAAAACTGGAATCCTCAGAGCCTCTAAGATGAGCCTTGCCCAGCTTTCAGTCCTGGAATAGCTGCTGGTGGTTGCTTATCCAGAACACATGCTGGTGGGAAGAAGTGCCTGAGGCCACAGTGGCTGGCTGCACCAGCTTTTTGCAGTGCCTGGGAATGGCGCTGCAGGCTAGGGTGGAGGGTTCTCATAGATGAAAGAGAGACTAGGAAGGTGGCCAGTAGCACCAGGAGGGGTTTCATAATACCCTGATGTGCCTACCCACAGCCAGATTCAGAATCTCCTGAAAGTCAACAGCCCCTGCTCGAGAGAATCTGGTAACAAGTCCCTAATAAGCCTTCTCTTGCTCTTATTTTTTCCTTTAAAGATTTATTTATTTGAAAGGCAGAGTAATAGATGATACAGAGATCTCCCATCCACTGGTTCATTCCCCAAATGGCTGCAACAGCTAGGGCTGGGCCAGGCTGAAGCCAGGAGCTTCATCCAGGTCTTCCACTTGTATTGCAGGGACCCAAGGACTTGGGCCATCTTCTGCTGCTTTCCCTGGCTCATTAGCAGGAAGCTGGATTGGAAGTGGAGCAGTCAGGACTTGAACCAGTGATAAAACTTCTTCTTACAAGTGTCTTCTCATAGCACTGTGGATTTCTGCTTTATAGCCTTTATTATTATTATTGCAAATTATACTAATAATTATACTTAGATGCAATTCCTGGTCTCATTTCTGCTATTTAACTTTTTTTTTTTTTTTTGACAGGCAGAGTGGATAGTGAGAGAGAAAGAGACAGAGAGAAAAGTCTTCCTTTTTGCCGTTGGTTCACCCTCCAATGGCCGCTGCGGCCGGCGCATCTCGCTGATCCGAAGCCAGGAGCCAGGTGCTTCTCCTGGTCTCCCATGCGGGTGCAGGGCCCAAGGACTTGGGCCATCCTCCACTGCCTTCCCGGGCCATAGCAGAGAGCTGGCCTGGAAGAGGGGCAACCAGGATAGAATCCGGCGCCCCAACCGGGACTAGAACCCGGTATGCCGGTACCGCAAGGCGTAGGATTAGCTTGTTAAGCCACAGCGCCGGCCTGCTATTTAACTTAAGAATCAATCTTTGGCCGGCGCCGTGGCTCACTAGGCTAATCCTCCACCTGTGTTGCCAGCACACCGGGTTCTAGTCCCGGTCGGGGCGCCAGATTCTATCCACCCACCTACAGCTGTTGTGGCCATTTGGGAAGTAAACCAGCAGATGGAAGACCCCTCTCTGTCTCTGCCTCTCTGTAATAAATAAATCTGCCTTCCAAATAAATAAATTAATTTAAAAAAAAAATAGGAAGCGAGCATCAGTATCCTTGTGTGTTCCATGGAATATCCATGAGGATCTGCCTGTGGAGCTGTGGCCCCCATGTGGAGCACTGGGGAGAAGAGCTTGAAGGGATCTGAGTACCGGGAGGGGAATTTTGCTCAGCACTGTGACAGTCTGGTGGAAAACGGATAGCCCTCTTAAGTGTTTTCTTGAAAAATGGTCACTTGTGGAGCACAGAGTATAATACAGGCCAGTTCCAGTAAGTTCATGAGGGCTGGCGTTGTAGCACCGTGGGTTAACCTGCTGCGCTGCTTGTATCACCGGCATCCCATATCAGAGCACCAGGTCAAGTCCTGGCTGCCTCACTTCTGATCCAGGTCCCTGCTAATGTGCTTGGGAAGGCAGCAGAGGATGGTCCTGCCACCTACTGCAGGAGACCTGGATTGAGTTCCTTAGCTCCTGGCTTCAGCCTGGCCCAGCCCTGGATGTTGTGGCCACCGGGGGGAGTGAAGTAGTGGATGGAAGCTCTCTCTCTGCCTTTCAAACCAACCAACCAACCAACCAACCTTGAAAAAAAGAGAAGGCTCATGATGGGTCTTCAGGAAGCTCCTAGAAAATGCACATTATGAAAAACAATGCATAGATTTCAAATTTTTTTGCACCAGAATAAACTTATCGTTGATCCCATTTTCCACGAAAGTTTTGAAGGCCTCTGTAATTTGTGAACATTTTCCCAATGTGACATATGTTGAAGTGAAGTGAGGCTTTTGCCTATTTTACAAGACCAACATATCCAAAATAAAAAGATGAATTCATTCACAGAGACTTTCTCCGACTGTGTAAGTGAAAAATTATTCTAGCGTCTAGTCACACTCTGAGTCTACAGGGCTCTGGATTAGGAACCTAGACCAGCTGCGATTCTTGGTTCTAATTCTAGCTCGGCCCCAGCAGCCTCTTCACTAAAGCAAGGGGATTGAATGGAAAAGAATGCAGTATTCCTTCTAGCTGGGGTGGCTGCTGGTGTACTAAAACGGCACGAGGAGCTGTGAACGGGACGCACTGGGTAGCGCGCTCAGTGCGGAGGCTAACACTGTCTTAGAGACCATTACCGAGAAGTGGATGCGAAAATACAAAGTTCAAATTTCATGAACTTACATCATGATTGCTCTTGGGCTGAGCAATTCAAAAGGTGCTCGCGGAGCAGGCGGAGTAAAGCCCACTTCTGCTGGATGCTGGCGAGGAGGAAGTGGGATGTGACCAAGAGGCACCGCAGTCACCCTGAGCAGACCCTGGCCATGCGCTGGGCTCTGGGAGGAGGCTGCTCACTGGCTTTGTTCTGTGACCTTCTGAGTGTCTCTTGAGCTTCCAGCACTGCATTTCCCCCAGATCCGTTTGCCCTGTGCTGCTTATCTCGTACAATTAACGACTGGGTCACAGGTGTAGGAGCCAAAGCTAATTTTACACGAAATTTGAGTGAGAGGAAATCAATCTTTCAAGGTCCCTGAGATCATATAGAAAAGACTGAAGAAGAAATTTCTAGTTTTTTGCTTCTCATTTCCTTCTTCTTTTTTTTTTTTTTTTTGGTTAATTTTCCAGATCTCCCTCCCCAGAACTTCCAGGGCTTACATAGATGCTCCGCAACAAAACAATGGGTACCAGGCTGTCAGAAAGGTCCCAGCTGGCTGCCCACAGACAGCAGGGCATCTCCTTAGTGGAAATTTACAAATGACGGGGGACTGCCACTTTTGCTTTAAGAGCTACTCCCCTTTGGGGACCTGAAACTTGTGTGGTCACCAAAACTGCAAAAGTGGCTCATTCTTTGAGTTACTGGAAGGAGCCCTATTGATCAAGTTCATTTAAGGCTGCTAGTTCACGCGACACATTATCACAATTTATTTTTGGCAACCACAGACACTTTAGTACTAACAGGGACCAAATTTAGTTATTGTTGAGTCTTATAAAAGCATGGGCTATGTCCATTACCGTAAGCCCAGGCTTAACTCATGTACAAGTTTAAAATTCTAAGAATTGTTTTCAGTTCTTCTGGTTATAAGATGTGTGTGTGTGCGTGCATGTTATGTAAAACGCAAATCTAATGCCTGTTTTGAAAAGATCTAGGCCAAGGGTCATGACAACAATTCAGCTATTTAGCACAACTCTCCGTAAACAAATCACCAGGGAAAGGCTTAAAGTGAGGTAATAATTCCGGCTCATTGTCAGTGAATAAACACCAGGCAGCTACAGACATGTTTAATTAATTCCTGCACTGGCCTCAAATACAAATTAATACAAAATAGCATTTTGTGACTTGCAGGTAATTGCTTGCGTGGCTGAGCTGTGTATCAACGTGAGCTGTGCCATTTAAGTGTGGATTTACGTGTGGGACACATAAGACTCTGAATATTTTCAAATGAACATTTCTTGCGCAGAAAAGACCAAAAGGTGGAGAGTAAGTTTGGGCAAAGGAGAAGCCAGACACAAGTAACAACAAAGCGAGGCCAAGCGTGCTCTCAAGAAGAGCTGTAAACAAAGCAGTCCCTCAGCGCCAGGGGGGGGCCCTGTAGGTGTGTGTGTGGGTGTGTGTGTGGGTGTGTGCAGCTTCATCCCACAAGGGAGACTCCTGAGCTGGCCAGGTACACCCACACAGGAGGAGAGGAGGAAGGCGGTCCAGTTAGAGGGACTGAGAATAGGTGGGGGAGATATGGGTAGGAGTGATGGCAGGTGGAGCTGGAAATGTGAGGCTAGTGGTTCTTTTCTTAAAAAAAAAAATATGCATTTATTTATCTGAAAGACACAGATACAGAGAGAAATCTTCCACCTGTTGGTTCACTCACCAAATGCCAGCAACAGCTGGGGCCAGGCCAGGCCTAAGCCAAGAGCTAGAAACTCCACCTGATCTCCCAGGGTCCCAGGTGCTTGAGAAGTCAGCTGACTCCTCCCAGCATGCACAGTGGCTGGAATGGAAAGCAGGGCCAGGCCGGCGCCTTGACTCAATAGGTTAATGCTCCACCTGTGGCACCGGCTCACCGGGTTCTAGTCCCGGTCGGGGTGCCGGATTCTGTCCCGGTTGCCCCTCTTCCAGTCCAGCTCTCTGCTATGGCCCGGGAAGGCAGTGGAGGATGGCCCAAGGGCTTGGGCCCTGCACCCGCATGGGAGACCAGGAGGAAGCACCTGGCTCCTGGCTTCGGATCAGCACGCGGTGCGCCAGCCGCAGCACGCCGGCCGCGGCAGCCATTGGAGGGTGAACCAACGGCAAAAGGAAGACCTTTCTCTCTGTCTCTCTCTCTCTCTCACTGTCCACTCTGCCTGTAAAAAAAAAAAAGGGGGGGGGGCAGGACAAACCCAAGCACTCTCACATGGCATGTAGGTGTCCAAAGTGGTGTCTTAAAGGCCCCTCGAGGTTGACTCTGAAGGGTCTTAAATGGTGACATTAAAAAGAAAGTGACTCCATTAAAGAAAAAGAATTTCTTCCATTTGTGTGTCTTCATTTTTTTTTAAAGATTTATCTATTTACTTGAAAGGGCACAACAGTCTTTTATTATCTACAATCTATTGTTAGGGCAGATGGATATTATTAACTTGTTACAGATACTACTAAATTACTCTCTAAAAAGTTTTTATCTGTTTAAACCCCTACCAACAGTGGATGAAGTTGCTTGATTTCTGTCTTAATTTTTTTTTAAGATTCATTTATTTATTTGAAAGTCAAAGTTACAGAGAGAGAGAGAAAGGCAGGGAGAGAGAGAAAGGTATCGTCCATCAAATGGTTCACTCCCTTGATGACTGCAACTGCCCAGGGCTGGGCCAGGCCAAAGCCAGGAGCTTCTTCCAGGTCTCTCACATGGGTAGTGGGGCCCAAGCACTTGGGCCATCTTCCGCAGCTTTTCACAGGCCCTTTAGCAGGGGAGCTGGATCGAACAGTCTCTTCTTTCTTAATTTGAAATGTCCCTTTTATCATAACTCACGAGTGCATCCCCAGCAGCTAGCACAATGCAGATACCTCAAAGACTACATGGAAAATGCAATTAAAAGCTAAGTTTAGTTTGGTGCAAAAACTTTTGAAATCCATGTCTATAAGAATCTTTAAAAAGTCCATGGAAGGAGTAGGAGGTGGGACAGGGGTTGGGATGGGAGGGCAGGTATGGGGGAAAGAACCACTATATTCCTAAAGTTGTACCTATGAAAAATGCATTCATTAAAAAAAAGCTTTTCCCGGCGCCGTGGCTCAACAGGCTAATCCTCCGCCTTGCGGCGCCGGCACCCCGGGTTCTAGTCCCAGTTGGGGTGCCGGATTCTGTCCCGGTTGCCCCTCTTCCAGGCCAGCTCTCTGCTGTGGCCAGGGAGTGCAGTGGAGGATGGCCCAAGTGCTTGGGCCCTGCACCCCATGGGAGACCAGGAGAAGCACCTGGCTCCTGCCATCAGATCAGCGCGGTGCGCCGGCCGCAGCACGCCAGCCGTGGCGGCCATTGGAGGGTGAACCAACGGCAAAAGGAAGACCTTTCTCTCTGACTCTCTCTCACTATCCACTCTGCCTGTCCAAAAAAAAAAAAAAAAGCTTTTAAAAAAGTCCATGGGAGGGGCCAGCATATTCCTGCAGTGCCAGCATCCCATATGGGTGCTGGTTTGAGTCCCAGCTGCTCCTCTTCCGATCCAGCTCTCTGCTAATGGCCTGGAAAAGCAGTGGAGGATGACCCAACTGCTTGGGCCCCTGCACCCATGTGGGAGACCCGGAAGAAGCTCCTTGCTCCTGTCTCTGGATTGGCCCAGCTCTGGCCATTTAGGAAGTGAACCAGTGGATGGAAGACCAATTTCTTCATGTAATTCTGCCTCTCAAATAAATACATCTTAAAAAAAAGAAGAAGAAAAAGATCTTATTAAAAAAAAAAAAGTAAGTAGATATGTAATGGGAGTGAGAGGTATTATGTAGGCAGAGAGAGAGAGAGAGAAGGTGCCGGGCTGTCTTTACCACAACCCACTTCTGTGGTAATGAGTTCAGTCCTTTGAGAAAAACATCAATACCTCTTACTGCCTTAATCACTTTTTTAAAAACAGATTTATTTTATTTATTTGAAAAGCAGAGCTACAGAGAGAGGTAGAGCAGAGAGAGAGAGTGATCTTTCATCCGCTGGTTCACTCCCCAAATGGCCTCAACTACTGAGGCTGGGCCAGTCCAAAGCCAAAGCCAGGAGCCTCTTCTGTGTCTCCCATGCAGATAAAGGGACCCACACACTTGGGCCATTCTCCACTGCTTTCCCAGGCCATTAACAGGGAGCTGGACTGGAAGTGGAGCAGCTGGAACTTAAATCGGCGCCCATATGGGATGCCGGTGCTGCAGGCCGCCGCCGCACCACAATGCTGCCCCTGATCTAGTCACCTCTTAAATCTCTCTCTCTTTCTTAAACTCTGCATTTCAAATAAATAAATGTTTAAAATAATTAAATTAACAAAACAATACATTAACAATAACACCAAAAAATATTTAGGGACAAATTTAACTGAAGTGTGTAACTTATGCTCTGAAAACTATGAAATATTATTGAAAGAAATTACAGGTGATCTTTAGAAATGGAAAAACATGTTCTTGAATCACAAGAGTTAACATTGCTAAGAAGGCAATAGTCTTGAAACTGATCTGCCAGTACAATGCAATTCTTAACAGAATCCCTTCTGACTTCACTGTGGAAATCAACAAGCTGATTCTAAAGTTTATATAGAGGGGCCGGCGCCGTGGCGTACTAGGTTAATCCTCCGTCTACAGTGCCGGCATCCCATATGGGCGCTGGTTCTAGTCCCAGTTGCTCCTCTTCTAATTCAGCTCTCTGCTATGGCCTGGGAAAGCAGTAGAAGATGGCTCAAGTCCTTGGGCCCCTGCACCCTGGCTCCTGGCTTTGGATCAGCGCAGTTCCGGCTGTTGCGGTCATTTGGGGAGTGAACCAATGGAGACCTCTCTCTCTGTCTCTCCCTCTCACTGTCTGTAACTTTGTCTCTCAAATAAGTAAATAAAAAAATGAAAAATAAAATTTATATAGAATGTCAAGGGGCCCAAAATAACCAAAATTAATCCTTAAAAAGACAACAAAGTTGGAAACTCACATTTTCTGATTTCAAAACTTACTACAGACCAAGATGTAATGGTACTGGCACAAAGACAGACCTAGAGATCAATGAGAACAGAATTGATTGTCCAGCAATAAACCCATATGGCTAAAGGAAGGTCAACTGATTTTTGACAAGGGGACCAAGACAATTGAGTGGAGAAAGAATATTCTTTTCCACAAATGGTGCCAGGACAACTAGATACCCATAGGCAAAAGAATGAAGTTGGACCCTTGTCTCACACCATAGATGGAAAAATCAGCTTAAAATGGATCACAGACCTAAAACTATAAAACTCTTCAACAAAAACATAGGAGAAAATCTACATGATCTTGGTTTCGGCAAAGGATTTTTTTTTTTTTAGATTTTAGATTTTATTTATGGGGCTGGCGCTGTGGCATAGTGGCTAAAGCTGCTGCCTGCTGTGCTGGCATCCATATGGGCACGGGTTTGAGTCCTGGTTGCTCCACTTCTGATCCAGCTCTCTGCTATGGCCTGGGAAAGCAATAGAAGACGGCTCAAGTCCTTGGGCCCCTGCACCTGCCTGGCAGATCCAAAAGAAGCTCCTGGCTCCTGGCTTCAGATTGGACCAGCTCTGGTGTTGGAGCCATTTGGGGAGTGAACCAGTGGATGGAAGAGCTCTCTCTGTCTCTCTGCCTTTCAAATAAATACACCCTAAAAAAAGATTTTATTTATTTATTTGAGAGATATAGTTACAGAGAGAAGGAGACACAGAGAGAAAAGTCTTCTCTCCACTGGGTCACTCCCCAAATGGCCACAATAGCTAAATCTAGGCTTATCTGGCTTCAGCCAGAAGCAAGGAGGTTCATCCAGGTCTCCTATGTGGGTGTAGGGGCCCAAGCACTTGGGCCATCTTTCACTGCTTTACCAGGCCATAAGCAGAGGCCCCTTGGCAAAAGATTCTTAGATATGATACCAAAAGCATGAGCAACAACAACAAAAGAAAAAAATAGATAAACCGTCTTCATGATAAGAAACTTTTGTGCTACACAGGATACCATATGGATCTTCAAACTAGCTTCTCTGGACACTGCTCTGGCAAGGAAGGGTTGGGAAGGGGGTGTCTCAGCCTCTATGCAGCCTCTGGCCAGGCGCAGAGTTGGAGGAGCTCTTCAGTACTTGTGGGTGGGCACAGGAGTTCCAGTTCTTTGTTAGGCCTCCATGGAGTCCCGCCTGGCAGGGAGAGGCGAGAGGCCCTCCCTTGGCTCCCCACATGGACTCCAGTGATCTCACAGGGGTGGAGACGGGGCCCCTGGTCTCATTACTGCGGGGTGGCCCCTTGGCTTCCTCTGACACTACACTGGTGGTGGCAGTGGGGAGACTGGGAGATGTCACCTCAGTCTGGCCAGGGTGGCTCCCCTTATTCCAGCTCGAGAGGCAGCATGTGCTGGCTGCAGCACTCGGATTGCCCAGACCCGGCTGTCGCGTGTATTTGTTGTGTGAGAACTGTTTACGCCTCTCCAAAAAAATTAAGTATATAATTAAAAAGACACATTAACATCTCTTCAAGATTGCTACTGAGGAAAATATTCTCTTGGAAAATATGTTTGTGAAGAATTCATAATAGTGAAATCTTCATCAGTCATAGTCTATTGAGGACCTGTGGAGTTTGTCATTATTGGAGAGCTGTTCAAGTGGCCAACACAGACATTGTACCTGCACCAAGTAGGTATGACATCAATTCAAGCACCCGAAAGTCAGTGAGTCACTTAGAAGAATCAGTTATTTTGTGTTGTGTCCTATTTCTATGTGTATATGCTTAACCATGATTGCTCACAAATCACAAAATATTTGATTTATACATTTTCACTAAAGCTTTTTTTTTTTTTTTTTTTTGACAGGCAGAGTTAGTGAGAGAGAGAGACAGAGAGAAAGGTCTTCCTTACGTTGGTTCACCCCCCCCCAAATGGCTGCCATGGCTGGCGCGCTGCGTCGATCCGAAGCCAGGAGCCAGGTGCTTCCTCCTGGTCTCCCATGGGGTGCAGGGCCCAAGCACTTGGGCCATCCTCCACTGCCTTCCCGGGCCACAGCAGAGAGCTGGACTGGAAGAGGAGCAACCGGGACAGAATCCGGCACCCCAACTGGGACTAGAACCACAGGGACCTGACCCATCAATACTTGCTGTAAATACAACCACTTCCAATGTGAAGAGACTCGGATGATGGTGGAGTCGTGTCTTTTTTATTATTTCTGAGATACATATTGGTTGGAGCATTTCCCCTCAGAATCTTAAGGTACTGGAAATACCGATACCCCACTTTCCTGCCTCATGTCTGCGCTTCTGTAAAGACTGTCATCGGAACTCGGAATACAAGTATTAGGTGCTGTGACTCACAGGCACCCCAGAGCACCCTGCACTGTGAAATCAGGGACCACTAGATGATGCTTCAGCCATCTGAATTTTCTGACAATGAATTCGCCTTAGTATTCTCATATCCTTGCTCCCTGATTTTTTTCCGACGTAATTCGAAGGCCCCCCACCTTCCCATCACTTCCGCTTGGGTCTGTCAGGCAAGCCAACATGAAGAAACAAGTGAACACATCAGGAGGAGGAGGAGGGGGAGGGGGAGGGGGAGGGGGGGGAGGGGGAGGGGGAAGGGAGGAGGGGGAGGGGAAAGGGGGAGGGGGAGGGGGAGGAGGTGGTTTCCTTCGGGTGGTTTCTTCCGCCATTGTCAGGGTCCGGCCCTGGCCGCCGACTTGGTGGCGTGCGGGCAGGTGGTCCATAGCTGCACCTTCACCATGCCACCAGACCCCGAAATTTCCACCAGGCAGCGGTCCGGGAGCAAATGCAAATACGCTGGGGTGATGATAAGTGACTGAAGTGTTGCCAGGCTCCGACTGCCTTTCTGGGTAAGTGGTTAACTGCCACACTGGGGCTATTATATTTGTTTTTTCTTTCGCGTAGAAAGCCCGTGCTTGGGAAATAGCTAGCAGCTGTGGTGGCCAACAGGCCGCGGAACACTTCGGGGAGCAGAAAGGATTCTTTCTCTCCTGGTGGTTACCTGCGACAGGGCTCCACTCAGAACTTCTTCATGCAAACGACCTGTGCTTTTAGAGTGAACGTTCTGTGACAACTTACTAACTGAATTCTTCACACTTCTGGTTCAACCTATGTCTTAATTGTGTCATCAAGCCCATTGCTAGCCGAGTTAAGACTTGGAGAGGGCCGGCTCCGCGGCTCACTAGGCTAATCCTCCGCCTTGCGGCGCCGGCACACCGGGTTCTAGTCCCGGTTGGGGCGCTGGTTCTGTCCCGGTTGCCCCTCTTCCAGTTCAGCTCTCTGCTGTGGCCAGGGAGTGCAGTGGAGGATGGCCCAAGTGCTTGGGCCCTGCACCCCATGAGAGACCAGGAGAAGCACCTGGCTCCTGCCTTCGGATCAGCGCGGTGCACCGGCCACTGCGGCCACTGGGGGGTGAACCAATGGCAAAGGAAGACCTTTCTCTCTGTCTCTCTCTCCCTGTCCACTCTGCCTACCAAAAAAAAAAAAAAATAAAATAAAATAAATAAGACTTGGAGAGAAGCAGCCTTTCAAGGAATGAAACATCCATGTGATTGCCAATACAGAGCGTGCTCAACTTCCAATGAGTGCGAATATATTTGGTTTAACCAATCACCTTGTGTGCTAGATTCTGGGAAAAACAAATATGACCCAGAAAGTAATGGGGAAGATAGACAGATATGAACATGACTATCACTCAGTATTTTAAGTTTTCTAATAAAACCTCATACCAGATGCAAAGGAAGCCAGATGAAGGAGCGACTGATTCTACGGCATTTGGGAAGTGGTTGCCCAAGTAGAGAAGCCATCTAGGACTGATGCTCATGAGCAGGACCATGAGAAAGAAAGGCCATGAAGTAGATAGATAATACTAAATAACTGCAGAAGGCTAACTGACAACACAGACGAAAAAGTGAAATGTAGAGGTGCAGAGTTCCTTAAAATTGGTAAAAATTAATTGGAAGAAAAGAGTGAAGAAGTTGAGAATCCTGTTACTCAAATCATAAACATCATAGAAATAAAATAATAGTCCTCCATCATTCCTACTCAGGAAAAGACCAGTGTTGTCGTATTGGTATATATTGCTTCAGGTGCTGTACTTATAGCCACACTGTTATGTACAGAAATGGAATTTCCATTCATGGCAGGGTGGGGGGTATGGAAAAATGGTCATGTGTGCTGGCTTTGGCACTCTGGTGTCGCCTGGGCTGGCCTGCCAGGTCCCCTACTTCCTAATTCTATCACTGAGGGAAGTGAGTCTCTTTGCCCCCATTTCTTCCTCTGCGGGGCAGGGCTGTACCTGTACCAATTATCAGTAGAGACGCTCAGTGTGAGAGGGCTTGTTGGGCATGGGCAAGAACTCATAAAGCTGTTTGTGTTTTGATATCTGTATGTTTCAGGGCCAATTGTTATTATGCATTTAACCACATTTCTCAATTTTATTTCTAAGTCTATCAATTTCATGTTTAAATAAATCACCTTCACTTGTTCTTTGATTAATGTTCAGTGAGCTTATTGAGATACTAAACTTCCCATTTAAGCACTAAATAGTAATAGAATTTTCTTAAGCTGTGCATATTAAAAGTCACAAAAGCATACAGATCTAACAAATCAAATTTGCTCTTAACACACTTGAACACTGTTTATGAATTTCATTTCTTAAATTCCCTTAAGTATGTCAAATAGCCACATGGCTGTATTGGTTGTCTTGGTACTTCACAGCCCTAACAAGGGTGACTTCGTGGTCTGTGTGTTGCCGTGGCCTGGTCCTGAGTACTCGAGTATCCTATGGGGCTCATTCTGAGCCCTAAGAGGGCATTGATGAAGAGCCTGTGCTCCCAGCCTCACTGCTGCGCGTTAGGTTCTGGCCCTGCCACTAATTGCTGTGGGACTTTGGGCAAGTCAGTGAGTCTCTGTGCTTCTGTCTGACCATCTGAAAAGGGGACAGACGGCAGCGGTAAGCATCCCACAGAGTTACTGCAACCCAGGGACTTCTGAACCTCAGAAGCAGGAAGACTCCTACAGAAAAGCTCTAATTGATCAAATTCTCAGGATTTCAATTAAAAATAAGTCTGTCAGATATTTTTCCAATCTGTGAAATTCTCTAAAACATCTAAAATATCTTCAACACAGAGAATGCAAACACAGGCAGCACAGTGAGATATAACTTTGCCATTACATCTGAGTAAATATAACTTGTGTATGGTATCATTAAAATTATGTGAGTTTCTTCTTTGTGGTCCTTTGGGGTTGCAGTAATTTTCTAATGGAAGAGAACAGATTTCTTTTGGGACTGTTAATTTGGTGTTGTATGTTCAAGGTTGTTGGTCACATATTTGAGACTGGGGTTATGGATGTAGAGTTGATGATCAATGATTCCAGCTAGGGGTGGGGAGGGGGAAGAAGGGGCTCACTCCTGGGGATTTCACCTGGGATGCAAGTTAAGCTGCTCCCTTGTAATCATTGGGATCTACCATTTAGTGGCAGCTCAAAGCCCAGGCATTTCCACTGGGATTTATTTTCACAACCTAAGGCATTGCCTAGCCTTAGGAATCCTACAAGTTTCACCTTTTCCTAATTCGTACAGTAAGTGCTTTCAATTTTTTCCTGTTTGATTTGAGAGGCTGGAATTCTGCACCTTTCCACTGGAGAGTTCAGCTAATCTCCTTGCTTATTAAACTTAATTAAATTCTTTAATTCTTATTAAAGTTAATTAAATTCTTTAATATAAATCTCTTTTGTATTTTACTTTCTCATCTCTCTAATAAAGAGATTAATGACATTGGATTGTGATAAGCCTTAAATGAAATTTTATAAATAATAATGCCTGATATATTGTAAGTGCTTGAGAAAGGTTAACTGGAGACGGCGCTGTGATGTAGTAAGCTAAGCCTCTGCCTGTGGCACCAGCATCCCATATGGGCACCAATTCTAGTCCCGGCTCCTCCTGTTCAGATCCAGCTCTCTGCTATGGCCTGGGAAAGCAGTGGAAGATGGCCCAAGTCCTTGGGCCCCTGTACCCACGTGGGGAACCTGGAAGAGGCTCCTGGCTTTGGATCAGCTCAGCTCCAGCTATTGTGGCCATTTGGAGAGAACCAGCAGATGGAAAACCTCTCTCTCTGTCTCTGCCTCTTTCTGTCTGTAACTCTACCTGTCAAATAAATAAATACAATCTTTTTTTTTTTTTTAAATGAGGTCGGTGCTGTGGCATAGTGGGTAAAGCAGCTGCCTGCAATGCCCACATCCCATATGGGCACTGGTTCAAGTCCCAGCTGCTCAACTTCCAATCCAGCTCTCTGCTATGGCCTGGGAAAGCAGTGGAAGATGGTCCAAGTCCTTGGGCCCCTGCACCCATGTGGGAGACCTGGAAGAAGATCCTGGCTCCTGGCTTTGGATCGGACTAGCTGAGAAATAAATCAGTGGATGGAAGATCTCCCTCTCTCTGCCTCTCTGTAACTCTGCCTTTCAAATAAATAAATAATATTTTTAAAAAGTTAACTATTATTGTCAGGTAGTTACTTTTTCAGCTTTTTTCCCTTTAAAGATTTTGGATTGTTTTTTGTGTTACTATGTAGGAAAGGACTTCAAAAAGTCCACTGAAGGGCCGGTGTTGTGGAGCAGTGGGTTACGCTACACGTGTAACAACAGCATCCCATATGGCACCGCTTCTGATGCGGCTCCTGCTAATGACCCTGGAAAGGCAGTGGATGATGGCCAACCTGATGGGGTTCCTGGCTCCTGGCTTCGACATGGCCCAGCCCTCGCTGTTGTGGCCATTTGGGAAGTAAACCAGTGGAAGGAAATTCTTCTCTCTCTCTCTCTCCTGTGTCTTTTAAATAACAATTTTTAGAAAGCTCATGGAAAATGGGTATTAAAAATAATACATGCATTTCTTTTTCTTTAATTTTGGCACAGACATAAACTTCTTTTTTAACTCTTTTTTTTTTTTTTATTTGACAGGTAGAGTTAGTGAGTGAGAGAGAGAGAGAGAAAGGTCTTCCTTCCGTTGGTTCGCCCCCCAAATGGCCACTACGGCTGGCGTGCTGCGCCAATCTGAAGCCAGGAGCCAGGAGCTTCTTCTGGGTCTCCCATGCGGGTGCAGGGCCCAAGCATTTGGGCCTACCTCTACTGCCCTCCCGGGCCACAGCAGAGAGCTGGACTGGAAGAGGAGCAACTGGGACTAGTACCCAGCACCCCAACCAGGACTAGAACCTGGGGTGCCAGCTCTGCAGGCAGAGGATTAGCCAAGTGAGCCGTGGCGCCGGCCATAATAAATAAAATCTTAAAAGACAAAGAAACAAACAGTGGACTCAGGGGCTGGCATTGTGGTGCAGCAGGTTAAGCCACCACTTGCGACTCTGACATCCCATTTTGGAGTGCCAGTTTGAGTCCCAGCTGCTCTGCGTCGGATCCGGCTCCCTGCTCACACACAAGGGAAAGTAGCAGGTGATGGCTGAAGTGCTTGGGCCCCTGCCACCATGTGGGAAACCAGATGGAGTTCTGGGCTCTTGGCTTTGGCCTGGCCCAGTCCCTGGCATCTCAGCCATTTGAAGAGTAAATCAGCAGATGGAAGACCTGTCTTCCTCTCTCTTTCTGTTGCTCTGACTTTCAAATAAATGAATGAGTAATGAATAAATAAATAAAATAAGAAAAGTAATAAATATTGCCAAACCACCCTCCAATTTATACCTCAGTCACAGCATACTCGAGAGGCAGGAGGAGCCCCAGTAGATTTCCTCACAGAGGGCTAGGGCCGTTCTAAGAAGGAGTTGTACCACCCCTGTTACTCCATTGCTTTGGGAAAATCCCAGCTCTCATCCAGCTCCATTCCTCTCTACAGATCAGGTACTGAGTTGAACCAGACGTGGGCCAGGGACTTACAGAAATCACAGGATCTGCAGCCTTAGATTCATGAAAGTGGGGATCACACTGGATTATGGCTGTGTGATCTATTTTGATTTTTTTTTTTTACACCTTCAAAGAAAGGGTAAGCACAAGGCCGGTGCTGTGGCTCAATAGGCTAATCCTCTGCCTGCAGCGCCAGCACACCGGGTTCTAGTCCCGGTTGGGGCGCCGGATTCTGTCCAGTTGCTCCTCTTCCAGTCTGCTGTGGCCCAGGAGGGCAGTGGAGGATGGCCCAAGTCCTTGGGTCCTACACCCGTATGGGAGACCAGGAGAAGCGCCTGGCTCCTGGCTTCGGATCAGCGCAGTGCGCCAGCCGCAGCAGCCATTGGAGGGTGAACCAATGGCAAAGGAAGACCTTTCTCTCTGTCTCTCTCTCTCACTGTCACTCAGCCTGTAAAAAAATAAATAAATAAACAAAAAGGGTAAGCATTTGTTTACATCAATAGACTTCCATGTAATTGTTAAGGAACACAAAATAAATAGTGTACTAATCTATAGTGACCTATGTAACCTGATCCTTGACAGTGAACATTTAGAGTATTTGACAGAAACAGCAGTACAAAGGGCAGGCACCTGGCTCAGTGGTTAAGACACCACTCGGGATGCCCACGACTCATGTAAGCAGAGTGCCTGGGCTGCAGTCCTGGCCTCACTTTCCATTCCAGTTTCCTGCTGTGCACACCCTAGGAAGCAGCAGATGATGGTTCAAGTCCTCCCTGCCACCCGTGCGAGAGACCCAGATTGAGTTTTGGGCTCCTGGCTTCAGCCTGACCCAGCCATGGTATTAAGGCATTTGGGGGAGTGAACAAGCTCTCTAAATGGAAGCTGTCTGTTTCTTTCAAATAAATCTTAAAAATTTTAAAAAGAAACAACAATAGCAAGACTATCCTTGTAGCTAAATTTTAGTTCATTCCCTTAAATAATTTTCCTAGGATTTCCACTGCCCTGAAGTGGAATCACTGGCTGAACAGATACACCACATTTAGAGCTTTGGTCTGTATCCCAAGTTGCCCTTTGGGAAGTTTATACTCCCAGAATCCAAGCATGAGAGTCCTTTGAAAACCTGGTGTCCTATGATTTTAAAAAACAGCTCTGGTGAGGCCTTCAATTGTAGGTTTTATTTTTAAATTCCATATTTTTTTCTAATTACAAAAATAATGTATATTATTTACAAAAATTCAAATGTTAAGAAACATGTAGAAAGGGAAATACTCCTCATCATCCCAAGACAGCTATTCATCTGTCAATGTGGATTTATCAGGTGTTTTGGATCTCAGTTTTTCTATAAATATGCTAACATGTACTCTAAGCACATAATTTTACAAAGTTATACATTAATATTTAGTGACGGGGGCCAGAGCTGTGGCACAGCATGTTAAAGCCCTGGCCTGAAGTGCCAGCATCTCTTATGGGCACCGGTTCTAGTCCCGGCTGCTCCTTTTCCGATCCAGCTCTCTGCTATAGCCTGGGAAAGCAGTGAAAGATGGCCCAAGTCCTTGGGTCCCTGCACCCATGTGGGAGACCCAGAAGAAGCACCTGGCTCCTGGCTTCGGATTGGTGCAGCTCCGGCCATTGTGGCCATCTGGGGAATGAATCAGTGGATGGAAGACCTCTCTCTCTGTCTCTACCTCTCTCTGTAACTCTTTCAAATAAATAAAATAAATCTTTAAAAAAATACTTAATGACATGCTTTTTCCAATTTTGGACATCTTTCTAGTATAATATAATTAGATCTATCCCATGTTTTTCTTGCTCTCCCTCCGCCTACTTTTCTGAATCAGTGGTATGCTAGAACCTGTGGCTTGAGAGAACCAAAAACTTCAAAGGTTTGTGGGAAAATGGAATTAAAAACTAAATTTATTTCAGTGCAAAAATTTTGAAATTCACCCATAGTCTTCTCAAAATATGTATTTTCCATGAATATTTTGAAGACTCCTCATATGCATCTCTCTTTCCAAGTTAAAGTTCAGTAACAACATCTTGGTAGCTCAAAATAGGCTACGGTGGGTAAATTTACACCATTAAAATTAGTAAACACTATAGATCAAATTTTTTGTTTATGTGTTTGCTTGTTTTAGAAATCAGTTTACTAGCTAAATATTATTCCATTCCACTGGCTAAAAACTACTCTATTAAGTGGAAGTACTATAATTTCTTTATCCAATCCCCTATGTTGGAAAATCAAGTTATCTCTGATTTTTCTATTATTACAGGTAGCATTGTAATGAATGTCTTCAGGCATATATTTTTTCCAATATATGTGTGTTTTATAGAATGAATACTGGAATTAGAGTAGTTGGAACAAAGGGAAGGAATACTTAAAAGGTAGTTAGATGGAATTAAAAAGCCCTCTAGTAAGTTTTCACCAGTGTACACTTCTGTCAATAGAGTACAAGAATATAAATTTCCCCTCAGTATGGGTTTGAAATTTAAATGGAATCAGAAACACATGCCAAACTCCTTATCTTTCAGTAATGGGACTTTTAATAAATGAAATAATATTATCTTTCAATCACATATTTAACACTAATCATTATGATTGTTAAGAGCAAGCCAGTATGACCATACAGCCCTAGAGAAAACTGTGTCTTGTCCAAGTCAGATGTTTCCATAACCGGTGTTATGTTTTCATAACTGGTCCATTTTGGTATTTGATCAATGCAAACAGGTCTTATTATTGGCCAATAAGCCATCAATAACGTTTGTTGAATGAATAAATGAAGCTCAGTGACTGGAAAACAACTTTGTATGGAAAATACTATGCAAGATATTCTTAGAATAGTTCCTGGAGGCGAGACCGCTGTGTCTTAGAGTATAATACAGTTCATAAATACTGCCAAAATGCCTTCCAAAAATTTTATACCAATTTATACTTTCCTCGAGATTATTTGTCTCTTTGTACTATCTTTTTTTTTTAATGTACTTTTTTTTTTGGACAGGCAGAGTTAGACAGTGAGAGAAACAGAGAGAAAGGTCTTCTTCCGTTGGTTCACCCCTCAAGTGGCTGTTATGGCCGGTGCGCTGCGCTAGTCCAAAGCCAGGAGCCAGGCGCTTCCTCCTGGTCTCCCATGCAGGTGCAGGGGCCAAGCACTTGTGCCATCCTGCACTGCACTCCCGGGCCACAGCAGAGAGCTGGAATGGAAGAGGAGCAACTGGGACTAGAACCGGGGGTGACGGTGCCACAGGCGGATGATTAGCCTAGTGAGCCGCGGTGCCGGCCTGTACTATCTTTTCAAAGCAAGTTAATTTGATAGACATGTCACCTCGGCCGGCACCGCGGTTCACTAGGCTAATCCTCTGCCTAGCGGCGCCGGCACACCGGGTTCTAGTCCTGTTTGGGGTGCCGGATTCTGTCCCGGTTGCCCCTCTTCCAGTCCAGCTCTCTGCTATGGCCCGGGAGTGCAGTGGAGGATGGCCCAAGTGCTTGGGCCCTGCACCCCATGGGAGACCAGGAGAAGCACCTGGCTCCTGCCTTCAGATCAGCGCGGTGCGCATTGGGGGATGAACCAACAGAAAAGGAAGACCTTTCTGTCTCTCTCTCTCTCGCTGTCCACTCTGCCTGTAAAAAAAAATAAAAATAAAAAAAATAAAGAAAAAAGAAATGTCACCTCTATTTTGTTAGAAGTATGACTTATAGGTTGAATATTTTTAATGTTTATCACCAATTTGTTTTTCCTTTATTCTGAATTAAACTTTTATGTTCTCTTAAAATTTATTTTTTTGTTTTATTAGAGACACACACACAGATCAATTTTCCATCTGCTGCTTTACTCCTCACATGCCTACAATAACCAGGGCTGGGACAGGCCAAAGCCAGGATCTAGAAACTTCATTTGGATCTCCCACACAAGTGGCAGGGACCAGGACACTTGCACCATTACCTTGCTTCCCAGTGTGTGCATTAGCAGGAAGTTGGACTAGAACTGGAGAAGTTAGGACTCAAACCAGAAACTCAAATAAAGGGATGCAGGCATTTCAAGTGGCATCTTAACCGCTAGGCCAAGTGACCATGACCATCATTGATTCACTTTTTAAAATATTGTGTTGGGGCCAGCGCAGTGGCACAGCTAGTTAAAGTCTTGGCCTGCAGCACCAGCATCTCATATAGGTGCCAGTTTGAGTCCTGGCTGCTCCATTTCTGACCCAACTCCCTGCTAATGCACCTGGGAAAGCAGTAGAAGATGGCCCAAGCCCTTGGGCCTCTGCACCTGTGTGGGAGACCTGGAAGAAGCTCTTGGCTCCTGGCTTCGGATCAGCCCAGCTCCAGCTGTTGTGACCAACTGGGGAGTGAACCAGTGGATGGAAGACCTCTCTCTCTGCCTCTCCTTCTCTCTTGTGTAACTCTTTCAAGTAAAATATATAAATCGTTAAAAAATATATTTTATAGTATTTTGGGCATACTATATGTATACTAAAATATGAAGCATTATATGATAAAAATCAGTAATAATTACAATTGTTATTCATTTATTATCACTTTCAGGGAACAAATATTGGTAATAATCATGATCATAAACTTCAATGATAAGCACTGCCTTGTACTTCTACAAATAGTTTGTACTTGCCAGGAAGACAGCAGTTAACTCTTTGGGAGGAAATAAAACTAGGGCACACCAGTAAATTCTCATGGAATATTATGTAAATATCCTGGGTTAAATTACCACATACTAAAAAGATGTTTGTCCTGATTGAAATGCAAAAGAGCTGTTGTCATTCAATCAAATTTTAGACTGGCACTGGCTTATGGTGAAACATTGTATTAGGGGCTGGCGCTATGTCCTAATTGTTTAAGCTGTTGTCTGCAGTGCTGGCAACCCATATAGGCACTGGTTTGAGTCCTGGCTGCTCCACTTCCAATCCAGCTCCCCGCAAATAAGCCTGGGAAAGCAGTGGAAGATGGCCCAAGTGCCTGGGACCCCGTGCCTACGTGGGAGACCCAGATGAAGCTCCTGGCTCCTGGCTTTGGCCTGGCCCAGCCGTGGCTGTTGCAGCCATTTGGGGAGTGAACTAGCGGATGGAAGACATCTCTCTCTGTGTTTCTCCCTCTCTGTAATTCTGACTTTCAAATAAATAAATCTTTTTAAAAATGGTGTTATTTTTATATTACTGCTATAACAAATTACCATAAACTTAGTGACTTAAAATAACACAAATTTACCTAGTTTTGGAGGTCAGAAATCCAAGAAGGTTTCCTGGAGTCCCCCTCAGGGCACCAGCTCTGCTCCGTGTTCTTCCGGAGGTTTCCTTGCCTTTCCTGCTTTCAGAGGCTGCCCCATGTTCCTTGGCTCGTGGGCCCCGCCCCCAGCCCCGCCTCTCTCACTCTGATCTCGGCTGCCACGATCCTGGCTCACCTGATTCCCTCTCTCACTTATAAGGAATTGTGATTACATTAGGCATACCTGGGGCCGGTGTTCGGGCACAGCTGGTTAAGCTGAGACACTGGCCTCCCATAAGAGCACTGGTTCCCTGCTGCTCCACTTCCAGTCCAGCTCCCTGCTAAATGTGCCTGGGAAAAGCAGTGCAAGATGATCCAAGTGCCTGGGCCCCTGCTACCCACGTGGGAGACCTTGATGGAGTTCCAGGCTTCTGGCTTCTGCCTGGCCCAGTCCTGGCTGTTGCAGTCATCTAGGGAGTAAAGCAGTGGATGGAAAATCTTTCTGTCTCTCTGCCTCTCTCTCTCTGTAACTCTGCCTTTCAAATAAACAAATAAATAAATCTTAAAATACAAAAACAAAACATTGGGCACACCTGTATGACCTGGGATACTCTCACATCACAAGAGCCTTCACATGGTCACACTTGGAATGTGCCTTTTGCCATGTAAGACGATATTTGCATGTGAGGACATCTTTGGGCAGCCATTATTTTCTCTGGCACAGATATTATTCCTGAACTTTCTGATGCAAAAACAAAAATTGACATAATACCTTATCAAAGGGGTGAAGAAAGGATTCTTATTTCACTGTCCTTTCACTACTGTTTGGTCAAATGCTAATAGTATTTGAATAAAAACACTTTGAAAATTTATTTCCTAAGAACTTAGAAAGTTTTTAATTTAAAGGATTCTGAATACCTTCCAGGATTTATACATAGATAGACATGAGGTAAATATCATGTGTGTATATATCTCATCTCTCCAGAATACAACATACTAAAACTTAGGAAGTTAAGTGTGTACACACAAGCAAGCCAAAACACATTTCAAAATTCTTGTGTTCTACTCATAGGAAAACCTTAGACTCAGATCTTACCACTTGACATAAATTCTAATAAGCTTGGTTATTTTATTTCTGATCCTTTACTGATTTGAAGTAGAGAATTAGAAAGAGCAAGAAGAAAAACTCTAGGCAAGCAAACTGACAGAACAAAAAGACTTCAAGAAATCTAACAGCCCTCACTTACACGCTGTAGTCAAATGAAATAGCATTATCCTAAGTCTATGCACTTAAGTCAAGGAAGGAAGGTGGGGAAGAAGTGTCTTAAGCAGATTCTATAATTCTCAAACCTTTGGCCAATCACTGCTTCTCTGGGCTTTCATTTCATATTAAAAATATGAGATACTGATTATTTGCTGTCTAGGCTCCTGTCTTCTCAAGAAGTCTATGATTTCAGGCCGGTGCCGTGGCTTAACAGGCTAATCCTCCATCCCGGTTGGGGCGCCGGATTCTATCCCGGTTGCCCCTCTTCCAGGCCAGCTCTCTGCTATGGTCCAGGAAGGCAGTGGAGGATGGCCCAAGTCCTTGGGCCCTGAACCTACATGGGAGACCAGGAGAAGCACCTGGCTCCTGGCTTCGGATCAGCGAGATGCACCGGCCACAGTGGCCATTGGAGGGTGAATCAACAGCAAAAAGGAAGACCTTTCTTTCTGTCTCTCTCTCTCACTATCCACTCTGCCTGTCAAAAAAAAAAAAAAAGAAAAAAGAAAAAAAGAAGTCTATGATTTCAGACGACAACAAATTGCTTGCCAGCAGAGACAAGCAAAAGTGTTATGTACTATTACTCCTTTTTAGTTATGTTTGCTACTCCTACAACTACAACCATGAACTAACAGTGTACTAGCATCTAAAAACCCCAGGCATCTGGGACAATAAAGAGTGATGCATGGGGCCGGCACTGTGGTGCAGTGGGTTAACACCCTGGCCTGGAGCGCTGGCATCCCTATGGGTGCCGGTTCTAGTCCTGGCTGCTCCTCTTCCAATCCAGCTCTCTGCTGTGGCCTGGGAAAGCAGTAGAGGATGGCCTGGGTCCTTGGGTCCCTGCGCCCACGTGGGAGACCCGGAAGAAGCTCCTGGCTCCTAGCTTCCGATTGGCGCAGTTCCGGCCAGTTGCGGCCATCTGGGGAGTGAACCAGTGGATGGAGGACCTCTCTCTGTGTCTCTACCTCTCTCTGTAACTCTGTCTTTCAAATAAATAAAAATAAATCTTAAAAAAAAAGAGTGATGCAGGCTGGACAGTGCACCTTAACAGTGTCAGAGGCACCACTTCTTCGCAGCCAGGACACGACTAACGTTTATGTAACCAGCAGTCAATGAACAACCAGTAATGCTAAGCCTTCATGAGAAATTAATTTTTATATGTTTCAGGAGACAAGAAAAGAGCAATTTGGCAATAACTAAACTAATACTGCCCAAATATGTAAATGTTTTGACCTAGAAATTCTTCCCAGTAACCATCCAACAGAAACTTTTGTGCAAGTGCCCAGACATCTGTTCGAAGTCGCTTATTTCTGCGCTATGTGTAATAGCTGGTCACTGGACGTGACCTAAATGCCTGCGCATCGAATGAGAAACACCAACATAAACCGACCTGAAAAAATGCAGACTATATAATGCTAAATGACAAAAGAAAGTTAAAGACAGTATGTTTTCCTTTTATTGATGTAGTGACATAAGTATATGAATGCAATATCCAAGTAATGATTAATAAAGGACTAGATTATGGGGATTGCTCTGTTTTTTTTAAAAAATAATATTCACTTAAAAATAAATGCATTATTACAGAAGAAAAATAATGTAGGTAAAAGAATTCACAAAGGAAGAAATTAAATAAGGTTTTAACAAATTTTTTTTTATGTTGAAATATCAGAACTTCATTTATTTATTTTGTTCTTCGGGATGCCAGCGCTTCAGGCCAGGGCTTTAACCCGCTGCGCCACAGTGCTGGCTCCGCAGAACTTCATGTAAAACTATGTATTTTCTACGAACTGGGGATGGCTGGCATCCCTCGGCAGCTTTCTGAGTAGCTGAACACTGTGAACTTCCCCGTTACCCCTCTTCATCCTGGCTGGGCTTTCCATAAAGCTTTTCACCTGACACAGGACAATAGCCAGGGCGTGTGTGCTGATTTGTTTACTGCGAGTCCCTCTGAGGAAATCATGTGCATCTGTCTGTTTAATTTTCCGTAGAGCCTAGAAGGTCACCTCTAAAAATAATTTTGCTCGGTGTCAGAGCTTCTGTGACACAGAGGTACATACCTCACATGCTCTTGCATTTAGTGCGTAAGCCAGGCATATCCAATTCTCCATGACTCAGATCAGAGAAGGAGGGGAAGCAGCTGCCAGCTAAGCTGTCCAGCTACTGATTCCATTTAATCATGGATAGAAAGGAAGCCCTCTCACACATGGCACACACCTTTCCTCCTGGCTAGGGATGTGAGCTTTTAAGTATGTCCACTTTCTGTAGTTCCTCAGAAAGAGAAAACTTCTGAGCCAGAGCTGACCTGTGGTTATCTGACTTCGCAGTGGGCACTGAGCAGCCTCTAAGCTCTCTGGAAAGGGCCTGATGCTCTCACTGAATGGATGAGCCTGGGGACCTACACCTGTAGCCAGAGTGCACACTCCACTGCCCCTGTCTCCACCCTCCTCTTCTCATGCTGGGCTGGGACCACATTGTGGAAGGCCTTGAAAGCCAGACTCCAGAGTGTGAGCAAGGGAGCAAGATGATGAGAGATTTGCCGTAAGCAGATTACCCTGGTGTCAGTGAAGGCAGACTTGAGTGGGCAAAGTGAGCAGGAGCAAGATCAGCTCCAAGTCTGTCACCCAGGTCGGAAATCATGACAGTGGGTGTGTGCCCTCCTGGGTAAAGCCATCACTGCAGTGCCTGGGTCCAGTGCCCAGTTGTAGCTCCTGACTCCAGCTTCCTGCCAATGCAGGCCCAGGAAGGCAGTGGTGATGGCTCAGGTAGTTGGGCCCCTGGCATCCATGTTGGGTTCTTGACCCCCAGCTTTGGCCTGGCCCAGTCCTGGCTGTTGTGGGCATTTAGGGAGTGAACCGGCAGATGACAGCTGTCTGTCTGTCTGTCTCTCTGCTTACTCTCACGCCAGGCACGTTCTACTGTGGCTCCTGTAACACTAAGCTGCTTGGGGCCTCCAGGCTGGCCCCTGCACTGCTGCTCTCTGGCAATTGCACTCGCTGCTGGCCATTCTCTGCCTGAGGTCACCTTCCTACCTGTCTTCTCCTCCCGTGTCATTCCTACCAGTCTTCTCTGATTCAGCATAGATGTTTTCTCTCCCATGGAGCTTTTTTTGGCCCCTTGACCCCAGCACAGCACTGTGCACGCTGCTTTATTCATCCGGACCTTCTGGGTCTGTCTCCAGAAACTACAAACCTGTGCAAGGCAGGAGTACCCGGCAGACAGAGGAGGTCTGTTGCGTACATGAAGAGAGGTTGTCCTGCAGATGGGAAAGAACCCGGGGTCTGGATTCACACAGACCTAGATTTGAGCTTCTCCCCCTTCTGAATCTGGTTTTGTTTTGTTTTTGTACCAATTCCTTCTCACAGAGGAGTTGTGAAGGTTAAATGAAGTGGCTAGCATAGGAGGGGGCTGGCAGTCACCATGTGTTCCCACACTCGCAGCAAGGGTGAACTGGAGGGCTGACGGGAGGTGGAGCAAGGCTGAATTCAGCGTTGGGTCGTACTGGAGAAGAGGCCAGCCGGGGACTTTGCACTGGGCCTGGAGCTGAAGTGACAGCTGGAGGCTTGGAGTCATAGTGTAGGGCACAGGCTGGGGCCCAGGAGTTGGGGGAATGGTGCTTAGAAGGCTCAGCCTGGGTAGTGGTGAGGAGGAGATGGGCCTCTGACAGAGCAGGAGGGGGGACAGTCCGCAGGGTGTCAGAAGGGAGCAGGAGAAAGGGCAGTGGGTCACACACTCAGAGAAGCGGGAGGGGGGAAGTGCCCGTGGCTTTGTGAGGTCACTGATGTCCTTGGAAAGAGGGTAGATGGTTGTTTTGTGTGGTTAATCATTTGTTCCACGTCAGAGAAGGCAGAGGGAGCCACGTGGGACTCAGAGTTCCAAAGCAAAAGGCACCTGAACAGAAAAGCAGGGCAGGAAGAGCTGCAGGTGGCGGGAGGTAACCAACCGCAGGGCTGCACGCGGGCCCTGCCTCGGGCCTCGCCACCCCCACTGACTCCTCCACGCGGGCCCTGCCTCGGGCCTCACCACCCCCTTGAACATCAAGGAAGAAGCAGGCATGGCTGGCAAGAGGACATGCTGTAGAAGCACACAGAAAAGCACACACAGAGGAGACTTGCATGTTTAATGCTAACTACTGTGTCATTTTCTGTGTGGCAGGCATGATGCTAAATGTTTCATTTTACTTTATTTTTAAAATTTGTTTATTTATTTGAAAGACAGGATTACAGAGAGAGAGAGAATCTTCCATCCACTGGTTCACTCCCCAGATAGCCAAAATGGCCAGGGCTGGCCAGACTGAAGCCAAGAGCCAGGAGCTTCATCCAGGTCTACCAAGTGGATGCAGGAACCCAAACACTTGGGCCATCATCTTTCACTACTTTTCCAGGTCATTAGCAGGAAACTGGATCAGAAGTGGAGCAGCTGGAACACAAACTGGTGCCAGCATCACAGACAACACAACTCTGGCCCCTGTGCTAAATGCTTTACGCATATTACATCATTTACTCACAACAATCTTTAAGGTATTAATGTCAATTTATCAACAAGAACACTAATACTCAGAGAAGGTCGTTAACCTGTTAGAAGTCAGATAATAGGTAAGTGAGCAGCTGAGATTGAAGCGAGGGTTCCTGGGGCAGGAGTTGTGGTACACAGGTTAAGCACCACTTGGGATGCCTGCAGTCCATATTGCAGTGCCTGGGATCGAGTCCCTCCATAGCTCATGACCCAGCTCCCTGCTGATGCACACCCTGGGAGGCAGAAGATGATGACTCGAGTCCTTGGGTCACTGCCACCCACCTGGAAGACCCAGATGGAATCTGGGGCTCCTGGCTTCAGCCCAGCCATCGCTGTTGTGAACATTTGGGAAGTGGCCAATGGATGGAAGATACCTCCCTCTCTCTGTTGCTCTGCATTCCACATAAAAATATTTTTTAAACTGAAAAACAACCACCCCCACCACCACTGGGGCCCCTGTGAATCCAGAGCCCATACTCTTTACCGTTCAGTGGAGCAACAACGGGGGGGATTGACCTGCAGAAATCTTAGTCTGGAGTCAAAGGAGAGGCACGGAAAGGCCTTCTGGACGCTGGGGGACCTCTGTTGCATATACAACTCACTTCCACGAACTCTGCAGAGCCAAGTGTGGAGTGAATGAAGCTTCCATTGTCACCAAAAGCTGGGACTGTCGGGAACTGTGTAGTCTGAGTGCTATCCGTGCTGGTGGAATGCTCTTCCTGTGCTGTCCATGATGGTGCCACTGACCAGCTGAGCCCACAAGCACTAACTGTGGCTACTGCAACTGAGTTTTTGCTTTGTAATTTTAGTTTACACTGAAAAAACTATTTGATTCAGTTATTGGAAAGTTTGAAGAGTTTTGAGCTGCTTGCTATTTGAAACTACTTTTCCATTTCTTTTATTTTATTTTATTTTTATTTTTGACAGGTAGAGTTATAGACAGAGAGAGAGAGACAGAGAGAAAGGTCTTCCTTCCGTTGGTTCACTCCCCAAATGGCCACCACGGCTGGCGCTGCTCTGATCCAAAGCCAGGAGCCAGGTGCTTCTCCTGGTCTCCCATGCGGGTGCAGGGCCCAAGGACTTGGGCCATCCTCCACTGCCTTCTTGGGGCACAGCAAAGAGCTGGCCTGGAAGAGGAGCAACTGGGACTAGAACCCGGAACCCACATGGGATGCCGGCACCACAGGCAGAGGATTAACCACATGAGCCATGGCGCTGGCCCTCCATTTCAAATTTTATGAAATCTAGGTACAGCTCAAGTATTTCAGTGAGAATTTATCATCTGAATTGAGATCTGTTTTAAGTATAAAATAAACTAGCTATCAATGTCTTACATAAAATAGAACACATAACAGCTCTTTTGACTACTACCTGGAGTAGTCAAAATTACTTGGAATATTATTTTTTATATATTGGATTAAATAAATACATTAGTAAAATATATTTCATCCATTTTAGAAAAAACATTTAGTGTGGCTACTAGAAAAAACTGGAATGAAATATGTGGCTTGTATGAGATGCCTTTGCACAGCCCTGCTGTAGCGGCAGAGACCTGGTGCTAACACAAGTCCCAGGGAAGCAGAGGCTGAGAGCGCCCTTCCCTACCCTTTACTAACTACAGGCCTCTCCACTCTTGCTTTGTCTCCATCCTTACTCCTCTCACTCTGAGGCAGGTACCTAATTATACCTCTTTAGAGTATTTGGGGGTTTTAATATTGATTTGTTTAAAAAGGCAGAGAGAGACAGACAGACAGACAGATCTCCCATGTACTGGCTCATTCCCTAATCCCCAGGATCAGGCTAGGGACTGAATTAGGAGTGGAGACAGAACTCCAACCCTGACATTCCAATATGGGATGTAGATACCCCAAGTGGTGTCTTAACCACTATACCAAATGCCTGCCTCAAGTGTTTGTTTTTGAAGATGAGTTTAACAAATATTTAAATAGCCAGCGCCGTGGCTCACTTGGTTAATCCTCCGCCTGCGGTGCCGGCATCCTATATAGGCACTGGGTTCTGTCCAGGTTGCTTCTCTTCCAGTCCAGCTCTCTGCTGTGACCCGGGAAGGTAGTGGAGGATGGCCCAAGTGCTTGGGCTCCTACATCCGCGTGGGAGACCAGGAAGAAGCACCTGGCTCCTGGCTTCGGATTGGTGTAGTGCCAGCCGTAGTGGCCATTTGGGGGGTGAACCAACGGAGGAAGACCTTTCTCTCTCTCTCTCTCTCACTGTCTAACTCTATCTGTCAAATAAATTTAAAAAACCCAAATTTTAAATATATATATGTATATATCAACTTATTTGAGAAGCAAAGAGAGTGACAGAGAGATCTCCCATCTATTGTTTCATTCCCCAGACACCAACGACTGTCAGGTCAAGGTCAGGGCTGGACCAAGGCCAGGAGTCAGGAACTCAATCCAGCTCTCCCATGTGGGTGTCCGGGACTCAACCACTTGAGCCATCACCTGCTGCCTGCCAGAAAGCAGTAGCAGGAAGCTGGAAATGGGAGATGAGCCAGAACTCAAACCTAGGCCCTCCAATATGGCACACAGGTATCCTGACCTAGGCCCTCCAATATGGCACACAGGTATCCTGACCTAGGCCCTCCAATATGGCACACAGGTATCCTGACCTAGGCCCTCTAATATGGCACACAGGTATCCTGCCCAGCCTCTTTTTTTTTTTTTTTTTTTTAAGATTTATTTGAAAAGCAGAGTGAGAGAGAGAAAAAAGCAGAGAGAGAGAGAGAGATCAATCTTGCATCCCCTGGCAACATCCCCTGTTCCAAATGGCAACAATAGCCAGGGCTGGGTCAGGCTGAAGCTAGGAGCCAGAAAACTCCTCCTGGTCTTCCACATGGGTAGTAGGGGCCCAGGCACTTGAGCCACCTTCCACTGCCTCCCCAGGTACATTAGCAGGAAGTGGATTGGAAGCAGAGTAGTTGGAATCAAACTGGCCCTCTGATATGAGATGAAGGAGTTGTAAGTAGCGGCTTAGTCTACTGTGCCACAGTGCTGGTCCCTCAACCAGTATCTTAATTATTGTGCCAAATGCCCACCCCAGAGCATTTAGTTTAGTTTTTTTTAGATTTATTTTTATTTATTTGGAAGACAGAGTTATAGAGAGAGGTAGAGACAGAGAGAGAGGTCTTCCATCTGCTGGTTCACTCCCCAGATGGCCACAATGGCCAGAGCCGCACCGATCCGAAGCCAGGAGCCAGGAGCTTCTTCTGGGTCTCCCATGTGGGCACAGGGGCCCAAGGGCTTAGGCCATCTTCCACTGCTAACCCAGGTCATAGCAGAGAGCTAGATCGGTAGAGGAGCAGCCGGGACTAGAACTGGTGCCCATATGGGATGCCAGTGCCACAGGCGGAAGGTTAACCAAGTGAGCCATGGCGCCGGCTCCCCGAGCATTTACTTTTAAAAGAGAGTAGAATCACAAGGATGTTTCACATAAGGATATGACCCATTGGCATCAGAGTTCAGGCTTCTGGGAGGGAGGTCTTTGGCTTTGCAGGCTTCTCTATTTATAGGTGCCTGTGGCATCCTTATTTCTTGAATTTCCAAGTTTGTCCCCATTATGTGTCTTAGGACAAGTTATGCTGAAACTTACCCCTAATTATCAACCTGGTAACTGGCAGAAGAGGTGGGCATAGCTCTTGAGAAGAGCTCTTGGTGCCTGGAGGGGAAGGGAGCTTCTGCAGTGTTTTCCTGCACAGGGAGGGGTGGGCCAATCACACAGATTCTCGGGGTTCCCAGGAGTCTTCAGAGACACTGTCTTTGAAGGTATCTACCCAGATGTTCCCACTCCATGCATCAGGACCGAAATTTTCTCAACTAGGCTACAAGCCACATACCTTGGCTGAGCATTCAATCTTTTGGCGGGGGGCCTTTGATTCTGTTATATCCTGAGTTTGTTCCTCAGTTACGCTAGCTCTCCCATCCTATAAGCTACCGGTGAGACCCTCTAACACTTATGCTTAGCCGTAACTACTTGTTAACTGCCCTCTGTTTCCAATTATTCCTCTGTGGGGTGTCAATTCAGTTTTTTAATAATCAGTCAATTGCACTGTCATTGTATGTGCCATTTCACCCTCCCCTTGATCCCATGCTTTTCAAAGGCTTGAATCATCACATAAGCCAATGCATTCTCCACCTGCTGTCCCTCTCAAGTCCCTACTACTGGTATTTTTAGCAATTGGGCAAGCACTTATGACCAGGATTGTCCTTGCTCACATACCACTGGGGATGGGGTTCCCCTGGCCAGCTGGCAAGCATGTGGCCCCATCCCCACACTGAGCTTGCTGTTTCAGTACCAACAGTATTGACTGGGTCCTTCAGGAAGTAGCCATCAAGGCAAAGTCAGGAGTGCAAGAGATTTATGGTGGGTCATACTTGTTAAAAAACCACAAGAAATGGGGCAGGAAGTAGTCATTGAAAGTCTCTAGGCCACAATGCAGGTCTGACATCTGTAAAAAGAGAGGGGAATGGAAGGAGGACTGAGAGGGAGGAGTCTCAGGCTGAGAAATGGCTCTAAGAAATCTTGGCCCACCCCTAGAGTTGAGCACCCGGGACACGAATCAGTACCCAAATGGGATGCCGGTGCTGTAGGTAGTGGCTTTAGCAGCTATGCCACAGCGCCAGCCCCAAAACGATTTTAAAATAAATAAATTTGGTCTATGATATTAAATAAATAATCCAACCATCGCTCGAGGTTCACACTGAGCATCTCAAAAAGAACAGAACTTTGTGCTAAGTCTTCATGAGAGTTTTTACAAAGGAGCCCAAGACAGTGTCCTTTACTTTGGGAAGCTGACCTTTTCTAGAGACATGAGACTCAGACACACATGGAATAGAAAACCAATCAGTTGATAATGAACAGCCAGGTTATGAGATCGTTTAGGGTAGAGAACCAAAGCTTATTCATCTATGTATACCCAGAGTCCTTAACAATATCTAGAATATCATTTACTGTTCCATAAATATGACTTGGTCAAAGGAAGAACGAATGCATGAACAACACTTAATGAAAAATGATTTCTGGGTGAGCAAAAGGGAATTGAGACTAGGGAGTAGTGTGGAATAGCCACAGAACTGGCAGTGCCATTTGTTTCAGCTATAAGACAATGACTCCTGAATCCTTACCTCATTTGCTCATACTTCAGACAAATATTTAAAAGAGCTAACTTGATATGGACACCCAGACAGTTCAAAGGCACCCAAAAAAACATGCTCAACTTTGAACTCATTTTCTTCTTCTTCCTTTTTTATATAAGATTTACTTGAAAATCAGACAGAGACAGAGACAGAGAGAGAGAGGGAGAGAATCTTCCATTTGCTGGTTCACTCCCCAGAAGGCCACAATTGGCTAGGGCTAAACCAGGCCTAAGCCAGAGCCAGGAGTTTCATCTGGGTCTCCCACATGGATGGTAGGGACCCAAACACTTGGGCTGCCTTCTGCTACTTTCCCAGGTCATTAGCAGGGAGCTGGATCAGAAATGAAGCAGCCAAGCGTCATATGTGATGCCTGCATTGCAGGTAGCGGCTTTACCTGCTATGCCACAACATCAGCCCCGAACTCATTTTTTTCCCACTACTGTCTTATTCTTTCTTCATCTGCTAATGCCACCCAGGTCAGAAACTTAGAAGGCATACTGGACTTCATCTTTTCTTTCAGTCTTAACATTCAATTTGCTACTAAATCTTGTTATTTCTGGTTCTTCAATAGTTTCAGATTTTTTTTCTGTCCTCTGATCTGCTTCCTTCCTGCGTTCTTCCTTACCATCAATCGTCCTTATCATCGGCAAAATGATTTTGTTTCCAAAATGGAAATTTAATAATGCTTCTCTCTTCCTTAGATTATCTAATAGCTCCTCACTGCTGTAGGGCAAAACTCATACTCCTTGGTTAGCCAAGCTGACGATGTCTTCCACGACCTGGTCCTGCTTTCTTCCTTTTAATGCCAGGAGTTTCTGGGGATGAAGACTGTATTCTCTTCATCTGTGGAGTTCTAGGGGCTAACACAGTTTGGGGAATTCAATACTGTTTGCCTAAGAGAATGATTGAGGAGACAATACCTGAATGGGCTGGAAGATGGATAAACTATGATAGACAATCTACTCTGGATTCCTAAACTATACTGGATTTCTATGTTGAGTTTATTGATGAAAGACACTCCTTGTTATTAATATTTCTATCTCCATGGCCTGTCAATTTCTTGGCACAGAGTTCCTATTCAAAAGATATTGGATTAATACATTAATGAATGGTGTTATAATGTAGTCAGCCAAGCAAACACTTATTTTGGAAAATGCAATGCTCCATTAATTACAGAACTCCGTATTTCACGAAGAGATGAACACTCTTCATTCTTTGTGAAGGGGTCACTATGCTGGCCACATATCTGAGCAGACAGAACAGGGCTCAAGGCAAGTTAATCAAGTACATATTTTATTGGCAAGAATGCAGACCTGCAGGGATGAGAGGACACCTGTCTTCTGGAGGTCAGTGGCTCTGGCCCTAGATTTATTAACTGTAACCAGATCTAGCCACCATGCTGCCAAAACAGGGATATCCCAAGGTGCTATTACCGGATGCTAATTTTGGATAAATACCTCCTTGAGGCTTTAAGTCTTTCAAAATGAAGACTGAATGCTCTACTCATAAATATTATTGGAGTTTCCATGTCTGGTGAATAGTTAAGCTCATGTTTTACAGCTGCGATGTGTACTGGACATGCTCCATTTCTGTACTTACACTGAGGTTCAGAAATCAATATTTCACAAGGTCCCAGGAACTTGTTTGCAAAGTAGCATATTTTGAAAAAGCAACCCTGGTGCAATATGATCACTCCCTTTGGAGAAACTGCAAGTAAATTTAGTAGTTAAAGCTCCTGCCAGCATGTTTCTAGCCAATAAAAAAGGTATCTCCCACTGCCAGTTACTCTTATCTGGTGCTTTTCCCAATGCCTAATTTGAAGAAACTGCATTTTGCTGCAGGTTCAGGCCTCTGGCTAATCTTACCCTTGAACTTTTCCCTACTGTTAAGATTCTCCCAAGCTTTTGAGGAAACTCAGTGGTTCATCACATAATTAGTGCTTTTTTCCTGAAAACACAGAAGTTACAGCTGGTTAAACTATCAATAGTCAAGACTGTACAACATCTCTTTTCTTAACAGGAAGGGTATTAATTGACCTTATTAGTTAAATGAGGAGGCTAAAAATAATAATCTTCCATCATTAAACTGCAATGCGGCTAAATGCCTTCTGCTATCGTGCCAACGCAGAAGGGTTTTTCTTGGTTTCAGTTCAACTTGTGAGAAGCTTCAACAAGCAAAGCTTAAGTCTGAAAGTGAGACGGTTTCCTTTTGACCCTCTGGGGCAGAGAATGGAGAGGTGAAGAGGAAGGAGGCCACACATTCATCCTGATCAACATGAGGAATGGCGCTTTAAGGAAAGATTTCCCCAGAGATTACAGAGTGTTGTCTACAATTCTCTCTCTCTTTTTATTTATTTGACAGGCAAAGTTAGACAGAGAGAGAGAGAGAGAGAGACAGAGAAAGGTCTTCCTTCTGTTGGTTCACCCCCCAAATGGCCGCTAAGGCCGGAGCTACTCCTATCCGAAACCAGGAGCCAGGTGCTTCCTCCTGGTCTCTCACGTGGGTGCAGGGGCCCAAGCACTTGGGCCATCCTCCATTGCCTTTCCGGGCCACAGCAGAGAGTTGGACGAGAAAAGGAGCAGCCGGGACTAGAACCCAGTGCCCATATGGGATGCCGGCACTGCAGGCGGAGGATTAACCAAGTGAGCCACAGTGCCAGTCCCCTATAATTCTCTAAAAAATTTATAAGGCAATTTGATTTTTAATGCTTCTGCAATCTTGGTGTAGTGGCTTTTTATAGCCCTATGTTTTGTGTTTAAATGCATATCTCAACATCAAAATGGGTAGCTGTACATATCACCCCTTCCTGCTGTTTCCAACATGAGTTATTTCTTAATTATTTGCAAACTTAGGATTTCATGAGAACAATTAGAAATGTCCCTAACTGTGAGCAAAGCTCCTCACCTGTGCCTTCAGAATCCGTCAGTAGCAAAGGCAGCCTGATAGATTTTGGTACCTAGGGATACTGAGGAGGGCAGGGTAGCCTGGGCTCTGGCAGCTGCCAAGTTACTTAGATTATTACCTGTGGACAAGGAACAGTAACAACACCTACTGAGTGCAACACAGCGCTTTTAAATCTAACAGACTAAATCTAAAGGTTAGGTAAACCTTGTCAGCTAAAAAGAAAATTAGCAGCAGCAGCAGCAGCAGCAACACCCTGTGCCTACAACTTTTTGTTCTAGGCCCTGATGACATAACAGTATGTAACACACTGCCTGCTCCACCCTGCCCAGGCTGGCTGGAGAGAAAGGATATATGCACACATGTTGCTGTCGACATAGATGATGAGCTTAGGTGGCACATCTTTGAATGGATGTGGAGTCAGGGGATCAGGGGAGATTTGTCAAGGAGAAAAGCTGGAGCTTAGTCCTGGTGGAGGGGCAGGTAAGCTGATCACTGGGCGGAGCAATCTCAAGGCTGTCACAGTTGCATAAGCCACTCTTCTCATTGACTTCACTGAACATATTGGGTCCTCAGTGATTAAAAATTCATGGGGTAAGGAGTTGGGAGAGGACTTAAAGTTATTGACTGGGGGGCTGGCGCTGTGGCATAGGGTGTAAGGCCATCGTCTACAGTGCTGTCATTCCATATGGGCACCAGTTTGAATCCCGCCTGCTCCACTTCTGATCCCACTGTCTACTATGGCCTACGAAAGCAGTGGATGATGGCCCAAGTCTTTGGGCCTCTGTACCCACATAAGAGACCTGGAGGAAGCTCCTGGCTCCGGGCTTTGGATCAGCCCAGCTCCAGCTGTTGCAACCATTTGGGGAGTGAACCAGTGGATGGAAGACCTCTCTCTCTCTCTGCCTCTGCTTCTCTGTAATTCTACCATTCAAATAAAGAAATAAATAAATTTATTTTATTTTATTTTTATTTTTTTGACAGGCAGAGTGGACAGTGAGAGAGACAGAGAGAAAAGTCTTCCTTTACCATTGGCTCACCCTCCAATGGCCGCTGCAGCTGGTGCGCTGCGGCTGGCGCACCGCACTGATCCGAAGCCAGGAGCCAGGTGCTTCTCCTGGTCTCCCATGGGGTGCAGGGCCCAAGGACTTGGGCCATCCTCCACTGCCCTCCCGGGCCACAGCACAGAGCTGGCCTGGAAGAGGGGCAACCGGGACAGGATCGGTGCCCCGACCGGGACTAGAACCCGGTGTGCCGGCGCCGCAAGGCGGAGGATTAGCCTAGTGAGCCGCGGCGCCGGCCGGGCCCTGATTTTAATTGTGTGATTTGTTCTTGCTGTGCTGCTGCTGTAGATGCTTTTTAAGCAGCCATCTCCTCCTTCTTTCTTTCCGTCCTTCTTGCCTTCCTTTCTTCCTCTCTCTCTCTCTCTCTCTCTCTTGATGTATTTATTTCAAAGGCAGAATGACAAAAAGAGGGAGAGAAGGAGAGATCTTCCATCTGCTAGTTCTATCTACAAATGGCTGCAACAGCCAGAGGTAGGCCAAGCCAAAGCTAGGAGCCAGGAGCTCTGTCGAAGCCTCCCACGTGAGTGGCAGGAGCTCCAGTACTTGGGCCATTATCTACTGCCTCCCAGGCATATTAACCGGTAACTGGGCTGGAAGCACGGAGTAGACAGAACTTGACCCAGGTATTCTGATACGGGCTGCAGTGTCACAAACGGAGGCTTACCCTGCTGTGCCATTATGCTGGCCTCTCCCCTTCTTTCTAACAGGAGCAGCAATGGATCTAGTCAAAGAGCTGTATTTCCTAGACTCCTTTGCAGCTAGGAGTGACCAGGTGACACAGTTGTGGCCAGTGATGTGTACACTGAAGCTAGACAGGGATTTACAGCGAAGTTTTGCTTTCTTGATACAGGCCCCAGACCTTTCCCCTGGATCTTTTCTCCTTCCTATCCGCAACACTGATGCGAGAATGGGCAGACATCTTGAATCCACAATGAAAAAAAAAAAAAAAAGCCATACATGGTGCATGACTGAAGAGAAAGACAAAAGGATGATGTCATCATGGAGCCACTGCACTGACTCATCCTCCGTCATTCTTGTTTTGTGAGAAAAACAACCCTATTTGGGTAAGCCACTGCCATCAAATCCCCTCACAGCTGACCAAATATAGTTTCTCATTGATGTTCTTGCTCCCTCCATTTCCTTACCTTCCACTTCTGCTCAAACCATCCAGTTCTGGCTTCTGGCCCATCACCAGTGACGTACATATTGTCAAATCCAGGAGACATTTAGCAGTTCTCATACCACTTCACCTCAAAGCAGCATTGGACTCTTGTTGCCCTGGACCTCCTTTTTGAAGCACTTTCTGTCCATGGCTTCCAGGACCAGTACATTTTGAGTTTGCCCTTTGACCTCATACAAGGGACTCCCCCTGTCTCCTCCATGGGTCCTTCCTCTTACAGCCTCTAGGACAGGCCATGGCCTTTGCTGTGTGCTGTTCCCTCTGTCTGAATGTTCTCTTTCTCCTCTAGTTCTCCATCCCTTCTTGCCTTTCTCAGGGAATCCTCCCTTGGTCTCCTTTTGAGATCATATTTCCTTATTTTTTATTCCTTCATAGCTCTTAGCACAGTTACAACTTTAACTTATTTTAAATTTTTTTTAAAGATTTATTTATTTATTTGAAAGGCAGTGTTACACAGAGAGAAAGAGAACAGAGAGAAGAGAGAGAAAGAAAGAGATCTTTCATCCACTGGTTCACTTCCCATTTAAATGGCCACAGTCTGCTTGAGCCAGACTGAAGTCAGGAGCCTGGAACTCCATATGGGTCTCCCATCATGGATGGTAGGGGCCCAAGTACTTGGGCCACCATCTGCTGTTTTCCCAGGTGCATTAGCAGAGAGCTGGATTGGAAGCGGGAGCAGCTGGAACTAGAAACAGCACCCATATGAGATGCTGGCGTCCGCAGGCTACAGCTGGCACTATGCCAGCCCTGTTCTATTTTGTATCGACACATAACATTCCCTGCTGCTAGAAATGGAATCTTACCTAAGTTTAATTTGTAGCTTTAATAAATTCTAGCATTAGGAGCTCTATCTGCAATATTTAAAGAAAATTCTACTTCTGCTGTTATTTTGTAAGAATTCAAAAGGTCAGGGCTGGCGCTGTGGCGCAGTGGGTTAATGCCTTGGCCTGAAGCGTCAGCATCTCATATGGGCGCCGGTTCGGGACCTGGCTGCTCCACTTCCAACTCAGCTCTCTGCTATGGCCTGGGAAAGCAGTAGAAGATGGCCCAAGTCCTTGGGTCCCTGCACCTACATGGGAGACCCGGAAGAGGCTCCTGGATCCTGGCTTCGGATCGGCGCAGCTCTGGCCATTGTGGCCAACTGGGGAGTGAACCATTGGATGGAAGACACCTCCCCCCCCGCTTCTCTCTTCCTCTCCTCTCTCTATGTAACTCTGATTTGCAAATAAATAAATAAACCTTTTTAAAAAAAAAAGAATTCAAAAGGTCAAGGCTTCTCAACCTGTGTTTTCATTTGTTGTTCCCTTTGATTCACACATCTGTTGTTAAATGGTAGATCTGAATACCTTTCAGTTAAGTACTTACCTAACAACTAATCATGATAAGCATATTGTTACAACGTTAGACAAGTTCATGGAAGGAGTGGGGTGTTGCCCAACTGAGGAAATTTCTTCTTGTAAGGTGCTGTTAAAGTCACAAAACATAGGCCTTTAAGCTACTTCCATTCTTAGAAAGATGAAGGACATGTCCTGGATACAACTGGAGAATAATCTGAGGGAGACCTCTCCATCCATGGGAGGTGAAGGTGGACCTCTCCCCGTTGCCTTTGCCAGCTCACCTGGATTCCTGTCTTTCTCACTAACAGTATGCTGAGACACCTTTGGGAATAGGATCCATCCCTTTCTACTCTCACTCCCTTTGTCTTGGGTGGCACATCCACTCTTTAGATCCAGGATGAACATGCAATTCAAGCCTCACTCATCTTTGCATTTCATCCACCTTGCAACAGTGACTGACTCAGAGGAAGAACATAATTGAATACTCCAACCAGAGCTAAGATTTGCTGAAATTCTTTGGAAAGGAAGACTCTCTTTTGGTATTATTAAGCTAGAAGAATATAATCCTGGAGTCACTGGAGACATTCTGTCTCTGTCTGTTCAAAATGTCATGGAAAAAAATGGAATTTAAAAATAATGCAGAGGGCAGGGATGGCATTGTGGCATAATGTGTTAAGCTGCCACCTGCAAAACTAGCATCCCATATGGATGCCAGTTTGAGACCTACTTGCTCTACTTCTGATACAGTTCGCTGCTATTGCATCTGGGAGAGCAGCAGAAGATGGCCCAAAAGTGTCTGGGCCACTGCACTTGCGTGGGAGATCCAGAAGAAGTTCCTGGCTCCTGGCTTCAGCCTAGCCCAGCCTTGGCCATTGCAGCCATCTGGGGCGTGAAACAGCAGGTGGAAGATCTCTCTCTCTCTCTCTCTCTCTCTCTGTAACTCTGACTTTCAAAATAAATAAATCTTTTTTTTATTTTAATTTTTTAATTTTAATTTTTTTTTTGACAGGCAGAGTGGACAGTGCCATTGGTTCACCCTCCATTGGCCGCCATGGCCGGCACGCTGCGACTGGTGCACCTCACTGATCCGAAGGCAGGAGCCAGGTGCTTATCCTGGTCTCCCATGGGGCGCAGGGCCCAAGCACTTGGGCCATCATCCTCTTCACTCCTGGGCCACAGCAGAGAGCTGGCCTGGAAGAGGGGCAACTGGACAGAATCTGGTGCCTCAACCGGGACTAGAACCCAGTGTGCTGGTGCCGCAAGGCAGAGGATTAGCCTATTGAGCCGCGGCGCCGGCCAAAATAAATATATCTTTAAAAATGCATATTTCCCATGAATATTTTGAAGCTCCCCTATATATCTAGCAAAACTAACTCAAGGGACTGGTGTGGTGGAATGAGGTGAAAAGTTCATGCCAAGATGGCCACTGAGGTGAAAAGGTCATGCCAAGATGGCCGCTGACAACAGAAACTGCCTGGCAACAGGCTGTGGTTGGATGGCTTCAGAAACCACATGACAACAGAGGAAACCACATGACAACAGAGCCTGACTGACGGCAGGCTGTGATTGGATGGTTTCAGAAACTGCCTGGCGACAAGAGCCTGACTGGCAACAGGCTGTGATTGGATGGCTTTGGAAACTGCCTGGCAACAGGCTGTGATTGGTTGGGGCATAGACCACCCCTTGACTGGATTGGCTGGTCTTGGCTATATAAGCTGTTGTACTAACTCAAATAAACGAGTCTATGGGCTGCTCGCCTCAGGCCTGCTTTCACCCGATTCCTGGAGTCTGTGTGGTGACTCTGTGCCTCTTTCCCCCACCACGCTCCTCCTCTCAGAAAGGAATCCACTGCAACATTGTTGAGAAATCAACTGCAACAGACTGCGCTGTGGAGAAGCGAGTAAAGCTGCCGCTTGCAATGCCAGCATCCCATGTAGATGCTGATTCAAGACCCAGCTGCTCCACTTCTGATCTAGCTCCCTGCTAACGGCCTAGGAAAGCAGCACAAGATGGCCCAAGTGCTTGGGCCCCTGCGACCCACATGGGAGACCCAAAAGAAGCTCCTGGCTCCTGGCTTCAGCCTGGCCCAGCCCTGGCTGTTTTGGTCATCTGGGAGGAGTGAACCAGCGGATGGAAGAGCTCTCTGTAAACCTGACTTTCAAATAAATAAATAAATATTTTTAAAAAGAAAAGAAAAGTTGGACCCTCTCTTAGCTGTGAAGAATAGAAATCTTAAAACCCTGCTGTAGGGAGAGTGGCTAAATTCCACATAAGCAATGGCATGCAAGGACGGTCTGATCTGAGGTCTCTCTTTGGGAGCTCTAGGTAGTCGTCATGAGCCAAAGGCAGATCTGGACTCAGAACAGTTGGAAATAAAGGGACCAGGAAGAGCAATCTAGCTGGGGAGGCTGTGGATGCAAAGTGAGAACACAGGACAGGCTTCCTCAAGAAGCTACAGCAATCTTAGGTGTTAGTCCCTAATCACAGGCTGCTCAAGGAAAGAGAACCCAATAAAGCTGCCATGTCAAAAGCTAAGTTTTCTTGTGTATGTTTATCTTAGAACGCCTACTGCAAAAAAATGATATTTCTATTTCTGTATTCTACTTACCCATTGGAATAGTTCTATATTCTAATTACCACTTTGGAGACAGCATTATCATACTCACTGGGGCAGATGGTAATAACACTATCATTTATTGCTCATTCTACATGCCCGATACTGTTCTAGATAAACTATATCTCATTTTATCCTTCAGCAACCCTCTGAATTAGTTACTATTTTCCATTTACAGAAAAGGAAACTGATCCTATCCTAGAAAACTGAAGTTAATTTGCCCAGAATTCCATGGCTGATAAATGGCCAAGCCAGGACTGTAACCCTGGGCCACACTGTCCCTGTAAAGTGTTCAGTTCTTTAAGCAGTGTTGCTTAAATCATGATTGAATTAGTCTGCTTCTTCAGTAAGCAAAACTGATATCACAGCCCATTTCTCAGGATCTGTTGCTAGACTGACAGGATCATGCTGCCCCCTATCACCTGTGGTGACTTTGCCCACTGTTAATTTTGAGGAAAAATAATATCTGCATTTATATTGTAATATACACTTCCAAAAACATTTTACCCCAACTTACTACATATATTACAAGCATTCTAGCCCACATATATGTGCACAAAAATTACTGCAAACTTTTGTGAATATGAATTCAATTTGTGGTTAAGGCTAGTTACACTCACGGTAACTTTACTCACTTTTCCTATGACCTGTCTTGTAAAAGTTCAGATCTTTTTCCTATAGAAGTAAAAAAGTGAGTTAAGTTTTTCCATTCTTTCTTTCTTTTTCAGACCACTTCTTTTACTGGAAATTTTCAAATGTACACAAATGCCAAGAGAAGACTGAGTCTCCAAGTATTACCCAGCTTCAACAATGATAATTTTTCCAGTAAGTTGATTTTATGACTTCTGGTAGAATTATTTCTTAAATAGACTCTGATCTAGTTATTATTTCATTCAGATGATATCTTCTTTACACTGATTAACCATGATTGACATAGGAGACATTGAATACACTATTAGATGCTATTGTTGGAGTAATTCATCAGAGCCCACATTGCATTTCTGTTTTAAGTGGGAACATGAGTGCTTTAAGTTTTGGCTTAGCTTGGGTCTGAAAATGAATGTTTGGCATTTGTTAGACCCTTGAGTTGGTCCATACCGATCCTTTTTTTTTTTTTTTTAAAGATTTTATTTATTTGTTTGAGAGGTAGAGTTACAGAAAGAGAGAGGGAGAAACAGGTCTTCCATCTGCTGGTTCACTCCCCAAGTGGCACAATGGCCGGAGCTGGGCAAATCTGAAGCCAGGAGCTTCTCTGGGTCTCCCACACAGGTGCAGGGGCCTAAACACTTGGGCCATATTCCTTGGGCCATTAGGGAGCTGGACTGGAAGAGGAGCAGCTGGGATATGAACCAGTGCCCATATGGGATGCCAGTGCTGCAAGCAAAGGCTTAGCACACTACACCACAGCACTGGCCCCAATCGTTCATCATTTTAAAAGCATTTATTTTTTAAAAAAATATTTATTTAATTTTATTTGAAAGGCAGAGGGACAGTGAGAGAGAGAGAGACAGAGAGAGAATCTTATGTCCACTGATTCACTCCCTAAATGCCTACAATAACCAGGGTTTGGCCAGGCTGAAGTCAGGAGCCAGGAGCTCAACCTGGGTCTTTCACGTGAGTGGCAGAGATCCAAGTACATGAGCCATCTATCACCTACTGTTTCCCAAGGTGTTTGTCAGCAGGAAGCTGGATCAGAAGAGGAGTGGCTGGGACTTGAACAAGGTATTCTGATATGGGATGTGGGCATCGTTTTTTTTTTTTTTAATTTTTAATTAAAAAGGTTGATTGTATCAAGTGTCACAGATAAATGAATTAAAATAATACATGAACAAGTTTTAAGTTTCCCACACATTGACATTGATATCCATTCAACTGATCAAAAGTAGACAGTCCATGGAGCCGGCATTGTGGCATAGCAGGTAAAGCTGCCACTTGCAGTGCCGGCATCCCATGTGAGATGCTGCTCCACTTCCAATCCAGCTCTCTGCTATGGCCTGGGAAAGCAGCGGAAGATGCCCTAAGTCCTTGGGCCCCTGTACCCACATGGGAGACGTGGAAAAAGCTCCTAGTTCCTGGCTTCAGATTGGCTCAGCTCTGGCTGTTGCGGCCAACTGGGGAGTGAACTAGTGGATGGAAGACCTCTCTCTCTGCCTCTCCTTCTCTCTCTGTATAATTCTTTCAAAAAAATAAATAATTTTTTTTTAAAAAATGTAGATAACCCATCTATCTCTATTCGTGAGGTTTGAATAATAACAAATTCTCAAATTTTCTCCATTTTCAAACATTACATCACTTAAATTTAAGCATATTGCAATCTTGCTTCCAAGATTTAGTGTTTGCCAAACTTTGACATTTAAAAATTAACATTTGGGGGGGGCACTGTGATTGACACAAAAATTTTTATGAAAATATTCTCTCTCCCAAAGCATAATTAAAACAAACAAATGGGCCGGCGCTGCGGCTCAATAGGCTAATCCTCTGCCTGCTGCGCTGGCACCCCGGGTTCTAGTCCCGGTTGGGGCACCGGGTACTAGTCCTGGTTGTTCCTCTTCCAGTCCAGCTCTCTGCTGTGGCCCAGGAAGGCAGTGGAGGATGGCCCAGGTGCTTGGGCTCTGCACCCACATGGGGGACCAGGAGGAGACACCTGGCTGCTGGCTTCAGATTGGCACAGCATGCCGGCCGTGACAGCCATTTGGGGGTTGAACCAACAGAAGGAAGACCTTTCTCTCTGTCTCTCTCTCACTAACTCTGCCTGTCAAAAAAAAAAAGAAAAGAAAAGAAAAACAAATGAATAAATGATTCACATTAAACAAAAGAAGTTAAAGTCTTTTTCAATTTAATGATGAACGCATGCATGAACAAAATACTCTCCAAAGTACATATTAGTAAAACACATGGATAATTAAAAGAATTTGGGGGTCACTTTGTATTCTTTTTTTAAAAATTTTTTGTTAATTTTTAAAAATTTATCTGACAGATAGAGTTAGACAGTGAGAGCGAGAGACAGAGAGAAAGGTCTTCCTTCCCTTGGTTCACTCCCCAAATGGCCGCTAAGGCCGGTGCTGCACTGATCCGAAGCCAGGAGCCAGGTGCTTCCTCCCGGTCTCCCATGCAGGTGCAGGGCCCAAGCACTTGGGCCATCCTCCACTGCCCTCCTGGGCCACAGCAGAGAGCTGGACTGGAAGAGGAGCAACCGGGACTAGAACCCAGTGCCCATATGGGATGCTGGCGCCGCAGGCGGAGGATTAACCAAGTGAGCTATGGCACCGGCCCTTTATATTCTTTTTAAAAATTATTTATTTATTTATTTATTTGAAAGGCAGAGTTACAGAGAGAGAGGGAAGAAGGGAGAGACAGAGAGAGAGAGAAGGAGGAAGAGACAGAGAGAGAGAGGGAAGGAGGAAGAGAGAGAGAGAGAGAGAGAGATCTTCCATCTCTAGTTCACTCCCCAAATGCCTGCAATGGCTGGAGCTGGGCCGAAGCCAGGAGCCAGGAGCTTCTTCTGGATCTACCTCATGGGTGGCAGAGGCCCAAGTACTTTGGCCATCTTCTGCTGCTTTCCCAGGCACATTAGCAGGGAGCTGGATCGGTGCCACAGGCAGAGGCTTTACTTAGCTATGTCACAGCTCCAGCCCTATATATATATATACATATATATTTTAATGGACAGCCACATCTAGTTAAGAACCATTTTAACAGCTGTGCCAAATGCTCACCCTCCATTTTGTAAACCATCCAATCTTAACCTTTCTATTTACACAGAAAATGAACAGAAATTTATCCTCTGCAAAGATAATCAGAACAGAAGATTCAGCTGTCTACATAATGATAGTGTGCATGAAAATATAACTCACAGCTCTTTGCAGAAGGCCCTGGCCAAGCTTTCTGATGCTCACACTCTCTGGTGTGATGCCAGCATATGCCTCCCTGGTTCTGTGGTCACAATTAAACCTGAATAAAACCTGGTTTCAGATCAGCCCAGCTCTGGCTATTGTGTGCATTTGGGGAGTGAACCAGAGGATAGAAAACCTCTCTTTCCCTCTCTCTTTCTCTGTGCCTCTATGTAACTCTCTGCCTTTCAAATAAATAAATAAATCTTAAAAGAGAGAGAGGGAGAGAGAGAGAGAGATTTTTTCCATCTTTTAGCTAAAAGATAATATCTCATTAGATTTTTAAAAGAATTTTTTCCAAATAAAAATTTCAAGCTAAATTCTCTTCCCTAGGCCCTCAAATGTTTTTTAAATAAATCATATATATTTTTAACATTTTTTTCTCTTGATTATACATGGTGTAGTTCAAGTCCCCAGTAATTTGGAGTTGGTTTAATATGATCTGATGGCATTATTTGCTCCCTTCAACCTTTCTTTTATGGTTAATTACTGTGAAGTAATTATAATTTCATAGATTGAGATTTTCTGATTTGTTTTCCAAGCCACTTGGCAAATTGATATAACCTACTTGGTTACATACTTAATATTTTAAAATATTTTCTTGGGGCTGGTGCTGTGGTGCAGCAAGTAAAGCTGCGACCTGTGGTGCCAGCATGCCATATCTCATATGGGTGCTGGTTCGCGTCCTGGCTGCTCCACTTCCAATCCAGCTCTCTGCTAATACTCATGGAAGGCAACAGATGATGCCCCAAATCCTTGCATCCCTGCACCCACGTGGAAGACCCAGAAGAAACTCTGGTTCCTAGCTTGAGGCCAGCAGTATTAAGAGGAAAAACAGGTAATAGAGATGATTTCCTAAGACCATTGCATTATCCTTGCCTATTTCTACCTTACTGCCCCACAATGCAATAATTCCAAGCGTTTTCCTAACCATTTCCAGCGGACTCCTCCACACACATCCTCTTGAGCCTCTGTGTTAAAATCTAGCCCTGAATAAAACCAGCTACACCTGCAACCAGGGCTCAATGAACTTTCAAATCAACACCTTCAATCTACCCCGACATCCAAGTGATATTTCCGTGCTGACTTAGTCCTTGCAAGCCTGTCCATTCCAGCTGGACTCCCAGGCTGAATCTCCACTAAATGACAGGCTGATGAGACCCCAGGTCTCCAACCCATTCTGTGCAGACCTCCAGGCCCCACCTTCTGGCCTCACCATATTTATCATTTACCTGAGATTCTTCCCCTCCTCTGAGAGTTGTGCAAAGGCCAGCCGAGCTGTGGTGGTCCTCCTTCCTCCTCTATCCTCCTAAATATGTGTCATGCTGAATGTTCTACTCTGACTCCTTGCTAGGTACTTGGGCACCAATTCTAGTTCAAAAAGTTTTCAACCATGATCCACAGTGAAAAAAACAAAAAAAAATTTGTATGACAAGTACATACAAAGTTCTCCCTAGACAGTACTTACTTTCTTGCCATGTGGCAATGCAATGTAATATTTCCTTTTACCTTCTATTTAAAAAACTCAGCCACCAAATTGATTTCGCTAAACACTAACGGGTCAAGATCCTCAGTCTGAAAACCCTTCATTTAGAGAGCACCCCCCCCCCAAGACTCTCAGCATTGTATTTATCAAATTCAAGTTAGATCATACGAAGGCATATCTAGAACAACCACCACCTTGTTTCCTGACTCTCCTAAGGAAGGGCAAGAGACCCCAGGATGTAAAAGATGTACTTTCAGCACAATTTTGTTGGTAATGGTGGAGATCCACTTAAAGCCTTGTAGAAAATCCTCACAATTTGTAATTGTATTACAGAACACAGGGGAAGGCATTGTGCTACAGCAGAGTAAGTCCTTAAGTCACCACCTGGATGCCCACATCCCACACTAGAGTGCCTGAGACTGAGTCCCGCCTCTGCTTCTGACCCAGCTTCCTGCTAATGCACACCCTGGGATGCAGCTGATGATGGCTCAAGTACTTGGGTCTCTGTCACCCCCACGGGGAATCTGGAAACCTGGACGGAGTTCCTGGCTCCTGGATTTGATCTGGCCCAGTTCTGGATGTTGTAGGTATTTGAGGAGCAAACCAAGGAATGGAAGATCAATCTCTCTCTCTGTCCCTGCCCACCACCTTATTATACCTTTCAAAAAATTAAAATAAATAAATTTGAAAAAATGGTATATATGTTAGGCTTTTAAAAAATTTATAAAGAACATGATTGAGCCCTTGTCTCTCCTGCCACTGATCATTGGCAGGAAAATTATTCAATCCCTCTGAACCGAGGGGCCTTGGTCTAGAGAATGATATACAAATCTTATGATTCATTCACTCATTCATTTGTTCATCATTCAACAACTACTTCATTAAGTATGTGCCAGGCAGGTAGAGGGCTGGTTCTTTCTGCTCATGTGTCAATTTAAGCTGGGAGGTCCAACATTATAAATTTATTACATGTTACATCTGATCATATACAAGGGTTCTCCTTCCATCAAATTCATGCTTCATCAGGCCCACAGGGAAATGAGCTGCTTCATATAAGCACATTACCCAGAAAAATTATGCTAATTTATAAAAACCGTGTAATAAAAAATCTCTCTAAGATGTTTAGAGACCATACTATACTTAATTGCACTAATGGTTCAATTAATTAACTCTAAGAGCAAGGAGCCTAATTTTATTTAAATTTTATGAATTCTTACTCAAGTTTAATTTTAAATGTCCAAAATGTAATTTTTGCTCTAATTGCCTCTATTTTTCTTTCTTCCCCAGTTTTTAACTCTTTTAGTTTAACTGTCACAACACCAGGTAAGTGAGTGCACTGAGCAGTAACAGTATTACTAAAAGTCCTTCCTGCACCAGCAGGGGTAGCAATGACTTAACTGAACACAAGAGTGATGGTGAACTACATGAACTATCACACACAATCCAAATAAAATGTGCTCCCAAATCCTCAATTCAGCACATTCCCCAAAATGCCCACAGTACTCTGACACCTGACAGTCTGGTACATGGCAAGTCCCAGCCCCTACCTGCAGCAAAACCAAGGTTTCTTAGACTGCACAGTGACAGGAAGTGGCCCAGAGATAGGTACAAGCTGGTTGGATCATTCAGATTCACCTCTACCTGAACTTCAGTCTCATTACGCCCTCACTAGGATACACTAATGTAGTAACATATGGGTGCCAGTTCGAGTCCCAGCTGCTCTACTTCCAATCCAGCTCTCTACTAATGTGCCTGGGAAAGCAGCAGAAGATGGCCCAAGTCCTTGAACCCCTGCACCCACATAGGAGACCTGGAAGAAGCTCCTGGCTGCTGGCTTCAGATTGGCCTAGCCTCAGCCATTGCAGGCATTTGGGGAGTGAACCAGCAGATGGAAGACCTCTTTCTCTCTGGCTCTCTGTAAGTCTGCCTTTAAAATAATAAATAAAAAAAGAAAGAGATAATGAATAAAACTGTAGTATCGTTCCTGGTACATGGCTAATTCTAAAAATTAGAACAAGGATGATGTATATACAAAGATTATACATACAGTTATACAAAGACAGTGGTGATGATCATGATGACCATACTGTAGTGAATACAAGAACTCAAAGGCTATAATCCCTCAGAGTTGAGGGATATAATGCTTTTTAATTCCATAATAAACGTTCCTGTTAAACAACTGTGTTTTTTAAGTTCCTTTGACTTGGTGTTAGTTTCCAAACTTTTTCCTGATTCTCTAATGAAATCTGGTGGAAATGACTTAAATTTTTTCTAATTTGAACAGAGAAGTAATACAAACAGGAGGATCAAGGCAGAAAAAAAATGGCAAAAACTCAGAAAATGTTTTCATATTCCCAGGATCCAGAGATGTAACGAATTGCAAGGAAGACATCACTCAACACTGTCAACTGATTCCAAGAGTTGTGACTCCCTCCTTCTTAACTCTATGGTCTCCTTTCCATCTTGCATCCCCTAGAGTTCTTTGCCCAGGGTTAATCCTAATTTCTATTAATTTTCCTGTTTCATGCCTCTTGGTCTCTGTGTAACTAAAGGTTTTGGCAGCAGGGATAAAAGTAGGGATGGGAAGAACATGCTGCCAACCTCTTCTCCGCTTGGATTACAGTGGCTCCCTCACTCCTCAAAGCGTACCAGCATTTGGAGTGGCTACACAGACTTACAACACCCCTAGGAGCATTAACAACCCTCCATGCTGCTTGTCCAATGACCCAGAAAAGGAGAGATGTGTGTCTATATATAAATCTCACATACTTATTCTATTGTATATAAAAAGTATTTCTTTATGCTACTATATTATAGATAATATATATATACATGTAATGGTGCCCAATGTTACTATATTATAGATAATATATATATGTATGTATGTGTGTGTGTATATATATATATATATATATATATATATACATGTAATGGTGCCCAATGTTTTGAGAAGAAGAAGTGACATTTACTACTATTCCATTTCTAGAAGCAGATTGAAAATATCCACTTCCGGGGAAAGTTGCCAAAATAGAACCCGCAAAATGCAAACAGTGAGCAGGAATTCATCACAGTCTCTGAGGACAAGCTGTCAGCATCCAAGGGCTTAAGATATTAAGGCTTCCATTCAGGGACAGAAACTGGAAGGATCATTGGCAGCACCATGAGCTTTCAGAGTAAGAGAATTTTTTTTTCTTTGTCGATTGTGAATGTAGCCTGGAGTATCCCTGAAAGTAATGGTTCTTGGACGATGTAGTACATTTTTGTTGAAGCATTTGATCACGGGAGATTGTAAGATTATACCAAAAATGGGATTATGTCTGAATTATTCTTTCCCTCTGCTAGAAGAAAATTTGTGAAAAGAACTTACTCATCTGACTTGGTCAGGTGCTCCAAGGACCACAATTTGGGGAGGAGTGTCTCACACCCGGCATTATTCAAGGATGAATAACTGGCTTTGACCCTTGTGAGGTGACTACCTTATCTTGGTCATTTGGAGTCAGATCATGTGTTATGGTCTGAATAGGATTTAGCTCCCCAAACTCATGCAGAGATTTAGCCTCAAAGTCTTACGTTAACAGTTAATGGGTTAATAGTGGGTGGATTTACAGAGCTGAGGCTTGATCCAACAATGGTGTCTAAATGTGAAGTCTTTGGAAAGTGGTAAGATTGGACAAAGGAGCTGGAGTGTAGCCCCGTAAGTGGATCATGCTGGCTCTGTAAGGAAGAGAGCACATAAAGGACAGACAAGAGCATCCATCCCTCTGCACCTGTTCTACCACCACACACCAGACTCATGGGGCTGCCTGACCTTGGACTTCTCCAAACTATGAGCTGAAGTAAGCTTTCTTCCTTGCCAAGAAGCTCCTATCATTAGTTACAGTAATGAAGAACTAATTAATAGACCACGTTTGAGAGTATCTCAAATAGATAAAAGAACCCCCAAACCTAACAAGAAAATAAACAACCCAAAATTCTAAGAAATGGACAAAATATTGGAAAAGACTTTTCTTAGAGAAGATATAGAGCTAGGAAACAAGTACATTTATCTTAAAATTACATTAAGATTCTACAGCACTTATTAACATGGCCAAAATTAAGACTTACCATACCAAGTATTGACAAAGATAGGGATCAACCGAAACTTTCACACATTGCTAGTAGGAATGTAAAATGATACAACTACTTCAGAAAATTGGGATGTTTCTTAAGAGTGAAATATTTATCACATATGATCAGGCCATTCTACTTCAAGGAATTTACCCTGGAGAAATGAAAGCATATGTCCATACCAAAACTTACACATAGGGGCCAGCGCTGTGGTGCAGTGGGTTAATGCCCTGGCCTGGAGCGCTGGCAGTCCATATGGGTGCCGGTTCTAGTCCCGGCTGCTCCACTTCCAATCCAGCTCTCTGCTATGGCCTGCGATAGCAGTAGAAGATGGCCCAAATCCTTGGGCTCCTGCACCCATGTGGGAGACCTGGAGGAAGCTCCTGGCTCCTGGCTTCAGATTGGCACAGCTCCGGCCATTGCGGCCATCTGGGGAGTAAACCAGCAGATGGAAGACCTCTCTCTGTATCTCTACCTCTCTCTCTGTAACTCTGTCTTTCAAAAAAATAAAATGAATCTTTTTTAAAAAACTTACATACAGTGGTCATAGCAGCTTTATTTGTAACAGCCCCGAACCGGAAACAATCCAGAAGCCTTTCTGCCCATTAACTGGTGAGTGAGTTGTGGCCCATGCATACACAGAATGGTATGTAGGAATAAACCGCTGGCACACACGACAACGTGGATGGATCTCAAGAAACTGTATTGAGGGGGAAGCCGGACAGAAAGGTGTGCACACGGTGCCACTCTACTTGTAGAAAGTGCAAACGAATCTACACTGACAGAAAGCAGATCAGCGGCTGCCCGGGTGAGTGTGAGGGCAAGAGGGAGGGATTGCAAAGAGGGATGAGGGAATTGTTGGCTGTGTTCCTAATCTTGATTTGGTGGTGATTTCTCTGGTGATATTTAAGTGCAAACTCATCAAATTGTGTACTTTAAGTATGTGCCATTTACTGTATGTCAATGATACTGGGGTAAAGCTCTTAAAGATGATGTATCTCCAATTTCCTCTTAAAAATTTATTTTTTGTGATGTGAATGGAAGGGGAGAGGGAGCAGGAAAGGGGAGGGTTGCGGGTGGGAGGGAAGTTATGGGAGGGGGGAAGCCATTGTAATCCATAAGCTGTACTTTGGAAATTTATATTCATTAAATAAAAGTTTAATAAAAAAATTTATTTTTGGGGGCTGGTGCCATGGCGCAGTAGGTTAATCCTCTGCCTGCAGTGTTGGCATCCCATATGGGTGCTGGTTCTAGTCCCAGCTGCTCCTCTTCTAATCCAGCTCTCTGCTATGGCCTGGGAAAGCAGTAGAAAATGGCCCAAGTTCTTGGGCCCCTGCACTGGCATGAGAGAGAACAAGAGGAAACGCCTGGCTCCTGGCTTCGGATCAGCCAAGCTTCGGCCATGGCAGCCATTTGGGGAGTGAATCAATGGAAGGAAGACCTTTCTCTGTCTCTCCCTCTCACTGTCTGTAACTCTACCTCTCAAATAAATAAATATTTTTTAAAAATTTATTTTTTAGGCCTAACTTATAAAGTACTCACTCTTAACCAATCCTATGAAGAGGCCCACAGCCACTCCAACAGACAGGGAGAGTGTAAAGGAGTGGACGCAGCAGAAGTCTTAACTGAGGATGACCGCAATTGTTACACATTGTGTGAAAACATATGCCCATTTGAGTGCACAGCTAGGGCTCCTCTCAAGGCCTTGGAAGGAGCCTGTGATGGGAGATGACAAGCTACTCCCAGGGGGAGCTGGGGAGGAGGGCGGAGGGAGGAGGGGGGAGTGTGTGGATCCAGCAGGGGAGTGGCTCGGAGCTGTGGTTTCCCACTGATGTGAGCAATGAGAATCTTCATTTCTAATCCCAGTTCTTTTCCCCGCACAGAAGGGAAAGTTTTAAGCAGAGACTGGAAACGTGCGCAGATGGGAACAGCATTTAACAGGGAGGGAACAAACACACATTCGCACATGAGTGTGGTCCACTCTCCCCCCAACACAGAAATGCCCGTGACGAGTGGGCCAGAGGGTTGCCCGTGAACAAGGAGAAAAAAAAAAACAAAACAAAACACCAAAACCAAAAACGAGAACAGTACCTCTGAGGAGCATGGTGGTTGGTGTAAAAGGGACCTCTCCCCTACTCTCCACCTCTTTTTTTGAGGTAGAGGGTGGCATTCCACTCAGAAAGACAAATGGGGTGGGGTCTGAGCATGCGCCCTGGTTCTGGAAGCAACAGATGCATCCTGGGAAGGTGGGTGCATCAAGTCCACGGTTAAAGAAACAAACTTTACTTTGCAAGGACACAAAATTCCTGCTCACCTAAAGTTTTACCACCTGCATAGTTACACCATATCACTAACAGAAATCGAAAAGAAAAACAAAGTCTCTAGTGCTTGAATAGCATTTAAATTAATTATTTCTCTTTAATAGTTTTTAGGGATGCTTTGTAGAGCCACCCACTTAAATAACCTGTGAATATCCTAAACTTGCATTTCCTACCTCGATGATGGATAGGTAATCAGCACTAGTGGGATAGGGTGAGAAATGTTTTTTCCTTCAGTTCCACTGACTCTACCTGCATTTCTTCCATATCGAAGGGAACAAATAAAGCCCTTACAAAACAGGTAAATTGATTATCTCAGAATGATTTGGGGCATCACAGTGGGACAAAAACTGGTTGAATTACTGCAGGGTGACAACCAACCACATCCAACCCTTCATCTTGTTTCATCCTTCAAATCACAACCCAAAATCCTAACAACAATAAAACAGGGACACACGAGGCCGGCGCTGTGGTGTAGCGGGTAAAGCCACTGCCTGCAGTGCCAGCATCCCATATGGATGCCAGTTCAAGTCCAGCAGCTCCATTTCCGATCTAGCTCCCTGCTAGTGTGCCTGGGAAAGTTTTTGGGCCCCTGCCACCCACATGGGAGACCCAGATAGGGCTCCTGCCTCCTGGCTTTGGCCTGGCTCAGCCCTGGCAGTTGCAGCCATTTTGGAAGTGATGAAAGAGCTCTCTCTCTCCCTGTAACTCTGACTTTCAAATAAACAAACAAATATTTTTGAAAAATAAAAATAAAAACAAGTCTTAAAAACAAAACAACAGGGAGGGCCGGCACTGTCGCGTATCAGGTTAATGGCCTGAAGTGCTGGCATCCCATATGGGCACTGGTACGAGACCCGGCTGCTCCTCTTCTGATCCAGCTCTCTGCTATGGCTTGGGATAGCAGTGGAAGATGGCACAAGTCCTTGGGCCCCTGCACCTGCACAGGAGACCCAGAAGAAGCTCCTGGCTCTTGGCTTTGGATCGGCGCAGCTCTGGCCGTTGTGGCCAATTGGGGAGTGAACCATTGGATGGAAGACCTCTCTCTCTCTCTCTCTCTCTCTCTCTCTCTCTCTCTCTTTGCCCCTCTCTCTGTGTAACTCTTTCAAATAAATAAATAAATCTTCAAAAAAAAAAAAACAGGGACACAGTTTGGATTTACAGTGATGGTTGTTTTATGGATGAACATTTTTATTGACAATATTGTAAGTGTAAGAAGATACTTTAACAGACGTAAAAGGAAACATTAGATGTGAGCTATGTACTCTAAATAGAATGCTTGGCAGCCAGCCCTTTTGGTTTGAAAACAACTCCTTTATGTTTGTACAACACTGTGTTTTCATTGGAACTTTACCACATTCTTTGGAGTAAGCAGAAAGATATTACAGAAAGGGAAACTGAGGCACAGAGTGGGACCGTGGCTGGTCCTCAGGAAGGCCAGGCTGGATTCCCAGAGCATGTTACCTTTCTGTTGTGGGGTCCCTGCTGTGCTGCCAGCTGTGTTGGTACAGCTGGGTCCCACACTGGCCTAGAAGCCTTTTCAGGGCTGTCCTTGGGAGCCAGGCCCAGTGCCAGCAACCCTGTGTCCATTTTTAGCAAATTTATCAAAGTATAAGTGACTCTGAAATAATAAAAAATATGTGTACTGGGGCTAGCACTGTGGTGTAGTGGGTAAAGCTACCGCCTGCAGTGCCAGGTGGGCACCAGTTGTCCTACTTCCCATCCAGCTCTCCGCTATGGCCTGGGAAAGCAGTAGAAGATGGCCCAAGTTCTTGGCCACTGCACTCACATGGGAGACCCAGAAGAAGCTCCTGGCTCCTGGTTTTGGATCAGACCAGCTCCAACCATTGCGGCCACTTGGGGAGTGAACCAGCAGAGGGAAGACCTCTCTCTCTCTCTGCCTCTCCTTCTCTCTCTGTGTAACTCTGACTTTCAAATAAATAAGTAAATAAATAAATAAATAAATCTTTTTTAAAAAAGAAATATGTGTGTTGATCTCTGCCCCTGGTTCCAGACTTAAAGCTGCTTAAATTCCTTGTAGATAGGGTTACCAGGAGACTCTTTCTCTAATGTTAGGTCTCAGGTTCTTAAATCCCTTGGAATATATTTCAGGTGATAGGAACATCTTGTCTTTTTTTTTTTAAGATTTATTTTATTTATTTGAAAGACAGTTACAGAGAGAGGTAGAGACAGAAAGAGAGAGGTCTTCCATCCACTGGTTCACTCCTCAAGTGGTCACAACGACAGGAGCTGGGCAGGTCTGAAGCCAGGAGCTTATTCTGGGTTTCCCCAAGGGTGCAGGGTCCCAAGGACTTGGATCATCCTCCACTCCTTCCAGGGAGCTGGATTAGAAGTGGAGCAGCCAAGACTCAAACCGGTACTCATATGAGATGCTGGCACTGCCGGCCAGGGCTTTAACCCACTATGCCAAGGCTCAGGCTCCAGAGCATCTTGTCTTTTAATGAGGTCACTCTTGCAGGGCTCCTGGAGAGCCTCGGGATGGGGCTGATGGCCAGGAGAACCAGCCTGGTGATTACTACCTCATGACCTCTGGGAAAGGGAGAGGGGCTGAGGTTTGAGTTGACCTCCAATGGCCAGTGGCAAAATCAAGCATGCCTACATAATGAAGTCTCTATAAATACCCACAGGACGGGGCTGGAGAGCTTCCAGCCTGCTGCACATGTGGAGAGCAGAGCACCTGAAGACAGCTTGGGAGCCCAAGGCTCCTGCCTCCATGCCTTGACATTGCCCCTTCATCCAGCTGTTCATCTGTAACCCCCAGTGTGCCCCTTATTAATATGATCATCTGGTAAGTGAGCTTCCCCAGGTTCTGTAAGCTGTCCAAGCAAACCAGTCAAATCCAAGGCAGGGATCAGAAGATTTATAGGTCAGAATTAGAGGTGACAGCTTACTACTTGCAGTTGGCACCTGAAGTCGGGCGCTATCTTATGGGACCCGGCTCTTAAGCTGTGGGACCTGACTCCAACTCCAGGCAAGAGGCGGCAGAATGGAGCTAAGGTTTAGGGTACTCTGTTGGTATCCACTGAAGAACTGCTTGGTGTGTGAGGAAAATCCTCCACACCTCTGGGTCAGAAATGAAGTACTGTGTTGAGTGTGTGGATTCTTCTGTTTGTTATAGAGACATGCCATAAAGTGCATATACTTAAAATTTGTTAAGACTAATGAATACATGTCCAATAAAACACTATCACAATCAAGATATTGGAAATATGGAACATATATATCACTCTCAAAAGTCTCCAAAAACATTTGTAAATGAACAAAAATAAAATCTTCAGACTCCCAGACTGGTGCTGCTTTTCTTGTCCTTTGAGAAAGTCTATGTTTTTGTACATTGTCTGAACCTGATGTCCGTACATGGAAAAAAATCCATAACATTTTTTTTTCTTCTTTTTTTTTTTTTTAAATTTTTTTTGACAGGCAGAGTGGACAGTAGAGGGAGACAGAGAGAAAGGTCTTCCTTTTGCTGTTGGTTCACCCTCCAATGGCCGCCGCGGTAGGCACGCTGTGGCCGGCGCACCGCGCTGATCCGATGGCAGGAGCCAGGTGCTTCTCCTGGTCTCCCATGGGGTGCAGGGCCCAAGAACTTGGGCCATCCTCCACTGCACTCCCTGGCCACAGCAGAGAGCTGGCCTGGAAGAGGGGCAACCAGGACAGGATCGGTGCCCTGACCGGGACTAGAACCCGGTGTGCCGGCGCCGCAAGGAAAAATCCATAACATTTTACCCATAGAAGCCCTATGCATGTACTGTGTTGATACTATGCATGCACTCTGCCTGTGGAAATGGGACCATCCAGGCTGCTTCCTGGTGGAATTCCCAGTCCTTCCAGATACCAGGCCCTGGTCCTGCTCTTGTGTACTGATACACACTCAGGTTTGTTGTGTCTTTATAATAGCTTGCCTTTCTGCTTTCTCTGCTCCAGCTTTGCACTGTACTTGATGTACAGTCTAAGCAGTACACTTGCCACTGCTTGTCAGCTTCTTTCTGTTTAGCACCTGGGCTCCTAAACCAGATTGCTTGGGTTCAAATCCCAACTCCACTTCTTCTAACCTGTAGGGGCAGTTTACCCCTTTGCACAGTGCCTGGTGATCTGAAAGTCAATTCTTGATAAATGTTGCATATTGCCTGCTTTAAAAAGTATCTTAGACTGGGTAATGTACAGATGACAGAAATTTATCACTCAGTTCTGGAGGCTGGAAAGTTCAAAATCAGGGTGCCAGCAGATTCGGTGTCTGGTGAGGGCTTGCTTGCTTCAAAGATGGTGCCTTACTACATCCTCAACTGGCAGGAGGAACAAGGCAGCTCCTTCCAACCTCTTATAAGGGCATGAATCCCATCCATGAGGGCAGATTCCTCATGATGTAATCACTCCCTCAAAGGCCCCTTTCTTAATACTATCATTATGTTCCAACGTAAGAACGTTGAGGGATGGGGCCAGCACTGTGACATAGCAGGTTGAGTAATACCTGCAGCACTGGCATCCCATATGGGCACCAGTTTGAGTACAGGCTGCTCCACTTCCAATCCCTGCTAATGTGCCTGGGAAAGCATCAGAAGATGGCTCAAGTCCTTGGGCCCCTGCCAACCATGTAGGAGATCCAGAAGAAGCTCCTGGCTCCTGGCTTCGGCCTGGCCAGCCCCAGCCCTTTCGGCCATTTGGGGAGTGAACTAATGGATGGAAGGTTCTGTTTTTTCTTTTCTTTCTCTGTAACTGGCTTTCAAATAAATACATAAATCTTTAATATTGAGGGACACTAATATTCAGCAGTAGCAAATATTTTATCTGCAAACTACCTCTGCTACTATCCAGTCCACCTAGCACAAATGGTTAACATTCAGGCCTCACAGGATCTCCCCTTCCCCATCTCTAGTTTTTAAATCCATAGCTTTGGGGGCTGGAATTGTGGTATATCAAGTAAAGCCACCACTTGCCAGGAAGACATCCCATTTGGGAGCCGGTTCATGTCCTGGCTGCTCCACTTCCAATCCAGCTCCCTGCTAATAGCCTGAGAAAACAGTGGAAGATGGCCCAAGTGTTTGGACCCCTGCCACTCACATGGGAGGCCCGAGGGAGCTCCTGGCTCCTGGCTCAGCCCTGGCCATTGCAGCCATCTGGGGCATGAATCAGAGATGGGTGATCTCTCTCTCCCTCTCCCTCTCCTCCCTCTTTCCCTCTCTCTACTTCTCTGTGATGCTGACTTTCAAATAAATAAATAAATAAATCTTTAAAAAAGTTTTTTTAAAAAATCTGTATCTTTTAAAAGACTAATCCATTAAAAACAATTCCAACCAATAATATAATAGTCTAATTTGGAAAAATTACTAAAATCACTTTCACTTCTGCATTTCCTTCTGGAACTGAATACTATTTTTAGCATTAATCCACATTAAAGGTGGCTTTGTGGAGTTTTTTTCCTAGCAAATACACAGATATAGAACATATCTATTCTTACTTAAAGCAGACAATCAACATCTTACATTCAGTATTCTTTAAAGAGTTAGCTGCTTTCAATAATGTTGCCTCGTGACACATAGAATTAAGATGCTGTTTGGTGTAATCCCTCTGGCGTGCAGTGGCTGACGAAGACACATTCACAGAGTCACATCACATGCTGTAAACAGTTCTCACACTTGTCGTTCCTTACTGAGCCTCCCCTGCTGTTAGGACAAAGACACTGCCTCTTCTCGTTACACCTCCCTCCCCTGATCAAATTCTCCCAAAGCAGGCAGGCATTTGGTTCTACAGTTAATACTGCTTGGAATACCAGCAACCCATATTGGAGGGCCTGGATCCCAGTCCCATCTCTGCTCCTAACTCAGCTTCCTGAAATGCATATCCTGGGATACAGCAGGTGATGGCTCAAGTACTCAGGTCCTTGCTACCCACATGGGAGACCCAGATTGAGTTCTGGGCTCCTGGCTGTTGTGGCCATCTGGGGAGTGAACCAGCAGATAGAAGTCTTTCTCTTTCTCTCTCTCTCTGTCAGCCTTTCAAATAAAATGAAAAACATTTTAAATATTCTAAAAATTTTCTATATTTGATTTCCATTTTCTTTCCTCTGTCTTCTGAATCTGCTCCAATCAGTTTTTTTTCTCACTGCTTCATCAAAACTGTACTGATCAAAATCACTAATGATGGGGCTGGCACTGTGGTGTAGCAGGTTAAGCCACACTTAAGTCTGCAGCACTGGTATCCCATACATGCACTGTTTCGAGTCCCAGCTGCTCCATTTCCCATCCAGCCCCCTACCAATGCACCTGGGAAAGACCAAGTGTTTGGGCTCCTGTACCCACATAGGAGACCCAGAAAAATCTCCTGGCTCCTGGCTTTGGCCTGGCCCAGCTCCAGCCATTGTGGCCATTTGGAAAGTGAACCAGCAGATGGAAGCTTTCTTTCTCTCCTTCTCTATCTCTGTAACTCTGCCTTTCAAATAAATAAATAAAATATTTTTTAAGAATCACCAACGACTTCTACACAGTAAAATGCAAAGGACCAGTCTCAGCTCTTACCTTTTTCCACCTGTCAGTAGCATTTGCTGTATTTGTTGGTTCCTTCTTCCTGAAACACGTTTTACTTGCTACCTCCAAGTGAAGCTCCACCCTTCCTTGTTCTCCCCAGTCCTCAGTGGCCATTCCTTCTCTTATTTGTTGAGTTTCCATTTATTTTCCCAATCTTGAAAATTTGCAGCACCTGGGTCTCATTTCGCAGCCTTCTTCTCTATCTGCAGTCACTTACTCCTTGGTGTTCTCAAACAGCACATGACTTTAAATACCACCTACAGTCCACCACCTCCCACGTCCACATATCCAGCTATCTTTGTCCACTTCTTCTATTAAAAAACACCACAGCGGCCGGTGCCATGTTGTAGTGGGTAAAGCCGCCGCCTGCAGTGCTGGCATCCCATATGGGCACTGGTTTGAGTCCTGGATGCTCACTTCTGATCCAGCTTTCTGCTGTGGCCTGGGAAGGCAGTGGAAGATGGCCCAAGTGCCTGGGGCCCTGCACCCGCGTGGGAGACCCGGAGGAAGCTCCTGGCTCCTGGCCTGGGTTCGCCTCAGTTCTGGCCATTGCAGCCATTTGTTGAGTGAACCAGCAGATACAAGACGTCTCTCTCTCTTTGCCTCTGCTTCTCTGTAAATCTGCCTTTCAAATAAATAAATTAAAAAAAACACACACACACCACAGATTGACACTGATAGTCAAGATACGGAGCATTTTCACAGTTCCATCAGCACAGGCCGCCTCATACTGCCCTTTTACAGCCACATCCGCTTCCTTCCAACCTCAGCTCCACTAACCTGTTCTCCATCCCCACAGTTTTTTTTTAATTGCAGGAATATTATATGATAGAATTATACAGGATTAATCTTTTAGTGTTGTCTTTTTCAAAAGTTGGTTTACCTGAAAGGCAAAAAGAGAGATCTTCCATTTGACTGTTCACTTTCTAAATGCCCCTGAAATCCAAGGCTAATCCAGGCCAAAACCAGGAGCCCAGAACTCACTAATCTAGACCTCTCCAAGTACTTGAGCACCTGCTGCCTCCCAGGGTGTGTATCGGCAGGAAGATGGATCAGAAGCAGAGGGTAAACTCACATCCACAGTCAAATGAGATGTGAGTATCTTAACTACTAGGCCAAATGCATGCCCTGGGATTCCATTTTGTACACTATATCTGTAATACAGGCATTCAATACGTACTTGTTGAATGAATGAACTCCTAACTCTTTCACATAACCATTAGGGTCCTCCAAAAACATGCTCACCTTTCGATCCTCATCTATCATTTTCATGACCGCCATCCCACTCCCACCAAACACCTTGGCATTTACGGCAAGACTGCCTACTCTGGTTTTTTTTCTTCCATATTTGCTGTTTTGAGCAGTGGTTCTTTAATATGTATCAGAATTGTCTGGATGACTGAGTTTATGAAAACACAGATTACTGGGCTCCCACCCCCAGAGTTTTTGATTCAGTAGGTCCAGGGCAGGGCCAGAGAATTTGTGTTTCTGTTAGTTTCCTGGTGATGTTGATGCTGCCGGTTCACAAACCACACTTTGAAAATCACGGCCTTAGAACACTGCATTATTTCCCTCCTTCCTTCATCTGCCTGACTTTGTGACCACCAGTCCTTAGCTCACCCAGAACAAGGTGTTCCATAGCATTCTCTGCTTACCCTGTCACTGCACTATGACATGGCATGGCACTGCGATGCTCTCAATGTTCTCACCCACCACAGTGTATCCTAGGCACCGAGCACAGGTGACACAGAGGAGGCATCCACTTTGTGTGATGACAGTGAGCTCCTGAATTCTGACACTTAAAAAGACCCAACGGAAACAACACTAGTACAGTCACAGGATATCTAGAAGGAATTGCTCCAATGTGTTAGCAGTAAAAAATGAAAACATAAAAGCAGATTTCTGTATTGACAGGTTTAAGAAAAACATACAACAAAGTCTTCTAGCGGAAGCGTTTCTGGAAGTTTCCGTGTTGATTGCAACGCTTTTCACCTGAAACACCTCACTGAAATACTGGCTGACTACAAAGGTCAAGAATGCAAGTTGACAAGAAACCTCACCTCTCAAAATCTGTGTTTTGTTTTTCCAGAAGTATATTCATTGTTTTCAGACCAAACACCTCAATCACAAGACTAATGCAGCCAGGATTTTGAAGCTCTTCAGAGGACCCCGAGAGCCGGCCAGCCGTTGCCATCTGATTGGACTGGCTTGCACCACAGACCACTGTCTGTACTTCAAAAGCCTCAGTTCTCTGGAAACCTAGGGCTGCTGCAAACTCATTTGGCAGCAAAACCTGAGCTTAACAGATGTATGGATGTTGCTAGGCTTCATCTAGGATTAATATGTGTGTATTTTTGTATGAAAATTAATGTTTGATTACAAGATGCTGCTCCAATCTTACTCCAGTGTAACAGATTATATGGTGTTATATTATATTTTTGCCTAAAATTCCAAGAATTCTGAGTTCTGCCACACATCTGGTAAGAAAGGATAAAAGACTATGTGCTTGTGTTGAGTGAAATACCAACTTCTCTTAACCTCTTTTTGTCTAGTGTACTCCAAACATTCATCCAAATTATGCACTCTATTGCTTTATTGTTTTGTATTTGAAAATTTGTCTTATGAAAGTTTTCTTCACTTTATTTTAATATCAGTTAAATGCATTGGCAACTCAATGTTCCTATTCATATATGACTTTCTTTTTAAATCAGTTTATGGGAAATTCTATACTTTGGGATCCTGTGGCTCACTTCCATCAGATGAATCACCATCACACTCACATGAATCATCCCCAGAACAATTGAAAGTATAGAACTAAAAAATACATCTGGTGGGAAATATGACTTTGGACTGCATTTCAAAGACTATATGTCACATTTACAAGCCACCAACATTTGGCAGTCTCAAGTGGTCACTGTAGAATGTTTGGAGTTTAAGGTGAAAAGGGAATAATGACAAACAGGCATTACTATTGTATGGAGCAAAGAAATATCTAAAATATTCTTAGGAGTGACGAGGAAATACACGGGATTTTTAAAGAAAATGCTACAGAGAAGCTTTAACATTGGGGTAGAGAGCCACATGTTGTTAGATGGTGTATTTGATTTGAAAACAGAGAAGTAATTCAGGTGAGCTTAAACTGAAAGGGGTTTATTTGAAGAAAGAGGAAGAGGTTCCTTATACCCAAGAACAGACAGGGCAGCAGAGCCACGGCAGAGGTAAGGCGGCGCCGGAGAAGCCCCAGGACTCTGGGCAGCTGCTCCACCACTCTCTTCTGGCCACATGGCTTAATTCTGCTTCTGTCTGTGCATCTCCTGATAGCTGTCCCCGTCCTTTCTCTGTCTTGTCTGCAGGGATGAAGTGTGCCTCCCTGTTTTGGCCTTGTATCATTCACTTTTTGGACAAGAGACAAACTCAGGGTATTTAATTGCAAAGTTCTAGGAGAAAGAATCTGACTGGATCATTTTGAATTGGTTTTCTGCCAAATAGGTATCTGGTTTTGAACAAAGGATAAGGATGCAGACTGGGCCTGGGGGCGGGGTGGGGGGGATCCACTGGCATGTCCATTACAGATGACAGATTCGACACTGTGGAGAGGCAATGTATCACACATGGTTGTTAGTACAGATCTGAAGCCAAAACATCTGTGTTTGACTTTTGACTTTACCACTTACTAGCTGCTTGACCTCAGGCAAGTTTTTCAATTTTCTATGCCTCAGTTTCCTCATTTGTAAAATGCGAATGGTAATAGAGTTGCTATATGGATTAAAGAAATTAACACAAATAAAGCCCTCAGTAAAAACTATATGTTTATTACTTCCATGGATATTAATTTCTCCTAAATCATCCTATATAATTAATGCAATCCTAGTCAAAATCACAACTCCTTTTTAACTTGACAAAGTTCAAAGTTACTATGGGCAAAATAATGTATCTCTGAAGAGGGCGCCAGGAATACAATGGGAGGAGCATTCAGACTGATGCAAGTTATTGGTAATGTTCTAGATTTTAGGTTGGGTAGGCTTCATATTATTATGTTTTCAAACCTCCTTTATACTGAAAAATTTTCTCATACAGATATCAAATGTACTCTAAAAAGACAATTCAAAAAAAAAAAAAAGGTTGGTTTATTTATTTGAGAGGCAGAGTTACATACGGAGAGAGAGACACAGAGACAAAGGTCTTCCATCCGCTGGTTCTCCCCAGATGGCAGCAACAGCCAGATATGAGCCAATCTGAAACCAGGAGCCAGGAGCTTCTTCTGGGTCTCCCACATGGGTGCAGGGGCCCTTCTACTGCTTTCCTAGGCCATAGCAGAGAGCTGGATCGGAAGTGGAGCACCCAGGACATGAACTGGTACCCATATGGGATGCCAACATTGCAGGCAGCAGCTTTACCCACTACACCACAGTGCCAGCCCCAAAAGAGACAATTCTTTTTTTTTTTTCTTTTTTTCTTTTTTACAGATTTATTTATTTATTTGAAAGTCAGAGTTATACAGAGAAGAGAGGCCACAACTGGCTGCAACGGCAGAAGCTGGGCCAATCCGAAGCCAGGAGCCAGGAGATTCTTCCGGGTCTCCCACGTGGGTGCAGGGGCCCAAGGACCTGAGCCATCCTCCTCTGCTTTCCCAGGCCACAGCAGAGAGCTGGATTGGAAGTGGAGCAGCCAGGTCTTGAACTGGTGCCCACATGGGATGTCGGCGCTTCAGGCCAGGGTTTTAACCCGCTGTGACACAGCGCCTTTCCCAAGAGACTATTCTTAAAGAAAACTACTAAGGAGGAAATTTCACCCCATCAGAAATTTTAAAATAATTTAAAGATACATTAATACAGTATCACTATCCAATAACAAAAACATCAATGGACTAAAAATTAAGTACATATGGCAACTTAGTATTTTATAAAGGTACCACTTTAAATCAGTAGGAAAGATAAATGATAGGAGGCAACAAGCAAGTTATTTAGAAAGCAAAACCACCATATTGGATTCTTCCCTTGCTCCTTATAAATAAACTTCAGAAAAGATTGAAAATATGTGTAGTAAAATGCTAGAATACACAAGCATGACATCAAAGCCAGAAAAGACTTACCTACATAAAAATAGAAAGCTTCCTCAGTAAATAAACATGATAGACTCTATTAAATGACGAAAGTAAAGAAACAAAACACAGAGCAAGCATTTACCCTAGCAGTTAAAATGCCCTTGTCCCTCATTAGAGTACTTGGTTTTGATTTCCAACTCCACGGCCCAATCCAGCTTCCCACCATGCAGACCTAGTGAGGCAATTGTGATGGCTCAAGTAATTGGGTTCCTGACACCCAGGTGCAATTCCTTGTTTCTGCTTAGCTATTCTGGGCAGAAGAGCAGTGAACCAGTGGATGGGAACTGTTTCTTTTAAATTTTTAAAAAAATAAATTAAAAAATTAAAAGCCAAGAAAAATATTTCAGGAAAAAAAAGTTAGTATTTCTAATACATGAAAAATACTTGTAGGGGCAGGCACTGTGGCACAGTGGGTTGGGCCACCATTTGGGCTACCTGCATCCCATGTAGGTGTGCCTGGTTCCAGTCTCAGCTACTCCACCCTTTCATCCAACTTCCCGCTAAGGTGACTTCGAGGCAGAATATGCTGATCAGTGTGTGTCTGGGATGGAGTTCCTGGCTCCTGACTCCAGTCGCCTAGCCTTGATGTTCTGAGGATTTGGGGAGTGAACCAGAGGATTAAAGATATCCCTGTCGCTCTGTTTTTCAAATGAATATATCTTTTCTTAAAGAAAAAAAAGGGGAGGGGGGGAGGGTTAGTGCTGTGGCATAGTGAGTAAAGCCGCTACCTGCAGTGCTGACGTCCCATACAGGCGCTGGTTCAAATCCTGGCTGCTCCACTTCCTATCCAGCTCTCCGCTGTGGCCTGGGAAAGCAGTAGAAGATGGCCCAATCCTTGGGCCCATGCACCCACATAGGAGACCCAGAGGAGGCTCCCGGCTCCTGGCTTCAGATTGGCCCAGCTTCAGCCTTTGCAGCCATTTGGAGAGTGAACCAGAGGATGGAAGTCTTTCTCTCTCTCTGCCTCTGCCTCCCTGTAACTTTGCTTAAATCTTTAACAAAAGAAAGGGGAAAAAAAAACCTTTGTAATTTAAAAAATTAATAGTTTGATTAAAATATGCAGAAGTCATGAACCAGCAATTCATAAAAGTAGAGCTAACAAATAAACGTACAAAAGATGTTTTTATACTTATCTAACACAATGCAAATTAAAACAGCATTTTTATTTCTATGTATTATTTTTAAGAGATGATAAAGGCAACTCAAAAACTGACAACACACAAATCAGCAAGGCAATGCAGACACCGCACTCTCCTACTCCGTTTGTGGCAAGGTACTAAATACATTTTCACGAAGTCTGGTGACATCATTCAGAATCTAAAAAATGTGCATTCCTCTTTGATCCAGTGATTACATTTCTATGAATTTCTATTAAGGCAATAACCAGAGATGTACAGATTTATCTATCAGTATATTCATGCTTGAAAACCGTAAATGCCTTTAAAGTGGAACAATTTAGGATTTGATTGAACAAATGATTATGTAATCTATTTTAATTTACCTGGAACGTTGTTGGGAGATCATAACATGGTCGTATTTTTCTATTTAAAAGAGCACCCTTCCATGTGTTTACGGAAACTAAATTTATATGGCAATATTATCCCTGCTATGCTGTTATATTCCTTTGTGTACTATTGGACTGTTACTCCTACGAAGACATGGCATAAAAAAAAGGCAGTATTAGCGCAATAAGAAAATACAAAAGCACTGCCAGTGTGCAGGAGGAAATCGGCTCGGGGCGACAACCCCGCCCGGGAGGCGGCGAGCTGAGGAGAGCGGCCCGAGCGCCCGGGAACTCGCGCGCCCACGGGGAGCTCGGGGCCACGGACGGCCCGAGAAAACCACCTCCTCTTTCCTCTCGCGCAGCCATCGCTCACGTGTCTACCCCGAGCTGCGCCGCGGCAAGGCAGAAGCGGCAGGTTTCGTCTCAGAAACGGAGAGCAGCACTTGCCGCCGCCCGTTCGCGCTCTCACGGGCGGGGCCCGGAAGCCGCCCCCCGGCACGGCCGGGCCTTCGGTGACGACGGCACGTCGGCGCGCGGCCTATTGTGTTCGCACGCGCGCCCGCCGCCGTGCTCAGGGGGCGCGGGGCGGAGGCACGCTCCGATTGGCCCGCGGCTCCGCGGCGTGCGCGTGCGCATAGGCGTCCTGCCGGCGCGTCTCCTCCACGCCCTTGCGGGTGGCGCGGGTCGCCGGACTGGGCGGAGTGGGGCAGTGTCCCACGGCGTGCGGTTGGGTGCGCGTGGAGCTCTGTGGTACGCGGGTGTGACATGTTTCCTCCGAGGACTGAGGCGGAGGAGGGAGGGTCGGCCGCCTGCAGCGGGAGGCCTCGCTGGATGGCGAACCGCCGAGAGGCTGATAGGCGGTGGAGAGGCCTTTCCTCTTGGGGGTCACCGTCCCGGTTCACTGGAAATCGGATGGGCCTGTGCTGTGGCTGGGGAGCAGGTTGATAGCCAGTTATTGAGTGATTACCCTTAAAAACGAGTGGTCGCTGGGTTTGCGTTAGCAGTAGGGCATTGGGGTAGAAGTATCAATGTCGGATCGTTTATGGCAGCCTTTGAATTTCCTGTAGAAAGCACAGGTATTGATTTGTTGATTGAGGGTATTATAAACAATCGGTAGACAATGTAAAGTTCATTCCGTTCTCTTGGGCTAGTCATCTAGCCTTATGTGGATTAATTAGTAACTTTGCTGTAGAAGTCCAGCGTTCTGAATCCCAGAGGGTGGACAAGAATCTCGGAGCGCTGGGAGAGTACCACCTCCTCCGGAGTCTGGAAACCCGCCCAAGACTTCCTGGCTGGCGATTTCTGGACCAGCTGGTGAATGGTGTTCAAAGGAAAAGTTAGAGAGGAGAGTGAGGGTAGTGTGGTAGTCTTTTTGGAACTGTACTTATGGAATGCAGAAAATCTGTTATCTTTGCATTAATAAAAAAGTCTTTTAAAAATTTCATCTGCGATGTTCTTCAAGCTTAAGCTCTTGTTTGGCTTAACACAGATGATACAATTGTTAGAAACTTTAGGTAAATTATATTGGCCACTACTTTTAAAAGTCTCTTAATTATTGGCATTAGAGAACTTTTTATTTTCTTCTGAGAGAATTTTGTTTTAAATGAAAAAGTTGTAAAAAGGCACATTTGAATGTGATTACACATAAAATATCCGATATTTTAAGACAAAAATTGCAATTTTTTTCAAATAAAAGTTGATAAATAATTAGGTGTTTATGCACACTACAAAATACAGATGAACAGAATGGGAAAAAATCATCACTAATGTCACTGACTAGAGTTGCCTTTCTGTTTTTTCCCTATCATGTGTTTGTTTTACAAATATAGAATATCTTAACATAGGAAAGAGGAATATCAACCTGTGGCTCCTTCTGGCAGAACCGTGAGGCTTTTGCATACATATTTAGTATTATTTTGATTATTATAAAATGAGCACACATTACTTTTCTGATCAGAAAAACCAAAGGTATTGAAAATAAATATATCATGAACATTTTTTGTCACTTAACTATAACTGCAACATTGATTTTTAAAAATTCATTATTTTGGGAGCTAGTATGCTACAAAGTAGCTTTTGATTCAATGTGATAGATTAACCGTTTTCCTAGGAAAGCAGGCTGAAATGAGAAAATGCAAAAACCCACAGGGACTAAAGGAGTGGGAGAATAACAACAGTGGATGAGAGATGTTGGCATGTTCCTGCTGGAAAGAAAGGGGCCGGAAATGCAGAGGGCAGTGCCAATTGAAGTAAAACAACTGATAGTTCTGGGGCTAAGTTGGGGTACTTCATCAATGCGAGGGCGTGAAAGAAAGGCCAGGGAATTGAAAATTGTACAGAATAGACTTTGGATCAGGTCATCATGCCTATGCCAAGTAGCCAAGAGATAGAGGGTTTAGTCAGTAGAGAATTTGAACTACAGAGCTGCCATATTCAGAGACTCCAGGCAAAGCAAAAAAATAGGTGAAGAATCTATATACTGAATAAGACCTCCTCCTAACCCCTTCGGCTGTTTGCTCTCAGAATGCTGACAGCCATGTACGTACACCAGGCAAGAGACTGTTTAGGGGCCACTGTTGTGGTGTAATGGATTAAGCCACTGCCTATCGCACTGGCATCCCATATATATTTTAAGCTTTATTAGGGCCAGCGCTGTGGCATAGCAGGTAAAGCTGCTGTCTGCAGTGCCAGCATCCCATCTGGGCGCCAGTTCGAGTTCCAACTGCTCCACTTCCAATCCAGCTCTCCGCTATGGCCTGGGAAAGCAGTAGAAGGTGGCCCAAGTTCTTGGGCCCCTGCACCCGCTTGGAAGACCCAGAGGAAGCTCCTAGCTCCTGGCTTCAGATCTGCCCAGCTCCATCCATTTCAGCCATATGGGGAGTGAACCAGCGAATGGAAGACCTCTCTCTCTCTCTCTCTCTCTCTCTCTCTCTCTCTCTCTTTCTCTCTCTCTCTCTCTGCCTCTGCTTCTCTGTAACTCTGCCTTTCAAATAAATAAATCTTAAAAAAAAAAAAAAAAAAAGGAGAGGAAGAGAGAGAGAGAAAAGTCTGCTGGTTCACGCTGGTTCACTCCCCAGTTGGCCACAATGGCTGGAGCTGAGCTGATGGGAAGCCAGGAGCCAGGAGCTTCTTTCGGGTCTCCCACATGGGTGCAGGGGCCCAAGGACTTGGGCCATCTTCTACCGTTTTCCCAGGCCATAGCGGAGAGCTGGATTGGAAGTGGAGCAGTTGGAACTCGAACTGGCACCCAGATGGGATGCTGGCACTGCAGACAGCAGCTTTACCTGCTATGCCACAGCGCTGGCCCTAATAAAGCTTAAAATAAAAGATTTTTTAGATAAAATCCACTTTGGGAAACACCCAACAGAATGGCCTGGTCCTTGTGCCCCTCCCCATCTTACAGTGAAATCTCTGTTGGTAAATTCTGCTCTGCAGTCTCTCTAGCTCTCACCAAGGACCGTGTCCTCTGACACTCAAGAGAGGAAGTAGCCTTGCCCTGGGGTCTCGCGAGAGGGAAAGCCTTGAGGATGGCTGATCACCTTTGGGGTCATTCTTCGCTTTTCTTGACAGGTAAAGCACATTGGCAGCTGAGTTATCTGCCTTTGCTTTCTGAAGTTTCAGTTACCTGCAGTCAACACAGTGTAGAAATACTAAATGAAATCTTCCAAAAATAAACAGTTGGTAAGTTTTCAAATGCACTGGCTGAGAAGTGCGATGAACTCTCAGACTGCTACGCCATTCCAGTGAGAATGTGACCGTATCCACACAGTACCTGCCAGCTGCCCATTAGTCACTTGGTAGCTGTCTAAGTTATCAGATGGACTGTTGAGGTATCACAGCCGGCTGGCAATTCAGATTACACCAAAGAGAAGCTGTACAGTATTCCTTCAAGAGAAAAGGTGAAAGTTCTTGACTTAAGAAAAAAAACTGCTGAAGTTGCAAAGACCTATAGTTAGAAGGACGGGTCTTCTGTGAAACTGTGAAGATGGAAAAAGAAATCTGTGCTACTTTTACTGTCACATCTCAAACTGCATAAGTTACAGCCACAATGTATAAGTGCTCAGTCATTCACCTCGCTTCATTTCATCACATAAGCATTGTATCATCTCACATCACAAAAAGGGTGGCACGGAACAACAGGATATTTTTAGAGAGACCACATAACTTGTGTTATATTGTTATTCTGTTTGATCATTAGTTACTCTTAACTTCTTACTGTGATTTATAAATTAAGTATGTATGGGAAAAATATAGTGTACATAAAGTTTGATATTAGCTGTAGTTTCAGGCATCCACTGGTGGTCTTGGAACATATGCTCCAGGTGTAAGGAAGGACTACCGTATGTGTGTTTTAACAATAGGAGCTAATTTACACTCTCCTAAGCAATGAGTTATTATAGGCTGCATGTGTCAATAGGAGATAAAAATTCCACAGAAATCCTAGAACAGAAATTAAAACACAGCCATGTCTCACAGAGACAGAAGTCATGGGATCTATCTCTGAAACCAGATTTTTTGCACAGTCCCTCAGCTGCTCAGTTTGGAGACTCACAAGGCTGGGTTTCCACCTGTTACATGATTCTGCCATTGGCCCCTACTTCCCTGTGGAGAATTTTCCCCTCCTCTCAATGCCAACCACATTTTCTCTATATTTTTAAGTTCCACTTGGCAAAATCGTAAAGAATCCTGTTGTATTAGTCACCATTTGTGTCCCCTGCTGGGCAACCTACCTTCCCTTGGTCTGGTACAGTGAGAAAGGAAAGCAAGGCATTGGGGAACAGTGTGGGTGCATAAGGAATTGCCGAGCCACTTCTTTATTTAAAAAAACAAACAAACAAACAAACAAAACTAATTTACTTGAAAGCAACAGAGAGGGCGAGAGAGCTCTCTTCCATTTGCTGGCTCACTCCCCAAATGCCCACAGCAGCTAGGGCTGAGCCAGGCCAAAGCTAGGTGCCAGGAACACCAACCAGGTCTCCCATGTGGGTATAGGGGTCCAAGCACTTGTGCCATCACCTGCTGCCTTGCAGGCACATTAGCAGAAAGCTGGATTGGAAGTGAAGCAGCTGGAATTCAGACCAGCACTCTGATATTAGATGACAGCATTGCAAGCTGCAGCTTAACCCACTGCACTACAGTGCGGGTCCCAGAGCATCTACTTCTTACTTTAGGGATATTGTGTCCTCTGGGTTAATTTGGGGCTTCAACTTTATAAATACTAAGCTTTTCTAATGTTACATTGACTACATCTTGTTGTGGACGTTGTGTGTTTCAGCAACTATTTAGCAGCCATATATTTATGGGGTAGGAAAGACTGAATTCTACTTATTTCTAGAGATACGTTCTGGTTTGCTTAATCATAGAATTCTACCCTCTTGTGACAATAATTGCCAAGTCCAAGCAAATTGGTGCCTGATATTCCCCTGACTAGAGGGTAATAAGTCCCAATTTCAGCCAATGAGGTATAAGAGGTTACCTAAGGGACTCTCAAAAAGAAGGTCCTGAATCTTGAGAGAGCTACCAGGTGGATGTCCACTCATCTTGGTTTGCCTAAAACAGAGGGGTTTCCCTGAACCTGAGTAACTTGAGTGCTAAGTCCAAGACAGTCATGGGAAATCTGTGATGGTTACCATAGCTACCATAAGACAATCCTTTCTTTCAGAGTAGAGATGTAAGAATGTGATGCTTGCAATGTATGAAGACATCTTGCCATAAAGAAAGAAGCTAGCCTTACAATGAAGTTGTAGCTCAGCAGTTGGCTGCCAGAAAAATGCAAAGAAATTTAATCCATCATAGTATCAAAAACCCCCTGAATCTAACGTGAAAGCTCCCTGTCTTAGTCTGTTTTACGTTACTATAACAAGGTGCTGGAGGCTGGGAAAGTCACACAGAAAACAGAGTTATTCGGCTCACAGTTCCACAGGCAGTCCATGATCTGGCAGCTGGATGCCATCACAAAGTGGGAGTACGTGCAAGAGAGGCGACCTGGCGCATGCAGAAGGGAGCACCTAAACACAGGGGCAAACTTCCTTTATAACAGCTCACGCTCATGGGTCCCAAGAGATCCAAGTCACGCCCATGAGATCTAATCCCTTCTTGAGAGCAAGGTCCCCATGACCTTCCTAATCACCTCCCAATGGCCTCACCTCCTGGCCTTGCCACTTGGAGGAATTAAGGCTCAACATGAACTATGGGGGATGCCAACTGTGTTCAAGCTACAGCACTCTGTTTACTGATGGTCTTTCTAGTTGAATAAGCCAATCTATCTTCTTCTTTATGCTCATTTGAATTTTGAATTTAGTTTCTATTATAACATTAAGATTTTTTAAGGATACAATCCTGTGACAGGGAATACTAATTGACTTTCAATAGCTGTTCTCCCTCTTCCACCAGTAGCAGAACTTTCAATGTGTAGATGGAGATAACTGCTCAGCACCAATACCTTTCCCAACCTGTCTGTGGCCAGGTGTGCCGAAAAGATGTAGGCAGACGTGCTGCCTGCAGCTCCCAGTAAGAAAAGAACTGTGTGCCTTCTTTACCTTTCCTTGTGATGGCTGAACCACTCGTAACCATTTTGGATCATGAACTAATTATGAGGGAATCAAGGTCATACATGGCAGAGCATTAAGAAAGAAGGAACTTGGGTTCCTGACACAAAAAATTAGCACCATATCAACCCTGAACTTTTTACTTCTTGCTTTATATGAGGGAAAAACACATATATTATGTAAGCTACTGTTATTTTGGGATTTTCTTTTTTTGGTCATTCTTATCTTAACCAAATCCTGACTAACACTAAGCCTTATATACATTTCCCTGTGTGCTTCCTTTTAAGTCACACTCTACCACGTGATTTATGAATCATAAACAAAACCCACTGCAAATTTTGAATTATGTGGATTTTTACGAAACACTTTTGATGGGATAAGTTGAGTCTTAGCAATGTGTTACACTGAAACTAGAAAAACACATAATGGAAAGATCAGCATGAATCTGTTTTTCTTATAATATATTGAATGTTGGAGTCTAAAATCCTCCAATTATTAATAGAAGCAATTATGGATTCAAGAGTTCAAATTATGATGTTAACACACATGGGTCTGGAAATAGATTTTAAAATTATTCATAGTTATTCTGGTTTGAAATATTAGGAAACTACAAGTACAATCAAGTTATCTTCTCATAATGTCACGACTTCAGGACATTCCAGATTCCAAGTAAGGTGAAACAAGGACATCTCATCCTGCTGTCCCACCGAACACAGGCACAGACCTGAAAGAAAGTATGGACAGGTTATTTGAAGATTCTTCAGGGGCAGGCCTTTGATGCAATTATTAAGACATTTGGAAGTGCCTGGGTTCAAGTTCCAGTCTGCTCCCAATTGAAGTGCCTGCTGGTGCACACCTAGGGAGCCAGGAGGGGATGGATCAAGTGCTTGAGTTCCTGCCACCTGTGTGGGAGACCCAGACTGAGCTCCTGGCTCCCAGTTTTGGCCTGGCCCAGCCCTGGCTGTTGTAGGTATTTAGGGAGTTAACTGGAGGATGGAAGACAACATGTTTTTCTGCTTTTCAAATACATAAAAACTAATTAAAATTAAAACAAAAAAGATTCTGCAGAGTAAATGGAAGCAGAGATGTTGGGAAAGAGGCCATCAATCTGAAGGACCACCGACTCTGCAGAGGGCTTACTATTTGTCCCTCTGATTTTGCTATCCTGCACTCAATGCAGCCCAAAACCCTAAAGCCAGATCTTGTGTCAGAAAGAGTTCGAGAGAAGACTTGTAGTTCTGGCTTGAGGAGTGAGAGAGGAGTTTCCTAATATACAGAGAATGGGGGAATCCTATGTGCTTTGGTTGCTTCCTTTTCTCCATGCTCTAAGACCCAAACCCCAAGTAATCCTGTAACAGCAGAAGTGAAATTGACAGTAATGATATAAGGTGCCAGCAAGTGACTAAAATTTTTGAGAAAAGGTAATTTTTCTTTCTGATCAGAGAAGCTGTGCTCACCCAAATTTTTTTTAAGATTTATTGATTGATTGATTTGAAAGAGCAACATACAAACAGAGAGACAGAAAGCTTCCATCTTCAAATGGTAGCAATGTCCAGGCTGAAGCCAGGAGACAGGAACTCCAACTGTGTCTCTCACATTGGTGGCAGGGGCCCAATTATTCCCAGGTACATTAGCAGGATGCTAGATTGGAAACAAGGTAGGTGAGAACTGGGAATCACAAACAGTGGTTAATCTGCTGCACCACAATAGCAGTATCTCAAAACTCTGAAAGTAGGTCGAAGGGTAAACCCCTTTTGAATTTTTATTTCTGCCCTCCCAGTGCTTGGCACAAGACATGGGCACAGTCACAGGAAGTGAACAGCAAAGTGGGGTATAGAGACCCAAATTTCTCATCAGAGAACTATGAAAGGAGGCCTCAGATAACTGGAAAAAAAAGGAGATGGAGTAGAGGGGGGAGCTCCAGAAAGCAAAAATTGTTCAGGATTTCTAGACTAATTCCCCAGCTGTGCATGTGTGGATGAGACCTTCAACACCTTACTGTTGGCTCTGAGAACTGAACTTGGTTCTTTAAGAACTGAACAAGGTTCCTGCCCAGGAGCTTGACAGGCCACTGTATGGCAAACATGTGGGACAGACCTGGATAATGCTGCAAAGCTTCTGACATGGAAATCAGAACATAAATCTAGTTGGACACTACAGTCTTATCCCTATCAGACTGCCTGCTAAAACAAGAATATCAATATTCTTTGTGGTGTCATAGCACAATATTAAAAATGTCCAGCTTCTTGCTAATCCATGCCCTGAAGACAGCCAGATTCTTGGGTTGCTGCCATCCATGTGGGAGACCTGGAATGAGTTCTAAGCTCTTGGCTTTGGCCTGGCCCAGCCCCAGATACTGTGGACATTTGGGGTGTGAACCATCAGGTGGAAGATTCTCTCTCTCTCTCTCTCTCAAAAATAAAACTGGAATGGTTACATTGGCAAGATATATTTCATAGTGAAGACAGTGGGGAATAAAGGTCAGTTCCTAACAACTAAGGAGTCAGCTCATTAAGAGAACACAAGAATTTCAATGTTTTATATACCTAAGAACAGAGTTTCCAGGTACATGAAACAAAACACATAAGAAGTGAAAGACAAATCCACCATTATGATTGGAGACTCTTGGTAATAGATAAATCAGTAAAGAGAAAATTAACAAGGACATAGAACACACACACACACACACACGAAGAACTCAACATCATCACCTAGATCTAATTGACACTAATAGAATACTCCGTCCAACAACAGCATAATATATTATTTCCAAAAGCACAGGGAAAACTTGCTAAGATAGACTACATACTGAGTCATATGACAATAAAGTTAAAGAAAGGAAAATAATACAAAATATATATGCTGACCATAGTGGAATTAAATTAGAAATCAATAACAGAAAAATAACAAAAAATCTCCAAACACTTCAAAATAAAACAGGAGGCCAGCATCATGGCACAGCGAGTTAAGCTGTTGTCTATGACACCAGCATCCAGTATGAGTACTGGTTCAAGCCCCATCTGCTCCACTTCTGATCCAGCTCCCTGCTAATGTGCCTGGGAAACCCACAGAGAATGGTCCATGAACTTGGACCCCTGCCACCCACGTGGGATAACTGGATGGAATCCCAAGGCTCCTGGCTTCGGCCTAGCCCAGCCCTGGCTGATCTAGCCATTTGGGGAGTGAGACAGCAGATGAAAGACCTCTCTCTCTCTCTCTCTCTCTCTCTCTCTCTCCCTCTGGAGCTCTGCCTTTCAAATAAGTAAAATAAATCTTAAAAGAAAAGAAATAAAACAATGCATCTCTAAGGACAGGAATTGGGCACACCAAATTAAGCCACTGTTTGGGATGCCTGCATCCCGTATCAGAGTGCCTAGTTCAGACTATTCTGCTTCAGACACAGCTTTCAGATAACACATCCTGAGAAGGAGCAGATGGGTCTCAAGTATCTGAGTCCGTGCCACACATTTCAGAGACCTGGCTGGAGTTCCAGGCTCTTGGCTTCTACCTGGTCCAGCCTGGCTGTTGTGGGAAGTTGGAGACTGAACCAGCAGATAGAGGAATCACTCTTTCTCTCTCTCTCTACTTATCTCCCCCTCTCTCACCCATCACTCTACCTTTCAAATAAATAAAAATAAATACACACTAAAAAATAACTTCTGGGGCCTGTGCTGTGGCATAATGGGTTCAGCCAACACTTGTGATTCTGGCATCCCATGTGGGCGCTGATTCGATTCCCAGCTGCTCCACTTCTGATCCAGCTCCCTGCTAATGCACCTGGGAAGGCAGTGGAGGATGGCCCAAATGCTTGGGTCCCTGCACCCACATGGGAGTCCCAGAAGAAGCTCCTGGCTCCTGGCTCCGAATCAGCCCAGCTCTAGCCATTATAGCCATTTGGGAAGTGAACCAGTGGATGGAAGACCTCTCTGTCTCTCGCCCTCTCTGTAACTCTGCCTCCAAATAAATAAATCTTTAAAAAAAGAAAAACAAATAAAGATAATTGAAAATGAATCTTGATGAAGAATGGGATGGGGAGGGAGTGGGAGATGGGATGGTTGCAGGTGGGAGGGAGGTCATGGGGGGGAAAAGCCGCTATAATCCAAAAGTTTACTTTGGAAATTTATATTTATTAAATAAAAGTTAAAAAAAGAAAACAGAAAAACAATAGGGCAAATTAATAAATCTAAAGTTGATTCTTTGAAGCAATCAATAAAATTGATAAACAGCAAGACTGACAAAGCAATAAAAGTTAGATTATACAAGTTACCAACATTCAGAATGAAAAGGAGAATCTCTCTTGAGACTCTATCACATACTCTGCAGACACGAAAAGGATAAGAAGAGAGCAATATGAAAAAGTCTACACATATAAACTCAACAAGTCAGATGGGATGAAGCCATTTCTTGCAAATCACACACTACTAAAACTCACCCAAGATAAAATCAAAAGGATAGGGGCCGGTGCTATGGCACATCAGGTTAACGCCCTGGCCTGAAGCACCAGCATCCCATATGGGTGCCGGTTCGAGATTCGGCTGCTCCACTTCCAATCCAGCTCTCTGCTAATGGACTGGGAAAGCAGTAGAAGATGGCCCAAGTCTTTGGACCCCTGCACCCACGTGGGAGACCTGGAAGAAGCTGCTGGCTCCTGGCTTCGGATCAGCACAGCTCTGGCTGTTGTTGCCAACTGGGGAGTGAACCTTCGGATGGAAGACTCTCTCTCTCTCTGACTCTCTTCTCTCTGTGTAACTCTAACTTTCAAATAAATAAATAAATCTTTTTTAAAAAATCAAAAGGATGAACAGTGATGAAAAGGAAGCAAGAGCCTCCATATTTTTGAGAACATCATTACCCTGATGCTAGAATAAAAGGCATTCCAAGTAAAGAAAGCTGCGGATTAATGTCCCTCATAAACATTGATCTTCAACAAAAATTAGCAAAAATATGTTATATATATTTTTAAAGTAATATATTTTTAAAAATAAGACATCATGACCAAAAAGGGTTTGTTTGGGGAATGCAAGACTGGTTCAATATTTGCAAATCAATGCAATCTAGCATCTTAACAGTCTACAGAAGGCAAACCACATAGTTTTGTTCGTTGATAAAGAAAAAATTTACAATTATATGCCAATCCATAATTTAAAAATAACCTCTCAGCAAACTAGGAGTGGAAGAGATTTTCTTCAAAGTGCTGAAAGGCATCTTCTAAACACCTATAGCAAACTCCACATTTAATGCAGAAAGACTAAATGCTCTCCCCCTAAGGTTAGGAACAAGGCAAGGATGTTTATTCTCACCGGGCCTATTCAACATCGTACTCACAATCCTAGACAATGGAGGTTGGAAAAGAAATTAGTCATACAGATTGGAAAGGAAGAAAAAGGCCTTTCCCTATTTGCAGATGATATAATTACGTACAAAGAAAACCTAAAGGAATCTGTCAAAAAGAAAAATCTACAACTAAATTTTTGTGCAGGACACAAGTTCAATACTCAAAAATCAAATAAAATCAATCAAATCAAATCATGTCATGGCTGATTCTCTTCCGATCCAGCTCCTTGCCATGGCCTGGGAAAAATAGTGAAAGATGGCCCAAGTGTTTGGGCCTCTGCCCCCTTGTGGGAGACTGGGAAGAAGCTCCTAGCACCTGGCTTTGGATTGGCCCAGCTCTGGCTGTTGCGGCCATTTGGGGAGTGAACCAGAAGATGGAAGACCTTTCTCTCTGTCTCTCCCTCTGTCTGTTAACTCTACCTCTCAAATTAATAAATAAAATATTTAAAAAGTGTGTGGAGTGACTGGGACTCAAACCTTTAATATGGAATGCAGGCATCTCAAGCCAAGGTTGAACCTGCTATGCCACAACACCCACCCATGTTAGTCATTGTCTATTTCTACAACAGAATATTACAGAGAACACATTTTTTTTTTTTAGATTTTCTTATTCCTTCAAAAAATTTTTATTTATTCATTTGTTTTCATTTGATTTGAAAGTCAGACAGAAAGAGAGAGGAGTATAAGAAAAGATCTTCCATCTGTTGGTTCACTCCCCAAATGCCTGAAACACCCAGGGCTGGGCCAGGCCTAAGCCAGAAGCCTGGAAATCAATCTAGTATTCCCAAATACTTGAGCCATCTGCTGCCTCCTGGTGCATGAAGCTGGATTAGAACTGAAGTAGTAGCTCAGGACTCAAACCTGCACCCCAATAGGGGATGTGGGTGTTCTAAGTGGTGTCTGTAACCACTTGCTGGTCTCAAAGCACAGAGATTTGTATTGTCGATTTCTGGAGAGCAAGACATTCAATATTAGGAGTCAGTATCTGGTAAAGGTCTCTCTGTTTCATTGTGACATGAGAGGAGGCTTCACATGGAGAGAGAGCAAGCCTGCATGCACAGGTCTCCCTTCTTATTTAGCTATTAATGCCATCATGGGATCCCGTCCTCAAGCTCTATCTAACCCTAATCACCTTTCAAATGGTCCACCCTCTGGGGCCTGTGCTGTGGTATAGTGGGTAAAGCTGCCGCCTGTAGCGCCGGCATCCCATATAGGCACTGGTTCGAGTTTCAGATGCTCCAATTCCGATCCAGCTCTCTGCCATGGTCTGGGAGAGCAGTAGAAGATGACCCAGCTCCTTGGGGCCCTGCACCCGTTTGGGAGACTGGAAAGAAGCTCTTGGCTCCTGGCTTCAGATTGGAACAGCTCCAGCTGTTGCAGCCATCTAGGGAGTGAACCAGTGGATGGAAGACCTCTCTCTCTCTCTCTCTCTCTCTCTCTCTCTCTCTCTCGGCCTCTGCCTTTCTGTAACTCTGCCTTTCAAATACATAAATAAATCTTAAAACAAAACAAAACCAAAAAAACAAATGGCCCATCTTCAAATACTATCAACATCTGACTTTGGGGATTAGGTTTCCAACACATGAATTTTTGGGGGACAAATCCAAGCCATAGTAACATTATTTTGTTACTGTTAAGAGCCATCAGTTGTTACAATTGTGAAAAAAGTAATATAAGTGGGATAACTTCTTTTTAAATATTTATTTATTGGCGAACCCTAAAGGCTTCCATAGCCTTGGCAACTCATGACTAGAGCCTAGGGAGGTTACTGATGCCATAAACAAGAGTGTCAAATTGTTAAATCAACATCAGGAGTCACTGTGTACTTACGTCTCATGTGGGATCTGTCCTTAATGTGTTGTCCAATGTGAAGTAATGCTATGACTAGCGCTGAAACAGTATTTTTACACTTTGTGTTTCTGTGTGGGTGCAAACTGATGAAATCCTTACTTAGTATATACTGAATCGATCTTCTGTATATATAGATAATTGAAAATGAAAAAAAAATTGGTTTTAAATTGGAAATTGCATAGAAAATTAATCAATTTTTAAAAGATATCATGCAGGATCTCTGTCATTAATGTGCTGTACATTGTTATTTAATGCTATAACTAGTACTCCAACAGTATTTTTCACTTTGTGTTGCTATGTGGGTGCAAACTGTTGAAATCTTTAGTTAATATATACTAAACTGATCTTCTGTATATAAAGAGAATTGAAAATGAATCATGATGTGAATGGAAGGGGAGAGGGAGCAGGAAAGGGGAGGGTTGCGGGTGGGAGGGAAATTAATGGGGGTGGGGGGAAGCCATTGTAATCCATAAGCTGTACTTTGGAAATTTATATTCATTAAATAAAAGTTAAAAAATAAATAAATAAATACTTATTTTACTTATATGAAAGGGGGCGAGAAAGAGAAACAGAAGCAAATAGAGTATTTCTATCTACTGATTCACTCCCCAAATGGCTGTAACAGCTGGGGCTGGGCCAGGCAGAAGCCAGGGGCTGGGAAATCAACCTAGGTCTCCCGTGTGGATAGCAGGTACCCAGCTACTTGAGCCATCATCTGCTACTTGACAGCATGCTCATTAATAGGAAACTGGAATGGAGAACAGAGGCAGGATTTGAAGCCAGGCATTCTGATACCAGATGCAGGTGTTTCAAGTGGTGGCTTAACTGCTGTGCCAAAAAGCTGCCCTGAGATACAACTTCTGGATTTTAATAGCCTTTGTGCACATTTATATTGAAAGGAATGTACAGCTTTTGCAATTCTTTTCCTTTTTTTCTTGTTAAATTCATTCTGATTATATTTACTGAAATGTAAAAATAAAAGCCAACAGTTGATAATGAGTGAGAACCTAAAGTTGGCTCTTAAACATTTTGAGTTATTTGAACATATGTCTAAGAATTTTGATTTACAAAAATACATTAATAGGGGCCAGTGCTGTGGCATAGCAGGCAAAGCCGCCACCTGTAGTGCTGGCATCCCATATGGGCGCTGGTTCAACTTCCAGCTGCTCCAACTTACAATCCAGCTCTCTGCTATGTCCTGGGAAAGCAGTAGAAGATGGCTCAAGTCCTTGGGCCCCTCACCCATGTGAGAGACCTGGAAGAAGCTCCTGGCTACTAGCTTCAGATTGTCCCAGCTCTGGCCATTGAGGCCAACTGGGGGGTGAACCAGTGGATGGAAGACCTCTCTCTCTCTCTCTCTTTCTCTCTGTCTCTCTCTCTCTCTCTGCCTCTCCTTCTCTCTGTGTAATTTTGATTTTCAAATAAAAAAATGTTTAAAAAATACATTAATATTCCAAAGACAGGATAAAGAAAGATAATTTTTTAAAGATTTATTTACTTACTTGAAAGTCAGAGTTATACAGAGAGATTAGTAGAGGCAGAGAAAGAGAGAGAGAGAGAGAGAGAGAGAGAGAGAGAGAGGTTTTCTATCCGCTTGTTCATTCCCCAATTGGCTGCAACGTCCAGAGCTGGGCCGATCCAAAGCCAGGAGCCAGGAGCTTCTTCTGGGTTTCCCACGCAGGTGCAAGGGCCCAAGGACTTGAGCCATCTTCCACCGCTTTCCCAGGCCATAGTAGAGAGCTGGATCGGAAGTGGAGCAGCAGGGACTCAAACTGGTGTCCACATGGGATGCCAGTACTGCCAGCTCCAAGAAAGATAATTGTTAAGATAAAATATTTCTGGTGATTTTAAGTTCCTGAGTTAAGTTCTTATGGTGCTTAGGAAAAGAATTCATTGCTCATATCATAAAGGCCTACAGTACTATCTAGTGCGTGAAAAATATTTTCACCTTATAGTTTTTGTATGCGTATTTTAAACAACCTGTCCTTATTTGGTTAGTCATATTTGGAATAAAAAATGTTAGACAGCTCATGGGGAAAGAATGAATGTAGACATCCAGGACAAATTATTTTATCTGTAGACCCAAAACAGCAACACTCCCCTTTCCAGGCTGAGCTCTTAATTTCTTTTCCTTTTCTGAACTAGCAAGGAGGCAAAAAAGTATTTTATTTGGTATTTAAGAGTATGATTCAAGAAATGTTCACAGTTCTTTTCATCTTTTCTCTACAGACTAATCCAAATCTTTAAAATTAGCAGCAGACATTTGCAATTTTAAAAGCATTAAGTCTTCACTTAGGTGATTTTAAATTATTGCTTCCCTGAACACTCAAATATTTAGCACAAATAGCTCTACAGAGATGACAAAATGCATCTCAAACACAATTCAATTCTTTTCTTCTCCAGTGTGTGTGATCTGTTTCCATGGAAATTTCATGTTGACCAGGAATTGTAAAAGTGCTATATGCAAACATGTCTCAGAAGCAAACCTTTTTGAAGAATAATCGTGATTTAATTTGAATCGTTCCATTAAAATTGTTGAAATAATAGAGAACTGTATTCTTCTTTAGCAGAGACCATTCTGCAATTTCCCTTAGCTTAATATATTAATCTAATAGAGTTGGAGATACAAGGACTTTAATTTGCCTTTTGATGAGAGTAAAATTAAATTTTAATGATTTAGGTAAATTTGTTCATTCCAAAAAAGATTAAGGACTTAGTCTGAGCAAGATATTGTTGGAGGTGCTGAAAGGAATGCAAAGACGTCTACCAGTACAACACTTGACTACAGAAAGACTGACAGTGTGCTCTGGGAGTGAAGAGGAGGAAGGGAGATCAAGGGAGTCTTAGATGATGTGGCATCTGAACTGGGCTTTGAAAAAATGAGAGTGTGAGGAGGGAGCCTTCCTGGTGAGGTCAACCATCTGAGTAAAGACACAGAGGTAGGAAAGTCAAGGGCAAGCTTAAGACATGGTGAGAAGCTCAACTGACTGGTGGATGAAGGAAGCAGAGAGCTCAGAGAAAAAGGTGGGCTGAGTTAGGCTTTGCAGGACCTTGAATGTGTGCTAACTTGGGTATTATGCTCAGTAGCAGTAGTGTTCAGTAAGGGGATATGAATCTGAACTTGCTTTTGTATTCTTTTTTAAAGATTTTATTTATTTATTTATTTATTTGAGAGGTAGAGTTACAGACAATGAGAAGGAGAGTCAGAGAAAGGTCTTCCATCTGCTGCTTCACTCCCCAAAACGGCCCCGACAGACAGAGCTGAGTCGATCCAAAGCCAGGAGTCAGGAGCTTCTTCCGGTCTCCCATGCCGTTGCAGGGACCCAAGAACTTGGAAGACCTGGATGGAGTTCCAGGGTCCTGGCTGTGGCCTGGCCCTGCCCTAGCTGTCGTAGGCATTTGAGGACTAAACCAGCAGATGGAAGATTTCCATCTCTCTCTTTCTTTCTCTCTGCCTTCCAAATAAAGAAATGACAACACATGGATAAAAATGACATATAATTTATTCATGGGATACAGTGCAATATTTCAACATATGTATACAATGTACGATGATCAAAGCAGAGTGATTAAGCATATCCATCACTCCATTTCTCATTTTTTGTGTTGAAAACATTTTGAAATATACAATATTGTTAGCTATTTTCACTGAAGTCTAGAGTAACATAATTTAATTCTCCTGATCCTGTGTGTGTGTGTGTATATATATATATATATATACACACATACACAGGCGCGCACACACACACACAATCTAATCATTTATCAGCTTGAAAGGCAGAGTGCGAGTGAGAGAGAGAGAAGGAGATCCTCCACCTGCTGGTCCATTCTTCAAATGGCCACTACATCCAGGGCTCAGCCAGGCCAAAATGAAGAGTTAGGAACCCTATCCTGACTCCCACATGGGTGGCAGGGCCCACACACTTGAGTCATCCTCTGCTGCCCTCCCAGGTGCACCAGCAGGAATCTGGATCAGAAGCAAATTTGCTGGGATTAAACTGGCCCTCTGACATGGGATATTGGCATCACAAGCAGTGGTCTAACCCACTGCATCACAATGGCAGCCCCTCAGACTGTATTTCTGAAACATTAACCAGCTCTTCTAAGTCTCTCTCGCCTCTCCCATTCCCAGCCTCTGGTGACCATTATCCTACTCTATCATAGCAACTTTTTTAGTGTCTACATAGGAGTGAGCACTGAATTTGTCTTTTTGTGCCTTATTTATTTCACTTAACACAATGTCCTTCAGGCACATCCATGATGCCGCAAATAATAGGATTTCATTCTTTAATTTTTGTGGCTGAATGATACTCTATTGTGTATATATGTCACATTTTCATTTTTTAAATAAATATTTACTTATTTGAAAGGTAGAGCTACAGAGTGGCAGAAGCAGAGAGAGAGAGAGAAAGAGAGAGAAAGAGAGAGGTCTTCCATTCACTGGTTCACTCCCCAAATAGCCGCAACAGCCAGAGCTGTGCCGATCCGAAGCCAGGAACCTGGAGCTTCTTCCAGGACTCCAATGCAGGTGCAGGGGCCCAAAGACCTGGGCCATCTTCTACTACTTTCCCAGGCCATAGCAGAGAGCTGGATCAAAAGTGGAGCAGCCGGGACTTGAACCAGCGCCCATATAGGATGCCAGCACTGCAGGAGGCGGCTTTGCCTGCTATGCCACAGCACTGGCCCCTACATTTCCTTTACCCATTAATCCACTGAGGGACACTGAAGTTGATTCCATGTCTTGGCTACTGCAAATAATGTTGTAGATATCTCTTTGACATGCTGATTTATTTTCCTTTGACTGTATAGTACTTTCTTTTTCAGCATTTTAAGAAATTCCCATATTGTTTTCCTTATGAATGTACTCTGGTTGACATCTTGATAAGAACCAGAATCATCACCAGCCAAGCTGGTCTAGTACTCCTGGCTTACAGACACTGCGAGATAGTAATGTTCATTGTTTTAACCTGCTACATTGCAGGAAAGCTAGAAGTTTGAAATAGAAGAATGTTAAACATGTTTATGAGTTAAAATAAAGGAGCCAGTGGAGATTGGAGAATGAGGATTCCATAAGGAGAAGGGAAATCATAGTTAGGTTAAGTGCTGGAGGAAGTTATCATGGAATCTGTCATCTAGAAAAGGCAAGAAGCTGCTTTAGGACAGGAATTGTATCAGGAAAATGTTCAGGTTGACGGGATGGGTGGTGAAATCGAGCCAGGTGGTTGTTTTTTTTTTTTTTTTTTTTTTTTTCCAGATAGACAGTGAGAGAGACAGAGAGAAAGGTCTTCCTTCCATTGGTTCACCCCCAAATGGCCGTCACGGCCGGCGCTGTGCCGATCCGAAGCCAGGAGCATATTCTGGATCTCCCATGCGGGTGCAGGGACCCAAGCACTTGGGCCATCCTCCACTGCCTTCCTGGGCCACAGCAGAGAGCTGGACTGGAAGAGGAGCAACCGGGACTAGAACCGGCACCCATATGGGATGCCGGTGCCGTAGATGGAGGATTAACCAAGTGAGCCACAGCGCTGGCCCCGAGCCAGGTGTTCTTGATTCCTTCGGTGAAGAAGAGCTGGTCATCTACAGAGATGAAGGAGCCTTTGGGGGAGTAGACAGGACGGGAAGAACTACTGTGAAATCAGTAAAGCAAAGGATACACCCTGGGGGAGTAAGCTGAGAAAGCAGACAGCAGCTGTTGTGGGCGTCTGGGGAGTGAACCAGAGTTTGGAAGATCTGTCTGTCTGCCTCTCAAATATATTTTAAAATTTTTTAGAAAAAAGAAAGAAATCAGACAGTGAAGCACACCCAAGATTGGCAATTGATACGGTAGATGTGAAGATCAAGTGGACAATCTTCTGAGACACTGATGTATTCACAGTGGCTGACCATTAAGTCCAGGCTGCGAACAAGGACACATGAAACCAAGAGGGAGTTAATGAGCTGAGACTACAAAAGGATAGAATTTCTATAGCAACTATGTGTGTTACACAGCTCACATTTTATTCACAAACTGCCTGATAAGCTTCATGTAACTTTTTGGGTGTATATGCCTAGTTGCCCCGGTGAGACTGTAACTCAGGGCACTGATCATGGTTTTTCGTTTTGTACCTTAGCAGCTAGCACTGTGCCGCACAGGAATGCATGTATTTGTTGGATCACTGTATAAAAACATACGGGCACTTGCTGTGTTTCTGTTACTGGGTTTTTCCTTTCTTCATAACAAGCATCCAACTGAAGCTGAAGATCTGCTCCTTTTCAGCAGACAAACGTGTTCCAGCCTTGTCTTTAAGAGCCAAGATTTCTGGGTGCTTTTGAGAAGCATCATACAAAAGAGGGACAACAACACCTGATTGGCTAAAAATAATAACCTAATTATCCTATCTGAAAGCAACCCTGAAATAAACCCTGGATGATTTCCCTTCAGTACGACATGAGCCAGAATAAAAGTGAAAGGGTTTAGAGACAAAAGAGAGACTGGCATTCTCCAGGAAAATCAGGGGACACGGAGGCCTTCATTTAGAGGAATCTCACAGAAGCTTGTGTCTGGGGCGAGGGCTCTAACACCTGTGCCAAGTCTTTGAAGATAACTGGGACAAATGGCTCCCAAGCCCAAATGGACATATGTATGTTCTTATCTGGTGTACTCTTCTATATCACAGCCTGTACATGTCTGATGAAACTATTAAGGCTGAAAACTGGCATTTCAGCCTCTGAATAGAGTCAGTGACGGCAGAGATATATAGGTGGGCCTTCAAACTTCTGCTACCTGTCCTATGTGCTACACATTCACACCCCAGCCTCCATGTCAATCAGTTCAGACTTTATGCAGCAGCTTGTGAGGTAATATTTTTTGTAAGATTTATTCATTTATTTGAAAAGCTGAGTTACAGGGAGAAAGAGAGTAAATCTACTGATTTACTCCCCAAATGGCTGTAATGGCCAGATCGAAATCAGGAGACAGGAGCTTCTTCCAGGTCTCCTACGTGGGTGCAGAGGCCCAAGAAGTTGGGCCATTTTCTGCAGCTTTCCTAGGCACATTAGCAGGGAGCTGGATTGGAAGTGGAGCAGCCGGGACTCAAACCAACACCCAGGTGGGATGCTGGCATTGCAGGCAGCAGCTTTACCTGTTACACCACAATGCTGGCCCCATGAGTTAATAATTTGAACTATGATACAGCCAAGAGTTTCAGTTCCATTTTAGCAGTCACTATCTAGGTTGATGAGCTTATCTATGCACTTATTTGAGGGGATTTTTTTTTTTTTCATTTTGTCCCTTTCTTATTAAAACAAAGAGAAGCAGAAATGAAAGTGCTGACATCAGTGATCACAAGTTTAGGTTTCACACACTTGGTGCAATTAAGACAAAGATGTAAATCATTCTCTTCCCAGCCACAATCAGATGCTCATTGTAAAGGAAAAGAAACCAACACAAAAAACATATACGAAGTGCTGGGACCAAATAACTGAAAATTGCACTTGAAACTGAGCTGTAATTAGGGACTTTATAATAATTTTAGATATTAAATCACATTAGTTCTGTTGTAAGCCAGTCAAATATATTTTAAGAATACATTATATTAGAAAGAAAGGAACTGCCTATTGAATTGCGCTCCAGGAAGCCATGGGGAGTTTTCACAAGAGTTAAGAGACGCACTGCAGGCCTTTAATCCTGTATTGGCTTCCACGAAAACCAAGTCCTTTTATTGTTTTACATTCAGAATTCTGAAAATGAATTCATTAAAAGAAAGGATTACTATACAACAAAAGACTGAAAGTGACTGTCCAAACCTAAAACAGTGTTTATACAACAATGTAAAGTGGTTTGACTTTTGGGGGGATGATTTGCCTTACCAACTTTACCTACACAATCATTCACAAAAATATACACAGACAGGATTTTTTATAGCATTGTTCATAGAACAAAAGACTGAAAATAATGCAAATATCCATGAATATAAAATTGGTTATGATAATAAATATATCTGTATTAGGATCTCTACAAATTTCTTTTTTAAAAAAGATTTATTTTACCGTGTTGAGTTGGCATTGTACAGAAATTAACAGCCATATTGGTCTAGAAACGTTAAACTTAATTTTTTTTTCCATTTGTACAGGGGTAATGCACTGTATTAAATATGTAAGGTCTTATCTACGTGGGTTTGATTACAGAACTAATAAAGTATTCTCTAAATAATGAAAAAAAAAGATTTATTTATTCATAAGAAAATCAGAGTTACAAGCACAGGCAGATGCAGAGAGAGAGAGAGAGAGAGAGAGAGAGAGGGAGAATCTTCCAACTGCTGTTTCATTCCTTAAATGGCTGCAATGGCCAGAGCTGGGTCGATTTGAAGCCAGGAGCCAGGAGCTTCTTCCAGGTCTCCCAAGTAGGTGCAGGCACCAAAGCACTTGAGCCATCCTCCGCTGCTTTCTTGGGCACATTAGCAGGGAGCTGGATCAAAAGTGGAGCAGCGGGGACTTGAACCAGCACCCATATAGGATGTTGACGGGGGCAGCTTTACCTACTACGCCACAATGCCAGCCCCAAACTTCTTTTAATAGAATAGAATGGAAATATGTACAAGATACATTGTTAAGTGGAAAAAAGCAGGTTACAAAACAGTATGCTTTGGGTCAGCATTGTGGCATAGCAGGTAAAGCTCCTGTCTAGGATACTGGCATCCCATTTGTGGACTGGTTCATGTCCCAGCTGCTCCACTTCCAATCCAGCTCCCTGCTAATGGCCTAGGAAAAGCAGCAGAGGATGGCCCAGTGTTTGGGCCCCTGATGCCCACGTGGGAGACCCAGATGAAGCTCCTGGCTGCCAGCTTCTGGCTTTGGCCTGGCTCAGCCCTGGGGGTTGCAGCCACTTGGGGAGTGAACCAACGGATGGAAGAGTGCTCTCTCTCTGGTTCTCCCTATAAATAAATAAATAAATAATTATTTTTAAAAAAAGAAAAAAAGTATGATTCTATTTGTAAGCCAAATAGTAAGTCAATAAGTTAAAAATATGCAAATCGCTGTTACTTTACTTACTAAAGGTATTACTAGAATTCATAGGTTTGTTTTAGTGTATATATGACATGATCTTTTTTTTAAGTACAAGATTAGCTTTGGAAACACTTTGGGTTTTCCATAATTATTATGCCTGAAAGTCTAATTCCTTGTTCTGAAGAATAGTTAGTTACATTTATTGTGTGAAGAGTTTTAGAAAGTGGAAAATACAGCATGTAAAGGCTTTGTGTGATTTTACATGTTATGAAGATTATTAGTAGCAATTTATGGAATTTAGTCACATATATGACTAAAAAACAAGTTGAGCTCTCAAAGTCACTCGCAAACACAGTATCTCAATCACACTCAAGAGAAGAGTCATTTTTGCTTGTTGGTGCAGTAAGGGTTTCCATAATTTAAATTTAAAGAGCTGTTCCCTCTTATTTTTCAGTATTAGTTGGGTGAGCCAAAGAGAAAATATTTTGTTTACAGAAACACATTGCAAGGATCTGGTGAAATCATGGCACTTCACTGTGGTGGTTATCACTGACAAGTCCTTGCTTGTTTGTTTCCAAGCATGGCTGACTCGAGATGTCACAACAGAGGACATCTTTTCTTCAGAACCTCCATCAAATCTATAGAAAACAGGGGTTTTCACCAAACTTTGTATTTCCATAGACACCGGGCAGAAAATGCCAGAGTGAATTTTACAAGTCAACTGAACTGATACTGTCATAAATAAGAGCTGAGACATGAAAATCATAGACTCCTTAAGTCTTATATCAAATCCTAACAATGATGCTTTTCAGTGTTTTAAAGACATTCCACTGGGAAACAGAGCACAGTTTTATTTGCCCATTTGTAATTTAAGGAGTGCTCTCTCATTCCTTAAATTGACCATCCCCAGAGAGATCACACTGGCAAGAATGGAAGGCAGGAGGGATACTCAGGACCTGGAAAGCAACTCAAGCATACATTGTTGTGCAATAGGGCTCAGGCACATTCACAACCTAGCAGATCTGCCAACGGCCTACATGAGAAGGCACAGGGGACATGCTAGGGCCAGTGGGCTGCGTTGGCCACGTCATCAGTGAAGCATTGCAGCAAAAAGACATCCCTCCCTCTCATTTGTCTATCTCCTTCGAGACCAAACCTGGACATCCTTGTCCATGGGGTCCACACACACAACTTGGTACCAAGCCGTCTGGGTTCACTCGCCAGCAGCCAGGAGTTGAGAAAGCGCTGCCTCCCATCCTGACACCTGTGCCATGGGAAGCTGAATCTGGGAGAAACATTAAGGGCGAGGGTCACAGCGGGTCCGTTGTCCTGGCATCCCCGAGTTATCTCCGGGGGTCTGCCTCGACGCGGGCACTGGTCACCGCCATCATTTTTAATATGAAAAGCCATCAAACTAGGGATTCCTTTTTCGTTAACATTTTAAGATGCCATCATTGTGTGCAAGTTTTAGGACCTTTTGTAGGCTTTCCACCGCTTCATGCCAGTTTAAACAAAACTTACATATTTTAAAAGCAGGCATTTTAGTAGACGTCTACGTCTTCGTGCCCTTCCGGCTCTGGCAGCGGAGTTCCCCGGGATTTGTCACGTACTCGTTGCCACCTGCTGGAGAACAGGAGAAGTGCCGCTGAGCGCTTCATTCCAACCTGTTACCCTCGCCGCCGCCATGGGCGCCCGCGGCACCCTCCGAGGCGCGCCCCAGGTGAAGGCCGAGGGCGGTGTGAGGTGTGGAGGGCGGGGAAGTTCCTCACCTTTCCTTCTCCGAGGTGTGCCCGCGACCTGCCTCCATCCCTGGCCGCGCGAGCCGGGGACGAGCCGCGGGCGGCCTCACCTCGCGACGAGAAGGCGGCGGGAAGGCGCCCGGGGCCAACATGGCGGCCGCCCTTCCCGCGGCTCTGGGGCCTGAGCCGCTCTAGCTGCTTCTTTGCTGTGCGCGCCGGTTAGGTTGACTTATTTAGGCTATCGTCAGATGACCTTAGGAATAAAAATGAGAGAAAGCTGCTTCGGTCCTTCCTGGGAGGTGTAAATGAGCCGTCTACACAGGCAGTTTGGAAGCTCTCATTCGCCCAAGACCAGTAACATTTTTTTTTATGGCTCCAGGAAGGTATTTAACGGTATTGTTTCAAAAATAATGCTAGGGGAAGGCACTTCTTTTCTCTCCCACTGGTCAGGTAACCCCGCCCCAGCCAAGCCTGGCCCAGCTCTGCTTCCGGTCTTGCCGGCCTCCTAGCGAGCTCCCCCTGTGAGGAGCGTTAGGTGCTGCTTGCAAATCTTCCCATGGATTTGGGGGTCACTCAGAGGCTGACCAGCCTCTTCCTTTAACCCTCCCCTGTCTAATCGGCCTCCGTTTCCCTTTCTTAGACTTCCGGGGCCTCCTCCCCTCCTTTTCCCTCCCTCCTCCCTCCCCCCCTACACACACACACACCTATTTGTTGGAGCACCTGGCTCCGACTCCTTGTTTAGATGTTAGCGTCCCCTTTTCAGAAGCGATCCTTAATCTCAGGCTGGTGGGCCTCCTCCACCTTCACATCCCCTGCCTGCCTCTCCATGGCTCCTTGTTCTCTCTATCCGCCTACACTGCAGGCTTCCTGAGGCCAGTGTCTGGATCTTATTTTGTTGCCTAGCGCCTACTGTGTCTAGTATATATTCCTGTATTCAGAAAAATACACGTTGGGGCTGGTGTTGTGGCTTAGCAGGTTGAGCCTCTGGTATCCCATATGGGCACCTATTCAAGTCCTGGCTGCACCACTTCCAATCCAGGCCCAGCTAATGTGCCTGGGAAAGCAGGGGAAGATGGCCCAAATGCTTGGCCCCTGCCACCCACATCAAAGAACCAAATGAAGTTCCTGGATGTGGTCTCTGCCAGCCTGGGCATTGGGAGCCATTTGGAAAGTGAACCAGTGGATAGAAGATATCTCTAATTCTGCCTTTAAAATAAATTAATTAAATACATATTAAAAAAATAAGTGTTTCGTAGACAAATGAAATAGCCTATTAGAAGCATTTTCAATTGACAAGAAGAAATTCAAAACTATTTCAACAAGTGCGGAAATGGAATTAAAATATAAATTTATTTGGTGCCAAAAAATGGAAATTCATGCATAGGTTTTTCATAGTATGCATTTTCCATTTTTGATAAAGAAGGACTTCCATTTACTCTCACGATCTGATTTACTTAAAGAATTACTTTTATTTATTTGATATAGAGACTGTCCATCTGCTGGTTAAGCCTCCAAAAGTCTATCTACAACAGCTAGGGCTATCTGCTGGTTAAGCCTCCAAAAGTCTATCTACAACAGCTAGGGCTGGGCCAGGCCAAAACCAGGAGCCAGGAATTTAACCTGGATCTCTCATGTGTGTCGCAGGGACCCAACCACTTGAGTTATCACATGCTGCCTCCCAGGGTGTGTACTAGCAGGAAGCTGGAACCAAATGTAGAGCTGGGACTCAGACTCAGACACTCCAGTATGGGGGTTTGGGTGTGCTAGGCAGTGACTTGACTACCATGTCAAATGCATTCTCCTGACTTATTTTTAAAAATTACTAGCATTAGGAATGTAAACTGGTAAAACCACTATGGAAATCAGTTTGGAGATACCTCAGAAATCTGAAGATAGAACTACCAGATGACCCAGCCATCCTGCTCCTGAGAATTTACCCAAGGGAAATGAAATCAGCAAATAAAAGAGTTTATTACAGCTCAATTCACAATAGCTAAGACATGGAATTAACCTGCATGTCTATCGACTGAAGACTGGATAAAGAAATTATGGGATATGTACTCTATAGAATACTACACAGCAGTAAAAAAAAAAAAATATAGAGAGAGAGAGATCTGGTCATTTTCAACAAAATGGATGAATCTAGAAAATATCATACTTAGTGAAATAAGCCAGTCCCAAAGGGACAAATACAATTTGTCCTCCCTTATCTGTGATAGCTAATAGAGTACCTAAAAGGAAATCTGTAGAAGTGAAATTGACACTTTGAGAAGCAATGACCTTAACAGCCCTTGTCTCTTGACTGTCATGGAACAGTTTTTGTTTTTGTTTTTCTTAATGGAGAGTGGGACTGGGAATGGGAGAGGGAGGAGGAGGTGGGGTGGGAAGGTGGGTATGGTGGGAAGAATCACTATATTCCTAAAGTTGTACTTATGGAATTTGTACTAATTAAATAAAAGGTTTCTTTTGGGGAAAAAAAGCTATTAACATGGAAAATAAACTGTTCACCCAAATGTGTTAGAAATTAAATAAGACTGAAGAAAACCATTCAGCTCTTTTCTTGGGCCTTTCTCAGAACATGTATTACTTGAGAATGGGATTTTCAGGGCCAGCTTTGTGGCACAGCAGGTTAAGCCAACACCTGCAACACCAGCTTCCCATATGAGTGATGGTTCTAGTCCAAGTTACCTCTCTTCTGATCCAGTTCCCTGCTAATGCTTCTGGGAAAGCAGCAGAAGATGGCTCTGCTCCAATACTTGGGTCCCTGCCACCCACATGGGAGGTCCAGATGGAGTTCCAGGCTACTGGCTTTGGCCTGGCAGAGGCCCAGATGTTGTGGCCATTTGGGGAGTGAACCAGCAAATGGAAGATCTCTTTCTGTCTCTCCCTTTCTCTCCTTAACTCTGGCTTTCAAATAAATATATAAGCCTTTTTGTGTAAAAAGAAAAATTAAATCTTTTTTTTTTCATTATTTTCTATCACATTTGGCTACATGTGGCTATTGATTTTTAAAATTTTATTTACTTATTTATTTGTGAAACATTATTCGAGACCTCCCATCTACTGGTTCACTCCCCAAATATCTACAGCAGTTGGGGCTGGGCCATGCTGAAGCTTAGAGCTGAGAACTCAATCCAGAGGTCTCTAAGTAGGGAGTGAACTTCCATCCAGGTCTCCTGTGTGAGTGACAGGAACTCAATTACTTGAGCCACCACTTGGTGCCTCCCAGACTGCATTTATAGTAGGCTAAAATGGGGAGTGGAACCGGAACTTAAACGCAGTCACTCCAATATGGAATGCTAGAGTCTTAGCCACTAAGCCAAATGCTTACCCCAAGAATAAGCTTTTTTTAGGGGGGAGAGACAGATATCTTCTGTCTACTGGCTTACTCCTCAAATGGCCATAAAAACCAGGGTAGAGCCAGGACCAAGCCAGGAACTGGGAACTCCATCTGGTTCTTACATTGTAAGTGTCAGGGACTCAAGAACATGGACCTTCATCTGCTACCTCCCACATCAGTGGGAATCTGGGTTGGAAGCAGAGGAACAAGGACTCAAACTGGCACTCTGATATGGAATGCAGGCATCCATGCTGTGGCTTAACCCACTGTACCACAATGCCCACCTCCAAGAATAAGACTCTTTTTTTTTTTTTTCTTTTTAAGGCTGAGGAGAGAGCTTTCATCCACCAGCTTACTCCCCAAATGCTTTAACAGCCAGGGAACCAGGAACCCCATCTGGATCTCCCACATGGGTGGCAGGTACCCAACCATCATCTCTTGGTTTCCCAGGTGCATTAGCAGGAGGTTGAATCAGAAGCAGAGCAACCGAGACTCAAACCACACTGCAACATGAGATGCTGCCTTCATAAGCAGTGGCTTAACCTGCTGTCCCAAGAATGACATTTTTTTTAAAGATTATTTTGTTTATCTGAAAGAATTACAGAGAGAGGTAGAGCAAGGTGGGGGGCGGGGGAGAGGGAGGTCTTCCTTCTGCTGGTTCACTCCCCAAATGCCTACAACACCAGAGCTGAATTGATCTGAGGCTAGGAGCCAGGAGCTTCTTCCGGGTCTCCCATGCATGTGCAGGGGCCCAAGTACTTGGGTCATCTTCCACTGCTTTCCCAGGCCATAGCAGAGAGCTGGATTGAAAATGGAGCAGCTGGGACTCAAACTGGTGCCCATATGGGATGCCGGTGCTGTAGGCTGGGCCTTTAACCCACTGCACCACAGCGCCAACCCCAAGAATGACATTTTTTACAAGACTAAAATATTATTATGAAGGATAAGTGTGACTTTGCACTGATTAAATATGGCCATATTTAAATAATCTATAATATTCCTTCCTGCTAAAGAATGTAGACTGTGGTTTATTTTATTTTTTTTCCAAAAAGGTAAAAACAAGGCAAGTTTAAATTCTGGGCTTCCACACCAAATTCCAGAAAGGCTTACTAAGTGCCAAAATGACCTTGTTAATGATGCTGGTGTATCCCTTCACTGTAGGTGCTCAAAGGCTGTTGGGGCTCCAGCTCTCCCTGTGAAACCAGATATTACCGTACTCATTGGCACTTGGCAAGAACCCTGAGGCCACAGCCTTGTTTTGAGATTCAGCGATAATGGCTTTAAGTGGTGAGTGCTAACAATTTTATATTCTGTCTGCAAATTATGATGGATCTAATGGTACCAGATATAAAATGGTTTGTTCTTAGCTATTGCTGTGCCACCTCCACTGCTCATTAACTTAATTTTGTAGGAGTTTCTTGATGGAAGACAATCAAACATTTTTATGAATGAGTCACAAATACTATTACACTGATTCTTCAGAAAATACAATTCTTATTCTATAAGAAAATAGTCTTTGCCTGCAATAGACTGAATGTCACTCCCTCCCCCAAAGTCTTAACTTGAAGCCCCAGTCTCACATGTGATGGAATTAGGAGTAGGGCTGTTTAGGGTGATTAGGTTATCAGAGTACCATTCCCTTGAAAAAGGAACTCCAGGGGCCAGTGCTGTGGCACAGTGGGTTGAGCCATGGCCTGTGGTGCCATCATTCCATTTGGGCTCAGGTTCGAGCCCTGGCTGGTCCAATTCCAATCCAGCTCCCTGCTAATGCACCTGGGAAAGCAGCAGAAGATGGTCCAAGTGCTCGGGCCGGCTGCACCCATGTAGGAGACCCGGAAGAGGCTCCTGGCTCCTATCTTCGGCCTGGCCCAGCCCTGGTGATTGTGGCCATTTGGAGGAGTGAACCAGCAGATGGAAGACCTTTCTGTTTCTCCCTCCTTCTGTCTATAAATCTGCCTCTCAAATAAATAAATAAAATCTTTAAGAAAAAAAAGAGTTCTAATTAAGTGATTCTTTGATCTGCCCAGGCTACTAATGGCCTGGCAAATGTTAATGCCTTTGTTTTTAAGAATCAGACATTTCTGTTTCAATGGATTATATGCATTCCTTTTTATTAAAATCAATTTTGCAAATTCATGCTCTAAAATCAACTGGACTTTGGAGGAAATACGCCTAGAGAAAACTTCAAATTCTATGCACTGTTGTAATAAGAGAACTGACAAAAACAATAATTCTGATCAAAATGGTAGCATGTTCAATCTGCACTTGGAGGCTGGCACTGTGGCATAATAGGTAAAGCTGCTGCCTGCAGTGCCAGTATCCCATATGGACGCCGGTTCGAGTCCCAGCTGTTCCACTTCCAATCAGCTGTCTGCTATGGCCTGGGATAGCAGTGAAAGATGGCCCAAGTCCTTGGGAGACCCGGAAGAAGCTCCTGGCTCCTGGCTTCGGGTTGGCACAGCTCCAGCCATTGTGGCCATCTGGGGAGTGAACCAGCAGATGGAAGATCTCTCTCTCTCTCTCTCTCTCTCTCTCTGCCTCTCTGTAATGCTGCCTTTCAAATAAATAAATAAATCTTTTTTAAAAAATCTGCACTTTCCGCCGGCGCCATGGCTCAACAGGCTAATCCTCCGCCTAGTGGCGCCGGCACACCAGGTTCTAGTCCCGGTCGGAGCGCCGGATTCTGTCCCGGTTGCCCCTCTTCCAGGTCAGCTCTCTGCTGTGGCCAGGGAGTGCAGTGGAGGATGGCCCAAGTGCTTGGGCCCTGCACCCCATGGGAGACCAGGAGAAGCACCTGGCTCCTGCCTTCAGATCAGCGCAGTGTGGCGGCCGCAGCACGCTGGCTGTAGCGGCCATTGGAGGGTGAACCAACGGCAAAGGAAGACCTTTCTCTCTGTCTCTCTCTCTCTCACTGTCCACTCTGCCTGTCAAAAAAAAAAAAAAAAAAATCTGCACTTGATCTGCACTGCCTTCATGGCCAGTCTTTGCAGTACCAACCCAACAAACAAGTAGGCTCACACTGCCCCCTTTCAGAAGCAGAGACGTGAGGGAATTTGACGTCATTGTCGCTGGGAGAAAAAGTCTTGTGGAGCTAAATGAATGCTATGTACATCCAGCTACTTCAGCTTCTCTTTGGTTGCCTTTTGCCAGATGGCTTAACATTGGTGGAAAACATGGGTGGTGCCTGAAGCCAGTAAACTACCACTTCGTGTACTAAAGGCAAGCATTCCTGCAAGAGTCTCAGTATTTTTCCCGTTAAGATCCTCATACATTGCTTCAAAAGTATTAATGTGCTGTGAAAAACAGCGCATCAACTAATGCGACCGCACTGTTGTGCCCCACCCCCTTTGCCAGTTGCACATTGTCACGGAAACACATGTCGCAGAAGAATGAACTGTATTCAGCAGGGCAGGCGGGGGAGGATTTTGTGTTGTGTGGTCTTATTGGAGCTTTAAAGAATGTACAGAAATGGAAATACTGAGCGTAGCAGTCAGCGTTGCATCTGGATGCATGCAAACATGAGGCCGACTACAGCATTTTTACCAAATAGGGGTTTTGTTTTCTTCACATGGGAAGAGTCAATAAGGTGGCAGTGCAGGTTGCTGTGGCTGCTCAGGGCGCCCAGGTTCATCCCAGCATCCTCTACCATCCTCAGCTTGTTGCTTTCAGCTTCACTGTGGCAGGAAGGCTCCCCTACCATCACGCATGGTATGTGTGAAGGAAGCAGGAAGAAGCGGGGAGGAAGAATGTGCTTGTTCCCTGAAGCCCCACCAAGCCACTGTTGGTAGCATTGAGAATTTTCCAGAACCAGGCTAAGTGACCACGACAGCAAGAGGGACCAGAGGTTCCATATTCTAATTGGGCACGTGGTACCCAGAATAAACTCAGATTCTTCCATCCAGTTCCCTGCTAATGCTCCTGGGAAAGCAGTGGAAGATGGTGCAAGTGCTGGGCCCCTGCCACCCGGGTAGAAGACCTGGATGAAGTCTGGCTCAGTCGCAGCCTTTGCAGGCTTTTGAGGAGTGAAACAGCAGATGGAAGTTCTCTCTGTCTGTGACTCTCCCTCCTTCTCTGTAACTATGCCTTTCAAATAAAGTAAATCTTACAAAAAAAAAAAAAATTTCCAGGGCCAGCACTGTGGCATAGCGGGTAGGGTCGCCGCCTGTGGTGCTGGCATCCCATATAGGCGCCAGTTCGAGACCCAGCTGCTCCACTTCTGATCCGGCGCTCTGCTATAGCCTGGAAAAGCAGTAGAAGATGGCCCAAGTCCTTGGGCCCTTGCACCCACGTGGGAGACCCAGAAGAAGCTCCTGGCTCCTGGTTTCAGATTGGCGCACTCTGGCCATTGTGGCCAACTGGGGAGTGAACCAATGGATGGAAGAACTGTCTCTTTCTCTGCCTCTCTTCTCTCTGTGTAACTCTGTCAAGTACATAAAAAAAAAAAAAAAAAAAAAAAAAAACAAAAAAAAACCTTAAAAAAAAATTACCTGTTGTTAAAGAACTTGGCACTATTGAAATACTCAAAAGAATGCTTTCCGGCCGGCGCCGTGGCTTAACAGGCTAATCCTCCGCCTTGCGGCAACGGCACACCAGGTTCTAGTCCCAGTTTGGGCGCCAGATTCTATCCCGGTTGCCCCTCTTCCAGGCCAGCTCTCTGCTATGGCCCGGGAAGGCAGTGGAGGATGGCCCAAGTGCTTGGGCCCTGCACCCGCATGGGAGACCAGGAGAAGCACCTGGCTCCTGCCTTCGGATCAGCGAGATGCGCCGGCCGCGGCGGCCATTGGAGGGTGAACCAACAGCAAAAAGGAAGACCTTTCTCTCTGTCTTTCTCTCTCTCACTATCCCCTCTGCCTGTCAAAAAAAAAAAAAAAAAAAAAAAAAAAAAAAAAAAAAGAATGCTTTCCAAGCTAAGAAATCAATTTCAATCCAGAAGGGTGGTTCTTTATACTCTCACAGTGGCTCACAAGATTTAGACTCTGAAGGAGTCATCCCTGCTTAAATAAGTGCTATTGACATTGTTCAAAAACTCTCACATGATTCTTCAATCCCAGCTAAAGAATCTAGCGATCCTTCACGTAGTGCAGTCCTCAGATGCGGCAGTGATGGGGGGGGACACTATTATGCTGTCACTCTCCTAGTGAAATGTTCATTTTAAACACCAAGGAAGGGGAAAATCGACCATGCTTTAAAATCAGATAAAGGATTAATGGTCTTGAAACTTTAATATTAACTCTCAGTTTTTAGTTTTCACACAGATTAACCTTTCTTATTTAGGAATAAATCTAGGGAAAGAAGATTTTATGAGTAATTGATATTAAAAGTTTAAATCATGTGTGTGCTCTTTTTCTTTTTTCACATGAAAGCAATTTTGCCCTCCACGTCTTTTTATTTGAAAGACTCAAATCTCACTTTTGTCAGATGAAATTGCTGCCTAAATGATCTAACATGATTTTCACATTCTTTTGTGGAAATCAAATTTTCTAAGGTGGTAAAATTCACTTAGAAGTGACAGCAATGTGCTCTTTCTCCCAGGGGAGCTGCTAATTGAAGCTGAACCATTAAATGTCCTCCTGAAAGCACTCAAGCTAATGAGGTAACAGAACCCCAGAGGACAAAAATGAAGCAAAGCAAGTTAGTTCTTGAAATGAAACTCTTGAGATCCCAACTTGAGAAAACAAGGAAGCAGGAAGAAGGAAGGAAAAAGAAACAGAAAAAAGTCACACAATTAAAAGTATGAAATGAAGGATTATTCTATTTAATTGAGTAGCTTTTCCAGTTATGTACATTGGGTCAATTGTACCGGACTTTGAACTTATAAAATGTATCTGTTGTGTGTCTCTTCTCTCACTACTAGAAACAAAGGAGAACTCCCTGTATTGCACATGGGCAGGACTGCAACTTCAGATGCTGTGGGGCCACCCCCAGAGCAGGCTGTGCAAACGTGAGGGGTCCCATGGCCGTGAGGCGGGGTACGTGCCTCTGCTTTCTAGTCATTCTGTGCCAGGCAAAGTCTGGGCTCAGTGCTGCTAGACATTTTAGTATTTTGTGTGTGTGTGTGTGTGTGTTTTTTTTTTAAGAGAAACAGAGACAGAGACAGAAAGAGATCCTCAATCTGCTGATTCATTCCCCAAATGCCTGCAGTATCCAGAGCTCTAGGCCAGGCGGGAAGCCAGCTCTCTCATGAGTGGCAGGAACCCTGGTAGTTGATCTGCCACCTGCTGCCTCTCAGGGTGTGCTTTAGCAGGAGGCTAGAATCACAAAGTCCAAGTCTGGACTTAAACCCAAGCACTCTGAGATGTGTTGAGGACATTACAAGCAGCGTCTTAGCCCCTGTACCCAATATGCGCCCCAAGATCCAGGCATTTGGAAGAACAGTGTCTTGGTTTGGCTGGATTTGGGTGCAGGTATTTATTTGGGTGATGATCACAGGAAGCGTGGTGAAGGAGTGGGAGAGACCTGATCACCTGCCACCTGCCACCTGCCACCCACCATTCTTCAGGAGGGGAGTGAGGAAATTGCCTAATCTTTTTGAAAGAATTATTCTGAGCCTTCAGTTATTAGCGGTAAATGTATTTAAAGCTTCTTAGTAATTAGTTACAGACAATGATAAAATTTTTCTAATTATGAGCTGAACCCAAGTTTTTAAGGTTGATTCTTTTTCTTTCTTTTAGGCATGGAGTGTACTATTCAGGAAATTAATAGCATTATTATGTTCTGGAATGTATGATAAGAATAAGTTCAGGAAATCTTGGAGGGAAAAGGCAGATTGTCACCCTTGGAGGAAAGGAGGGGACCAAATCATTCTGGGTAAAAAGAAAATGAGGCGTGAATGGTGTGTACGACACCTAATCACAAGCCAATTATGCACGGGCACGATAATGCTGACTTCCTTGTAAATATGATTTTTTTTAGGATTTGTTTTTATTTATTTGAGAGGCAGAGAGAGGAGACACACACACACACACACATTCCTAAATGCCTGCAACATTTGATTTTTTTTTTTCCCAAATGTCTACAACTGCTGGGACTGGACCAGGCTGAAGGCAGGAGTCTAGAATTCAATGCAAGTCTCCCACATGGGTGCTGGGACCCAATTACTTGAGCCATTACTGCCACCTCCCAGGGTCTGCATTAGGAGGAAGGTGGAATCAGGAGCCAGAGCCAAGAATCAAACCCAGGTACTCTGATTTTGAATGCAGACATCTTGCCACTAAACTGAATGTCCAACCATAAATATGAATTTGAAAAGAGCTTAAAATTCCTAGTTCTTTTTTAAAAAAGATTTATTTTATTTATTTGAAAGACAGTTACAAAGAGAGGTAGAGACAGAGAGAGAGAGAGATCTTCCATCCGCTGGTTCACTCCCCAGATGGCCACAATAGCCAGAGCTGCACCAATCCAAAGCCAGGAGCCAGGAGCTTCTTCCGGGTCTCCCATGTGGATGCAGGGACCCGAGGACTTGGGCCATCTTCCATTGCTTTCTCAGGCCACAGCAGAGAGCTGGATTGGAAAAAGAGCAGTTGGGACTCGAACTGGTGCCCATATGGGATGCTGGCACTTCAAGCCAGGGCTTTAACCCGCTGCACCACAGCGCTGGCCCCTCCTAGTTCTTTTTTTAAGAAAGCTTTTATTTACTAAACATAAATTTCATAGGTGCAGCTTTTGAAATATAGCGGTTCTCCCCACACACACACACACACACACACGCTGCCTTCCCACCCTAGTTCTTTTTAAATATTTGTTTGAAAGGCAAAGAGCCACAGAGAGAGAGGGAGACACAGAGAAAGAAAGAGTGCTGCTGTCCACTTCTTCACTCCCCAAATGCCTATAACAGCTTCTGGCTGAAAGTTGAGGCCAAACTCAATCCAGATCTCCCAGGAGGATGGCAGAAAACCAACTACTCAAGGCAGCACCCCGCCTCCCACAGTCTGCACTAGTAGGCAGGTGAAATCAGGAGCAGAGCCAAGTGTCAAACCCCAAACTCGAATACGGAATGCAGATGCCTTAACCACAAGACGAAATGACTGCCTCATAAATATAATTTTAAAATTGCTTAATTCAGGGTGGGCATTGTGATTAAAATGCTGCTTGGGATGTCCACATACTATATCCAAGAGCCTGTTCAAGTCCTGGCTACTCTGCTCCCCAGTCCAGCTTCCTGCTAATGCTGGATTTCCTGGGAAAGCAGTGGAGGGTGGCCCACGTAGTTGAGCTCCTGCCACCCATGGGGGAGACCCAGAAGTTCCTGGCTCCTGGCTCCTGGTTTCAGCCTGGCTCAGTCCTGGCTGTTGTGGCCATTTGGAGAGTGAACCAGCAGGTTGAAAATTCTCTCTTTCTCTCTCTCTCTCTCCCTCCCTCCCTCTTTGTCACTCTGCCTTTCAAATAAATAAACATTTTTAAAGATAGATTTATTTATTTATTTGAAAGGCAGAGTGACAGAGATGGAGAGAGAGAGAGAGAGAGAGAGAGAGAGAGGTCTTCCATCCCAGTGGCTCACTCCTCAGATGGCCACAACGTCCGGAGCTACACCAATTGGAAGCCAGGAACCAGCATTGCAGGCAGTGACTTTACCTGCTACGCTACAGCGCTGGCCCCAATAAACCTTTTTTTAAAAATGGTTTAAACCTCCTAGTTTGGCCGGCGCCATGGCTCAACAGGCTAATCCTCCACCTAGCGGCACCAGCACACCGGGTTCTAGTCCCGGTCGGAGCGCCAGATTCTGTCCCGGTTGCCCCTCTTCCAGGCCAGCTCTCTGCTATGGCCTGGGAAGGCAGTGGAGGATGGCCCAAGTGCTTGGGCCCTGCACCCGCATGGGAGACCAGGAGAAGCACCTGGCTCCTGCCTTCGGATCAGCACGGAGCGCCAGCTGTAGCACGCCGGCCGCGCCACCCATTGGAGGGTGAACCAACGGCAAAGGAAGACCTTTCTCTCTCTCTCTCTCTCTCTCTCTCACTGTCCACTCTGCCTGTCAAAAATAAATTTAAAAAGAAAGAAAGAAAGAAACCTCCTAGTTCACCTGTCTGGGTTTTTCCTAGTTTATTATTTTTTTTAAGATTTATTTATTTATTTGAAAGGCAGAATTACAGAGAGGCAGAGGCACAGAGAGAGAGAGACAGAGAGAGGTCTTTCATCTGCTGGTTCATTCCCCAATTGGCCACAACAGTTGGGGCTGCGCCAATCTGAAGCCAGGAGCCAGGAGCTTCTTCCAGGTCTCCCATGTGGGTTCAGGGACCCAAGGACTTGGGTCTTGGGTCATCTTCTATTGCTTTCCCAGGCCACAACAGAGAGCTGGATTGGAAATGGGCGCCCGTATGGGATGCCAGCATTGGGTGGCTTTACCTGCTACACCACAGCACCAGCCCCCGTAGTTCATTTTTAAGGTAACTCCGATCTTCAGCTCTGCACTGTACACAAATTATGAAAAGCATCCCAGGACCACAGAGGCTGCTGGAAATGGTCACTGCTCTGGCTCTCAAGACTGCTGTCTCTCCTTGATTTCTTTCCCAAGTCCTTCCATGTTTACATGGAAAAGGAAACTGTTTTACTTACCTCTGATATGAATTGCAAAATAATTCTTTTTAAATTTTAGTATATGTACTTATTTAATATATTTGAAAGGCAGAGAGAAAGAGATCTCCAAAACACTGGTTCACTTCCCAAATGCCTGCAACAGCAGGAGTTGGTCCTGGCCAAAGCTGGGGACAGGAAATCCACAAGAGGGGTTGCCAGGAAGCTAGAATTGAAAGCTGAGGATCCAGAACTGCAACCAGGCGCTCCAGGACGGGATGTGGGCATCCCAACTGGTGTCTTAACTGGGTGCCAAACGCTGCACCTAAAATAACTCATATGAGTGAATCGATGAGAAGATAATGAAGATGAATTTGAAATGCCAACACACATGAAACAATGACCTTACGTCGCTTTACACGGAGAACATATGGAACTCTCTTCCTTGTCACAGTTGACCAATGTTCTTAGAGACACTGAAGTCCTTGGCTTCCAGGACGCCACTGTCACCCTAGGACCTTGCCGGATGTTCCTTCTTAGGGTCCTTTGCCAGCTTCTCAATATGGAATGACCCAGACTCAGTCTTCTGATCTCCTCTGTATCTCTGCACACATCCCTTATACACTGTCATCCAGACCCATGACTTGAAGTCCTTTACCTGCATTTCAACAACTCCCACATTGTGTATCTGTAGCCCAAATCTCTGTTCTGATTTCCAGACTCATATATCCAACTTCAAATCCCAAATCTCCACTTGGATTTCTGCCATCAGTATCTCATTTAGTGTGCCCATACTGGAGCTTTGCGTCCCGCCCACCCTGAGCTTAGTCTATATTCCCCCAAAGCAGACTCAGAGACGTTGAGCACAGTAGCTGTTTGGGGCCAGGGGATATGGGTAGATTTGCAAAGATGGCTTCAACATCCTTCCTGCCTGTGTCCCTGCTTCTTTGCAATGTAACCTTGACATTCCTCCCTAAAAGAATTAGGTTTTGGGGGCTGACACTGTGGAGGAGCAGGTTAAGCCACTGTCTGTAATACTAGCATCCCCTACCCACTTTCTGGTAATGGGCCTGAGAAGGCAGCAGAAGATGGCCCAAGTACCTGGGTTCCTGCCACCCATGTGGGAGACCAGATGGAGTTCCTGTCTGCAGCTTCCACCTGGACCAGATCTGGCTGTTGTACCTGTTTGAGGAATGAACCAGTGAATGGAAGATTCTCTCTCTCTCTCTCTCTCTCTCTCTCTCTCTTTCTCCCCTCCTCCTCCTCCTCCTCCTCCCTCTCTCTGTTGCTCTTTCAAATAAACAAATCTTTAAGAAGTGGGACTTCTCTCTTTATCCTTTGAATCTGGTCTGTCAGTGATTTGCTTTAACCAAAAGAATACGGAAGCCACACTGAGACTTCTGAACCCAAGGTTTTTTTGTTTGTTTTTAAGATTTATTTTTTATTTATTTGAAAGAGTTACAGAAAGAGAGGTCTTCTACCTGCTGCTATGGCTGGAGCTGAGCTCACCCAAGCTAGGAACCAGGAGCTTCTCGTGGGTCTCCCTTGTGGGTACAGGGGTCCAAGCACTGCTTTCCCGGGCCATTAGCAGGGAGCTGGATTGGAAGTGGAGCAGCCGGGACTTGAACCAGTGCCCCAGGCCAGGGCTTTAACCTGCTGTGCCACAGAGCCGGTCCCGTGAATCCAAGTTTCATGAAGCTCTGTAGCTTCCACTTTTGGCCCCTGTAATGCTGCCCTGAGACAGCCATGTAAAGAATCCCCATCTAGGCCGGTGCATCAGCAGGGAGCTGGATAGATGGTGGAGCAGCCGGGATCTGAATCGGTGCCCATATAGAATGCCAATATCACAGGCAACAGCTTTACCTGTTATGCCGCAATGCTGGCCCCTAGGTTAAATTTTATTGACTGATCGAATTAGTTTGTATTATGAGACAGTCTGATTATTTTGGATGGATTATTTATAGACGGGTTCTCTGGTTGAAATAAAAGCCTCAGGTAAAACATTGCATCCTTTACGACAGAGTGCTTACATTGTAAATTGTGTAGTGTATAGTCTTGTGTTATGTTCCCATGGAGATTAAAGTAACAATACTAGGAAAAAGTTATTCTTAGAGATTGGTATTACTAAAGTGCTTACTGAAACATATTGTGCTTATTATAGATCGGTTCATTCCTCACTCACTCAAAAACACAGATTGAGGCCTTCCTGTGTGCTGGGCTCTGGGCCAGCCCTGGGGATGGAAAGTTGAAGGGTCAGGTCCTGCTGCCCAGGGCACAGCCTCTCAGCAGCTACTGAAGAACAAGTGTGGGAAGGCTGCCAGGACTCTGAGGGAGCGCTGGGGGCCATGGGAAGACCCCTCAAGGCCAGTGTAGGGGGGGAATGGGGCACTCCTGAGGGACAAGGGGCACAGGGTGTGTGGGATGGCTTTGGTGTCTCCTGCCAGAGAGGCACCTGCCGCCTGAGAAACAGGTTGGGACGCGGCCCCCCCCCCCCCCCCTTGAACCGCTGCTTTTCAGACTCTGCTGCAGGAGAGGCAGAGAAGTGAGACGACTGCCTGAGAGCTTTCCTCTTTCTTTTTGTTTTTAAAGATTTATTTTATTTATTTGAAAGTCGGACTTACACAGAGAGAGGAGAGGCAGAGAGAGAGAGAGAGCACACGCGAGAGAGCGAGGTCTTCCATCTGCTTGGTTCACTCCCCAACTGGCTGCAACAGCCGGAGCTGTGCCGATCTGAAGCCAGGAGCCAGGAGCTTCTTCCGGGTCTCCCACAGGGGTGCAGGGGCCCGAGGACTTGGGCCATCTACTGCTTTCCCAGGCCATAGCAGAGAGCTGGATCTGAAGTGGAGCGGCCGAGTCTCAAACAGGCACCCATATGGGATGCCGGCAGTACAGGCAGCGGCTTTACCCACTATGCCACAGCGCCTGCCCCAGAACTTTCCTTTCTTTCCTGATGTCACTGAACCCTGGCACCCAGTGCTTGAGGATGAGGGCTTTGGTAACTGGTTTCTCTGCTGGAAATCACCTGGAGTTCATCCAGAACTTAACCCATCTTCCCTGGGTTCCTAGGCTCCTGACAGTTTGCACTTTGAACTCTTCTGCCCTTTATCAGTTTGATCAGTTTTTTTTTTTTTTAAGATTTATTTATATATTTTTAAAGTCAGTTATAGAAAGAGAGGGAGAGACAGAGAGTGAGAGAGCCTCTATCTGCTGGTTCACTCCCCAGATGGGCCAGGCTGAAGGCAGGAGCCAGGAGTTCTCTTAGGGTCTCCCACATGGGTGCAGGGGCCCAAGCACTTCGGCCATCCTCCACTGCTTTCCCAGGCATGTTAGCAGGGAGCTGGATCAGAAATGGAGCAGCCAGGAATCAACCAACGCCCATATGGGATGCTGGCGCCACAGGTGGTGGCTTTACCTGCTACCCTGCAGTGCCGGCCCCTTATCAGATTTTTGACTGACACCCACTTATTCCTGAGCTACTGAATGCCTTGGTCCCAGGTGGTGCTGTACTCTTAAATTTTTCCTGCTTTCTTTGTGCCCTCCGCTCCTCTCTTACCATTTCCCTCGCTCCTTTGTGAGACTTGGATTCTTCTAGAGAGTTGCACTGTCAGTTCCCAATATGTGGTTAAAACCATCCTCTATTCTGAAAAATACTTTCTGTGTGAGTAAGCGCTGTCACCTGGGTTGGGAATACTTTACAGCTTTCAGATTATAATACTTTACAGCTGTTAGAACAATTACATTCTAGATCTCTGTCTTCCTGGTTAGAACAATTACATTCTAGATCTGATTGTCTTCCTGTCCACCTGAGATGCCGTGGCCATCATCTCTCGCTCTTATGGAACCCAGCAAATTCCTCCCTCTTCTGAACTTTGGTTTGTCCCTAGCCGCTCTGAAGAGTGAGTGATCAGCTCCCTGTTTGTTCACATCGGCCACCATCTCCACTTGTAAGCTGTTTATGGATGTCCAGGGATCCACAAAGAGTGAGCTGCGGTAGAACCTGCAATCCTGGGCCTGTTCTCCCCTCTAGGCTGACGTCGCTATGCCTTCCGAAAGATCTGGAATTTTCCCTCCTCTAGGAATATAAGTGAGATTCACAAATTAAGCTGTGATTGTTCTCTAGGAGGTCACACTGGGATTTGGGAGAACCTTCCTCAGAGACACCCCATGTAATTACAAAGATAGGTGGGAAAATTTTGTCCGAAAACCCTGCTGGCACGCTGCTTCCAGAAGGGACCCTGCCGTTGACTCGGCCTGCAGGGAAGGGAGGGATTGGGACGACCGTCCCTGGCAATCTTTGGCAGGGCCTTGCATCTGAGTGTGCTGTAGACTAGCAGGATCTGCTGTGCCCACCCTGAAAGGTGTGCTTGTGAGGGCTGAGGAGCTGGGTCTGCTCAGACAGTCAGAGACAAAGGACCCTACTGCACAGGGTGAAGCCAGGTGGTGACATCTGAACACTGACTAGTAAATTATATGTAGAGAAGATAGGGCAACGGAATAAGTCTTTGATCTCTAGGTGTCATGCTTTCCTGAAAATTCCATCGTGTCACTTGAGAGAGGGGGAGAGAGAGAGAGAGAGAGAGAGAGAGAATCATTTAGCTGAGTGGTTGAGATGCCTGCATCCAGGGTCAGAGTATCTCAGCTCAGTACCAGCCTCTGGCCCTTGGCTCCAACTGTCCTCTAACACAGACCCTGGAAGGCAGCGGTCATGGCTCAAGTAATTGAGTTCCTGCCACCCATATGGGAGATCTGGATTGTATTCCTGCTCCTGGCTCCAGCCCCTGGCTGTTGTGGGCATTTGGAGAGTAAACCAGCAGATGGAGGTTCTCTCTCTCTCAAGTAAATTAAAAAGAGGAAGAACTAAATTAGGCAACTCAGGAACTCTGGCAAGTGTCTACAGATTACAGATTACAGAGAACAAAACACAAAAGAGCCCTGGGAAGGTTCTGAGGGTTCTTTTCTGAGCAGAGCACAGACTGGAAAATCAGACCCTGGGCCCTGCTCTCAGATGCCCTAAGGCAAGGACATGGAGGCTGTTCATCCTGAACTGTTTCCCAAAGGCCCCTCTTCAACCTCTCCCTATTTTCTGTCTCCTTTGCCCACTACATCTCCTTTGACCCAAGGAAAATCGATCCTCCTAACAAAAATAACACCCCTCTTCTCCCCTTCTTTCTTGTGTCTTGTAAATTTTGCATCCTCAAAATTCTCAGGAAAAGCAGCTCTTTTCTTGAGCCCTGGAGCCCATAGCTGTAGGCTCTGCAGAGGCATAGCTCGAGGATTGCTTGTTCCCTGCCCCATCCCTTTAGGCAGGGCAAGCTCTGGATCCTTGGATGGCAGCGAGACTTCCATTCCACTCTGGCTTTCTCCCCGAGCAGGAACCAGACACACCTCCAACCCAAGCATGTGTGTTGTGTTCCTCTGAAGCCCTATATTTGATCTGCACAAAGAAATCTTGTTCCCTTTCACACATTTTCTCACCTTGTTGTTTTACTTCCATTCTCCCCACTGCCTGGGTCACATCCCAAAATGTCTGTGACCTTGACTGACAGCGAAAGCATCCTTCTCTCCCTTGCCCAAATCCACAAATATCACCCGACGCTGGGGTTGGCAATGGAGTGGGGAATTCTAGTTCACCCTGCCTCCACCCAGTCCTCCTGCGAACTGAGCTGGTTGGCAAGTCTGATGATATGCGTGTACTTCCTGACTTGGAGCACGTGGCTCTTCATTCTCTTGCATTGGCAGCCACATTCCTGCAGTTGCACTTCCCTCTGTCCATACTGCCTGCCTGGGCCACAGGGGAAGCAGAGAAAGCAGGTGGGAATCAGCAGGCGCCCTGACCAGTCATTTCCAAAGACGGGTGCGAAGGCAGTAAGAAACTCTTTCCAGAACGTTTCTAGCAGTCTCATCTAAAAGAGAAGTCTGAAAAGGTTCTGCCATTTTACTATGTGGATTGTCACTGGCTGCTCACGTGATCCACTCTGCAGACAGCCAGCTGTCACATTGGGACAGGGCCCTTCAGGTTCGTTTGTGTGGAACTTTGCCATGCGCCTCAGGTTGTGCGTGTCAGTAAACTTCACAGATTATATCAGCAGCTTTCCAAAACCAGTCCTCACAAAATGTACAAGTGGCTTAAAAAGAAAATCCTGCAAAGAAACCTCAGTTTGAGGATAATACTATTAACACAAGCACTAAGCAACGAACAAGTATTTCTCTCATAGCTGGTATGAACTCTTAATCAGCCACATCAGGAGACAAAAACAGTAGCGATCTGATCAAGTCTTACTTTGAACCAAGTCAAAAAGTATTCAAAATTATAAGAAGAATATTGAAATCAGGGTTTGCATCCACCGCAATGAACACTAAGCTCTTCATATGTGAATATTGGATCTTGAACACTGACCCCGTGGGGTATCTTCTCAGCATGACATTCAAGCCCGTCGTGGAGACACACTCAACTCAGAGCAAATCCTTCAAATTGCTTCACCACAAAGCATTAGACCAACATTTCCAGAGAAGCACAGTCACTCCCCTTCTGATGCAGCAGGAGCTTTTATATGATTATTATATTTTTAAGATTACTTGTAAGATAATGTTATTATGCTAATATCCTTATATTTTTGTACATGCTTTATAATGCACATCATGTTACCACAGCAGCAGACATATGTCATAAATATACATTTATATGAGAATACAATAAATGATATAAAATATAAAACATTTACATTCAAATATGATATAAAAATTTTAAAAATTGGAGGTGCATGCTCAAATTTCTTTTTCTCATAGGACACACACTCATAAAAGGCTGGATTCCACTGATCAAAGTGAGAGGTGTCAATGATTTAGACTAGAATGGGGCAGTGGACCCAGAAAGAAGTGGTCTGATTATAGAAATACTGCAGCAGGATTTACAACAGGACTCATTGACAACTGGGGTACAGGAGGAAAATGAAGCAGTTAACAAGGATGGCAACTCCCAGGTTTCGTTTTTTTAATGTTAGTTTCTCTCTCTCTCTCTCTCTCTCTCTCTCTTTCTCTCAAAGGCAAGATGACCCAGAGAGAGAGAAATCTTCCACCTGCTGGTTCACTTCCTAAATGGATGCATACCCAGGGCTAGGCTAGGCTGAAGCCAGAAGCCTAGAACTCCATCCAGGTCTCCTGCGTGAGTGCAGAAGCCAAGCACCTGGGCCATCCTTCATTGCTTTCCCAGGTGCATTAGCAGGGAGTTGGATCAGAAGTGCAGCAGCCAGAAATCAAACTGGAGCTCTAACATGGGATGCCAGTGTTGCAGGTGGCAGCTTAACTCGCTGTGTGACAACACTGGCCTCTCCAAAGTTTCTGACTTGAGCAACTGAGAGGATGGCAGTGCTACTCAATGGGAAAGCAAAGAAACTGAAGATTGGTTTTGGGCGTGTTGCCCTGGAGTTGTATTCATTGAAAGATGAAGCTCTAAGGAGTATGCTAAGCTTGAGTTATGCAGTTGGGAGTTTTCAGCTGCAGATGTTGTTGGGAAAGGGTGACATTACCTATGGAGGGAAAAGGAGATCAGGCGTGGAGGCCTGATCAGAGTTCAGAGGAGTGTTCAGAGGGCAAAGAGAGTAGAAGCTGCTAGTGTCTGGAAATTGGACACATCTCAGATTAGCAATGTAGGCAATTTAAAAAGCCTCTGAAATGACTCTTCTGCTTTTGTCCATGCCACAGGCCATTCTCACCTAGCAGCACAATACCCTCAGTTATCAGATCATGCCACCCTACTCAGAAAGAGCCAGTGGCTCCCCATCTTACTAAAAAAAAAGAAAGAAAACCCTACGTTTTTACAGTGACCTCCAAGATTCCCTCCTTCTCTGTCCCTTTTTGTCTTTCTGACCCTATCTTCAATTTTTTTCTAAGATTTATTTACTTATTTGAAAAGCAGAATTACAGAGAGTCAGAGGCAGCGAGACAGAGAGAGGGGTCTTCCATCCGCTGGTTCATTCCCCAGATGGCTGCAACGGCCAGAGCTGTGCTGATCCAAAGCCAGGAGCCAGAAGCTTCCTCCAGATCTCTCACTTGGGTGCAGGGGCCCAGAGACTTGGGCCATCTTCTACTGCTTTCCCAGGCCCAGCAGAAAGCTGGATTGGAAGTGGAACAGCTGGGACTAGAACCTGTACCCATATGGGATGCTGGCGCTTCAGGCCAGGATGTTAACCTGTTACACCACAGCACCAGCCCCGAAAAATCCTTTTTCTATATGGAATAAAACCAAAACGCCCCGACCATCTGAGCCATTTGCTCATGGTTTTGTTGGTAGCAAGTATCCTTGAAGAGAGACACATCTCCTCCTGCAACCCCAAACTGCAGGCTTGGTTCCACACACTGTGGAAGTGGTGATTTCCCCAAGCTCCTGGCCTGAAGTGCCAGCATCCCATATGGGTGCTGTTTCAAGTACCAGCTGCTCCACTTCCAATCTAGCTCTCTGCTATGGCCTGGGAAAGCAGTAGAAGATGGCCCAACTCCTTGGGCCCCTGCACCCACGTGGGAGACCCGGAAGAAGCTCCTGGCTCCTGGCTTCAGATTGGCGCAGCTCCAGCCATTCTGGCCAACTAGAGAGTGAACCAGCGGATGGAAGACCTCTCTCTGTCTCTACCCCTCTCTGTAACTCAGGACAGGCATTGAATGTAGCACTGAAGTCACTGCTTGGGAAGCTCACCTCCCATATTAGAGTGCCTGGGTTCCAGTTTCACTTCCACTTTCAATTTAGCTTCCTGCTAAGGTGCACCCTGGGAGGCAGCAGGTGAGGGTGTCTCAAGTATTTGGGTCCTTCCCATCAGCATGGGAGACTTAGACTGAGTTCCTAGCTCCTGGCTTCAGTCTGGCCCAGCCTCGAGTATTATGGGCATTTGGGGAATAAATCAGTGGGTAGAAAATCTCTCTGCCTTTGAAATAAATTTAAATTTTTTTTCTAACAAGGGCTGGTGTTGTGGTGTAGCAAGTGAAACTCCCACCTGTCATGCTGACATCCCATATGGACATTGGTTCAAGTCCTGGCTGCTCCACTTCTGATCCAAGTCCTTGCTGATAGCCCAAGTGCTTAGACCCCTGCCACCCACTTTGGAGACCAGGATGAAGCTCCTGCCTTTGGCCTGGCTCTGCCCTGGCCATTGAGGCCACTTGGGGAGTGAACAAGCCAATGGAAGATCTCTTTCAAATAAATATTTAAAAAATTCTTTTCTAACTAAAGAATATTTTAATTATTTTGTATCTCACATAAGTAAAACATTTTCCATATATTTCATATGATCCTTCATATACCCAAAACAGCTATTAGCCCCATTTTTTCTTTTAAGACAAGGAAACTGAAGCCATGTGTTCCCTGACCAAAGCCTATACTATCCCTATGAAATTGAGAAGGCAGGGCCTGTGCTGTGGCATAATAGGCTAAGCCTCACCCTGTGGCTCTGGCATCCTATATGGGCACTGGTTTGATTGAGTCCCAGCTGTTCCTCTGCTTATGGCCTGGAAAGGCAGTGGAAGACAGCCCAAGTGCTTGAGCCTCTGCACCCATGGAAGATCCTGAAGCTCCTGGCTCCTGGCTTCAGATTGGCCCAGCTCTGGCCATTTGGGGAATGAATCAGTGGATGGAAGATCTCTCTCTCTCTCTCTCTCTTCCTCTTCCTCTAATTCTGCCTTTCAAATAAATAAATAAATCTTAAAAAAAAAAAAAAAAACAAAAACCTGCGTGGGTTGTGTTTCACAGGTTCTCAATAAGCTGGAAGGGAAATATTATAATCCCATAGGTACTCACTTTGAAATAATTTTAAGTATAATTAAAAACCATATTTTTCCACTCATTCAAATCTTTATTATTTACCATATGTACAATATTGCTAAATACTAAGGGGAAACAAAGACAAAATTTTAAATGGTGCCAACTCTAAAGGAGTTTACAATCTAATGATAAGTAGTTTAACATACACTGTAGGAGAGGAATACCAGTAAACATTAACCCCTGAGAAAATTACCTTATTTTTCAATTTAAAGCATAAATTGCCTGTAGGGAAACACTGCTTTTATACATATTTTTATTAGTTCATTCTTGTTAAAGGATATTGGTTGTTTCTGGAAAAGAAAATGTCTTACCTGTAACATCTTTACAATTAATTTGGTTTAAAAAAATTTTTTTTTGTTTAAAGAGGAAAAATTTAGATTCACGGGGGAGGCATTTGGCACAGCTGTTAAGATTCCACTTGTGACAACTAAAACCCGCACTCGAATGGCTATGTCTGAATGCACTCTCAACTTCAGCTTCCTGCTGAAGCACAGGTTAGGAGGCAGCTGATGGTTCCAGGAGTTGGGTCCCCACCACCCACACTGGAGACCCAGATTGAGTTCTCGGCCCCCAGTTTCATTCTTGCCTAGCCCCTGCTGCTGGGGCCATTTGGGGAGTGATCCAGCAGCTGGGAGACCTCTGTCTCTCTGCTTTTCAAATACATAAACAATATACAAAAATTTTAAACTTGTAAATTCATAAAATCAAATTAACTTCATGCATAGACAAAGTGTTTGCAATAATAGGTAAAAAGTTGAGCACAACTAGGTCTAGCGTCAAAGTATTAAACCTGAATTACTTTGGAGATTTGCCTTAGACAAGTCATTATGTACAAATTCATCATTTATAAGAGGGATATTTACCTCTAGTTAAGATTATAACTCATAGGTTCCACATTTTTTCCATCCGTAATACTATGCAAGGTTTAAAAACTAGCACAAAAAACTTTCCTATTAATAACTTACATATTAAAATAATTTAACAAAAACTAGAGCTAAAAAAGAGAAAATTGTAATGGTATGGAGTAAACAGTGCAGAAATGAATGTAAATGTGCATGTGTCTATTTTCCCCTTTTATTCCTTTTTAAAAATGGCTCAGGTAAAAAACTTAAAATATGCAGCAACACAAGCTTGAGAGCTCATTTTGCGAAATACAGTGTAGAGAAAAAGAATGGGCAAGATTTATAATTTAAAATATTTATTGATTCATGCCCTCCAGAATTTTTTAAAAGGTCACCAAAGGCCAACACATTTTTCTGCTCTCAATACTAAGCCATGTTTTTCCACTGACAATAACGAAGTAATGTGTATTTTGACAGCTAATCAGTTGGTGACAGCTGTGAGTCTCTGTTTTTAAATACAAGATCAGAGTTGCAAACAGACCAAATGTAGCAACTGTAAAAAATGAATGGGCCAAGCCTTACTCTAAGTGACCAAATGACCAGTCAGCCAGATTCAGCACTCCTAGGCTACAGATGTCTTTGCTCAACAGTCCACACATTATCTGAGCTGTCCCCATGGATGTTCTCAACGTCACAAGTGTGGCTGCCACAGCCCTGATGCTGCAAACAGCATGCAGAGAGCTCCCCGCGTGATTCCTCAGTTTACTCCCCAGCAGGTTTCTCTTCACTTTCTTCTTCGGCTTCAGCTTCTTCCTCGCAAGAATCCTGACTGTTGGCATCAACAAAATAACTTTCTTCCCCATTCTCTCTCTCTTCTATTTTTTCTTCTTCATGAAGGCGAGAGGAAGAAATTTATCAATCTTTGAAAGGAAAAATGAGCTAGCTTAAAGGTAAACAAACTCTTTGCAATGAATGCCGTCGTGTAGCCAGTCTTCCGCAAGTGTCTGAGCTCCAATTTATTGAGAACCAGCTCTATAAAAGTGCCAACTGGGAAATTAAATATTCCTCTGAAAACTAATTTATTTCAAATTTGAGTGACTGACTCTTTAAACCTCATATGAAAGAATGCTATTATTTTTGTTATCTATATCAGATAGAAATCATAGTCTGCGAAATACTCCATCACCGTGTTAACATTTTGAATGTCAAACATGTTAAAATATCAGTGTATGTTATACAACCATTCATATGTATTCTTTCAGGCAAAAAACCCTTTTTAAAATGATATATATATAAAAGAATTTTATTCTTTCTTGCAGGTAAGATTTTTTCAAAGGTAAACCATTCATTTTACATATGTTACCTTTCTTTATCTTCACTGAAACTTTGTGATTCTTCATTGGCGAAGCACTCAAGTACTTTTCCACTTTGGCCTTTCCTTGAAACAAACTCATCAGATATTCCTAGTGCTTTTAGGGTGTTAGAATAATGCTTTTCTGCTGCCATCCTTGCATTTTTCTATAGGAAAGACAAACCTTTTAGATGAGAACAAAGACTTTATATTTCCATTAAAATGTATGGGTTAAAAGCTCCAGTGAAAATTAAGTTTAACAATCACAGCTGGTTGAAAATATGCATGCTGGGGCCGGCACTGTGGCGCAGTGGGTTAAAGCCCTGGCCTGAAGCGCCGGCATCCCAAATGGGTGCCAGTTCTAGTCCTGACTGCTCCTCTTCCAATCCAGGTCTCTGCTATGGCCTGGGAAAGCAGTAGAAGATGGCCCAAGTGCTTGGGCCCCTGCACCCCTATGGGAGACCCGGAGGAAGCTCCTGTCTCCTGGCTTCAGATGGGCATAGCTTTGGCCATTGCGGCCATCTGAAGAGTGAACCAGCAGATGGAAGACCTTTCTGTCTCTACCTCTCTGTCACTCTGTCATTCAAATAAATAAAATAATTAAAAAAAAGAAAATATGCATACTGTATGATTAACAACTGCGTTACTAGATATATACCCGCACAAAGTACATGTGAGACCTAGGAGATGTGTAACAGACTGCTTAGGATAAACTGTGGGATCCTAAGACTGTAAACAGGCCAAATACCTATCAACAGGTAAATGAATAAATAACAACATAGGAAATGTTGTTATTTACTGCCCACATGGATAGTAAATAAAGAAATGAAAATGAATGAACTGGGGGCAGGCATTGTGGAGCCGCCAGTAAAGCCACTGCTAGGGGAGCCTGTATCCCATGTCAAAGAGCCAGTTACAGTCCTGGCTACTTTGCTTCCAATCCAGCTCTGCTCCTAGGAGACAGCAGAAGATGGCTCAAGTACTTGGGCTCCTGTTACCCATGTGGGAGACCTAGAAGTAGTTCTAGGCTCCTGGCTTTGGCTTGGCCCAGATCTGGTTGTTGGGGGCATTTGGGAAGCAAACCAGTAGATGGAAGATCTGTCTGTCCCTCTCTCCCTGCCTTTCAAATAAAATGAAAAATAAAAATCAATCTAAAACATAACACTAAGTAAAAGAAGCAAATCCCAAACAAATATAGTATGATTCATTCACATAAAGTTCAAGAACAGTCAAAACTAAACCATATTGTTTGCAGGTAGTAAAACTGAGAAGAAAAGCAGGAAATGCTTATCACAAAAGTTAGAATGGTGGAACCTCTGCGGGAAAGGTAGGAGGCTGTGATCTGGAAGGGGCACAGGGTTACTGCTGTGCTGGCAATCTATTTGTTAACCTGGGTGGTAACACAAGAGTTTTGGCCTGTAATTATTTTTTACACACGACCTACGTTTCATATACTTTTATGACTATATAAAGATACCTGGAAAAATCAGTAAGAAGCTAATTTCAGCACTGGTATTTGGCCTAATGGTTAAGATATTCTTGTCTCATATCAGAGTACCTGGGCTTGATACCTGGCTTTTCTCCTAATTCCAGCTTCCTGCACATGCAGACCTGGGAGGCATTGGTGATGGCTCAAGTAATTGGATTTCGATTTCTGCCATCCATGTGGAAGAACTGGATGAAGTTCCCAGCTTCCAGCTTTGGCCAGGCCTGGTCCCAGCCATATTGGGTTTTTAGGGAATGAACCATAGGATAGGAGCTCTTTCTCTGTTTCTTTGTCTCTTAAATAGATAAATGATAGAATAAATTCATGTGATAGTTGTCAGAAGGTTCTTCAATTTATATGCCTACTGTAATCTGTCAAAGATGATAAAATCTTCAGTATTGTTATCTTTACTCTGTGGCGAAGGGCATACGGCAAAAAGAACACAGATTCAAAACTGGATTCAAACCTCTGGCTTTGGGATCTGTTGAGTTAGGATGACTCTTACACACCTGGAGCAAATCGAAGTCACTACAGCTCCTGAGGCCACAGGTGTCATGAGCCGTAAGGTGACTGGGTGGCTCAGGTCTAGTCCACTATAGCCCCTGTTAGTGGATCTGAACCGGCACAGGGCTAAGAACTGCTCTCTGGGTCTTCAAAGAAAGCAAAGGGAAAGACTGACCAGGTTCCAACACACTGATGGGAATGCATTCTACGTGGGCATAAGGAAACAATGACCCTCCTTCAGAGGTTAAACGGTTCGCTTAGAGTCACAAGGCTAGTGACTGTGGAGCCAAATCTCTCATCTCTTTCCTGGTTCCTCCCACCCCATCATGCTGCTCTAAGCAGCAGTGGTCGTGTGGGAGTCTGAAGGTAGCCTCCGCCTGACTTCAGCAACGCAGTTATCAGCTATCCGCTTAACCCAGGGATGTCAGCAGAATGAGGGACCACGGAGTTTGGTGCTCCCCAGGAGAAACCAAATAGCAAAGACAGATTGCAACCGATAAAGCTATCATCCGTGCATTTTCTGATACTGTGGGAAACAGAAAAAGCAGCAAACTACTTCTCAAAGGATCCACTATGAGTAACAATTTTCAGAAAAGTAATTAAAAATGCATCCACAGGCTGTGAATACCAACAGACAAGCTTGGTGAACTGAAAGGCAGGACAAAGAAATGAGAACCATGTACCAAAGGCTGCACAGAATCAAAAAAAAAAAAAAAAACAAACCCAAAAACCTAACTCTGTATGCATTAACAGTATACTCTGATTTAAGCAAGTTAAATATAAGAGAGATTAAAAAAAACACTAATCAAAGGTAATGCTAGCAAGCCTGCATCTGAATTTGGTTTAAAATTCAATTTAACATTTGTTCAGTTAATAAGTCATGGGATTTCTAAGAAACAGGACAATATGGTTTGTTTTGTAATAGATCCTCAGCATATTCTGCTGGGGGATAACTCAACAGCCATGAGACCACAATTAACTCTTCTAAATGGGCAATGCATAAAGCTGCAAGTGAATCTATCAAACAACTGTTAATTAGCAGCAACAGTCACAGCAAAACAGGCTGGAAAAAAAAGCACTGATTTATGTTAACAAAACCAAACATGATGAGTCACTGTCACAGCCACTCTGTACACAGAATAATCTTTTCTAATATTTTACATCAAGGTGAATAATGTGTAACTGCTCCTAACTGGAACAAATATTTCACCATAAAAAAGAACCGTAGGGAGACGACAGGGAGGAGGAAATTCAGTTTCGTGGAGAGGCAACTGGAGCATTAGCAGGAGTAGAATTGGAAGTGGAGCAGCTGTGACTCAAACCAGAGCTCTGATATGGGATGCCAGTGTCACAGGAGTAAAACCATATTCTTTAACAAAAACCTCTGTCCTGATGTCCTGGAGGGTCCTGGCCTCAGAGGATTCTGTCAATCAACAGAGTGACTAGAAGAGATTCATGGAAGGTGCTACTTTGTTTGCTACACTTCTGATAAGAATGATGTGCTGCAAGACACTCTAATTAATTCAGCTTGTACACATGGGGAAGTTGGAAGAAGAAAGTGAGCTCTCTTTTAAAGGTCCTCCTAGGAGTTCAGTACTGTGTCTGGGATTAACGCATGGTTAAAAAGTGAATTTCAGGGGCTGCTGATGTGGCACAAGTTTAAGTCACTAACTGCAAAGCCATCATCACATATCGGCGATGGTTTGTATCCAGGCTGCTCCAGTCAATCCAGCTCCATGCTAATGGCCTGGGAAAGCAGCAGAAGATGAACCAACTGTTTGGGCCCCTGCCACTTACATAGGAGACCCCAAGGAAGTTCTTGGCTCCTGGCTTTGGCCTGGCCCAGCCCCTGCCATTGCGGCCATTTGGGGAACACAAGGGGATGGAAAATTCTCATCTTTCTCTCCCCACCACCTTTTGGTCTTTAAAAAAAAAAAAAAGAACAGTGAATTTGACTTCTAAACAAAAAGGATTTACACTCCTTTGTGGAACAAACAAAAGAATTGGAACGATTATCAGAAACAATGAGTTTCAAAATACTGAATATCAGGAAACAAAGGAAAATGCCCCCTGAGAGTGGGAGGATATGATGTGAGCTGTGCAGTTGTTCCAGGTTATTTCCTCGGGACTGTGTCCAAACCAGGGTTCAGAAAAGGGAAAACCAGGCAAAGCTTGATGATGCCCTAGTTGAGAGTATGAACCACCAATCTGGGGGGACCAGAAGGCAGGAGTTTAGAGGGCATAGTATTGGAGAGAGCAAAGTTGTAGACAGTTGTGGAGCTCTGCAGAGGATGCTCATCCTGTATTCAGCAGGGCACTACTCAGGGTGTGCAGGTGAAGAGACTCTGCTAGGACTGGGACTAGAGAAAATAACAAGGCTTACAGAGAGCTGCGAGTGGGACTGCCCTCACTATCCAGCTGGAACAATTTATAAATCTCAGGAAGGTGGGTACAGTATGTAGAAGAATTTTGCCTCAATAGTGAGAGAAAATTATCCCCAAACACCACTTTCATTCCACTTAACATGTTTTTAAAAACATGAAGCACGGGGCCGGCACCATGGCACAGTAGGTTAATCCTCTGCCTGTGGTGCCGGCATCCCATATCTGCGCCAGTTCTAGTCTCGGTTGCTCCTCTTCCAGTCCACCTCTCTGCTGTGGCCCAGGAGGGCAGTGGAGGATGGCCCAAGTGCTTGGGCCCCTGCACCTACGTGAGAGACCAGGAGGAAGCACCTGGCTCCTGGCTCCGGATGGGTGCAGCGCCGACCATAGCGGTCATTTGGGGGGTGAACCAATGGAAGGAAGACCTTTCTCTCTGTCTCTCTCTCTTTCACTGTCTGTAACTCTACCTGTCAAAACAAAACAAAACACCATGAAGCAAAAGCATCACGTGAACTCTAGGAAACTGAATCCTCCATACCCCAGAAGGTAGCTCAAGAATATTTATAGGTATGCAAATAAACCAATAACCTAAAGGCAAAATTATAATATTAGGAAAATTTACCTAATACAAACAGAAGAAGAAAAATCTGATTCATAATGAGGAAAAAAATCACTCTACTGAAAGTAATACTGAGGGGCCGGTGCCATGGCTCACTTGGTTAATCCTCCGCCTGTGGCACCGGCATCCCATATAAGCGCTGGGTTCTAGTCCCAGTTGCTCATCTTCCAGTCCAGCTCTCTGCTATGGCCCGGGAAGGCAGTGGAGGATGGCCCAAGTGCTTGGGCCCTGCACCCGCATGGGAGACCAGGAGAAGCACCTGGCTCCTGGCTTCGGATCAGCGAGATGTGCCGGCCGCAGCAGCCATTGGAGGGTGAACCAACGGCAAAAAGGAAGACCTTTCTCTCTGTCTCTCTCTCTCACTATCCACTCTGCCTGTCAAAAAAAAAAAAAAAAAAAAAAAAAAATCTAGGTAGGCTATAAAGAATAATTACAGATCAATACTTATATGACTATCACCCAGGTTAACAAACAGCATTATTTTACTAACAAAGGCTCTGAAAAAAAATTAGCTTTGTTTCTCTAGATACAAACAATTGATGACAAAAGTTTGTCTAAAATCAATGCCCTAGTTTGAAGGAAAAAAAATTAAACCGAAAGTTTAATTTGTGGCCGGCGCCGTGGCTCAACAGGCTAATCCTCCGCCTTGCAGCGCCGGCACACCGGGTTCTAGTCCCGGTCGGGGCACCGATCCTGTCCCGGTTGCCCCTCTTCCAGGCCAGCTCTCTGCTGTGGCCAGGGAGTGCAGTGGAGGATGGCCCAAGTGTTTGGGCTCTGCACCCCAGGGGAGACCAGGAGAAGCACCTGGCTCCTGCCATCGGAACAGCGCGGTGCGCCGGCCGCAGCGCGCTACCGCGGCGGCCATTAGAGGGTGAACCAACGGCAAAGGAAGACCTTTCTCTCTGTCTCTCTCTCTCTCTCTCACTGTCCACTCTGCCTGTCAAAAAAAAAAAAAAGAAAGTTTAATTTGTAGTAACTCTTTCATTTATTTAAAAATTACTGAAAACTTATTTTGTGACAAGCTGTCTTTGGAAGTAGGAAGTGCAGGAGGAAAGAAAAGTTTTTTAGGTGAAGGGAAGAGCATATGTGAGGACCAAAAGTGGGAGAAGAAATATTAGCTTTAAAACTAACCTAGGTCCCCTACTCTCCCCAGCCTCCACCCTCAACTTTTATGAGGTCAATTGTTTTAGATTTTACAAGCTTCTCCATTCTTTTTTTTTTTTTTTTTTGACAGGCAGAGTTAGACAGTGAGAGAGAGAGAAAGAGACAGAAGAGAAAGGTCTTCCTTCCATTGGTTCATCCCCCTCCAAATGGCCGCTATGGCCAGCGCGGCGCAAGCTTCTCCATTCTGATTGTTCATGTAAAGCTGAAGTTTCTGTTTCAAGCATCATCTATGCAGCAAATTAATTTTCTATGCCTTGTGTGCATAACAAATAATATTGACGTTCCATTCAACTCCAGGATTAGTCACTTTTTTTTTTTTTGACAGGCAGAGTTAGACAGTGAGTGACAGAGACAGAGAGAAATAGGATTAGTCACTTAACAAGGGGCTCACATAACTCATTAAAGTTATGTGCTTCTTTAAGGGATATACTTTTGTTTGTTGCAGTTTTCTATATAAAGATATGATAAACTCTGAACAAATTAATCTATGTTTGCAATATGAGTTTAATTTCTTCTTTTTAAAATTTATTTGAGAGAGAGTGTTCTCACCCTCTAGTTTATTCCCCAAATGCCTCAACATCTGGGGCTGGGCCAGGGCAAAGCTCGGAACCCAGAACTTAATCCAGGTCTCCCATGCTGCCTCCTTGGATCTGCAGCAGCAGGAAGCTGTATCAGGAGCTAGAACCAGGAATCAAACCCAGGTATTTTGATGTAGGACATGAGTGTCTGCATTGGTGCCTCAACTGCCAGGCTAACAGCCTGACACCAGTATGGGTTTAATTTCATATGTATTATTTATTTTGTCATATTTTCCAATTCACAGCATGACAAAACTGCTTACTAAAGCAAAACCTCATCATTAATATGTCAGAGTAGTGCTCTCTGCCTGGCCTAAACTCACAAAGAAAATGGAAGGTCATTATCTGGCTGATTGATCATAATTGTTTAGTGTAGGTTCAACAAATGCTTATTGATGTTGCCCCTGTGTCAGACGTCATCTTAGGTGCTAGGTAAAATGATTCCACATCTCTCCTTAAAATTAACTACCTAGAAGGGAATAGAGACCATTATGCAGATAATTTCCTCACTCTGTAGCAGTGGCAAAGACAGACATGTGTACAGGCTGGTCAGAGAACAGAGAAGGGCACCCGACCAAACCTGGAGAAATGGTCCAAGACGTGACTGTACAAGAAGACTAGGACAGAAAAAGACTTCTCAGAACGTTCAGCCACAGCACAAATAAAGACTTCAAGTTTGGAACCAGCAGTCTACTAAGAGTCTGGTATGATGTAAGAGTAAAGGGTGACAGGAGAGGAGATGGGAACAGGAAGATGGCAGCAGCAGACAAAGAGGGGAACGGGGATCAAGGACAAGTCTGCCTACCAGGCTAAGACTCACGGATTTACCTTGTGGGAGGGAGCAGGACAGCTTACAGTTAAGTGTTTGAGACAAGCCAACCTGGGTTTCAATCCCAATTCTACCATTTACTAACTATAGAATTTTAAAGTTACTTACCTTCCTTAAACTTCAGTTTCTTCATCTATAATATGGGAGATGTACCCTATGCCATTGTTTAGAGAAATTAAAGACAAGACTCCCTGATACCATTCACTGAAAATGGTAATCAGTGAGAATGGATGACTGGCACTGTTATCAAGAATTAACAGCCTACCCAGGGCCAACATGGTGGCAGCAGAACGGGAATGGCAAAATGAAGATACCATAGACGGCTTTGCAAAGGGCAAGCAGCAGGACTCATCAAATTATTGTAGTAATTCACACAGGAAGTAACAGTTTCACCCAGCATTTCACCAGCAGAGATGGTGGAGGGCAGATCCAAGGATTATTTAGGAAGAAAATGACCCATTCATATAAATTATACCCCAACCAAAGCAGGAAATCAAGAGTAGGATTCAGCTGCGGGAAAAAGAATGTTGAGATGCAGATGGAAAAATGAGTAGAGGCTACCAGAGAAGGAGACATAAAAACTTGCAGTTCAGGGTTTCTTTGAGCCAAAAGTCACTCTATGGTATATAATACAGAACAGCTTAAAATGGTTTTTTTTCCTAACGTTGAAACTGAGATGTTTAAAAAAAATAAAAATAAAAATCCACTCCATGAAATGAGATGCACTGCCTAAATTTATATCCAATTCAGTAAGTTAAAAGATAACTTTAACTCTGAAAGACTGTAATGTGCAGATTCACCCACAACACATGCCCATAATCCTCAGTGAGTCCCTGACAGGTACGAGCACAGCCCTGCAACTATGCTCATCTGTCACAGGCCAGTGCTGTCAATTGTCCAACTGTAACAGCTTGAGCCTCCAGGGATTTTGTCTGTTGTTGTTAAGCCATGCCACCCTTACAAACTCCTCCCTTATGGGGACAAAGGAGAAGATGACCTAAAATTGATAAAGACTGAAAAACTGAGTATAAATTTAGTAGCATGAGGTCCTCTGTCTATAAGATCACAGTTTATTTTTCCTGTAGAAAGGAAGTCCTTTTAGTAGTTGCACAGAAAAATGAATTACAGACTCATCTAAAAAAAAAAAAAAAAAGAAATGAATCTGATTCAATCAGCCATTTTGTTTCATTTTTTTAATTCTTCAGTGAACTCCAAATCTTATTATAAAGCCTCACTTGAATATTAGACTGATTGGTACTGAAAAAGACCAGCCACTAAAAACAGGTTGTGAAACTAGTATTGTGGGAATAATTGGGTTAGCAATATGTTCTTTATCAAGCTATGTGCCTCATCAACAACAAGATTCAGTGCTCAGATATTAAGCAAAATTATTTGGCTGATTTGATGAATAATGTACCTCTTTAACACATAGGAAAAACAGACTGTAAGTTTAGGAGCTAAAGATGTTAATAAAAAAAAAAAGGAGAGGGGGGTTTTGCTGACAGTAGCTCTTAAATTCCAACAAACACAACCTGAGCAACTCTTTCAAAGAGTAGTGGCCTCATTTTTAATTTTTCTTCTCTTTCTTCTAGTTCTTGTCGATATTGTCTCATTCTTTCCTTTTCACTCTTTCTAAAATCAAATAAAAGGAATGGAATTGTAAAAAAGTCATCTACAAGCATACAAAACACCTAGCTTAGAGGACAAATCTAAATTTATGAGCATAGTTTACAGTTTACCTCACTTCTTTTTTCTAGACTGGTAAATTCCCATAGAAGGCAGAGTAAACAGTTCAGGTTCTGAGAACACACATTTTATGCCCTAGGAACAGAGTGGGTACATTGACTTCTGAAATCTTCAAGGCATAACCACTGAAGAGTTTTAAACTAGGTTGAAGAGATAAATGAATGTTCTCTTCTCTAGTTTCTAAGTATATAAAACCAAGAAAACTCAGTCCAAATTAGATACCTTCTCTTTAAGGGATTTCTTCTGAAAACAAGACCTACTCTGACTTTTTACCCTTAATGAGATCTCCTAAAGGTTATTGCCAGAGTTAATTAAATGGGAACAGATCAGGGAAGAAAAGAGATTCTTAGAATACACAGAGGAAAAGGAACTAAAATACACAGATTTACCCTAAGTATACTTAATCTCTGGACAAGATCCTATTAACCTATGCTATTTTGTCTATGTAAGATATATTAACATATCAAGATAATGAGATTTCATGGATTAGAGAAAAAATTATATTTTAAAGTGATGCTTAATTATACACAAGTTGGTATTACAAAAAAGCTAGTTTACTACCGAAGAGTAATTAGTAAATTGTTGGGGCAGGTGCCATGGCTCACTTGGTTAATCCTCCGCCTGCGGCGCCAGCATTCCATATGGGCACCGGGTTCTAGTCTCGGCTGCTCCTCTTCTGATCCAGCTCTCTGCTGTGGCCTGGGAGTGCAGTGGAGGATGGCCAAAATGCTTGGGCCCCTGCACCCATATGGGAGACCAGGAAGAAGCACCTGGCTCCTGGCTTCGGATCAGCACAGCGCCGGCCATAGTGGCCATTTGGGGAGTGAACCAACAGAAGGAGGACCTTTATCTCTCTCTTTCTCACTGTCTATAACTCTACCTGTCAAATAAATTTAAAAAAATAGTATATTGTCAAGGAATTTTTTGCCTAAGTTCGCCAAATTAACCTCCCTCTATCAATGGATTAATGCTATATTATTATAAAGGAGTATTCATGATAAAAAAGAAATATTAATGCTATATTACAAATGAATACTCTATAATTAAAACAATTTACATACAGAAAGTGTGTACATATATATATATATACATATATATGTTTTCATAAATCAGATTAGAAATAAATTAGATTACTTACCTGGCTTTGGGGGAGATACTTTCTACTTAAGCATGTTAATGTGTAACATCTGGAACACTGGTTTTCAGACTTTGTACTGCTGAATTCTAGTGCTCTGTGAAAGGATTCTGGGGCTTCTGTGAATTTTCTTTTATATTGAAACTAATAAAAATGCAACATATACTACTAACATTAACACATGTGTATCAGTTCATCACATAACTGATGTTAACTAACCTCAGTGTGTCACTTAGTGCTATCAGATTTTGTGCATACCTTAGAACAAAGCTCTGTAATGTACGTTTATTGAAAAATATCCTGAGATTACAGGACAAGCAATTAGAAATGGGTTTTATCTGTGTGAATCAGGATTGTTCTCAACACTGAACTCTACAACCAAAAATAACATACAAAAAGATTAGATGCTGACATCATAAGATTACAGCTACTAACGATGGCCACAAGATGTTTCTGTTCATTAACATAGCTTCATGGTTCTCACCAAAGAGATGAGTATACAAGGGCACATCAAAAAGTTTGTGGAAAAATGAAATTAATAGATAAGCTTATTTTGGTACAAAAAAACCCTGAAATCCGTGCAAAGATTTTTTTCATCACACATGTTCCACAAACTTTTTGATGACCCCTCATACATGCTGGTTCTCACCATGAAGTGTGTGTGTGTGTGTGTGTATAGTATAAATGATAAAAACTTGAATCCATAAACTAAAACACTGAAACCATTCTCAATCTGTTTATATCTATGTATCCTAATCCAAACCCTAATGATAGAAAAAAAAGTTTGAAAACCAGTGTTCTGGAAGTTTAAGATTCTTTCATGATACCTGAGATATTTAACTCTGGATTTAGACATCTGAGCTAAACTTTGATGTGAGTCATAAGCCTTAGCCCGGGTTGTCAGGAGTTTCTGCATTTCTTTCATTCTTTGCTTCTGCTTAGTTAGGATCCGATTTCTCTCTTCTTCCAACATTTTCTTTTCCTCAAGTGATCTCCTGAGGGCAACAAACTAAGGCTTAATTCCCTTTAAGCCAAGGAAAATGCTGTTTAACAAAGATTTAACATGGGGTAATTCTGAGGTTGGAAAATAAGGCAACCTTTGGAGAAGATCTGACTTGTGAAACAGGAAGTCCAATCAAGGCTGACTGCAACCTTTTCTATCCCCGGAAATTCATAAAGTGGAAAATCTATTCATTTCTTAGAACAAACCTTCTGACAAAATGTTATACATTACATAGTAAAATATCTCCCAGATACAACAAGAGTTAACATTTTCAAGTTCAACCACGGAAGGATTTTTTACAGAGCTGCACGCACTGCCCTGATCCTGGCTGTTTACCTGATGGCTTCCTCTCGGGCTCTGGAAGAGGCTGTGGGCATTGGAGGGTTGCAGTTACAAGGCACGCGCTTTGAACCTGCACTCTTCACTGGTGGCTTCCTTCTTGGGGACATGTAAGGCCAACGTGTTTCTTTTAAGTTTTCTTCATCTGCTTTAATGTCTGCCAAGACCGTCTCTCTTTTAATGGCACTGGAGGACGGCTGAACATCAAATGGTTCGTAGTCTGTCAGGAGTTTCGAGCCCTGGTACTCCGAGGGCAGTTTCGGATACCTCTCGGGAGAGTCTTCGTAGTCAGGAGGCTGGCTCCTCGCCTTGTGCTTCAGCAGCACAGCGTGGTCAGGATGCCTGGGGCTCCTGAAGCGTCTGTAAGCTGGCTTCCGAGACAGCGGGGAGGAGTTCTGTACAAGCTCCTGGGCTCTTGGTGCCCTGAAGTTCCTATGCTGATCTTCCTCTTTTAACTTGTCACTAGCAATTGAACTGTAAATAGATCGAGGTACTGGTCTGGCTTTAAATCTATGTGTTTTCTTTTAGATTTAAAAAAGTCTCTCAGTTGCTTTTCCCGGGCCGCCTGCTTCTGTTCCTCTCTTGCAATAAACTTAAATGGCTTTTGGGAAGCCAACAGAGCTTCTTTGTTTTTCTCCTTCGTGCTCCTCCTCCGTTCTTCGTTCTGCTTGACGATGTCACGATAAAGGGGGAGAAAGACATATTCAGGGACTGGGTTGGCCCGGAACTTCTTAAACTCCTTCTCCTCTTCCTGTTTTTTGAGCAGTTTATGTACAACTTCAATATCTGATTTAGATTTCATGGTCTCTTTTTTCTTCTGTTCTCTAATCATCATTTGAAAAGGCTGAGGTACTGTGATCCTGGGCACCCATTCTTTTGGTCTCCGCCTTGGTTTTCCAACTGCTTGAAAGTGAGCATCTTCACCTTGAATATAATCTTTAACCCGAAAGTTTGTCCACATGTTGTTGATGAGCTCCTTGGCATAGGACATCACTCTGGTTTTCCTGGGAGAGTCTTTTTCTATGTTGGGCAACTCCTCCTCAGAAGACGTGTATGAAGAAGAACGGCCTAAATCAGGCTCCGAAAGTGATGTCATTAAGGAGGTAGGGTGATAGTAGTTCTTTTCCGAGACAGAGCTAAGAGAGGAGAATACTTAGGTTACACTTTCAGTTGTATGTGATCACATACAAAAACTACAATAGAGGTGTGTATATATATATATATATATATATATATATATAAAACTAAGATAGAGGCGCATATATATATATATATATTTTTTAATATTTCTTTATTTGAGATGCAGAGTTACAGAGAGGGAGAGACACAGAAAGAGGTCTTCCACCTGCTGGTTCGCTCTCCAAATGGCTGCAATGGCCAGAGCAGGGCCTATCAGAAGCTAGGAGTCAGGAGTTTCTGGGTCACCCACATGGGTGCAGGGGCCCAAGCTCTTGATCCATCCTCCACTGCCTTCCCAGGCCATTAACAGGGAGCTAGATCAGAAGTGGAGCAACCGGGACACGAACTGGCACCCATATAGGATGCTGGTACCACAGGTGGAGGCTTAACCTACCACACCACAGTGCTGGCTCCAAGGTATACATATTCTAAGATCAAGGCATCATCAGGAGATGATTTTTCACAAGGCTTGTAAAAATTACCACTTTTATTTGGAAGAGAACTGGGAGATGGCTGTAAACTATCTAACTCAATTCCCTCATTTCCCAGGAGAGGAACTTGAGATAATAGAGGCTCCTTTCACCTACCTTCTATTAACTTCTCTGTGTTGAGAACCACCATCCTGAAATATATTTCTGATCACATCACTCCCTTGCTTTGAACTTTTTAATGAGTCCTCATTATTGCAATAAGAAAGCGTGGAAGCAGGGTTTTGGCCTACCAGTTAAGATGCCAACTGAGTCACCCACAAAATGCCGTAAAAATGTCCCAGAGAGGATTTTCTAGCTTCACTTCCTGGCTCCAGCTCTTGAATCCAGCTTCCTACTAATGCAGACCTTGATGGCAGCAGTAATGGCTACTTGGGTTCTTGCTATCCACGTGGGAGACCCGGCTTGAGTTTCAAGCCAACCATACTGCCTCAAGCTTTTGGAATTCAACGAAAGACAGAAGCTCTCACTCTCTGTCTACCTCTCTAATCAATAAAATTTAAAAAACAAAAACAGTGAAGCTCTCACTCTCTGTCTACCTCTCTAATCAATAAAATTTAAAAAACAAAAACAGTCTAGACTATAAAGCCCTTCAAGATCAGCCCTGGAGCTGGTGTTGTGGTGCAGCAGGTTAAGCCACCGACTGCTATGCAGACACTCCATATGTGTACTGATTCAAGTCCCTCTCTCCTTCTAACTCTGCCTTTCAAATACATCAGTCTTTGGAAGAAAAGAGACTAGCCCCGCCTACCTGTCCAGTCTTACCTCTCACTACTCCCTAGAGCCCCGGTCACCGTTCTTCAGTCATACCCAGTTCCGTGAAATCCTCACAAACACCCTGATTTCTCACGCCATTGCGCCTTTGCATACACGGTTTCTGCTGCCTACTCTCCTCTGTTTCTGGAACACTGAGTTACATCACGTGCAAAGCAATGTCAGGTCCTCAGCCTCTTTGAGCTCCTTGAGGGCATTTTTCTTTGACTCTTCAGTACCCAGGTAAGGTCTGGTGCACAAAGCTGCACATTGGACTGGATGAGTTCAGGCACTTGTGTGTTAAGTTTCAAAGTGAGAGGTTTGCAGCAGAAATGGGGCTTGAAATTACAGACTACCTTGAAAATGGAAATCAGACTCATGCGTCCAAGGCTGAAGTCTTGGTACATATCTTTAATGAGCTTATGTTAATCCAAATATTACAAAAGACTATTCTTTAAAAGGGAATTATTTATTTATTTGAAAGCCAGAGAGAGGGAGAGAGAGAGATCTTCCATCTGCTGTTTTATTTTCCAAATGGCCACAATGGCTGGAGCTGGGCCTCTCCAAAGCCAGAAGCCAGGAGCTTCCTCCAGGTCTCCCATGAGGGTACAGGGACCCATGCACTTGGGCCCTCCTCTGCTATTTTCCCAGGCCATTAGCAGAGAGCTGGGTAGGAAGTAGAGTAGCTGGCACTTGAACAAATGCCCATGCGGGATGCCAGTGTTGAAGTTGGGGCTTTACCCACTATGCCACAATGTCGGCCCCTATTAGACTTTTACAATTAAACCGTTGGGGGCTGGCGCTGTAGCGTAGTGGGTAAAACCACTGCCTATAGTGCCTACATCCCATATGGGCACCGGTTCAAGTCCTAGCTGCTCCATTTCTCATCCAACTCTGCTAATGGCCTGGGAAAGCAGAAGATGGCTCAGGTTCTTGGGCCCCTGCTACTCATGTGGGAGACCGGATGAAGCTCCTGGCTCAGACCTGGCCCACCCTTGGCCATTGAGGCCACTTAGAAAGTAAATCAACGGATAGAAGATTCCTCTCTCTCTGTGTTTTTCTCTCACATGCTCAGTAACTCTGACTTTCGAATAAATAAATAAATCTTAAGGAAAAAAAACTTTAATATTCATCATTTAAAATGGCCCAGACTAAACTTTTTTTTTTTTTTTTTTTTTTTTTTGACAGGCAGAGTGGACAGTGAGAGAGAGACAGAGAGAAAGGTCTTCCTTTTGCCGTTGGTTCACCCTCCAATGGCCGCCGCGGTAGCGCGTTGCGGCCGGCGCACCGCGCTGTTCCGATGGCAGGAGCCAGGTGCTTATCCTGGTCTCCCCTGGGGTGCAGAGCCCAAACACTTGGGCCATCCTCCACTGCACTCCCTGGCCACAGCAGAGAGCTGGCCTGGAAGAGGGGCAACCGGGACAGGATCGGTGCCCCGACCGGGATTAGAACCTGGTGTGCCGGCGCCGCAAGGCGGAGGATTAGCCTGTTGAGCCACGGCGCCGGCCCAGACTAAACATTTTGATATGTATGCCCACAGGTCGATGAGTGGTGAGTCAGAGAGAAAACAACCAAACGGCTGCCACTAGGCCCTCAAAGCAAGAGGTTATCTCATAAGCTGGTAAACTGTTAAATATTTTACATAAATCCCACCTCTGTATCTCATTAAGAATACAAAAGAATAGTTGAGAAACTACTGTGAAATAATTCTGTCTCCCACTTTTAAGTATATACTGTATTTTATAGTCCACAAATAACACTGAGTACACACTCACCTCGAAGAGACACTGGGAACATCTTCCCTGATGATCACTGGCTTAACATCCTTTAGATTTAATTTATTGTGGTACAGTTTCTCTAATTTTGCCATAGTTTCCATGTGGGCAGCCTTCAGCTCATCTAGTTTCCTGAAATACTCTTCATTGGAGTGGTAAACATCAGAAAAGTTGACAAAGTCCTCATAGCTCATACCACCATCCACCCCAGAGAAGTTGGTGTTAAAATCAACCTGTGGGAGAAAACACTCGTGATATAATGTTTGTGTGTGAAAGACAAATTCAGTTGACACTGATCCAAATTCTGCTCCCATGTTGTTGTTGTTGTTAAGATCTATTTCTTTATTTGAAATCAGAGTTACAGAGAGAGGGAGAGACAGAGAGAGAAAGAAATCTTCCATCTACTGGTATACTCCCCAGATGGCTGAAACCAGGAGCCTGGAACTCCATCCAGGTCTCCAACATGGGTGGCAGAGACCCAGCTACTTGGGCCATCTTCTGCTGCTTTCCCAGGTGCATTAGCAGGCAGCTGTATCATAAGTGGAGTACCTGGGACTCGAACCATTGATCACATGGGATGCCAGTGTTGCAAGTGTCAGCTTAACACACTACTACAATGCTGGCCCCCAAACACTGCTTCTTAAAGGGTCCAACTAGTTAGGTTATCAGTTACTTTTGGGATATGTAAATTTCCCCTTAGTGATATTTTAAGAACAAGAGACAGTGAGACTGAACTGCCAGGAAATAAATATTACTTCATCCATTTTATAGAGAATGGTTAGATTCCCTGATCAATCCAAAAAAAAGGTATTTACTCCATTATGTTCATTTAATCATAGGATAGAACCAAACCACCCTTCACAAAGAGCTTCTTAAGGAGCCTCCTTCTGGGCTACAAGTTTCAAGTGAGATGACAAGAGAACACAGGTCCACTTGCTGTAAACCAAGCCACCACAGCTCAGTGCCTTCCCCGGAGCCGGGCTCCTGCCATGTGGCTTAAAGGGTGCACCCGTGGAGAAGGCAAGGGAATGGGGCAGACATAGTTCTCAGTGGTGTATCGAGAAGCCAGCAGTGGGGTGAGACTTCAGACCAGAGTGAGGGGTCATGGGGATGGATGTACAGGAGGGATTTTCACCAAGCCACTCCAGCAGGCATGACAAGGACTGGAGAGTGAGAACAGACAAGGGCAACACATGGTTGTACTTAATATACAAGTCATGCCTGGAAGGGTCTGCCTGGAACCTTTCCCTCACTCCTTTCCATGCTTTTAACTGAAGCAACTAAGGAGATAAAACACCATTTTCTCCATGGATATAAAAATTGTTAACATGTTCTCAGTTGAGAAACAGTTGAAATTATTTATGATACTATGCTTAAAAGGCTGCCAACCCTGGCTTTAAATTTAGCCTACTGCCTGGAACAGACTCAAAATGAAAAAAGCCTATTTGCTAAAGAGAATTATGGATCCTTAGGGCTGGTGCTGTGGCGTAATGGATAAAACTGCCACCTGCGATGCTGGCATCCCATTTGGGCACTGGTTTGAGTCCCAGCTGCTCCACTTCTGATCCAGCTCTCTGCTTGTTGCCTGGGAAAGCAGTGGAAGATGGCCTAAGTGCTTGGGCCCCTGCAACTACATGGGAAAGAAGAAGCTCTTGGCTCTTAACTTTGGCCTGCTTCAGCCCTGGCCATTGCAGCCACTTGTGGAGTGAACCAACAGATGGAAGATCTTTCTCCCTCTCTCTGTAACTCTGACTTTCAAAAAAAATAAATAAATCTTTTTTTAAAAAAGAAAATAGACAAGAATAGAAAATAAATCTGTTTAGCTTTTCCAAACAATAAAATGCAAGATTCAATTATAAATAATGGTTATAGGAATGGTATGTTTTTAATGGGCAAAAATAGTATAAAGAAGCTTGGGGTATACCACTTAGGGTAACAAAGAAAACAAATGAAAGAAAGCAAGTTTTTCACATTAGAACAGATATGTAGAAACTTGCTACCAATAAACCTATGGATCAGAGAACTCCTTTATGTATGCCAAAACAACAGAATTCTCTGCTATCTTCTTATTTATTTATTTTTAATTTGAGGCAGAGAGACAAAACGAGGGAATGTGAATGCTCTATCTGCTGCTTCCCCCCACACTCTGAAATGGGACATGGGCACAGGCATCCTAACCACTACACCAGAAGCCTACCACTCTGCAATCTTCTGATGTTTCTTTTTCTTTCTTTCTTTCTTTCTTTCTTTTTTTTTAATTTATTTGAAAGGCAGAGTTACAGAGAGGTAGAGACAGAGAGAAAAAGAAGTATCTTCTATCCGCTGGTTCACTCCCCAAAAAGCTGCAAAGGCAAGGGCTGGGCCAGACCAAACTGAAGTCAGGAGCCAGGAGCTTCTTCCAGGTCTCCCATGTGGGTGTGGGGCCCAAACACTTGGGCCATCTTCTGCTGCTTTCCTGGGCACATTAGCAGGGAGCTGGATGGGAAGAGGAGCAGCCAGGACTTGAACTGGCTTCCTCTGCTAAGCCACAGTGCCACAGCACCAGCCCTACTACTTCTGATGTTTCTATATGTGCTCATTATCATTACCTCCTTTACTGTGGGATGAGTACTGAAAAGGAGTAATCAGAAGTATAGAGGAAAGCCAGGGAGATGAGGTACAATGTATGGTGAAGAAGGCAGTGTCTGAGTAGGGAACTAGGAAATGTGTCAGATGCTGCCTTCTAATGCCCTACTTTGTTCTCATTAGTTCTCCACCCCCATTACTCTGCACTTTCATAATACAATTAATTCTTAATTAAACTGTATTTTATATTTTCTTATTAGCATGTTGTCACATTAATCCCTAAGAGAAAAAGGGCCTGTATTCTGTGCCTGGAAGAGGGTTTGGCACATAGAACCTTACTGAAGTGTTTGTGAATGAAATGCACCAAGCAAATGAGGAATTTAAAGCATAAATTGCATTTAATGAACACAGCAATCACTAATGACCTTGGGAAGAGCAATTTGAGAGGAATAGTGGGAATAAAAATAAGACTCAATAAACTGAATAATAATGGAGGAAAGGAAATAGGGTGGATGCTAACATTAAAGATCTTTTTTTGAAGAATTTAAATTGATAAAGAGACTAGTGTTGTGGCAGTGTGTTAAGCTGCTACCATGTGAATGCCAGTTCAAGTCCAGGCTTCTTCATTTCTGATTCAGCTTCCTCTTAATGCATTTGGGAAAGCAGCTGAAGATGACCCAAGGACTTGGGCCCCTCCTGTGGGAGACCTGGATGAAGCTCCTGACTCCAGCCCAGCCCAGCCCAGCCCAGCCCCAGCCACTGCAACTGTTTGGGGAGTGAGCCAACAGATGAAAGATCTCTGTCTTTCCCTCTCTCTTTTTAACTCTGCCTTTCAAATAAACAAATATACCTTTTTAAAAACAAACTGATAAACTGACATGAAAAAAAAAATACCCCCCCCCAATATTATATCATCTTATCCCTTAATGATAAAAAAGAAAAAAATGCTAGAGAGGATGTGGGAAAAGAAAACCCACATACACTATGGGTGAAAACACAAATAAGTACAGGTGTTATGGAGAACACTATGGTCATTCCTCACAAAAGATAAAAATTGATCTAACATATGACATAGTTATCTTATTGCTGGCTGTGTATCAGAAAAGAATGAAATCAGCATATGAAAGAGAGAACAATTCTCCCATAGTAACTCCATCAAACACAATTCATAGCAGCCATGATTTTGAACCAATCTAGCTGTCCATCAATGAAAAAAGTGGATAAATAAATAAAATCTTTAAAAAAAAAGTGTCAAGGAACATCATATAGACATACACACAAAAATAAAATATTGTTATATGCAAAGTGTATCAAAAGAGATTACTAAATTAATTGAAAGAAGCCAGACACAGAAACACAAATGTGGCATGTTCCTTATCATCTATGGAAGTGAAAAAAATGTTATCTGAACATAGAATTGTGATTATTAGAGGCTGAGAAGAGTTAGAGGCTAGGGATAGAGGGGGATTGGATAACAGGTCCCCAAATACAGTGAGACACAAGTAACTTCTGTTGTTCAATAATACAGATTGATGACTACATCGCACCATATTAGGTAAGTGTGAAGACCTGGAGGAGAGGATTGGGGCTGGCACTGTGGCATAGCAGGGTAGAAGCTGCTGCTTGCAGTGCCTGAATTCCATATGGACACTGGTTCAAGTTCCGGCTGCTCCACCTCCAGCCCAGCTCCCTGCTAATGCACCTGAGAAAGCAGCAAAGCATGGCCCAAGTGCTTGGGCTCCTGCACCCAAGTGGGAGCCGTGGAAGAAGCTCCTGGCTCCTGGCTTTCGATCAGCCCAGCTCTCACTGGTGAATCATCAGATGGAGGCTCTCTCTCAGGATGAGTACTTTGTTAATCTCCTGGTTCATTGAGTATTTGGGGAGCTAGTGTGTAGCCTACTGGTTAAGACATCCATGGGGCCGGCACTGTGGTGTAGCGGGTAGAGCCGCCACCTGCAGTGCCGGCAGCCCATGTGGCACCTGTCTCGCTGCTCTACTTACAATCCAACTCTCTGCTATGGCATGGGAAAGCAGAAGATGGCTCAAGTCTTTGGGCCCCTGCCCGCATGGGAGACCCAGAGGAAGCTCCTGGCTTTGGATTGGCACAGCTCTGGCTGTTGTAGCCATCTGGGGAGTGAACCATTGGATGGAAGACCTATCTCATTCTCTCTCCCTCTGCCTCTCTGTAACTCTGACTTTTAAATAAATAAATAGATAAATAAATCTTAAAAAAAAAAAAAAAAAAGACATCCTCATCCCATATCAAAGTGCCTGGGTTCAAGTCTCAGCTCTGTACCTAACTCCAGGATCCTGATAATGTGCACTCTGGGAGGCAGCAAATGATAGGCCAAGCAAGTAACTGGGCCCCTGCCACCCACCTAGGAGACCTGGGTGCAAGTTGGGCCCCTGCCACCCACCTAGAAGACCTGGGTGGATGGAGTTCCTGGCTCCTGACTTCAGTCTGGCCCAGCCCAGGCTGTTGAAGGCATTTGGTGAGTGAATCAGCTGATATAAGATCTCTTTCTGTCACTCTGCCTTTCAAATACATAAATTAATAAAACTTATGACAATAACAGGAAAGGTATTCCAAAGAACTGTTTTTAGACAAAAACATCCATGTGCTTTCACTCTCCCCCCTCCTTTTTTTTTTTTTTTTTTTTTTTGAGAGGAATAGAAAGAGAGAGAGAGAAATCTTCCATCTGCTGGTTCACTTCCCAAATGGCTGCCACAGTATGGGTTAGGCCAGGAGCTCAATCTGGGTCTCCTACTTGGGTGGCAGAGACTCAACTGTTTGAACCCTCACCTTCTGCCACCCCGGGTACACATCAGCAGGAAGGTGGAATCACAGTCAGGACTCAGACCGAGGCACTGTGATATAGGCTATGGGTACCCCAAGTGATACTTTCACTGTGAGGCCAAACACCAGGACCGCATCATTCTCTTAAAATGATTTTTGAAAGAAGATCTTACAGTAATAATTTTACATAAAAAGGATCAAATTTATTTGGACTTGAAAGAACTGTTTGAAAGAGACACAGAGGGGTGAGTAGCTTCAGAACACACTGGCAGGTCCGGGAAATTTGACTTATGTACTGACTTCTGCACAACATCCACTCCACTATCAGCACAACACTGCTAACACTTGCTTGAACTTTTCAGATCAACTGATCTCACAGTGTTTTACCTAAAATACAAGAATGGCTAACAAGTGGCTTCCAATTCTAATTTCCTCTTTGATTGTTTCCACTAAGAAAACACTTAGTCCATCAAATAATTTAAGCATGAGCATTATTTGCCCAGGAGCCTTAAATAGTACTCTTTCCCTTTAATTGTTTGGGTTTTTTTGGAACACTGCAAATGCAGCCACAAGATTAGAGGATAATCTTCCACAGACTGGCTTGACCCATTTGGATAACGAATCCTCATAGTACCTGCTGCGTCACCAGTGATAAGCCCCCATAAGGAATGATTTGTGGTGTAGTGTGCTTAGTTTCACTGGCAATTCAGCAACTTTTATTTAAAAAGTTATTTTTCATTGGGAAGGATTTTTAAGAAATGAGGCAGACCCACATGGACTAATGGGTAAACTCCCGCAAAATGAAAGGAGAATAAAGTTAGTTGAAGAACTATCTATACACATTGCATAATATGCTACCAAATATTAAAGTACTATACTCACAGGAGACAGAAAAACGCCCTGATGAATGGCATACATATCAATTTCAAAATAGTTGCTGCCTCTGGGGAAAACTGGGTATCCTGATTTTCTTTCTGGAGGGAAAGGTGTTAAGATAGCCTAAGCCTCATACATCCATAACATCTGATATCTTAAAAGGACAAGATTTTCATGTATTACTGCCATAGTTGAAATGTGACTTTTATAAAAGAAAAAGAGGGGGCTGGCCCTATGGCTTAGCAGGTAAAATCGCCACCTGCAGCACCAGTATCCCATAAGGATGCCAGTTCAAGCCCCAGCTGCTCCACTTCTAATCCAGCTCTCTGCTAATGCACCTAGGAAAGCAGCAGAAGACAGACCAAGTGCTTGGGCCCCTGCACCCATATGGGAGAACTCGGAAGCAGCTCTGTGTGGTCATCTGGGGAATGAACCAGAGGATGGAAGATCTCTCTCTGTCTCTGTCTCTCTCTCTCTCTGTGACTTTGACTTTCAAATGAATAAATAAATCTTTAAAAAGAAAAGAATAGTTTGTTAATCTTTTTAGTAAAGTAACAATGCCTAGCAGACCCTTAAGCAGCCTGGCTCTCCTGTTTTCCTTCTGGAAAATGGCACTGCACCCCAACAATGCCACTTACCTTTCTCTGCTTCTCTGCCTGCTCCTTTCCCCACTCAACTGCTCACTGATAACCATGAATTTGATTTCTTTAAGAAAACAGAAATCAAGCAGGTGTTTTGGTGCAGTGGGTTAATCTGCTGCCTGCAGTGCTGGGATTCCATTTGGGCACCGGTTCGAGTCCTGGCTGCTCCACTTCAGATGCAGCTCCCTGCTAGTTTCCTGGGAAAGCAGAGGAAGATGGCCCAAGTGCTTGGGCTCTTACACTCACATAGGAGACCCACAGGGGGCTCCTGGCTCCTGGTTTCACAGCCATTTGGGGAATGAACCAGCAGGTGGAAGAGCTCTCTCTCTGCCTCTCCCTGCGACTCTGCCTTTCAAATCTTAAAAAAAAAAAAAAAAAAGAAAAGAAAAGAAATAAAGAAAACAAAAGCCATCAGAGGGAAGTTCCTCAGCTTTCCCTCTAGAAGACTACCCTTCTTCCCTCCTGTCTCAGGGAAGAAGCCTCGCATCTCCCAGCAGCATTCCCCACTTTCCCCTGCCTGCCATTAAAGACAACGACTGTGGGGCCTCTGCACTCTGGTGATACTCCTCCTACCATTCTCTTTGCCCTTTCTTTCTCTACCTGCCTTTCAAATAAATAAATCTTTTTTAAAAAATGTAAAGAGGAACACATTATACCTCTTAAAAGCCATCCATGACCTCCCTCTGTACCTACATTAAATCCCAAACTCCAGGCCGGTGCCGCAGCTCACTAGGCTAATCCTCCGCCTTGTGGCGCCGGCACACCAGGTTCTAGTCCCGGTCGGGGCACCGATCCTGTCCCGGTTGCCCCTCTTCCAGTCCAGCTCTCTGCTGTGGCCAGGGAGTGCAGTGGAGGGTGGCCCAAGTCCTTGGGCCCTGCACCCCATAGGAGACCAGGATAGGCACCTGGCTCCTGCCATCAGATCAGCGTGGTGCGCCGACCGCAGCGTGCCAGCCGCAGCAGCCATTGGAGGGTGAACCAACGGCAAAAGGAAGACCTTTCTCTCTCTCTCTCTCTCACTGTCCACTCTGCCTGTAAAAAAAATAAAAATAAAAATAAATAAAAAAAATTATTAAAAAAAAAAATCCCAAACTCCTTACTTTGGTCCACAACGCCCTGACTGATCAGGCCCCACTCACCTCTCCAACCCAATCTCCTTCCACTCTCCTCTCTCTACCTTCCCCAGCCCTGCTGGCTTTCTTTCAGAACCTTACCCACACAAACTTTGTCTTCCTACTTTAGGACCTCTGCATATGCTGTTCTCTCTGCCTGGAATGCTATTCCCACTCCCACTCTTCAAATGGCTGCTCCTTCTCACCCATTAGGCATTAGTGTAAACGTTAACAACTCATCTAAGTGGGCTCCTTCCTATTTCTTTTTATAAGCATAAACATTTCCAATCTTACAACCATTTCACAATCATATTTTATTGTCTAATTTCCCCACCAGACTTAAAGCTGGTGGGGATCTGAGCTGTTTCACTACCTATTGAAGTCAATGACTAGCACTTAACAAATACTCGGTATTTTCTAAAGTTGCTCCATTAGGAAATTTTGTAAAATTTTAACCATGAAATACAAAATATTGCTTTGCCTATGTCATCATTACCCACATAACAGGACCTATAAAGTGATATCTCCAAGACTAGATTCAAGCACCATACCTAAGTGCCCAACAAGGGCAAAGAATCACGTAAGGGTATATGTATACAGGAGGGGGTTATGGTGCATGGAAGTGATGGGGTAGACTGGTTTGGCAAAACCAAAGGACTAAAAGAAGCTTATTGTGATAGTTCTGGTGGGTATGGTATCTGCACTTACATTTTATATTTGACAAAACTGAAACAAATTAACCCTTAAAATTTAAGATAGAGACTCTAACTAATCTGAAGGCAAGCCAACCAATCTAAAGGCAAATATCTGACTCCTACACTCTCTTCCCTGCCTTTTCAGCACTTTTTCCTCCAGACCCAGAACCTTCTGCCCTGTGGGACTTTCTGTGTCAGCTTATCAAGGTTTACTTCTGGTATCTGTCAGGTAGGATGGCCTCAGAACAGTGTCAAACTCATAAGACTTAGTTTTCTTTTTTGGGTAGGTCCCCATCCTTTTGAAACTAGCTCATTGTACAAACTAATCTCTCCTGAGGTAGTATTAGTTTGCAGTACACATTTTAGCTTAACAGGAACTCTGGAAGTGTAATTACCACTACAGATAAATGACTGACTCCCCTACCACAGCAGCCAAATCACACTGTCATCTTAGGGCAAGTTGTTCAAATGGAAGTCCCATGGGCAGTTGTTTTAATTTGGGGTGGGTGCTTGGCACAGTGGTTAAGATACTGCTTGCATCCCGTATCAGAGTGCCTAGGTTCAAGTCCTGACTCCGCTTCCAATTCTAGCTCCCTGCTAATACATGACCTGAGAGGCAGCAGGTGATGGTTCTGATAGTACTTATGTACCTGCTATCCACGTGAGAGATCCAAATGGAGTTCCCAATTACCAGTATCAACCTGGCCCAGTCCTATCCACTGCAGGCTTTTGGGGGACCAGCATACGGAGGATCCCTCTTTGTCTCTGTCTCTAGCTCTCTGCCTTTTAAATAAATTGAAAAAATTAAATAACTATTATTTATATAAATTGTGCTTTTAATAAAACATACATTATCTTATTTGGATCTTATATTAGCTAGGTCAGCTGGGAAAGAGAGACAATTATAGTTTTTGTTCAGAGAAAGAAACAGATTTTAAGGAAGTTATGTGCTAACATCACCTAGCAAATGGCAGAGAATGGACTCTACTTCAGGATTCCAAATTCTTTTCCTCCATTCAAAGATTTTTCCTCCATCACTGTGCCTCCTTTGTTGCCCACTGAAAATTGTGTGAGGGGTGGGGTGGGGGGAGCTTTATTACAGCAAAGCTGGTTCTAGGATGCTGCCCCTGGTTCATGTTCAGGGTCTCAAGCTGCCTTACTTAGGGATAACCATGAGTTGTTACCCTATTGGTGAGATATTGGGCAGACAAAATGCTGCTACAGAATTTTTCATTAATAACTTTAGAGTAAAGATAACAATTCCAAAACATGCAGTGATTTCTACTAGACCCAGGCCATGACGGTTAGCTTACGAGACGCTTTGCACAAATCAAAGAACGCTGAACCTGGTGGACTTGCGAGCAAGACACATGTGGCTCTGAAAACCCATCAATGAGTAGGCTGCTTCCTCCCACCCTGAGGAGTCATCTGGAAAGCACTGGAATCTCAGTAATTTCTTCTCTGGCTATTTATCTGTGTGTCTGATCTACCCACCATCTTGATGTTTTAAACACCCGTCAGGTAACACTAAAGTACACTCGATAGCACAGCTGATGCACCTGTTTCTTCAGGGATTACCCACCAAGGGATAGGTTAATTTTCCTCGTCAAGTAAACAAACAAACAAACAAACAAAAAACAACGAGAATACTGGCTGTTCATTCCCAACAGATACTTAAAGAGTAGGGAATAAAATTCTGTACTTTGCACTGCCTAGAAATGGAGTGACATGAATGCCCTCCAAGAAATTTTTACAGTAATCTCCTCGGTGAAAATTAAAAGGCCTTCCCACGCCTCCGTGTCGAGCATTTTCCGTGGGGGCAGAAAGAGGTGGGCCGGGAGGATCTGCACGCGGCCCCGCGTCTCCCAGCCGGAAACCAGCCTGGCGGGGACCGGACCAGCCCTCAGCCCGCGCCCAGCCCCCTGCCCTGTCGTGCCCCCGCTGTACCGCCACTCGCTCAGGCCGCACAACTTTGTAGTCTTCTTCGTCCTCCGAGGCCGCCGCCGCCGCCGCCGCCGCCGCCGCCAGGGAAGTGAAGGGGTCTTCGCGTTCGTACTGGGCGACCCGCGCTCCGGTGCTGGGATTTACCGGGAGTTGGAGACTGGCGGCCGCCAGCCTGGCCTCTCGGTGTGAGGCGGCCATCACCCGCCTCCGAGGCCGGAGCGCCAGCGCTGGCCCGGGGCGGGTAAGCTGGCGCGGGCCCGGAGACCCGGCGGCTCCACGCTCACAGCCGGCGGTTACTAGGGGCGCGGTAACTAGGGACGCTACAGGGGCCGCGAGGGATCAAAAGACTGAAAAGCTTCTCGGGCTGCCTGCGACCCGAGTCCGTCACTCAACTGGAGAATGGGAGTCAGAACTAAATCTGTTTGCTGGATTAGAAGATTGCAGACGGAAAACGGCACCTCTTCCCCTCCGGTCACCTAAACGCAGACTTCTGACACTATCGTAACACACCCGTTTTGTGAAGAAAAGAGCGCATTTTTATTAACTGGAATACCAGGTTGGGAGGGGAGGATGGCGGAGGAGAGCAGCATCTTATTGTGAAGCGACCTCAGAAGAATGTCAAGATTTGTATCCCAATACCAAACATGGCTGCCCCAGAGCAAGAGAAGGGGAAGGATTGACCCGAGCAGGAATCAGCCAATCAGAAGGAGGCTGCTAGTTGACTCTCGCGCGATTTTTTTGACCTGACCAATAAAAAGCCCAGAGTTGGGTGGCGCCTGGCCCGCCCACCAGTGACGATACCCGTACAGAACGTGACGCTCGCTTTGGAGTCGCAGGCCTGTGAGTGGCGGGGACTGAGGGCGCGAGTGTCGGACCGCGCCGTAGACACACCCTCCTTCCACCTCACTCCCGCCACCTTCCCACTCGGCACTGGGGCGGCTCCAGTGCTCCTTCCCTCCAGCGCGTGGCTGCAAGAGGCCGAGTGTGTCACATGCTGCCTCCGCCCTTCCTTGGTGAGACCGAGGTGCCGCCCCTTTCCTCGCCCTATCATTTGGCTTCCTTCCGCCCCTGGCCAAGTCTGCACTATTTCCCCTGTTATGTTAAGGGCCTTTGTCACTCAAAAGTGTGGTTCCGCTTTCTGGCGAGTTCTAAGAAACACCAGGAGGAGCTGTCACACAAAGCAACTTATCTGGGGCCTTCTCCGTGGCGCACTGTTAATCCTCCGCCTGCGGCCAGGGGCGCCGGTTCTAGTCCCAGTTGCCCCTCTTCCAGGCCAGCTCTCTGCTGTGGCCCGGGAAGGCAGTGGAGGATGGCCCAAGTGCGTGGGTCCCTGCAGCCGCATGGGAGACCCGGAAGAGGCTCCTGGCTTCGGATCGGCGCACCTCCGGCCATTGCGGCCATTTGGGGGGTGAACCAACAGATGGAAGACCTTTCTGTCTCTACCTCTCAAATAAATAAAATCTTAAAACAAAGTAACTTATCTGCAGCAAATGAGGAAACCACGAAGAATCATTTCCAAAGCCTGACTCCACAGCAGGTAACTTATTTAGGGGGAAATGAATATTTAAGAGGGGAAGTTTTTATTTACTTTTTAAAAGTTTTTTAAAAATTTATTTGAAAGCCAAAGTTACACAGAGAGGAAGACAGAGACAGATCTTCGTCTGCAGGTTCAATGGCTCAAATGGCCACACTGGCCAGGGCTGCACCACGCCTAAGCCAGCAATCTGGAATGCCATCCCCGTCTCCCAGGTTGTTGTTTTTTAGGATTCATTTATTTATTTGAAAGGCAGTTAGAGGAGGAGAGAGATTGATCTTCCATCTGCTAGTTTACACCCCAAATGGCCACAACCGCCAAGGTAAGAACAAAACCAGGAGCCTCTTCTAGGTCTCCCACGGAGGCCATCTGCTTTCCCAGGTTCATTAGCAGGGAGCTGGAGGGCAAGTGGAGCAGCTGGGACACTAATCCCCATATGGGGTGCTAGCGCCACGGGCAGAGACTTAACCTATGTCACAGTGCCGCCCGTTGTCTTGATACAGGTATATGCAGACAGCTAGAGCTGGCTAACTGGCAATCAAGCTCCCATGTAATTCTGTCTGGTCCTACTTATCAGTCAAAATGCCCCGCTTCCCAGGATGCATCTGCTTCATCCAGGACTAAAGGAGGAGTTCTGTGAAACTGGATACTGAGCTCTCTGTGGAGCTTGTAGATGGCTTCATGACTGGAGACACCACCCTCAATCTCACAAGAGACTTACATAGTGAAGGAATTCTCTCTACTCCACTGTAGACCACAACTGAGGGGCTGCCTGGTGCTGTTTGCCCTCCCCCACCCCTTCTCCTTTCAGGCAATCTTCTGGCCCACTGCTCACTGTTGATAGGTATTTCTGTGTGCTGTGTGGAGCAACTTATGCTCATGAGTGTGCCTTCTTTACCTTTTAAATACTTACCACTGCACACCTTTTATGTGTCAACACTTAGAATGTGTACAAGAACCTGGATGAAATTAACACTTTGCCACATCATTTGTGCCCGATTACCACCAAAGCAGCCTCCCTAGAGGACATCCATACCTCTTGAGAAACTCAGGTTATCTCCTTCAACAGATCCTCTAAGGCGTGGCATAGGGGGTTAAGCTACTGTTTGTGAGGCTGGCATCCCATACTGGAGTGCCTATTTTAATCTCTGTAGCTCTGCTTACTATTCAGCTCTCTGCTAATGTGCCTGGGATAATGGCCCAAGTGCTTGCACTCCCTTCCACCCACATGTAAGACTGGGTTCCTAGCTCCTGACTTCATTTTGGCCCAGCCTTGGCTGTTGTGGCCATTTGGTGAGTGAACCAGTGGACAGATCTTCTCTCTCCCTTCCTCCCTGTTCTCTCTTGTCACTCTGCCTTACAAATAAATACATAAATGTTTTTTAAAAAATCCTGCCAATGCTGTGGTAAAACAGGTAAAACCACCGCCTGCAGTGCTGACATCTCATATGGGTTCCAGTCCATGCCCTGGTTGCTTCACTTCCAATCCAGCTCTCTGCTATGGCCTGAGAAAGTAGTGGAGGATGGCCCAAGTGCTTGGGTCCCTGCACGTGTGTGGGAGACCAGCTGGTTGGCCCAGCTCTGGTGGTTCTGGACATCTGGGAAATGAACCAGTGTTCACTCTGCCTCTGTTTCGCTGTAACTCTGCCTTTCAAATAAACAAAGAAATCACTAAAACACGCAGTTTCCACAAGCAAAATTTCACCATTCCCCAACACCCCAGCAGCCAGTCACACAAGAAAAAGTCTTGTTTCTGCCTCTCTGGGGAAAACTTCACATAGTGACAAAAATAAAAAGCTGAAACAGTCCTCTGCACCATCACCCAAATGCAAGTTACCTCAATCAAAAGCAGGTAGTAAGTGACACACTGGCATCACCAGTTTGTATGTGGCAGAAACAAATGGCCAACATACATTGTGGTGCAGGTTAAGCTGCCACTTGCCAACACCAGCCACCCCTATCAAGAGTGCTGGTTTAAGTCCCAGTTGCTCCACTTCCAATCTAGCTCCCTGGGAATACTCATGGGAAGGCAGCAGAGAACAACTGGGCCCTTGCTATCCTATGGAAAACCAGCCATCTGCAGAGAGCAGATAATGGAAGATCTTTCTCTGACACTCTACCTTTCAGATATTAAGTCTTAAAAAAAGCAAATGACAAACCTAGCTTGCTCCTGTTCTTAAGTGATGACGATGGGAAATGACTGAAGGATCCTATGTGAAATCCTATGGCAGGATTTCCCACAGTGCCTCTCCATCACCAAGAAACTACCAGAAAGGGAGGCCAGCACATGGGAGACCCAGAAGGAGCTCCAAACTCCTGGCTTTCAATCAGCCCAACTCTGGCCATTGTGGCCATTTGAGGAGTGAACCAGTGGATGGAAGATCTCTCTCCCTGACTCTTTCAAATGACACTGTAGTTACTGCATGAAAATGACTCCATTCTTAGAAAAAATAAATCTGAGCACTTAAGTCCACATCTTTCAAATGATTTAAAAGTGAATAGTTAAGTAATGCTTATTTTGAAAATCATGAATTCGCTATTAGTGAACAAGTTGAGTAAAATACTAATTTCACATTTGCTTGTGTGATTTCCTCAGGAAGAAATCTGGGAATATACCAGGTTGAACTGAGCTCCCAAAAACGCAAAAAGCACACCACATACTACTTAACAGTGCGTTATCAATCTCCCATAGCTGGCATTCCACCGCTTTACAACAGCCTGGGTTGGGCCAGGAGCCTGAAACTCATTCCCAGCCCCTCACCTGCCGACTTCCAGGGTGTATAATAGCAAAAGCCAGAATTGGGAGATCTGGGACTCAAACCCAGACACTATGGTACAGAATGGTGTTCCTAACTGGTGTCCGCTATATGAAAACATCCACCCTGATGTATCCAAAGCTTTTATAAAGAGTGCCTGGGCATTGTGGCATAGCAATAAAGCCATTACCTGCCATGCCAGCATTCCATATGGGCACCAGTTTGTGTCATGGCTGCCCCACTTCGAATCCAGGTCCATGGTAATAATCTAGGAAAAGCAGCAAGAGGATCCAGTGTTTGGACCCATGTCACCCACAAAGGAGAGCTGACTGAAGCTCGTGGCTTTGGCCTGCACCCCCCCCCCCCACACCTATTGTAGCCATCTGGGGCAAGAACTAGTACATAGATATTTCTCTGTGTAACCCTTTTCCGCATCAACATAGCTCCGGCCATTGTGGCCACTTGGGGAGTGAACCAGCAGATGGAAGACCTCTCTCTCTGCCTCTCTGTAACTTTGCCTTTTGAATAAATACATAAATATATCTTCTAAAAAAAAAAATCACTAGCTAAAATGTACAGATAAAATGTGAAAGTGACTAAAGCGAGAGAGACTAACTAGGAGATGATTAACTATTCACTGTGAGATCCAATGCTGCTTGGGATCAGAGCACTGGCAATCAAGGTGTTTAAAAAGGAGCTGGCATTATGGTAATAGGCTGAGTGCTGCCTGTAACTCTGGCACCCCATGTGGGCACTGGTGCTCGTTCTGGGTGTTCCATTTCCTATCCAGCTCCCTGCTAATGCTCCTGGGAAAGCAGCGAAGATGGCCCAAGTCTTTGGGCCTCTGCACCCATGTGGAAGACCAGGATGAAGCTCCTGGCTACAGCCTGGCCCAGTCCTGGCAGTTGCAGCCATTTGGGGAGTGAACTAGCAGATGGAATCTCTCTTCCACTCTAAGTCTGCCCATTAAATAAATAAAGTCTCTAAGAAAAAAACCGTTTTAAGAAAACACAAGACATATTCATTAAGAATCCCTTTAGTGTAAGATTTGCTACATATAAGCACATACTCATTTGCAGAAGCACTGCCAATTAACAAAGTAGTGGTTACCCTTAGGGAAAGGGATTAGAAGGAAAAAGAAAAAGGAGGCTTTCATTTGTTTCTATCACTGACTTTTCTAACAGCACTTATATTTTGAAATTTTTTATGCCAAAGGGTATTTTTCAATGAACAGATTGGGCCATTTTTTCTGCTAAAGACTTAAAAGTACCCAGGAGTAAACCATAATAAAACCAACATGTAAAGATGTACTCTTTCTGCCTTTAAGAAATAATAGAATGTTTTAAGGGAATATATTAAGCTGCCTTTTCAAACCAAATATTTAATATTTTAATTAAATTTTTAATACAACTTTAAACAAATGCCAACTGGAAGACCAAGCCCAGTAATTTTTAGAGGAAAATCTTCCAAACAAGGAACACCAAGGAGATCTTCTTCCACTCTGGCCACATTGATGACAGTCAGTGTTACCCAGATTATCGAGTGTTTACCTGGAAAGAGAAAAACTCAGTCTGTAATGATAGAATTTTAAGACTGGTAATGTTTAAGGCATCCAAATTCCCCCCATGTTTACAGGTGAGAAAAAAATTAGTTAAATGTGAACTTATATCATCTTGTTGACTAGCAAACATTAAAAATAAAAACCTTAAAAAAATATGCCTTTTTGACCTGGTAGGGAAACTTGCAACCTGAATATACTTACCACATCATCAATTTTCAGAATGCTCCGGACAGTTTCAGTTGCTAGGGTCAGAGCACTGACTGAAACCAATAGAGGCTGGACCACCAGTTCCTCCAAAATGTTGGAAATACCACCCTGCAAAAGCACAAGTTGCTTTCAGTGATTGTGTGGAAAACGCAAATTAATGCTGGATTCTCCCAATCCTACTCCAAAACAACTTTTATGTATCATTTGTTTTAAAATCACCTTAAAAAATTATGTAGACCCTTTAATACTTAGATCACACCTGAATCTTATTTCTAAACTGAGCCTAGCATGCTCTACATTTCACCCCCATTGTACTATCCTAATCCCTTTTAACCCAGGATTCACTGCTGATGGACATAACATCCATGCCTCCAGTCTTCTCTCCTTTAAAAATCCTTTCATCGGCCGGCGCCATGGCTCACTAAGCTAATCCTCCGCCTGCAGTGCCGGCACACCGGGTTCTAGTCCCGGTTGGGGTGCTGGATTCTGTCCCGATTGCTCCTCTTCCAGTCCAGCTCTCTGCTGTGGCCTGGGAAGGCAGTGGCCCAAGTGCTTGGGCCCTGCACCTGCATGGGAGACCAGGAGGAAGCACCTGGCTCCTGGTTTCCGATCAGCGCAGTGCGATGGCCATGACAGCCACTTTGGGGGTGAACCAACGGAAGGAAGACCTTTCTCTCTTGTCTGTCTCTAACTCTGCCTGTCAAACAAACAAACAAAAAAACTTTCATCATGGGTTCTTGCTTAAAAACCAACTTTGGTGAATCCCAACTACTGGAAGGAAAAGGGGCTCCTCATTCTATCTAGTACGAATTTTTTCACCCTGAAGTTGGCTACCTCACCAACATATAATCCATGCTGCAGGTTGGATCCTGTCACCAAATTGTCCCATCTGAAATTTTCTGATTCCTTATGTGCCAAAATTGTCTCCTACATTAATAAAAAAGGGAACTTTCTATTCTATGTTTACCTTGTATGACTACAACAGCTGATTCTGGTAACAGGAACAATGGTTAATATTTACAGTGTTAATTAGTAATGCATTTAATCCTCACAACAGACCTATGAAAGTAATAGTAATTTTTACAACTGGGGTCAGCACGGTAGTGGTGCCCTTGGCGCCTGCATCCTCTATGGGCACAGATTCAGGTCCTGGCTACTCCTTTTCTGATTCAGCTCTCTGCTTATGGCCTAGGAAAGCAGTGGAAATGTCCCAAGTGCTTGGGCCCCTGCACCCATGTAGGAGACCCGGAAGGCTCAGCTCCAGCTGTCGCAGCCATTTGGGGAGTGAACCAGCAGATGGAAGATCTTTCTCTCTCTCTCTCCCTATCTGTAGCTCTTACCCTCTCAATAAATAAAATCTCAATTTTTTTTTTTTTTTTTTTTTTTTTTTTTACAGCTGAGAAATCAAAACAACATACTAAGTACCAGAGGGATGGGCATTGGTATAGCAGTTACAACACTTGAGATTCCTGAAAACCTATATAGGATTGCTTAAGTTTGAACGCCAGCTCTGTGCTCACTTTCAGCATTCTGTTAATGTGGATCCTGGGAAGTGGTAGGGTCATGCAGTTTGGCTCTTGTCACTGTTGTGGAAGACCCAGATTGAGTTCCTAAAACTAAATTATCCACTCAATAAATGATTACAAAGCTTAGAAAATTTCATATTACTTTTTTCTACAATGACTAAAGATTAAGTGATTACCTTTCGGACATTAATGCCTGTAGTTTTCTCGCCCTGGGCATGCCGGTTTCTTAGTTCTGTTACTGTAGAAATGGGATTCAGGCCAGCATTTTCAGCCAGTGTAGATGGAATGACCTCCATAGCATCTGCAAAAGCACGAACGCAGTAGGATTCCATACCACTCAATGTTCGTGAATATTCAGTCAACCGCAGGGCCAACTCTATTTCTGGAGCACCACCTCCTGCAATAAGAGCTCTGAAATTCACAAATATTTTTAGTTTATTTTGTCCAACAGAAAGCTACTTTTAATAATTTACTAATTATACCTTAAAAAGTCAAAATATAGAAGCTTTAATGTTCAAAATGTTACTTAGTAATGTAACATTCATATTACCTCTTTTTCACTAAACAACGAATAACACACAGAGCATCATGAATGGATCTCTCCGCTTCTTCAATCACCAGTTTGTTAGAACCACGAACAACAATTGTAACTGTTTTCCCAGGGCTTGCACAGCCTGTAATCTTTAGTAAACAAACTAAATTAGGTATCTGAAGTGGAGGAAAAAAAAAAAAAAAAAGCCCTCACCAAATAAAAGCTTCATTATGATATTGTTACCTTGAGCAGTTTGCCAGAGCCATTTAAATTGACCTCCTCTGCTAACTCAGCAGAACCCAGCATATCAGCAGTGAACTGGTCAATATGAGCAACTGGTTTGGTTCCAATTGTCTGGAAAAACAGTACAATCCAAAAATTAAGACATCATGTATTTTACTATTGGGAATTTTATATATAGAGAGAGGTGTTAACATTTTACCTTACAGATGAATTCAATGTCTTCTCTCTCAATATCCTTAATCACCATAATCTTCATTTTGTTCAGGAAATGTAATGCAAGATCACTAAGAGCATCTCTAAAATGCAAATCAGTGATTAAGCTAATGCTAGGTAAAACAAAACAACCCGCATTTTGCTGTTCAACTTCTATTTTACTGTTAAAATGGTCAATATTATTTGTGAACAAAAATATCAGTTGTAAGCTCAAAATTCTTAAAACAATTTCCAATTATACTGGAAATTTCACCGAAATTCTCATATTAAAATATATTCCCCTTTTGCAGGCCTTATGGTGCAGCAAGCTTTGGGTCCTTGCACCCCATATCTGAGTGCCGAGTGTGCATCTTAGCTTATCCACATTTCCAATCCAGCTTCCTGCTAATGCACCTGCAAAGTTGTAGGTGATGGCCCAAACACTTGGGTTTCTGCCAGTCACGTGGGACATCTGGATGGAGCTCCAGGCTCCTGGCTTCAAGTTGGCCCCACCCTGGCCACTGTGGCTGTTTGGGGTGTGAACAGGCTGATGGAACAGATCTCCTTCTATCTCTTCCTCTCTGTAACTCTTTCATATGAATGAATCTTTCTGAATTTTATTTTTAAAAAGTAGTATGACTATAGTCTAGACTCCATAAATTTATACTTTTTGGAAAGATGAGCAATTTGTTCAGTTTACACTTGCTGTAACATTAATTATTGATTAAAAACAAGTCTTCCAAGCCTTCACATGATCTATTAAAGATGAGCATCCAGTCTTTCTGGCCTATTCATCAATAAATGAGAATATGCATACCTTTTAGGAAAAAACAGATTAAGTGAAACTGGATAGTTCATTTTTTCTATTTTTTCCAGAGTAGAAAGGTTTTTATTTAAATTATTTATCCATTTTTTCTTTTTCTTTTTTTTGACAGGCAGAATTAGACAGTGAGAGTGAGAGTGAGAAAGTGAGAGAGTGAGAGTGAGAGTGAGAGTGAGAGTGAGAGTGAGAGTGAGAGAGAGAGAGGTCTTCCTTTCCGTTGGTTCACCCCCGATGGCCACTGTGGCTGGCGCACCGCGCTGATCCGAAGCCAGGAGCCAGGTGCTTATTCCTGGTCTCCCATGTGGGTGCAGGGCCCAAGCACTTGGGCCATCCTCCACTGCCTTCCCATGCCACAGCGGAGAGCTAGACTGGAAGAGGAGCAACAGGGACAGAATCTGGCACCCCAACCGGGACTAGAACCTGGTGTGCCAGTGCCGCAGGCGGAGGATTAGCCTATTGAGCTGTGGCGCCAGCCTCCATTTTTTAAAAAGGCAGACTGACAGAATTTTCCATCTATTGGTTCATTCCCCAAATGGCCGCCAACAGCTAGGAACTCCATTCAAGTCTCCCACATGGATGGCAGGGTCCCAATTAAATCAGCTGCTACCTTTCCAGGAACATTAGCAAGAAGCTGGATGGGAGTGGAACAGCTGGGACTTGAGCTGACTGACCCTGCATTGTGGGACGTGCCACAACACCAGCTTCAATTCTTTAATATTTGGACTACGCAAAGCATTTTCCTCAAAGGAACTTCAAATTTCAAGGCCAGTAATTGTACAGATACCTAAACAAAAGTTTCTTTTAGATTTATTTATTTGTTTGACACCCCAAATGCAGATTCATTCTAGATTTTTAGTGGTTTACCTATAAAAAATTGCTATCAGGGATCCAAAATCAATTATTAAGGCAGGGCTGGCATTGTGGTGCAGCAGGTTAAGTCGCTACCCACGAGTGCCAGTAAGTTCTGGCTGTTCCATTGCCCATCCAACTCCCTGCTAATGTACCCGAGAAAGCAGTGGAGAATGGCCTGAGTACTTGGACCTCTCCCACCCACGTAGGAGAACAAGATGAAGACCCAGGCTTCTGGCTTTGGCCTGGCCCAACCCTGATCATTACAGATAGAAGATTTCTGTCTCTCCTTCTAACTTTGCTTTTCAAATAACATTTTTTTTGTGTGAAGATTTCTTTTTTTCAAGTTAAGAATTACACGGAGGGCGGGGGGCATATCTTCCACCTGCTGGCTTACTCCCCAGATGACCATGACAACATGGGCTAGGCCAAGCCAAAGTCAGGAGCCCTAGTACTTGGGCCATCTTCCTCTGCTTTTCCCAAACTGTTCCCTGGAGCAGAAGTGGAGCAGCCAAGACTTGAACCAGCACAATATATGATGCTGGTGTTGCAGGTGGCCCTTAAGTAATCTTTAAAAAAAGCTATTGCGGCCGGCACTGTGGTGTAGCCAGTAAAGCTGTCCCCTGCAGTGCCGGCATCCCATAAGGGCGCTGGTTTGAGTCTCAGCTGCTCCATATCCTACCCAGCTCTCTGCTATAGCCTGGGAAAGCAGTACAAGATGGCCCAAGTCCTTGGGCCCCTGCACCTGCATGGGAGACCCGGAAGAAGCTCCTGGCTTTGGATCGGCCCAGCTCCGGCCATTGTGGCCAACTGGAGAGTGAACCAGCAGATGGAAGACTTCTCTCTGCCTCTTCTTTTCTCTAACTTCGACTTTCAAATAAATAAATCTTTTAAAAAAATGCTATTAAAGAATGAACAAAGCAAACAGCCTCCTACCTTAGGATGGACTTCTGTATGAGAAGGACATTACATCCTGTTTTCTTAATTTGCTTCACTAAGTTTAAAATATAGGCTCGCTCTTCTCGTAGCACTCGGTCCATCTGGACATAGTCAGAAACGACTATTTGATTATCCATCTGTTTACAAAAGAATTAATAATTTGCATTGGTAAAGAAATTTTAAGTGAAGTTAAGACTCTCAAGCTGTTTCAACTAAATTCACCTAAATCATAGTCAAAAATAGATATGCAAAGAAAAAGGACTGGAAATATGTATTCCAAACTCGAGTGTTTTAACTGTATCAACTGTTGCCTTATTTATATTTTTCATAATAAAAAAAGTAAAATAAATATTCTACTTCTTGAATGTCATCTTTTTCCACATCAAGAAAATTGTATTACAGAAATTTCAGTTCAATCCTCTTAATTTTATTGCTTGTAATAAAAATACTACGCTGAGAAAATAGCGGAAATCTTATCTATATCAAAAGGTAAAACATGAGAGCAAACCTACATAAGGTGACAATCCCCCCTCCCTTTCAGAGAATGCACTCATGACTAAAGGGAAATACCTTACATAAAAAGCAATTGCTTCAGAGCACAGGTATTAAACTAAAGTTCCATTTGTACAATGTAGAACAAGATGCCCAAGGTACTGGATTGGTGAAGGTTTCCATTCTCAGAAAGGTAGAAACAATCTGAAAATTCCACATATAACTTACAATACATTTTTATATCCCTGTTACTTATCTTCAAGTCAGAATTTAATTTCAGTAAATATTCAGTTGAGGCGATATATTTGTTACATGTGTCATCAACAATTTCTATGTCTCTATTTTATTAATCCTTTTTGAGATCTTTGCTTTTTAATTACAGCATTTTCTATTTTCATTTTAATGAACACATGACCCATTAGAGGAACCAATTTCATTTGGAATCTACTTACATCTGTTTTGGGAGCAGATAAGCAAAACTGAATAAGCCCGATCTTAGCCTTTTCAACTCTGGTTATGCCAGTATTTGCCACTTTTTGGGTGAGAACCAATCCTTCCACCAACTCACAGTCATCAATTGTCCCACTCAAAAAAGAAAAGGAGATCATTAAAGAGTAGAAATCTGCAAGTTTAACAGGTTAAAAAAGTGTAAAAATCAGTCCAAAAAATGTGAATCAAATGTAGTTGTGGCCCCATTTCTGAACCTGATTCACTACTGCCCCACCCAAAGATATTATTAACACAGTATCTTGTGATTCCTATACTAATACCAATTTCCTATAAATACAAAACCAAAAGGAGAAAAACAAAGCTATATGATTGTTCTCTAGGTATTTTTTCATTTTAACCTGTTTAAAAGCAGCTTATGCTATCGTATTTTTTATTGAAATTTTATTAGAGATACTTACCCAAGCTTCTTAACTATCTTAATATCTCTAAGATCCACACTAGTAGCTGTGGCTGGGTCAATCACTTTCATCACCGCATTTACACTCATTGGAGAAAGCAGACTTGAATACTGAGACACAACCTACAATTAAAAACAGAAGTTACCTTCACAGTAAAACAAAACAAAGACCAACTAATTCTTCAATTAATGACACAAACAGTAGATGACTCAATCACTGTTTGGGGTACAGTAGAAAGAGGGGGAATAATTCCACACCAACTACTTTTTCTACTCAGGTTATCAGTCACCAGTTGCAAAGAATATGTATGCTCTCCCCTCCACCTTTTTTTTAACTAATGCAGTAGCTGAGACTACCTAAATAACCAAGCATTACAGGAAATAAAAAAAAAAAAGCATCAAATTAATTTTATCTGGAGGTTTCTGATCTACAATGAATGAATGAATGAGTAATCAGGTATCAGAGCTATGCATGCCCACCCATAATACTGGAAGGGCTGATAGAAGCAGCCAATTGCCAATATTATCAACCACTTGCTATAAGCCAGGCAGTTAATTTAGCACTTAGATATTTAACTCATTCAATCTTCAACTGGGAGAAACCAAACAAAAACAAAACGGAAGGATTAAATTATCTGCCAAAGTCCCACAGCTTAAACTCTGGAACCAGTATAAAACACAAATAGTCCAGACTCTGTTACTAGTGCTTGCAACCTTTATGCTATATTATTAGTTCTGGGGATATTTAACACCAAATGCCATTTAAACGATCAAACACAGGCTGGTGCTTGTGGCTCAGCGGGTTAAGCCACCACTTATAACGCTGGCATCCTAAATAGGCATTGATTCAAGTTCTGGCTGCTCCACTTCCAATCCAGATCCCTGCCTATGCACCTGGGAAAAGCAGTGGACGATGGCTCAACTACATGGGCCCCTGTCACCCACATGTGAGAAGCCAACGAGGCTCCTGACTCCTGGCTCTGGCCTGATCCAGCCCCAGTTGAGGCCATGTGGGGAGTGAATCAGTAGACGAAGATATCTCTGCCTTTCATTTATTTGAAAATCTAAATAGATTTTAAACAAACAAGAAATTATTTAATTTAGGCCAGTGTTGTGGCATCAGGTTAGGCTGCTAAGACACTGGCATCCCATATGAGCACTGCTTCGAGTCCTAGCTGCTCCACTTCCAAATCAGCTCTCTAAAGAGCCAGGGAAGGATGGCCTAATTGTTTAGGCCCATGTACCCACATGGGAGACCTGAATAGAGTTCCAGGCTCCTGGCATTGGCCTGGCTCAGCCCTGGCTGTTGCAAATATTTGGGGAGTGAATCAGCGGATGGAAGACCTCTCTCACTCCCTCCATGTAACTCTGCTTTTCCAACAAACAAATCTTAACAAGCAAAAAAACCCACAAAAAATCAGCCAGCTAGCTTCCTATCTGACAAAGAAAATGCAAGTCCAGATTTAATACTGATGACAGAAAAAACCAGGGTGGTGGTGGTGACATACCACATGATGGAAAGTGAAATCAAATTTTTTTAAAAAATTGTATTTATCTGAAAGGCATACAGACAGGCAGATCAGAAGAAATGGAGAGATTTCCTATCCAATCATTGCCTTCTCAAATGCCTGCAATAGCCAAGTCTTGACCAGGCTGAAGCTAGGATCTCCTAAGTACTTGGCAAGGACCTAACTTCTTGTGCCATCACCTGCAGCCCCCTACAGTGCACATAAGCAGAAAGTTGGGATCAGAAGTGCAGATAGGACATTAACTGAGGCACTCTAATATGGGACTGAGTCCCAAGTTGTGTCTTAACTGCTTTATCAGACACCTGCCCCTACATGAAACATTTTATTGTTAATTTTGTTAAAACTTGTTGAAAGTACTTACTATTTCAAATCTCACAAGAAATTTAAAAGTACACAACTTTTTGCTTTTAGTTTCATAACTAAGTAAAGCACCACCGGTTATCAGTTAAGAGATGGACTGTGGATGAGGAAGCTTGCTGTAGGTTTGAATTTTAGTTACACCTCTTAGTAGTGGGTCTTGAATAAGTTTACTCAACTTTTCTAGATCTATTATTTTCCCATCTATAAAATGGGGATAATTATTTATCTGAAACTCTTGAAAACATAAAAAAAAAAATCTCTTTCAATGTTTGGCACATTCAAGCGGCAAAAATAAATTAGGATTTATGGTCCATTTCATCTCATAATCTTACTTAAATCAATTCAGTTATACAAATTAGTCACTCGAGATTTTACATATTGTACAGCAATAAGAATCACAATATAAGAGCAAAGCACCTTAAATTATTATTTGGTAACTATCCCTGAATGCTTGTCTCACCTTTGAATTCAGTGAAGTAGTTGCACTATTTAACAAAGTTTCTCTGTCACTCAGTTCCACAGGTCGAGACATGTCAGTCAAGACTTCAAGACCCTTTTCCAAAGCCTTCTGGAATGACTCAGAAATGATGGTTGGATGAATCCCTGTCATTATAAAAGCACAGTTATTTAATTATAACAGCTATATTACATTTCTGGCACAATCTAAAATCTTTGTACTCATTTAAAATGTCAAAAATTACAAATTAATTCTTAAAAATTTTTGTAGTATTTATTTATTTGAAAGGTAGGACAAAGAGGGAGAAGCAGAAAAAGATCTTCCATCTGCTAGTTCACTCCCTCAATGGCTGCAATAGCCAGGGCTGGGTCAGGCCAAAGTCAAGAGTCACTATCTCCATCCAAGACTCCAACACAGATGTACACCCAAGCACTTAGGCCACCTTCTGCAGCCTTCCAACAAATTTATTAATTGCAAACTAACTGATGTTTTAGTTATAAATATAGTGGCATAAATAAGCTTAACTGCTAATAATGGTTAATAATTTACTTCCACTTAACTTTAAACATCAATTACAAACTCATGTAATAAAAAAAACAAATTTTAACTTTTTTAAAACATCACATATTAAGTAGAATAGTAACTGGAGAGTCACTATTGTGATTCAATATTATTTACCAGAGCAAGTATCCTTTCTTTCTCTTGCAATTCATCTTTCTCATTTATAATCTAAAATTGGTAACAACATCATTTATTTTGGAAAAGCAAAATTCTAATCAGTTCCATTCAAAGCTGCCTGGCAAAAATCAGAAGCAAAAGGAAAAATTTTTTTGAATTTATATTACAGAAAAACCTAAAAACTTCTAGTGAAAAGATTCTGTCTTGAATCAGATCTTAAACATTATATTACTTAAGAATACCTTAGCCTTTCCTAAAGTTTGCTTTTTTTAAAAAAAATTATACCTTTATTCAGTAGTAAAGCATGTTCTACTTACCTTTCTGAAGAAGTTTGGTACAGGAATCTAATAGAGAGCCAGCAATGATGACCACTGATGTGGTGCCATCTCCTGCTTCTATATCTTGGGCCTTAGACAGCTCCACCAGCTACATGAACAAAGGGCATAAATGTGCTCAACGAGTAATGTGAGAATTAAATAATAATTATTTCAAATAATCGTATCAGAGTCACAAACAGACCTTGAAGATTTACTATAATTCCTGACCTCTGACTTCTTGGCCAACTTGAGTTTCACTCAAAAATGAAAACCAATATATTTGTAGGACATATAATTCTTCTTAGAAATTTTCTGTTAAGAGGTGATGCTGGGGCTGGCCCTGTGGCATGGCAGGTTTTTAAAGCCATGGCCTGCAGCACTGGCATCCCATATGGGCACTGGTTTGAGTCCCAGCTGCTCCACTTCCACTCCAGCTCTCTGCTACGGCCAGGGAAAGCAGTAGAAGATGGCCCAAGTCCCTGGGCCCCTGCACCCATGTGGAAGACCTGGAAGAAGCTCCTGGCTCCTGACTGACTCAGCTCCAACCATTGCAGCCATCTAGGGAGTGAATCAGCGGATGGAAGACCTCTCTCTCTCTGCCTTTTTTTTTTTTTTTTTTTTTTGACAGGCAGAGTGGACAGTGAGAGACAGACAGAGAGGAAGGTCTTCCTTTTGCCGTTGGTTCACCCTCCAATGGCCGCCACGGTAGGCGCGCTGCGGCCGGCGCACCGCGCTGATCCGATGGCAGGAGCCAGGTGCTTCTCCTGGTCTCCCATGGGGTGCAGGGCCCAAGGACTTGGGCCACCCTCCACTGCACTCCCTGGCCACAGCAGAGAGCTGGCCTGGAAGAGGGGCAACCGGGACAGGATCGGTGCCCCGACCGGGACTAGAACCCGGTGTGCCGGCACTGCAAGGCGGAGGATTAGCCTAGTGAGCCGCGGCGCCGGCCTCTCTCTGCCTTTTAAATAAATATTAAATAAATAAATAAAATTACTACTATGCCTTTAAAAAAAAAATAAAGATTGGGAACCCAAGAAGTTATTCCAACTGAGCAAACATTACCAGTTTAAGAACTAACTCCATCATTTCAAAGTCATCTCTACATAATGAAAGAGATTTTTTTCAATAGACCTGTTTTTTTTTTTTTTCCTTTCTAAAGATTTATATATTTGAAAGGCAGAGGTACACAAAGAAAGGGAGAGACAGAGATATTCCAGCACCTGGTTCCCTCCCTAGATGGCTACAACAGCCAGGACTGAGCCAGGCTGAAAGCAGCACTTCATCTGGGTTTCCTACATGGGGGATAGGGTCCCAAACACTTGAGCCATCCTCTGCTGCTCTCATCAGGCCATTAGCAAGAAGCTGGATTGAAGTAGAGCAGCCAGGACACAAACTGGCTTCTATATGGAGTATGAAATGCTGGTGTTGCAGGTGGTGGCTGTACCCACTATGCCACAATACTGGGGCCTAGACATGAATTTCTAAGGCGACTGTTTTTACTGATAACGGTGATTTCTTGTCACTGGAATCTTCATGATCTCTGGTTATTTTTAATAAATGTCAGTGCAAGTTTAGACATGACTTACTCTGCATACAATTAAAATTATTTTGTTCTATCAAACATCCAAAAATAATTTGTACTTTAAAAATACTACTTTGGGGGACAGTGTTGGGGCCCAGTAGGTTAAGCTGTCGTTTGCAATGCCAGTTTCAGTCCCAGCTGCTCCACTTCCAATCCTGCTCCCTGTTAATGTTCCTAGAAGACAGCAGAAGATGGCCCAAGTACTTGGGCTCCTGCTACCCCCATGAAAGACCCAAATGAAGTTCCAGGCTTCTGGCCACGCCCTGACCACTGTAGTCATCTGGGAGAATTAACCAGCAGATGGAAGATCTGTCTCTCTGTCCTTCAAAATAAATACATAAATCATTTTATGTACTACTTTGTTTTTATCCTCTCCTTCCTCAACTGTATGGCATGTTCCTATGGATGAAAATAAGGTGATTACATTTTATTATCATCTTGCATTGACTAGGACAAGGCTAAACATACAACATATCCTAAAAACAGCTGTTACACATAAAGAGAAAAAAATCTTCACCATGCTTAAATGATACTATGTCATCAAATAAACAAATCTGCATATCAAACAATACACTTAAAATGATGATACTTACCATTCTGGCTGCTGGATGTAATACTTGCATTTGTTTTAGAATGGTGGCACCATCATTTGTAATTGTCACATCACCTTTTCCATCTTGAATCTGGAAAAAAGGTGATTTTTTTGGGTACAAAATTGTATTTCATTGTGACTCGAAAAGCACTACTGAATTTTAACACTCCACAGTAGAGATTTGTGTAGTGCTTCATTTCAAATTTTCTCCCCTTATGTCATTATAATTAAGAATACGCAGTCAAACTTTACGAAATAACTGGCTTTGATCAGAATATTTTAGAAATGAATCAATCAAGATACACAAACACACTGGAAAAGATACAACACTATCATTTATATCTTCATATTAATAAGAAACACAAATTTCTACCATAGACACCCGAGAAGACTAAACTATATAATATGGTGAATTCTTACAGTTAACACAGTAATTTGTTTCATGGTAGCCTCAAAGAACGGCAATAACATCACTAGGAAGAACAGATCTTATAACATTCAGAAAGAATAATGACCTGTATATTATCCAGACAATCCTTTAAATCGCTTTTTCTTTTCAGTATTAAATAACACTGAATTTGAAATAGGTATATCACTCAACTGTAACGTTATCTGTTTTATGCTAGGAGTTGAAACCCCACAATAGGACACAGAATTATATTTACAAAGAATACTGAATTCAAGTGAAGTCATAACAGTTGGACTTACCATACTTTCCATCAAACTACACAAGAACTACTTTTAGTATGCACTCTCCTTTAAAAGGCATTAAACAAAAACATAATTAATAGGTCCCTATCCATAATCTCTCCTCCTAATTCTGAAAGAAACACTTCAACACTTAATTCTGAAATAGCACATCTTAACCCTCTATCAAGATCTTGCAGCGTAAATAGTAGCATTCACTAATACTGAAAGACTTATCATTTTACCATTTTATCCATTCCTTTTGGCCCAAGACTTGTTCTAATAGCATCAGCAACCGCTATAAACAGAAGAGAAAAAAAAAAGTCAGATCTCCTTTAAAAAGTATTTTTCCTCTAAAACAATCATTTTGTCCTTATTAGGGTATAGTATACAGCAGTTCACTGTACCTACAAAGACAACTCACTAATAATAACCCACTTGAAATAGTAACTCTTCTTCTTTTTTTTTTTTTTTACAGATTTATTTATTTGAAAGGCAGAGTTAGAGAGAAGCAGAGGCAGAGAGAGAGGTTTTCCACCCACTGGTTCACTCCCTAGATGGCTGCAATGGTCAGAGCTGCGCATATCCAAAGCCAGGAGTTTCTTCCAGGTCTCCCATGTGAGTGCAGGGGACCAAGGACTTGGGCCATCATCTACTGCTTTCCCACGCCACAGCAGAGGGCTAGATTGGAAGTGGAGCAGCTGGGACTCAAACCAGTGCCCATATGGGATGCCAGCACTGCAGGTGGTGGCTTTACCCACTACTCCACAGTTCTGGCCCCAGTAACTTATTCTTTACATTCCTGAAGGTTCACCTTTTTTGTTGAAGTTGCTATACATAGTATTTGTGTTCTGCTTATGGCAGAGTACATTGAGAGTTTACCTAATCTTTCTGTAAATATGAAAGTGGTACAATGAGGCCAGCACTGTGGTTCACTAGGCTAATCCTCCACCTGCGGCACCGGCACCCTGGGTTCTAGTCCCGGTTGGGGCGCCGGATTCTGTCCCGGTTGCTCCTCTTCCAGTCCAGCTCTCTGCTGTGGCCCGGGAAAGCAGTGGAGGATGGCCCAAGTGCTTGGGTCTCTGCACCCGCATGGGAGACCAGGAGGAAGTACCTGGCTCCTGGCTTCGGACTGGCGTAGTGCCAGCTGTAGCGGCCATTAGAGGAGTGAACCAACGGAAGGAAGACCTTTCTCTATCTATAATTCTACCTGTCCAAAAAAAAAAAAAAAAGTGGTACAATGTACTGATAAGTTCTGATTGAGGACTGCAGTATTTCCTTCATTCCTTAAAACAGGACAGGCTAGATCTTGTAACATACATTATACATTTTTTTTTGTCTGTCCTCCCACCACTTACAATCTCAGAGAGCAGACTTTGTTCACTAATGTGAATACAGATGGCACCCACTGTCAACATAACAAACCAGTGGTGTGAGCCCTGAAAATGCTGTAGAGCAACACGTCCTCTGAGAAAACCAACAAACAAAACCAAGCAAATGCCAAAACCCTCAAATCATAGCTCTTAAAGAAAACACATTTATTTATCCATATAGTTGAAGGACAGAGTGACAGAGATCTTCCATCTGCTGGGTCACTCCCCAAATAACAGCAGCTAGGAGTGGGCCAGGAGTCAGGAACTCTACCCTGGGATCCATCACATGGGTGGCAGGGGCCCACATACTTGAGCTACCTTCTGCTGCCTTCCCAGGTAGATTAGCAGGGAGCTGGACTGGAAACCAAGTGATCTCTCAAACTGGCATCCCGGTATGAAATCCTGCCATCCCAAATCAGCCCTTCAAATCCTAGCTTCTAGTCACTGTTAGTATAGTCTGAAATATCTTGGGATATACAATCTATTATTCCAAAGTTATGTTCTTAAAATTACAAAAGTTAGGGGCCAGCACTGGGCTAAATCAACACTTTTGAGTTGCCCCGTGGCTAAGACTGCTGCTCGGGATGCTCACATCCCAGTCATAGCGCCTGGGTTTGAGTCCAGGCTGCTTCCAATTCCACCTTCTTGCCAAAACATCCCAGGAGGCAGCGAGTTACAGCGGGAATACCTGGGTCCCGGCCATGCATGTGGGAGACCCAGACTGAGTTTCTGGTTTCCACCTGGCCCACCCTCAGCTGTCTGTGGGCATTTGGGGAGAAAATCAGCAGATAAAAATTGATGTCTTTGGCCGGCGCCGCGGCTCACTAGGCTAATCCTCCGCCTTGCGGCGCCGGCACACCGGGTTCTGGTCCCGGTCGGGGCACCGATCCTGTCCCGGTTGCCCCTCTTCCAGGCCAGCTCTCTGCTGTGGCCAGGGAGTGCAGTGGAGGATGGCCCAAGTCCTTGGGCCCTGCACCCCATGGGAGACCAGGAGAGGCACCTGGCTCCTGCCATCGGATCAGTGCGGTGCGCCGGCCGCAGCGCGCCTACCGCGGCGGCCATTGGAGGGTGAACCAACGGCAAAGGAAGACCTTTCTCTCTCTCTCTCTCTCACTGTCCACTCTGCCTGTCAAAAAAAAAAAAAAAAAAAAATTTGATGTCTTTCTGTCTTGCATATTAAATAAAAAGATGTAAGAGGTTACGTTAATAGATAATTTACACAGCTTTTCCTTCCTATGTAGGTAGGTATCCTTTTCTGTTTCAATTCTCTTACACATTACTGCTTCAACGTTACTCAAGTAAATGTCCAATTTTGTCTCATATACTCTGTTGGTCATTCAGACAGAATTTAAGCTCCAATTATGCCCTCCAGGCAACTATGTGCCAAATCTGACTTCCAGGTATATATTCTTCTAAACTTCAAGTGACTCCTAAATCCACCCACCCATCCCATCATTCTGATTTCTCCAACTCATAAAGCCCAAATTGGAAACCATCATCTTTTATTGATCACTGAGCTGATGAATGCAAATACTTGTAACATGGACTTCATATATAAATAAGTCTTTATACTTTCTCATGAATCCTCACAGCAACCCTACAAGTTAATTATTATCTCACTCTACTGCAGCTTAAGGAGCCAAATGCTTTCCAGAACATCCAGGCCCTTCCAGAGCTGTCCCCAACCTACCCTTCCACACCCTTCTCTCCAGGTATTGTATTCTCCAGCCCAAACGAAACACTACACACTTGTGCAACACCTCTAAACCTTGTCACTTGTCCTTTCAGGATTGCCTATCTCAATTCGACTTCTCTTAATTCTCACAACTCTAAAAAATAAATATTTCCTCTCAATTTTACAGATAAGGAAACTCTAGCTTAAAGGTTAAAAGTCACAAAGCCACGAAGAAACTGAAGCTGTGCAAAGCGGTCTTGATTTCTGCCAGGTTGCCACACTGTTCTACAAAACCCAGAACCTTTCGTGTCTTAAACTTCTTGTATTTGCATGTGCAGAGACGACTAAAAAGCACAGTTTACTTTTTCATAATGATTGCCCAACAAGACGGGTTACGATGGGTTAGGTCAATTCCCCACAATCCGGTACAATGGGCACCCCTTCCCAATTTTGACGCATTTACACAGTTCAGCTCAATGGTTCTGTCGAGGGAAACCCATTTGAGCGTTTTTCTAAGAATTAAAAAAACTGAAACCTAATGTACAAACAACGTTCCACTAGTGGAGTCCAGCTCTTCAATGTCGCATCCCAAGGGACTGCGGAACGCAGGCCTCCGCATTTCAGTGTGAACTGCTTTCGGCTCCAATGTGGTCAACGACTCATAACCCAGGAGGAGGAATTATGGGTGACTAAGATACAAAATGGGGCCGGTCCAAGGGACTCCACACTCGGGAATCATTGGCAGAGAACAGAACGGATTCCCCTCCGCCCCTCCGCCAGCGTCCACAGGGGAACAATAAAGAATCACCTCAAAGAACTGGGAATGGGCCACACTCACGCAAGGTAAAAGTGGAGCGGTCCACCCCTCAGCAGCGCGGGGTCAAGCCCAGGGAGCGTTACCTTTGGCGGCGGAAATGTTGCTGAAGCGAATCTGGGCCGGCTTGTCGCGGTCCTGATAGGCGCCTTTCCCGCGGCCGCCAGCGGCCCCAGCGGGCCCCCCGCTTCGGGGTGCCACGTTCTCAGGCATGGCACACTCGGCTGGGTCTGTGCGAGACCAGGAAGGACGGATGGACGCGGATTCCGAACAGCGGCGGAGTAACGGTACCGGCCACCCGCCTGCACGAACCTTCCAGAAAGCGGCGCCGGCGCCGGCCAGAGACGGGGGCGGGGAAGGGGGCCTGGCTGCCAGCGCGGCGCTGCTGTGACGTAGGAGGCTGTCCGCCGCGCGCCGGCTGAAAGTGGCTGTGAGCGGGAAGCTCCGCAAGTAGGGCTTTGTCGGCCCCGGGTGCTTCGGGTGGGGAGCGCCGTGCGGTCGGGTGGGGTGCATTCACTCGAGGCGTCAGCGACGACGCGCAGTTTGACAGGCGGCTGTTGGGGGCACCCTCATCTCCCCATTCCCGCTCCCGGACTGTAAGGTCCCCTCGGCGTGCTGGCTGGAGGTGCCTACTCTCTGAGCACTCCCGGGTGGGTGTGGCTCAGCCGGTGTTCTGGTGGCGTTGACCTGAATTTTACACATAGTTTTAATCATGTTGGAAAGGATGCAGAAGAGGGAGATTTGGGTTGTTGGAAGCTTTCGTATTTTGAGTGTTGAGGTTGGTTGTTTTGTACTGATTGATGTTGGGTGGTAGATACAGGTTTAATTTAAATTATGGAGAATCTTTTTTTTTTTTTTTTTTTTGACAGGCAGAGTGGATAGTGAGAGAGAGAGACAGAGAAAAAGGTCTTCCTTTTTGCTGTTGGTTCACCCTCCAATGGCCACTGCGGCTGGCGCATCTCGCTGATCCGAAGCCAGGAGCCAGGTGCTTCTCCTGGTCTCCCATGCAGGTGCAGGGCCAAAGCACATGGGCCATCCTCCACTGCCTTCCCGGGCCATAGCAGAGAGCTGGCCTGGAAGGGGGGCAACTGGGATAGAATCCGGTGCCCCAACCGGGACTAGAACCTGGTGTGCCGGTGCCGCAAGGCGGAGGATTAGCCTGTTAAGCCACAGCGCTGGCCAATTATGGAGAATCTTAAAGCTGAAGAGCTGGGACTACCTGCCAGTCAGGATTGCCTGTCCCGTTACTAGTCTGCTTTTTTTCACTAGCTTCTCTTACATAACGTAGCTTCTGAGTCTTAGGGATCCTAAACATTATAGTGATTGTTGCTATTTGCTAAGCACATTGGTAAACATTTACATGTTTTGTTCTACGTAATCTTCACAATAATCCTACGAAATAGGTGCCCTTTATTTAGTGGATGAGGGAAGGAAGCCCAAGGTAAATATTCAGATACAGCACAGGGACTCGGAAGCCATAAGCTAAACTGCCAAGCTCCTATTAGGACTATGAGCAGAGAAGTTTATGCAGGTCAGGTTCATTCAATATGCATCCACAGGTAATCATTAGGTGGCCATAAAAGGATGAATGCTTGCATAGGTCCAAGGGGAATTGCTCAAAGCACTGAATTCTGCGATCATGAGACGCTTTGCTGCATTCAGGAGATCAGCACTAGGCGCTTGCTAGGTGCTCCGTGATCCTTAACACCCCGGCTGACTTCTCTTGGTAGAACTAGATTACCCCCTGTACTGCGTACATATCCCATGATGGTTTGTTTAGACAACTGATGCAATATAATGGAAAGAAGTGTGTCACAATGGAAATAGCATTAATCTGGGAATCTGAAATCCTGAGCTACTTATTGCCCTGATCTTGGGAAAGTCATTTAAGTTTTCTGGTCTCATTTTCCTCATCTTTAGACTAGGAAGATTGAACTAAATGATATTTGAAGGTTTGTTAAACTCTTCTCATTCTGTCAGTGTAAGGATTGGAACTGCCAACCATAGAGCACAGGGCCAAATTTGGAAGAGGCCTTTGTTGGCTTGTTGGAGTGGTCTCTGTAGGTATGACAATTGCTTTAATTGTTTGAAATGTTTCAAGTTATAAACATGTTTATAATATTTTTATGCTAACTTAAATTGGAATTATTTTTGTTCCTTGGATTCAGCAATAGATGTAAAATTTTGCTTACATTAAAATGTTGGTGTACGTTAATTCTCAATTGGAATGGGATTTCAACAAGTGCTAAAAACTTTTGTAGGATGCTTTATATAAACAAAGCACTGTTGCTAATGAAGAACAAAAATATGTGTTAAATCCTATCAGATATAAGCAGACATAAGGCATATGTGGGGATGTTGGCACTAACACTAGCCTTATGGAATTTCTTAAAGGGTGTATGGTGCAGTGGTTAAGACACTCCTTAGGACACCTGCATCCCATATCAGAGTGCTTGGGTTCGAGTCCCTGCCCTGCTTCCGATCCAGCTTCCTACTAATGTGCACCTTGGGAGGCAGCAAGTGATGGCTTAAATAACTGGCCCCTGCCACTCCATGGGAGACTTGGATGGAGTTCCAGGCATCTGACTTCAGCCTGGCAGCCCTGGCTCTTTGCAGACATTTGTGGAGTGAATCCGCAGGTGGAAGCTGTGTGTGTGTGTGTGTGTGTATCACAGTGTTTTTCAAATAAAAATAAATAGGTAAAACTTAAAAATACAATTTCTTTAAAGCTTTGCAAAAAAATAATATCTGGCCGACTATTTAAATAAAGACTCAGGGTTGTATGGCCCACTGTGTCCTAGATCCTCAGTCATAAGATAGGGTCAGGCACTGGTTAGGGTTGGAAAAAGAGATGTATAATGTGTATATTTTATCTCTCATAGGTTTTTCTTCCATTTCAAAGACAATTTTTACCATTATGTATTACCTGTATTTCTTCTCTTTTATGTTAGTTTATGTTGTTGAGATGACCATTAAGCCCTATTTTCTAAGCCACCCTGTTTGCATCATTCTTTTTTTAACTTAAGTTTGCAAAATCAACATGAAAGAGAAGCCTATTTTCATTAAATATATTTGGATCTTCCTTGAAAGGTTTCTAGTACACAGTTTTTTTTTATCACTCTCTAAGCCTCCCAGCAAAAATATTTGTTTGAAAAATGGGAAAAAGAAAAGTCAAAGGAGGATGCTGGGAAGCTCAGAAGTTTTGTGATGTGGAAGTAGGTAAGTAATAGTTTTTTTCTATTTAAAAACAGAAATGAACTAATCTGCAATTACTGTGGTTCTGTCGAGAGCTAGAAAAATTAATTTTTTGACTAAATAAGTGATTGTTATTTTAGGGATTCAGGATGAGGTAGGGCAAAAACATGAAAAGCAAAGGAAGCAAACATTATTTAACCCTGTGGCTTCAAATCTGATTCAGCTCTCTGCTAATGGCCTGGGAAAAGCAGTGGAAGATGGCCCATGTGCTTGGGCCCTTGCCACCTATATGGGAGACCTAGAAGAAGCTCCTGGCTCCTTGCTTCAGCTTGGCCCAGCCCTGGCCATTGCAGCTGGGGAGGGAACCAGAGAATGGAAAATCACTCTCTCTCTCTGTATCTCCCTCTTTCTGTAACTCTGACTTCCAAAAATATAAATAAATCTTAAAATAAAATTGCATGTTATGCTAGCAGCAACCTCATACATCTCACCTTTGCCACTTCTCTTGATTATATCGAGAGGATATATTGAGGGACTGGCGTGGTGGCATAGTATGCTAAGCCTCCACCTGTGGCACCGGCATCACATATGGGTGTCCGTTTGAGTCCCAGCTGCTCCTTTACCCATCCAGCTCTCTGCTTATGGCTTGGGAAAGCAGTGGAAGATGGCCCAAGTTATTGAACTCCTACATCCTCCTGGGAGACCCAGAAGCTCCTGGTTCCTGGCTTCAGATTGGCTCAGCTCTGACTGTCGCAGCCATTTGGGGAGTGAACCAGAGGATGGAATACCTTTCTCTCTCTATCTCTGCCTTTCTCTGTCTGTAACTCTACCTCTCAAATAAATAAATAAAATATTTTTTTTTTAAAAAAAGAGGATATCGGCCGGCGCCGCGGCTCACTAGGCTAATCCTCCGCCTTGCGGCGCCGGCACACTGGGTTCTAGTCCCGGTCGGGGCTCCGGATTCTGTCCCGGTTGCCCCTCTTCCAGGCCAGCTCTCTGCTGTGGCCAGGGAGTGCAGTGGAGGATGGCCCAAGTGCTTGGGCCCTGCACCCCATGGGAGACCAGGAGAGGCACCTGGCTCCTGCCATCGGGTCGGCGTGGTGCGCTGGCCGCAGCGCGCCAACCGCGGCGGCCATTGGAGGGTGAACCAACGGCAAAGGAAGACCGTTCTCTCTGTCTCTCTCTCTCACTATCCACTCTGCCTGTCAAAAAAAAAAAAAAAAAAAAAGAGGATATCTTGAGTGACTGACCAAAGCCATGTAGGTATGTATAAGTGTACTCTATGATGTTTACACAATGATGAAATCACCTATGGATGCAATTCTCAGAACATATCCTTGCCATTAAAGTGACATGTATTGTAATCATCTTAAAGAAGCTCAGTGAGATACAAAAACACAACAACATATAGACATCTAAATGAAATTAGAAAAACAATGCATAAACAAAATGAGAAGTTTAGTAAAGAAATAGAAAGCATTAAAAAAGAACCAAACAAATTCTTGAGCTAAAGGATATGATGATAGAACAGAAAAACTCAATAGATACATTGCTAATTGTACTTGGCTGGCTTAACAATTATTTAAATACTCAAACAATTAAAAACTTGTTTATGAGCTTCTTTTATAGGCAGCTTCCTAAGATAGTGGAGGGGCAGGTCCTGGTGCTAGATGGCCAAAGCTATCTGAGCAATCTATCAGCCATTATGGCCAAGCAGATACTGTTGGATTGGAAAGTAGTGGTTGCACATTGTGAGGACATCAATATTTCTGGCAGTTTCTACAGAAACAAGTCAAAGAAACTGGCCCTCATCTGGAAGTGGATGGACACCAAACCATCCTATGGCCCCTACCACTTCAGAGTCCCTAGCCATATATTTTGGTGAACTGTGCAAGGAATGCTGTGCACCAAGACTAAGAGGGGGTTAAGCTTTTCTGGACCATCTCAAGGTATTTGATGGGATCCCACTGCCCCATGAAAAGAAAAAGCAGATGGTGGTTACTATAGCCCTCAAGGTTATGTGATTGAAACCTACAAGATGTGGCTGGTGCTGTGGTGTAGTGGGTAAAGCTGCCGCTTGCAGTGCAGGCATCCCACATGGGCACCGTTTCAAGTCCCGGCTGCTCCACTTCTAATCCAGCTCTCTGCCATGGCCTGGGAAAGCAGTGGAAGATGGCCCAAGTCCTTGGGCCCTGCACCTGTGTGGGAGATGTGGAAGAAGCTCCTGGTCCTGGCTTTGAATTGGCTCAGCTCTGGCCGTTGTGGCTATTTGAGGAGTGAACCAGCAGATGGAAGACCTCTCTCTCTCTCTCTCTCTCTCTCTCTCTCTCTCTCTCTCTGCCTCCTTCTCTCTCTGTGTAACACTGACTTTCAAATAAATAAATAAATCTAAAAACATCAAAAACCTACAAGAAAGTTTGCCTCCCTGTGGCATCTGGCTCATGGGGTTGTCTGGTAGGAGAAGAGGATGGAAAAACAGCTCATGAGGATACAGAAATAGGCCAAAAAGAACATGGGAAAGAAAAAAATTCAAAGAGGTCTGCAAGACTCAGGTACTCCTAGTCTGACCCCAGTAAAGACAGTAACTGAAAAACGTTTGAGTTGGGGCCAGTGCTGTGCATAGCAGGTAAAGCTGCTGTCTGCACTGCCAGCATCCCTTACAGATGCCGGTTCCAGTGAGTCCCAGCTGCTTCATTTCCAATCCAGCTCTCTGCTATGGCTGGGAAAGCAGTGGAAGATGGTCCAGGTCCTTGGCCCCTGCTCCTGTGTGGGAGTCCGAGAAGAAGCTCCTTGCTTCAGATCAGCACAGCTCCAACTGTTGTGACCATCTGGGGAGTGAACCAGAGGATGAGTTGTAGGTCACTCTAGGTCAGCTTTATCTCCCTTAACTGGTATGAACCTGCTCCAGGCAGGGAATCTATTTATCTTTGGAGCAAGAGGACCCAAACCCATATCATGTAGGCCTTGAGATAATAGAAATACCCCTGTGTGGCTCCACCACTGCTGCCTCCCTGTCTTACCTGTACCAGAAGGAAGATGTTTTTATTACCAAAGAGGAGGAGTCCCGGATTGAGGACAAGAGACAAATGTAAAAACAAACAAACCAACAAACCTGGAGGGCCGGCGCTGTGGTATAACAGGTAAAGGCACAGCCTGCAGCTCCAGCATCCCATGTGAGTACCAGTTTGAGTCCCAGCTGCTCCGCTTCCAATCCAGCTCCCTGTTAATGCATCTGAAAGCAGCAGAGGATGGCCCAAGTGCTTAGGCCCCTGCACCCACTTGAGAGACCTGGAGGAAGCTTCTGGTTCCTGGTTCCTGGCTTTAGCCTGACCCAGCTCTGGCTGTTGTGGCCATTTGGGTAGTAAACCAGCAGATGGAAGACCTCTCATTCTCTCTCTCTCTCTCTCTCTCTCTCTCTCTCTCTCCCTTTCTCTGCCTCTGTATTTCTACGTTTCAAATAAATAAATAAATATTGAAAAACAATTTTTCTGTCACACTAACCTCTATTTTCCCAGTTACTTCTTTGCACTAGCCCAAATCCCCATGTTTTCATGATTTATTATTCTTTGTCCAACTTAGCCTATAATCAAGAGACTCAAACTGCTTCTTTGTGTCTTCATTTCTTTATGAAGTCTCCTGTGTCATGTAAGACTAACATTAAAAAGGGACCAGCATTGTGGCACAGTGGATAAAGTTACGGCCTGTGATTCCATCATCCCATATGGTACCAGTTCCAGTCCTGTCTGCTCCCCTTCTGATCCAGCTCCCTGCTAATGTGCCTGGAAAATCAGCAAAATGTGGCCCAAGTGCTTGGGCCCTACAACTCATGTGGGAGACCTGGAAGAAGCTCCTGGTTCCTGGCTTTGGACTGGCACATCTCTGGTCATTGAGGCTGCTGGGGAGTGAACCAACAGAAGGAAGATAGCTCTCTCTCTCTCTGTATTTCTGTAAACTTTGCCTTTCAAATAAATAAAATAAATCTTTAAAAAAAAACCTTACATTAATTAATTTGTATAGGGGCTGGTGTTGTGGCACAGCAGGTTAAGCCACCACTTCCAGTTCAGTAAGCATCCCCTATCAGAGCACATGTTTGAGTCCTGGCTGCTCTGCTTCCAAAACAATTCCCTGAAGATGGCTTAAGCATTTGGGTACCTGTCCCCATGTAGGAGATCAGGATGGAGTACCTGGCCCCTGGTCCAGCCTAAGCCATTGCAGGTATTTGTTGAGTCAACCAGGAGATGAAAGATGTCTCTGTCTATCTCTATGTGTATGTGTAAGTATATGTATATGTATCTTTCTGTGCATGTCACTATGCCAAATAAATTTTAAAAATCTTATTAAAAATACATTTGTGTGTTTTTCTTTTGTTAATCTATCTTTTGTTAGAATGCTAGCCAAGGGGCCAGCGCTGTGGCATAGCGGATAAAGCCGCTGCCTGCAGTGCCAACATCCCATATGAGTGCCGGCTGCTCCACTTCCAATCCAGCGCTCTGCTATGGCCTGGGAAAGCAGTAGAAGATGGCCTGAGTCCTTGGGCCCCTGCACCCACGTGGGAGATGTGGAAGAAGCTCCTGGCTCCTGGCTTTGGATTGACGTAGCTCAAGTCGTTGTGGCTAACTGGGGAGTGAACCAGTGGATGTAAGACTTCTCTCGCTCTCTCTGCCTCTGCCTCTCTGTAACTCTGCCTTCAAATAAATAAATAAATCTTTTTTTTTTTTTAAAGAATGCTAGCCAAGAACCTAAGATGGGTAGAAAGTAGATTCTTTCTCTTGTATAGTCCACAATGACCAAGTGTAACAGTTGTCATTACATGTGAACTCTCCATCTCTGTGTCCTAGATCCTGTCTCTTCGGCTTTATTACCCTAGATTCCTGGCTTCACTCTTGCTACACTGTTCACAGGTCCTTCAGCACAACATTCTGTTCCATGCCTCCGAATAGGAGTATGGGTGTTACTGAAAGCTCAGTCCCCGTCTTTAGTGTCAAGTCAAAATAAGGAGCACAAGGTTTGGGGGTGAAGAAGTAGAACATTTAGTCAGTTGATAGATGGGAGGGTAGCAAATCACCAGGTCTCAAGAACTATGACCCTGCCAAGAGGGTATTTTTTTTTTTAAAGAGGCTACAAAGAAAGGGGAACCGGTATGGTGAAATTACAAAGGAGCTACATGTCTCTGGTGTCAGGTGTCCAGGCTCGTCACCAGACAGATGGCAATATATTTCTTCTCTGTTTGTCAAGGTGGTACTAGAGAGCCACAGGTGTTGGCCGGCCCCGCGGCTCACTAGGCTAATCCTCCGCCTGCGGCACTGGCACACTGGGTTCTAGTCCCAGTCGGGGTGCCGGATTCTGTTCTGGTTGCTCCTCTTCCAGTCCAGCTCTCTGGCATGGGAAGGCAGTGGAGGATGGCCTGAGTCCTTGGGCCCTGCACCTGCATGGGAGACCAGGAGAAGCACCTGGCTTCGGACCGGCATAGCTCCGGCTGCAGCAGCCATTGGGGGGTGAACCAACCGAAAAAGGAAGATCTTTCTCTCTGTTTCTCTCTCTCTCTCTCTCTCTCTCTCTCTCTCTCTCTCGCTGTCCACTCTCAAAAAAAAAAAAAAAAAAAAAAAAAAAGAGAGAGAGAGCCACAGGTGTTGAGATTAGACCTGGCTTGACCAGGTCATCCTGTTTTCTTTGTCTGCAAAAGAAGTTGAGATAAAGAACAAGGCAGTATGTGCCTTAGGACATGGGTGAGTGGGAAACCAGCGGCCCAGCCTTGATGCATCAACTTTCTGGCTTTACGTTTAATATAAGTAGTTAAAATTATTAGTTTATATTATTTTATATCTGGTTACATAGAACATGTTGTTTCACCTACAACATGGTCAGCTATTCGTCATTAAGCCTTGACCTATTCAAGCTGAGTTAATGCCTTCATTATCCTACCAGCAACCTGACAGCTACTTCTTGGTACTAAATCATAACATTCCTTGATTCACTGTATTTTATTTTATTTTTTAATGATTTATTTATTTATTTGAAAGGCAGCATTACAGAGAGGCAGAGGCAGACAGAGGTCTTCCCTTTGCTGGTTCAATCCCCAACTGGCCAGCCACAACTGCTGGAGCTGATCTATTGGAAGCCAGAAGCCAGGAGTTTTTTCTGGGTCTCACATGCGGGTGCAGGGGCCCAAGGACTTGGGCAGTTTTCTACTTTCCTAGGCCACAGCAGAGAGCTGGATCAGAAGTGGAGCAGCCAGGATTGCAGGTGGCAGCTTTACCCGCTATACCACAGTGCTGGCCCCTCGCTGTATTTTAATAATTTGTTTACATAATTTTCCTTTGCCAGAATTTAAGATTTTAAGGAAGAGACTGCCATTTATTTCTGTATCCCATGGAGCCTAGTAAAATGCCTGGTACAAAGCTCTGACTAATATCTGTTTAGTGTCTGGTTGACTGTGGAATGAATGGTAATAAAGGCAGAATTGCGAACAGGAGAGTAGAGATGGGAGCAGAGAGTGCTGCAAAATTTTGGGACCCTTGTATTTGCATACTATTTCAGTATCTTAATGTTTTCAGAGGTAGAAGATCTTATAAAAATACCTATTGCCTGCCTGGGACCAGTTATTTAATAGAACTTAGAATGGAAACCCATTTGGCTACAAGAGAAGGAAACCTTATAAGGTGAGCTGCTATTGAGGTATTTATAGTTTTCCCTCTGAGTCAAGGTTTCAGGGTCTTTGTTTTGTTATTGCCTTTTCTTAAGCAATTATTTTAATATATCTGTACCCAAGTTTGTTATCTACAATACAGGGTGTGTTTTGAGATTTAGCAAAGTAAAGCTTTGTACTTTTTTTCTTGTTTGAAAGGCAATCTAAAAATGCAGCTGCTACCAACTTTTAACAGCAGCATTGGCAATAGCAGCCCCTAGTGGCACAAGAGTGAATTTCTTTTATTGGTCACCCAGGTATTCTGGAACTTGCTATAGGTTCAGGGAGGCAGGGTTATGTATGGTGATACGCCACGACAGGACATGATCCTTTGGTAAAATAATTCAAGCTAAAACACTTAAAAATCAGCAGGTGCAACAAGTGTACTCTGATCCTTCTCTTTTTTCTTCCTTAAAGCAGGGGTTAAGAGTCTCATATGGAAGATGTCCTCTGTGTACCAGAAGAAAAGTAACAGGGGTAGCAAGTTGTGTCTGAGAAAGTTCTGTACAAACAAACCTTGTAAAAATAATTATCTTCCTGTAGCCTCCCCGCATGGTTTAGTTACTTTTTCACAATTACCTCTCTCTCTCTCTCTCCTTAAAGATTTATTTATTGGCCGGCGCCATGGCTCAACAGGCTAATCCTCCGCCTGCAGTGCCGGCACACCGGGTTCTAGTCCTGGTCGGGGCGCCGGATTCTGTCCCGGTTGCACTTCTTCCAGTCCAGCTCTCTGCTGTGGCCCGGGGGTGTAGTGGAGGATGGCCTAAGTGCTTGGGTCCTGCACCCCATGGGAGACCAGGAGAAGCACCTGGCTCCTGGCTTCGGATCAGCGCGGTGTGCCAGCCGCAGCGCGCCAGTCGCAGGGGCCATTGGAGGGTGAACCAACGGCAAAGGAAGACCTTTCTCTCTGTCTCTCTCTCTCACTGTCCACTCTGCCTGTCAAAAATAAATAAATGAATTAAAAAAAAGAGATTTATTTATTTATTTGAAAGACACAGTTACAGAGAGAGGGAGGGAGAGAGGGAGAGAGGGAGAGAGGGAGAGAGAGAGAAAGAGAGAGAAAGAATCTTTGCTGGTTCACTGCCCAAATGGCCATGACAGCTGGAGCTGGGACAAGCAGAAGCCTGGAGCCAGGAGTCAGGAGCTTCTTCTGGGTCTCTCATGTGGGTAGCAAGGGCCCAAGTGCTTGGGCCATCCTCCACTGCTTTCCCAGGTATATTAACAGGGAGCTGGATTGGAAGTGAAGCAGCTGGGACATGAACTAGCATCTGTATGAGATGCTTACATTGCAGGCTGTGGCTTAACCCATGTTGCCAACCCTTACCTCTCTTTTTAAAACTTAATATAGGGGCCAGTGCTGTGGCATAGCAGGTAAAGCCACTGCCTATGATGCCAGCATTTCATATGGGTGCCAGTTCGAGTCCAGGCTGCTCCACTTCCGATCCAGCTAATGTGCCTGGGAAAACAGCAGAAGATGGCCTGAGTGCTTAGGCCCCTGCCACCTTCAAGGGAGACCTGGAAGAAGCTACAGATTCCTTGCTTCTGCCTGGCCTGGCCCTGGCCATTTCAGCCATTTGGGGAGTGGACCAGTGGATGGAAGATTTCTATGTCTCTTCTGACTTCAAATAAAATAAATATTAAACAAAAAACAAAAAAACTTAGAGGCAGGCACTGTGATATAGCAGGTAAAGCTGCTGCCTGCAGTGCTGGCATCCCATATGGGTACTGGTTCGATTCCTAGCTGCTTCACTTCCTATCCAGCTCCTTGCTAATGCACCTGGGAAAGCAGTAGAAGATGGCCCAGGTGCTTGGGCCCCTGCACCCACGTGGGAGATCTGGAAGAAGCTCCAGGCTCTTGGCTTCGGTCTGATCCAGTTCTGGCCATTGCAGCCATTTGGGGAGGGAACCAGCAGATGGAAGACTTCTTTCTCTCTGCTTCTCCCTTTCTGTAACTCTACCTTTCAAACAAACAAATAAATCTTCAAAAAATTTTTTTGACTTTAAGACATATTACTTATTTAATGGTTTAATTAAATGCCTATTTTTAAAAAGGATTTATTTATTTATTTGAAAGGCAGAGTTACAGAGATATCTTCCATCTGTTGGTTCACTCCCCAAATGGCCACAACAGCTGGAGGTGGGCCAGGTTGAAGTCAGAAGCCAGAAGCCAAGAGCTTCATCCAGATCTCCCATGTGAGTACAGGGGCCCAAGTACTTGGGCCTTCTTCTGCTGCTTTCCCAGGTGCATCATCAGGGAGTTGGGTTTGAAGTGGAGCAGCCTGGACTGGAACCAGCACCCATATACAATGCCAGCACTGCAGACGGTGGCTTAACCTGCTGTGCCACAGTACTGGCCTCTAATTAAATAACTGTTTTATTGCAATGTTTAGAGAAATCAGGGAATTAGAAAGAGAAAATAAGGAACACCCTCATTTAGTGAGTGATGTACACTATAATGTTGGTGAATAATCTTCCAGACCTTTCTATGCATGTAGACAGATTCAACTATATAAACTCGAGACAAATATTTTAATATAGGTGACAAGCTTTAATATTCTGAATATATAAGGAGTTCTTAGAAATCATTGAAGTGTCAGAAACCCCTATAGGGAAATGGACAAAGAAATCGGAAGAAATACAAGCTTCCTATATATATAAAGTATTCACTCTGAAAATTCAAGAAATGCAAATTAAACATAATATTTTTACATAATAAATGGCAAAGATTATAAAGAGTAATCAAGTCATAGTAAGGTTCGGTAAGCAAAATAAGGTAATGGTAAGGTTATAGTAAGGTAACTTACTATAGTAATAATAAGGTTATAGTAGGGTTTCATAGAAATAAATGGATACAGACTTTCTGGTGGGTAATTTGGAAGCTGTGTTTTTTTTTTTTTTTTTTTTTTACAGGTAGAGTGGACAGTGAGAGAGAGAGAGAGACAGAGAGAAAGGTCTTCCTTTGCCGTTGGTTCACCCTCCAATGGCCGCCGCGGCCAGCGCATCGTGCTGATCCGAAGCCAGGAGCTTCTCCTGGTCTCCTATGCGGGTGTAGGGCCCAAGGACTTGGGCCATCCTCCACTGCCTTCCTGGGCCACAGCAGAGAGCTGGACTGGAAGAGGAGCAACCGGGATAGAATCCGGCGCCCCGACCAGGACTAGAACCCGGTGTGCCGGCGCCGCAAGGTGGAGGATTAGCCTGTTAGGCCACGGCGCCGGCCTGTGTGGCCTTTTGTGTCTGGCTTTTCTCACTTTAGCTTGGTTTAAAGTTCATCCATGTTATGGTATGTATTAGTACCTCATTCCTTTTTATAGGAAGTTATATACTCATGTTATCTAGGTATTTCCTTTCAGGATAATAAAGAAAGCTCTAGCAAAATATTTGCTACAGAAAGGAACATGATCAAGGCCACAGATCTAGTTGAAAAGCCAAGACACGGGTATGTAAAATGGCAATTAACAACCCAAGTTATCAGGAGATGGTTACATTTTCTTGGACAAAGTGTCCACAAAGGAAGAGTTAGAGATTAGATCTGAGTGTAGAATCTATTCAGTTAATGGGTTGTCGAGTCCTGAAATGAGACACGGCCTCCCAAAGTTAAACTGGCCCCCTTGTGGAATGCTAAGTGCTGCCCACCAAGCCATCTCTCTTTCAGTAGGCATTGGAGTGCTGAAGCAAATCAGCGGAAGTAAGTGAATGAGCATTTCCGTTCTGGCTCTCAAATGAGATGGGTTTTGCAGAACAAAACTGGGAATTGCCAATACTGACCCCTGGAGGAACCCCGCTGCCGCGTTTCCTGCGAGCCTTTGCCCACACTATTTGGACCCGCCTCGGCCGCCGTTGGGGGAAACTGCGCTCAGCTGTTAGGGGGCGGGGCCTCGGCCGACCATGGCGGGTGAGCTCGAGAGCTGCAAGCCCCTGAGTGGGTTACTGAACGGCTTGGCCCAGGACGCGTTCCACGGGCACCCGGGCATCACGGAGGAGCTGCTGCGGAGCCAGCTCTATCCGGAGGTGCAGCCCGAGGAATTTCGCCCGTTTCTGGCGAAGATGAGGGGAATTCTTAAGGTACTGCGCTTCCTTGTGTAGTTTGCGCCGCGGAGCCCAGACCCTTCCCTTCAGCCCGCACCCGCACCCAGCGCTAAAAGCTTTCCGCCTCAGGCCTCTACTCCATTGGCTGCACGTTGCGCTCCTTCACATCTGGGGTGCTTGCTTCGTCGCCCCTTCTCACCTCCTTAAGAGTGACCCCTTTCTATTCAGGCTCACTGACACCTGCGGCGGAAGACTGGTTTTTTTCCTCAAGGCATCTCTTCTCTGTTGCTGGGTAGTCCACAGTTAGGAAGTTTCCTTGGCGGTTCTTTGAGCTCTGGACTTAAAGAGCGATAGATGTCCAGTTTTCTTGGGTTGTGAGTCCGTGTCTGCCAGGGTAAGGGATGGGTTAGCCAGAACACTTGTCAAGCAGACCGTGGCATGGTTAAGAGAGCGTATTTACCGGCTAGAAGTCAAGGACGGCCAAACATAACAGGTGAAATTAATTTTAGTAATTATATTTTACTTCGTACCATATATTCAGAGTACCACCACTTCACACGTACTCAGTATACAGAATATTAATAAGATTTTTATTGTTTTAAAGATTTTGTTTATTTATTTGAGAGGCAGAGTTACGGAGAGAAAGGTCCACCTGTTCACTCCCCAGCAGTGGCCAGAGCTGGGCCGATACAAAGCCAGGAGCCAGGAGCTTCCTCCTGGTCTCCAACACGGGTGCAGGGGCCCAAGCACTTGGACCATGTTCCATTGCTTTCCCAGGCCATTAGCAGAGAGCTGGATGGGAAGAGGAGTAGCCGGGACCTGAACTGGCACCTATATGGGTTGCTGGCACTGCAGGTGGAGGCTTAGCCTACCATGCCACAGTGCTGGCCCTGATTTTTTATTTTTTAATTAAGTCTTAGAAATATGGTTTGTTTTTTACACTTAAAGCACATATGTATGTCAGTTTGGACTAACTACGTTGTGAGTGCTCAGTTATATGTGGCTAATGAACAACTCTGGGGTAGACCAAGAACTAGTCATAGTAATGATCTAGTGCCAAGTTGTACTGAAGAGACAGACTGTAAAAAATAATTACTGATTTTTGTGGGCCTCCTGTGTGTTAGGAACTGTGTTAGACATTTTACATTGTTATTTGTTTCTTGCAAAAGCATTACATGGTGGACACCTGTTTTAAAATTTAGGAAACAGGCTAAGAAAGCCAAACAGCCTGAAATCACATTCTGTTACAGTCAGTGTTGAAATTTCATCTACTGCCGTTTTGCATTTGATTTTTTTTTTCGAAACTGCTTAAGCTTTTCAAGGCAATTTAGTTTTTGTTTGTTTGTTTTGTTTGAGATTGATTTATTTGAAAGGCAGAGTTAGAGAGAGAGGGAGAGACAGACAGGTCTTTATCTGCTAGTTCACTCCCTAAATGGCCGCATCGACCAGGGCTGAGTCAGGCCGAAGCCAGGAGTTTCTTCCAGGTCTCCCACGTAGGTGCTGGAGGCCCAAGCACTTGGGCCATCCCCTGCTGCTTTCCCAGGTTTATTAGCAGGGAGCCAGATCAGAAGTGGAGCAGTCGGGACTTGAACTGCGCCCATAGGGATGGTGGCATCACAGGCGGCTTTACCTGGTACTCACAAGGCTGGCCTAGTTATATATATATATATATATATATATATATATATATTTTTTTTTTTTTTTGACAGGCAGAGTTAGTGAGAGAGAGACAGACAGAAAGGTCTTCCTTCCATTGATTCACCCCCCAAGTGGCCACTACAGCCGTAGCGCTGCACCAATCCAAAGCCAGGAGCCAGGTGCTTCCTCCTGGTCTCCCGTGCGGGTGCAGGGCCCAAGCACTTGGGCCATCCTCCACTGCCTTCCCGGGCCACAGCAAAGAGCTGGACTGGAAGAGGAGCAACCGGGACAGAATCTGGCGCCCCAACCGGAACTAGAACCTGGGGTGCTGGCGCCGCAGGCGGAGGATTAGTCTAGTGAGCCGTGGCACCGGCCAAGTTCTATATGTTTAAAAACTATTTTTGCAGCGCTGGCATTGTGCATAAGGCTGCTGCCTACGATGCCAATGCTGGCATCCCCTAAGGGCGTCTATTCAAGTCCTGGTTGCTCCACTTCTGATCTAACTCCCTGGTAATGTGCCTGGGGTGCAGTGGAGGATGGTCTAAGTGCTTGAGTCCCTGCACCTACATGGGAGACCTGGAGGAAGCTCCTGGCTCCTGGCTTCTGCCTGGCCCATCCCTGGCCTTTGTGGCCATTATGGGAGTGAACTAGCAGATGGAAGATCTCTATCTTCATATCTCTCTTTCTCTCTCCCTTCCTCCCTCCTTCCTTCCCTCCCTCCCTGTAACTCTGCCTTTCAAATAAATAAATCTTAAAAGAAAAAGTGAATTGTAAAGGAAAATAGTTCAGATATGATCCTAGACATCCTAAGTAATTTAACTTGATATAAACCACTAGTGAATGCCTCTTTCTATCAGATCTTACTCTTCAAGTAATCATGGAGGATTTTCTAGAAAATTTGACATACCTGGATTTTTGAGGTGTTTGTGTGGGGGATGAAGGCAGATTGCAGTCTGAAAATAGCATATGTGTAGTTAATGGCAGTGTCTTAGGATTTCCAAATATTGGGGGCTATTGATTGCATTTTGGTGGTTTTGTTTTGAGATGAAAATTGTGGGATACCTAGAGAAGAGATTGCCTGCAAACTGCCCTCTTACTTTAAGTACATTCTTGAGTAATATCCAGGATACTTAACGTTTCCTGAGTGGTTCTGGGTTGTTGAGCTGGATGGCTCTCTTGAAATTGGGAGTAGGCTACAGAAGATTTACCTGTGCTCAGGTGATTGGTCTGAGGAACTGTGGGAGAAAGCCTTAGATTGATCTAGGGTTGAAAATGTGGGCCTAGGATGACATCTGCTTCCTCCCTCCCTCCCTTCTTCCCTCCCCTCTCTCCATTCCTACCCTTTCTTCCTTCCTTCCTTCCTTTCTTTCTTTCTTTCTTTTCTTTTTTTTTTTTTTTAATAAGATTTGTTTATTTCAAAGGCAGAGTTAAAGAGGAGAGAAACACCTTCCATTCTCTGATTCACTCCCCAAATCACTGTAATTTATGCTATGGCCTGGGCCAGGCCAAAGCCATGAGTCAGGAGCTTCATCCAGGTCTCCCATGTAGGTGGCAGGGGCTCAAGTACTTTTGAACCATTTTCTGCTGCCTTCCCAGGCCCATTAGCAGGGAAATGGATTGAAAGTGGAGCTGCCAGGAGGACACCAACTGGTACTCATATCTGATACTGGCATCTCAGGCGGAGACTGAAGCCACTGCACCATAGTGTTTTTTTTTTTTTGTTTTTTTTTTTTTTTTAAGATTTATTTTGTTTATTTGAAAGGTAGAGTCTGGTTCATTCCCCAAATGCCCACAACAGCTGAGGCTGTGCCAGTCTGGGAGCTTGGAACATACAGGTCTCCCACGTAGATAGCAGGGGCCAAGCCCTTGGGTCATCTTCAGTTGCTTTCCCAGGCACATTAGCAGAGAGCTGGATGTAAAGTGGAGCAGCTGGGACTTGAACCGGTGTCCATATAGGATACTGGCTTTGTGGATGGCAGCTTAACCCACTATGATGGCCTTGACAGCAGTTTCTAATCTTCATTTACCTTATGTAACACTTATGGTTAAATGTTTAATTCTTACGGAAACATTAAAAAGCAAACTTGTCTTTTACTAGTTTTTTAGAATATATTTATTTATTTCTAAGATTTTATTTACCTATCTGAGAGTGAGAGTTACTGAGAGAGGGAGAGAAAGAGAGAAAGGTCTTTGATCCACTGGCTCATTTCCCAAATGGCTGCAATGGCTGGAGCTGGGCCAATCTGAAGCCAGGAGCCAGGAACTGGGAGCTTCTTGCGGGTCTCCCATGTGGATGCAGGGGCCCAAGCATTTGTGCCATCTTCCACTGCTTTGCCAGGCCATAGCAGAGAGCCGGATTGGAAGACAGGCAACTGGGACTCGAATTGGTGCCTATACGGGATGTCACTGCAGGTGGAGTCTTAGCCCACCACATCATAGCTTCGGCCCCCAGATTTATTTATTTGAATGGCAGAGCAGAGAGAGTGAGAGCGAGCGAGCTTCCTGCTGCTGGTTCACTCCCCAGATGGATGCAATGGCCAGGGCTGATCCAGGCACCAGGAACTCCATTCACATCTGCCCCATGAGTGGGAGTGGCCCAAGTACTTCAGCTGTCTTCTGCTGCCTGGTGTGTTTAGAGATACAACATCTTAAAAAAAAATTTTACTCTCTGCTATATGCTGCTGTTTTAACGCTTTATATATTGTCCTGTATATAGGGAATCTATAAAAACTTGAGCAGTGCATATGCCACTTACGGTAATTTTGAAATAAATATTATGTCATTGAAATATTCACAGAATTAAAAACTTGGAACTTAGTGAGATTTACCTAATTTTTAAAAATTTTGAAAAAAAAATTTTAAATTCAAGAAGCAGAGAGAGAGAGAAAGCAACCTATCATCTACTGGTTCACTCCTCAAATGCCCACAACGGCTAGCACAGAAGCCAGGACCCAGGAACTCAATCCAGGTTTCCCATGAGGGTGGCGGAACCAAACTACTTGAGTCATCGCTGCTGTCTCCCGGGGTCAGCTCCAGGCTTCTCTGCTTCTCATCTAGCATGCCTGCTAATGTACACTCTGGGAGGCAGCAGGTAATGGCCCAGATACTTGGATTCCTGCCACACATGTGGGAGACCTGATTGAGTTCCAGGCTCCTGGCTTCAGGCTGGCTCAGACCTGGCTGTTGAAGACATTTGGAGAGTGAACCAGTAGAAGGAAGGTCTCACTCTGTGTGTGTGTGTGTGTGTGTCTCTTTCTCTCTCTGGCACCCTGTCAAATAAGTTAAAACTTAAGACCCTCTCCTTTAAAACATTGTTTTTCTTTATTCTGATACCTAATTATATTTCTAGCATGTAGTAATAGTAAAAACAGTGATACAAATTTATAAAATAAGTAAATGAATGCATGGTGCTTAAATGTGGGTATTGCTACTGAAACGGTAAGGTAGTTTGGCCTAGCAGTTAGGATGTCCACGTCCCATTGGAGGGCCTAGTTTGGAGTCCTGGCTTCTGCTCCTGAGTGTAGCTTCCTGCTAATGAGGACCCTGCTGAGGCAGCAGTGATATCTCAAGTACTTGGGTCTCTGCCATTCACATGGGAGAATTGGATTGAGTTCTGGGCTCCTGATTCTGGTTCCCTGGCTGTGTGGGCCTTTGGGGAGTGAACCAGTGGATGGAAGACCTCTCTCTACCCCTCCCTCCCTCCTTCCCTCCCTCTATAACTCTGCCTCTCAAATAAGTAAATTTTTTTTTTAAAAAAAGATTATGGTGGGGATGGTGCCGTGGCACAGTAGGTTAGTCCTCTGCCTGTGGCGCTGGCATCCCATATGGGCACCAGGCTGCTCCTCTTCTGATCCAGCTCTCTGCTGTGGCCTGGGAAGGCAGTAGAAGATGGCTCAAGTCCTTGGGCCCCTGCACCCATGTGGGAGACCCGGAAGAAGCTCCTGGCTCCTGGCTTCGGATCAGTGCAGCTCTGGCCATTGTGGCCATTTGGGGAGTGAACCAACAGACGAAGACCTTTCTGTCTGTCTCTCCCTCTTACTGTCTGTAACTCTACCTCTCAAATAAATAAATAAAATCTTAAAAAAGAAAGATTATGGTAAGAGACTTGAAGAAATATTTAAACACCTGATTCTGTTTCTTCTGTTGAAGTCATGAAATTTGGTAATTTGAGAATTAGATACACTGGGAAGGAAAGACTCATGGTAATTCAGCTTTGTATATCTTGCAATATCATTTGAAGGATGTTGTATTTAATTTTTTTAAAAAAGCTGTCCAGCAACCTCTGTGCCTATCCTTTATTAATTAAAAACATGTTCATTTATTTGAAAGGCAGAGAAAGAGACAGATGTTTCCCATATGCTGGTTCATTTCCCTAACAGCCCAACCTGTGCTACACCAAAGCCAAGATAAGGGAATTCATTCCAGGCATCCCACATGGATGGCAGGGACTGGAGTACTTGAACCATCACCTGCTGCTTCCTAGGGTGCTCATTAGCAGAAATCTAGAATTGAAAGTGAACCTGGGACTTGAACCCAGGCACTCTTAGATGGGATGTGGGCATCCCAAGTGGCATCTTAACCATGGTGTCAAACACCAGTCCAGACACTGCTTTTTTTTTTTTTTTTTATTTTTATTTTTGACAGGCAGAGTGGACACTGCTTTTTTTAATGTAGTTCTTCAGTGTTAGCAATTTAATCTGTTTGTATCCAGCACTGATGAAAGCTTTTAACAGAGGCTTTTGACAAACATTAAATTGCTAAGATGTTTTTGGGTATGCTGTAAATGCAAGAGTTTATCTGGAGAAGAATATACCACTTAATCTTTTTTTTTATTTGCCTTATGAAAAAGCCAGAATGTTTTTAATATTGAACATGTTTTGTTTTTGCAAGAAGTTTTGCATTTATTGTGTGTTGTAAAAAAGCTTTCTCATGTAAGATAATTTTTCATGTATTAAAATCTTTTTTAAAGATTTTTTAATATAATCTCTTTACAAATGAAAAATGTAGTGTACCACCTTTAATAATTTAGTGTCAATTTAAGAATGAACTTTATTCTTGCATATTTTGAATAACTTGTAATTTTAGTAAGAAGTTAAACAATTAAGAATAATAGATATAAAACATATGGTCTTAAAGTGTTTAGATAGGGGACATAAATTGAAGAGGTTGATAACATTTGACTAATGAGGTCATACTTTTAGGGCTGAATCACAAAAGTAATTCTCTCTTTCCACTGTAGGTGGCAGTAGAATATTTGGTAGTGTACAGATAAAATATGCTAGAATCAACATAATGTTTGAATGTTCTTTCTCTGGGATGATCTAGTTGTGAAAATGGTCAAAAATTGGCTACTCAACAATAAGAACTTCTTACCCCAAAAGAAATCTAAATATTTGGCTCATATTTTGAATTTAGATATATCATTATTTAGAAAATTTAAAGCTCTGTAAATAGATTCGTTTTACTATAGTTTTTTTTTTTTTAATATTTATTTATTTGGAAGGCAAAGCAACAGAAGGAAAGAGACAGACACAGAAACAGAAAGAATCTTCCATCCACTTGTTCATTCCCCAGATGGCCACAACAGCCAGGAGCCAAGAACTTCATCCTGGCCTCCCATGTGCGTGGCAGGGGCCCAAGCACTTGAGCCATCATCTGCTGTCTTTCTAGGTGCATTAGCAAGAAGCTAGATCACAAGTGGAGCCTCCAGGGCTCAAACTGGCATTCTGATATGGGATGATGTCCGTGATACAAGTGGTGGCTTAACCTGCTGTGCCACAATGCAAGCTCCTCTATGGTTTTTATGTAACTGAGTTTTGCTAATTTGAGCATTTTTGAAAATTTAGATGATAATGCATGAGATGTATTTTTAATTCTCTGAAGGATTGACCAGTGATTGTTATGTTATAGAATATCACATGATAAAGCAATGATTGCAGATAACCCAACTGGGGTTTGCAGAACATTTTACCAGAATCATATGACCTGTAAGGTGTTCTGTAGGCTTTCTTTCTTTTTTTTTTTTTTTTTTCTTTTTTTTCCCAGTGCTCAAAAATAATTTTAAAATAGACTTAAAAAATTTTTGAAAGCCAGATTTAAAGAGAGAGCAACACCTTCCATCTACTGGTTTACTCCCTAGATGGCTGCAATGGCTGGGGCTGGGCCAGGGCAAAGCCAGGAATCTGGAACTCCATTCCAGTCTCCTACATATGTGTCAGGGGCCTAAGTACTTGGGCCTTTTTCTGCTGCTTTGCCAGGCACATTAGCAGGGTTCTGGATAGGAAGTAGAGCAGCTGGGACTGAAGTGCGTGTTCCTGTGGTATGCTGGCATCCTAGCTGGTGGCCTAACCTGCTGATCTACCATGCTGGCACCAAGTTGAATATAATATGTATATTTTTATTCATAATTGACATAATTGTGTATATTTACAGAGTACAGTATGATATGCATGTAATTATCAGATTAGAGTTATTAGCATATCCATCACTTCAAACTTTTGTCATTTCTTTGTATTGGGAACATTCAGAATCTTCTCTATTAATTATTTTGAGATAGGCAATTGTTTTCAGTTAATCTGCTATGCTGAGAAGATTACAAGTTGTTTCTCCTATCCAAATATACTCCTGTACCCATTAATGATTCTTTCTGCATTCCCTCCTTGCGCCTCCCCTTTCCAGCTTCTAGTTATCATCATTCTCTTTTATTTTTATTTATTTTTAAAAAATATATATTTATTTATTATTTGAAAGGCAGAGTTACAGAGAGGCAGCGAAAGAGAGAGCAAGCGAGTGAGAGAGGTCTTCCCTCTGCTGGCTCACTCCCCAAATGACCATCACAGCTGGAGCTGGGCGGATCTGAAGCCAGGAGCCCGGGGCTTCTTGTATGTCTCCCACATGGGTGCAGGGGCCCAAGGACTTGGGCCGTCTTCTACTGCTTTCCCAGGCCATAGCAGAGAGCTGGATCCGAAGAGGAGCAGCCGGAACTAAAACTGGCGCCCATATGGGATGCTGGCACTGAAGATTGCAGCTTTACCTGCTATACCACAGCGCCAGCCCCCAAATGTACCCATTTTTTACATGCGTCCTTCCTCCTCTTCACCTCTGATCTTCTTTGATCACTTAAAAGTATTGACAGAATTTACCTGGGAAAATGAATCTTTTTTTAAAACATTTATTTATTTGAAAATCAGAGCTGTGCAGAGGAGGAGAGACAGAGAGAGGTCTTCAATCTGTTGGTTCACTCCCTAAATGGCCACAGCAGCCATGGTTGTGTCAGCCAAAGCCAGGAGCCAGGAGCTTTTTCCTGGTCTGCCACATGAGTGGCAGGGGCCCAAGCACATGGGCCATCTGCTGCTGCTTTTCCCAGGCCATTAGCAGGGAGCTGGATCGACAGTGGAGCAGCCAGGACTCAAACCAGCACTCATGTAAGCATCTGTGTCGCGGGTGGCAGTTTTATTTGCTATGTTGTAATCCAGCCCCTCTCCCTGCTAATAATGAATCCTATATCATTAGTGTCTTTGGCTTCTTATGAGAAAACCAGTAGATTTTTATAGTCAAAGTAGTAAATGTTAGTATTAGTTTTCTACACATTTGATGTTTAGAACAGAGTATTTTCAGTGACTTATTTTGTTGTCCAGATTTCCTTAGTAACATATAGTGGTTTTTTTCTTTTAAAACTTTTATTTCAAGAGAAACCCTCTCCCCTCATCTGCTGGTACAGCCCCCAAAAGGCCCATAATGGCCAGAAGGCCAGAGCCAGGAGGCAGGAGGGAAATCTTGGACTCCCAGGTGAGTGGTAGGGGCCATCACCAGTAGGTCTTCACATCCTTCTTGGCTTTTTAGGTAGCTCTCTTGAAAGGATGCTTTGTGGCTGGTGCTGTGGCATAGCTCATTAAGCTGCTGCCTGCAATGCCGGCATCCCATATGGGTACCTGTTTGATTTCCTGCTGCTCTGATTCGATCCTACTTCCTGCCCATGTGCCTGAGAAAGCAGTAGAGGATGGCCCAAGTGCTTAGGCCCCTGTATCCATGCGGGGATGGATATAGAAGAAGAAACTACTAGCTTTGTCCTGGCCCTGCCCCGGCCGGCCGTTGTGGCCATCTGGAAAGTGAACCAGCTGATGGAAGATCGATCTCTCTCTGTCTCTCTCTGTAATTCTGCCTTTCAAATAAATGTTTAAACAAATAAAAAAGGAAAGGACGGCCTTCCTTTCCTTGGCCTCTTACCAGCACGGAGCTTGCTGCAGCCCTGTGCCTCTAGGGCACGTCACCCCATGCTTCCTGGCCTAGATGCTCCTCCACATGGCTGGTTCGTGGTACTTGTTATGAACCCAGATTTACCTCTTTCCTATAGATAGGAGAGATTTACCTCTCTCCTGTGCATCTTTTGCATTGAATAAAAGCTTAAAATGTAAACAACAACAAAAAAGGACACTTTAATTAGATTTCTAATAATTTACCGGATTTAGCAAACATACAGAAAAGCAGACACGTCTTAGATGTGCCAGCTTAATGGATCTTCACAAACTGAATTTACTGAATGTACCCGTGTAACTAGCACCCAGAACAAGGAACCGAACACTTCCAGCCCTCATGTTCTCTTCCAGTTACTAGGGCCCTACACCCGGGGGAATCACTTTCTAACTCTCCTCACCCACTTTTAAAGATTTATTTATGTATTTGAAAGGCAGAGTTACAGAAAGGTAGAGACAAAGAGAGAGAGAGAGAAAGAGAGAGAAAGCAAGCGAGTGCAGGAGCTTCCATCTGCTGGTTCACTCCCCAGATGGAGCTGGGCCAGGCCAAAGCCAGCAACTTCATCCCAGTCTCCCTTGTGAGTGCAGAGGTCCTAGCACTTGGACCATCTTCCACTGCTTTTCTAGGCCATTAGCAGGGTGGGACGTGGAACAGCTGAGACTTAAACTGGCATCCCTATAGGATGCTTAATGTCTTGTGTCACAGTGTCAGCCTTTTAATGTCTAATGCATGGTTTAGTTTTGCCTGTTTGTAAATTTTGTATTAATGGAATCCTACAGTACTCTTTTGTGTCTGGCTTCTTTTACTCAACATTATGTTTATGAGATTAAGCATTACTGCATGTAATCATTTATTCTCATTGCTGTAGGGAAAGGTCAGCAAACTACAGCCCACAGCTATATTTGGTCCCTTGGTTGTTTTTGTATAGCCAGTGAACTCATAAGAATTTTTATGTTTAAAAAAATTTATTTTTTATTTTTAAGATTTATTTGAAAGGCAGTTACATATGGAGAGAGAGGGAGAGACAGAGAGATCTTCCATCTATTGGTTCACTTCCCAAATGGCTGTGACAGCCAGGGCTGGGCCAGGCCAAAGCCAGGAACCTGGAATTCCATCCAGGTCTCCCACATGAGTGGCAGGGGCCCAAACCCTTGGACCATGCTCGCCTGCTTTCCCAGGCCAATAATAGGGAGCTGGATTGGAAGTGGAGCAGCTGAGAAGAACTGGAGCCCAGATTTTTATGTTTTTAAATGGTTAAAAAAGGGTAGGCAATTTGAGATGCCCACATCTCATTTTGGAGTTCTTAGATTCAAGTCCTGGCTCTGCTCCTGATTCTAGCTTCCTGCTAATGTGCAACTAGGGAGGCAGCAGGTGATGGCTCCAGTGGTTGAGTCCTTGCCACCCACATAGGAGACCCACATTGAGGTCTTTTTTGGCTTCAACCTGGCCCAGTCCAACTGTTGCAGGCATTTGGAGAGTAAACCAGCAGATAGGAGAACTCTGTCTGTATCCAGCTCTTTTTCTTTCAAATAAATTAAATAAAAATTATTAAAACATAGTTAACGAAATAAAAAGTGAAGATATTTTGTGACACATCAAAGTTACATGAAATCCAAGTTTCAGTGTCCATAATAAAATGTGAAGTTGTTTTTACTCTGAAAGGCCAGAGTTGAATAGTTGCAACATAGATTGGATGGCCAGCAAAGCCTAAAATAATTGCTCTGGCCCTTCACAGAAAAAAATTTCCAACTCTTGCTTTGTATTCTAATATTTGAGTATATCATACATAGTTTGTTGATGGGCATTTGGGAAGTTTGCCTATTATGAACAAAGGTCCCATTTATATTATTTTTATTGAAAGGTAGAGAGACTCTCCTCTCTCTTCCTTTCTGTCTCCTGACCGCTGTCTCTCTCTCTCTCTTATGATCTCCTCCTCCCTCTTTTCCTTCTTCGCCCCTTACCTCCAGTCTGTCCCCCAATAAACTCTTTCCTTTAAAAAAAAAAAAAAGAAAGAAAGGTAGAATGATAGGTAGAAATAGAAAGAGCCCTTCCTTCTGCTGGTTCACTCTGCAAATGTTCACAACAGATGGGGGCAGGCCAGTCTGAAGTCAGGAGCCAGGAACTCCATCTTGGTCTCCCACGTAGGAGACAGAGACCCAAGTGTGTGGGCCATCATTTGCTCCCAGGTGCATTAGTGGGAAGTTAGATCAGAAGCAGAGATGGGACTTGACTCCAGGCACTCATATGGGATGCAGGCATTGAGTAACCTGTTGTGCCACAATGCCTACCTGAAGGGCCCTAATTTTTTAAAATTTATTTTTATATTTAATTTATTTTAAGATTTATTTTTTATTTTTTAAAAAGATTTTATTTATTTGAGAGAGTTATAGACAGTGAGAGGGAGAGACAGAAAGATCTTCCGTCCGTTGGTTCACTCCCCAAATGGCCGCAATGGCTGGAGCTGTGCCGATCCGAAGCCAGGAGCCAGGAGCCCCTTCCAGTCTCCCACACGGGTGCAGGGGCCCAAGGACTTGGGCCATCTTCTACTGCTTTCCCAGGCCATAGCAGAGAGCCGGATTGGAAGAGGAGCAGCCGGGACTAGAACTGGTGCCCATATGGGATGCCAGCGCTGCAGGTGGAGGATTAACCTACTGTGCCACTGTGCCGGCTCCAAGATTTATTTATTTTATTTGAAAGGCAGAGTTACAAAGAGAAAGGAGAGAGAGGGATTTTCCATCTGCTGGTTCACACCCAAAATGGTCACAATGGCTGGAGCTGGGCCAGCCTGAAGTCAGGAGCAGGAGTTTCTTCTGGGTCTCTTACGTGATGCCATTTTCTGCTGCTTTCCCAGGAACATTAGCATGGAGCTGGATTGGAAGTAGCACAGCTGGGAAGCGAGCTGGAGCCCTATGCTATCTTTGCAGGCTGTGACTTAACCTGTTATGCCGTGTCACCAGGCCCTTTTTTTTTTTTTTTTTTTTTTTGACAGAGTGGACAGTGAAAGAGAGAGACAGAGAGAAAGGTCTTCCTTTCTGTTGGTTCACTCCCAATTGGCCGCTATGGCCAGTGTACTGCAGCTGGCGCACCGCGCCGATTGGAAGCCAGGAGCCAGGTGCTTCCTCCTGGTCTCCCATGCGGGTGCAGGGCCCAAGCACTTGGGCCATCCTCCACTGCCTTCCCGGGCCACAGCAGAGAGCTGGATTGGAAGAGGAACAACCGGGACTAGAACCTGGGGTGCTGGAGCCACAGGTGGAAGATTAGCCAAGTGAGCCGCGGCACCGGCCTCCAATTTTTTTATTCTTAAAATTTAGTCATTGTTTTCCTTGTGTCTGTTCTATTGATTAGAGGACCATTTTTGATTTTACTCACAGACTGGATGAGTTTTAAAGTTTTTGTATAGTTTAACTTGACTTTTTTTGGTACTTACAAGTTGATTGTGAGGTAGGAATCTGTGTTCTGAGTTCTATTTGTTTTGAACCCCTTTTTTGACAGGCAGAGTGGATAGTGAGAGAGAGAGACAGAGAGAAAGGTCTTCCTTTGCCGTTGGTTCACCCTCCAATGGCCGTTGCAGCTGGCGCATCTTGCTGATCCGGAGCCAGGTGCTTCTCCTGGTCTCCCATGTGGGTGCAGGGCCCAAGGACTTGGGCCATCCTGCACTGCCTTCCTGGGCCATAGCAGAGAGCTGGCCTGGAAGAGGGGCAACCGGGACAGAATCCGGCGCCCCAACAGGGGCTAGAACCCGGTGTGCCGGCGCCGCAAGGCGGAGGATTAGCTCCCCATACTTTTTTACTTCTGTTCCTCATCATACAATTTTTAGCTTTTTTGGTGTTCTTTAAGAGTCGTATTAACTAGTACAGTTAGTGCAGTATTTTTTTGTCTTTTCTCATTTTTCTTTATTATTAAATCATTTAAATTTCCACAGACTCAAGACTTAAGATTTATTCTTCTAGTAGAGACCTGTGAAATTTAGCTGGTAGTGGGGCTCTGGTTGTAATAAGAGATGACCTCTTAAATAATTGTAATTTTTGAATAAGCTTTTGTTTCTTTTTTATGTAATGTTATTTTATGTGCTTGAGTAGGATACTGTATTAGATTAGATACTAATCTAATACTCTTTTCCAAGAAAAGGATTTAGGAGCTGTCAGCTGTATTGAAGAGATAGTTCTAGGGGCTGGAGTTGTGGCTCAGCAGGTAAAGCTGCTGCCTGTGACACTGGTATCTCATTTGACTGCCAGTTCGAGACCTGGCTGCTTCACTTCCAGTCCAACTCCCTGCTAATGTAACTCTGCTTTTTAAATAAATTTAAAAAAATAAGTAAGTAGATGTTTAAAACGAAAATAAAATATAGTTATAAAAGTGATTGGAGAGGGAGAGGCTCATTAACAGGGAGCTAGTTTGGAAGCAGGGAAGCAGAATAGCTGGGACTTTGATATGAAATGCAGGTGTCCCAAGTGACAATTTATGACTGTCCCAGACCTTGTCATAGGTCAATTTGAAGAGTGGAAAATTTGGCAAGGTGAAAAGGCTTTGACAGGAATTTCTAGCAGTTACCAGGAGCCATTATAATATATGTAGCATTTAAACTCAGGGATGTGTAGAACCACAGCATTTGGAAACATAAACTTGAAGGATGTCAGACCACTAGGAACTTCTTTTGAATCAATGTATCATGCCTCTACTGCAGCCCATTGAGGATCCTCACAACATGAAGAACATGCATTCACAGAGCAGTTTCATGTTTGGGATGATCTTCCATCTTCACGTCCAAAGGGAGGCATCGAAGGGAGTATTTCCCTTTTGTGGACAAGGAAAGCAGATTCAGTGAGTGCATAAGTGGTAGAGCTGCAGTTAGATCTCAGGACTTCTGCTTGTGATCTTCACCTTTGCTGAGATGATCTCTGTCTTAGGAAGCATCATTCTTGCCTGCCCAGATGTATAAATCTTTTCTGTTTTTCCACAGAACTTCCTTCCACTACTCTAACCTTTATGGAAAATGATAACAGAATAAATATATATTTAATAGCTTAAAAAATGAAGGGAGAAGGAAAGAAACATGCTTTTTTTTTTTTTAACTTTGTAATTACTTGTGGAGACTTCCCGACACTTAAATTTCTGAGCTGACCAAAATTTTTCTCTAGAAAAGGCTGAATTTTTTCCCTGTGAAGTTAAAGGCTAATGTATTGCTTGGAGTGTTTAATACGAAGAAGCATTCATTGTGCTTCATTGTGGATTTTTCAGCTGTTGCTGGTAAAGGCAGAAGCTCTCAGAACTGTTAAGAACAAAGATGGCCAGTGGTTTACCATGAAAAAGCAACCTGGCAGAAGGAAAACCCCTTAGTAACGGTACCCTTGTATTTCTAAAGAGTATAATTTAGAGTTTGGCAGGCTGCTACTTCTTTATTTCCTTAATTATTAATTTAGTATGGTTTCTTAATTATATAGGTACAAATCAGAAAATTGTTTGTTTTGTGAATCCTTAAGTTGTTTTTCTCTTGCTATATTTTATAGTGTATTTTGGAGTTAAATAGTATATTACCATTTTATATAGTACTTGTTACTACATAAGAAGAAATGTAGAGGATGATAATTAGTTTTTTAAAAAAGATTTCTCTTATTTAATTGAAAGAGTTACAGAGAGAGGTAGAGACAGAGAAGTCTTCTGTCCGTTGGTTCACTCCTCAGGTGGCCGCAATGGCCGGAGCTGCGCCAATCCGAAGCCAGGAGCCAGGAGCTTCTTCCGGGTCTCCCACGTGGGTGTAGGGGCCCAAGGACTTGGGCCATTTTCTACTGCTATCCTAGGCCACAGCAGAGAGCTGGATCAGAAGAGGAGCAGCCAGGACTAGAACCAGTGCCCATATAGGATGCTGGTGCTTCAGGCCAGGACTTTAACCTGCTGCGCCACAGTGCTGGCCCCAGATAATTAGTTTTATAATCCTTTTAATATGGCAAATGACCAGGTCTTGGTGTCATTTAATTGTTTTATGGGATTATTTTTTGGAGGAATCTAGGACAAGGCAGAAAGCATTCTAAAGATTTCCCTTAAAGATAGACTCTTAAATTCTTAGTCTGATTTTGAAGATTCTGTGTCCATCTTATTTTTTGTGGCCATTCTATTATCTTATAAAAGTTTGTGAGTTTAGTTTTTTGCCCCTTTTGTAACTTTATTCAACTTGAAATTGATTAAAATAAATAAATGAGGATTAATTCCAGAGTTGCTATAATTGCAGTTACTTGAATGAATCGCATGTAGGCTTCTGGCCAGAGATTATGTATTACCTATGTAAGCGAAGGATAAGATGAGGATAAACATCTATGTGGAGGAGTATGATTAATAATCAAATTCATGGGGCCAATGTTGTGCAGTGGGTTAAAACATCCCATATTGGGGTTGGTGCTGTGGCATAGCAGGTGAAGCTGCTGCCTGTAGTGCAGGTTTGAGTCCTGGCTGCTCCATTTTCAGTCCAGCTCTCTGCTCTGGCCTGGGAAACAGTAGAAGATGGTCCAAGTCCTTGGGCCCCTGCACCTGCATGGGAGACCCGGAAGAAGCTCCTGGCTCCTGGCTTCGGATTGGTGTAGCTCTGGCCTTTGTGGGTATCTGAGGAGTGAACCAGTGGATGGAAGACCTCTTTTTCTCTCCTCTCTCTGTCTGCCTCTCTGTAACTCTGCCTTTCGAATAAATAAAATATTAAAAAAAAAAAAAAAAAAAAGACACACCATATTGAAGCTCCAGTTTGAATCCTGGCTGCTCTACTTCTGATTGAGCTCCCTGCTTATGTCCCTGGGAAAGCAGTGGAGTACGGCCCAGCTACTTGGGCTCATGCCACTCATGCATGAGACATGACTGGAGTTGTGGGCTCCTGGCTTCAGCCTGGCCCAGTGCAGGCCATTGTGCCCATTTGGGGAGTGAACCAGCAGAAGGAAGATCTCTCCATTTCTCCCTTTCATTCCTTTCATTGACTCTGCCATTCTGCCTTTCCAAAAAGAAAAAAAAAAGTTAGAAGTAATAAATTCATGGAATCACAATTGACTTTGCATGATTTCTGGGTTAGCACGTAAATTAGTTTCAGAATGACTAAAATTATAGATCTTTTTGTTGAATAATAGTGTAATTTAATATAATCCTAATGTAGTGTTCTGTAATTAGACTTGGGTAATGTGGAAGGCAGCAAATTACTTTCAAGATATTTAGCCTCAGGAGCTTTTGCTAATACAGATAGTAAGCTATTCTTTTAGACATTCAGAGTATTAAGATTTTAAAGTTGACTTGAAAACAGAAGATAGCCCTTGTTATAGAATAAAAGTTTTCATTATTACACTGTAAACTTTTTTTTTTAATCTTTTTTTTTTTTTTTGATAGGCAGAGTGGATAGTGAGAGAGAGAGAGAGAGACAGAGAGAGAAAGGTCTTCCTTTTGCCGTTGGTTCATCCTCCAATGGCCGCTGCGGCCAGCGCACCGCGCTGATCCGAAGCCAGGGGCCAGGTGCTTCTCCTGGTCTCCCATGCGGGTGCAGGGCCCAAGGACTTGGGCCATCCTCCACCGCCTTCTCAGGCCATAGCAGAGAGCTGGCCTTGGAAGAGGGGCAACCGGGATAGAATCCGGCGCCCCAACCGGGACTAGAACCCGGTGTGCCGGCACCGCAAGGCGGAGGATTAGCCTGTTAAGCCACGGTGCAGCCTACACTGTAAAGTTTTAATACTCCATTATGTTAGGTACAGTCATTAATTTTCTTCTGAGGTGGATAAACTGAATGATGAATGATACAGAATTGGCATCTTCCTTTTAATCAGCTGATAAAATAAGTATGAAGTCTTTTTTTTTAAAATGTTGTATGAAGTGGGCTTTTTTTTTTTAAGATTTATTTTTTTAGGGGCTAGCATTGTGGTATAGCTGGTAAAGCCGCTGCCTAGCAGTGCCGGCATCCCATATGGGTTCTGGTTCTAGTCCCGGCTGCTCCACTTCCCATCCAGCTCTCTGCTATGGCCTGGGAAAGCAGTAGAAGATGGCCCAAGTCCTTGGGCCCCTGCACCCATGTGGGAGACCCAGAAGAAGCTCCTGGCTCCTGACTTTAGTGCAGCTTCAGCTGTTGCGGCCAATTGGGGAGTGAACCAGCAGATGGAAAACCTCCCTCTCTCTCTCTTTGCCTCTCCTTCTCTCTGTGTAACTCTGCCTTTCAAATAAATAAATAAACCTTAAAAAAAAAAAAAAGGGCTTGAGAACAGATCTTTCTCATTATGTCAGCAGTGTACTAAGTAATGCTGCAAGAGAAAAAGACCGCAGGTTCAGCATTTAAAAATGAATATATTGCTATTGTGAGAACTACATGGCTGGCGCCGTGGCTCACTAGGCTAATCCTCCGCCTGTGGTGCCGGCACTCCGGGTTCTAGTCCTGGTCAGGCGCCAGATTCTGCCCTGGTTGCTCCTCTTCCAGTCCAGCTCTCTGCTGTGTCCCGGGAAAGCAGTGGAGGATGGCCCAAGTGCTTGGGCCCTGCACCCACATGGGAGATCAGGAGGAAGCACCTGGCTCCTGGCTTCGGATCAGCACAATGCTGGCGGTAGTGGCCACTTGGGGGGTGAACCAACGGAAGGAAGACCTTTCTCTCTGTCTCTCTCTCTCTCTCACTGTCTAACTCTGCCTGTCAGAAAAAAACAAAAAAACAAAAAAACAAAAAACCTACATTGCAGGAAGGAAGGAGGGGAGTGCTCACAAGATAAAGGGTGAGGACTACTACTCCATTTCCTTAGCACATTAAAATTGTAGCTTTTTTTTTAATTTAAAAGATTTATTTATTTATTTGAAAGGCAGAATGATGGAGAGAAAGGAACACACACACACACACATGCAGAGGGAGCATGTGAGCTTCCAACTGCTGGTTCACTCCCCCAAATGACTGCAATGGCTGGAGCTGGGCCAGGCAAGAGCCAGGAGCCAGAAACTTTATCCCAGTCTCCCATGTAGGTGGCAGCAGCCCAGATATTTGGACCATCCTCCACTGCCTTCCCAGGTACATCAGGAGGGAGCTGCATCAGAAGTGGAGCAGCTGGGATTCAAGTTGGTACCCAGATGGGATGCTGGTGTCAGAGGTGGTAGCTTAACTTGCTGTGCCACAACACTGGTCCCTGTAACTTTATTTTTTATAGGGGAACTTTTGTGTATGTATAGGAGGGGTTGCTGATGGAATTGCTTCATTATCAGCAGAAAGGAGCTTCTCATGATACTTGGGAGGAAAGAGATTTCTAGACTCACTGGAGATACCGTGAAACAGCCTGGGAGAAAGGGGCTGAGTGGAGCCAGTAGTCTTATTTTAGCAGATTTCAAAAGGGCTGTTCATTAGGCCCTTGATAACAAAACATTTGAAATGCAATATTTTGCCCAGTAAAATATTACAGAATTAGCATTTATTCTCCAACCACTAAAATAAAATGTTACCTTATTAGGAAGGCCTAATTTCCTCATATCAATCAGGGCATTAAAGTTTGTTCCATTGAATATCAGTCTGTGAAATTTATTTTTTGTTAGAAAAAATATTTAGTTATATTTATAATGGAAAATTTTGCATATTATCTACTTTCTTGGAGATGGGCATTAACACATTAAAGACATAAAGAGATTTTTCATTCAAGAGGCCTGTTTGACTTTCTTTGACTCAGAGTTTCTACAATTTACTCAATCTAAGAAATCTTTTCTCCCCACATCACCCATAATATTATTCTGTACAACAGATGATCTGTAATAATGAACACTTATATCATTCTTAATATAGTACATGTACTGTTTTAAGTGCTTTATGTCTATTAGTTTGTTAATCCCTTTTCTTAAGCCACCTGTCTTTTCTTCCGCCATGAGCCTGTATCTCACAGACTGTGATCCATGGAATAAGAGCCAGTGTAGTGTAGAAGCTGGGAGCCCAGATTTGGAACCTGGCCGACTGGATTTGAATCCCAGCCATGCCACTCACAATTTGTTATCTTCAAAAAGTCACTTAGTTTTCTCTGTGCTTCAGTTTTCTCAGGATAGAGTTATCAAAATATTTAAACAAAAAAAAAATAGAGAAAAAAAAATCTGTTACTTGATTTAATGAAGGTTAGCATTTTAAAGTCTATGTCATTTCTCTTGAATTTTTCTTGAATTTTTGTGAGCATTTCTAAACCACATAACTACGATAGAATTAGGATAAAATTAATAATTCCTTAAAATTCAAACATAATCTTCTTTTTTTAAAAATATTTTATTTATTTATTTGAAAGTCAGAGTTAACATAGAGAAGGAGAGGCAGAGAGAGAGAGAGACCGAGAGAGAGGTCTTCCATCCATTGGAGCCAGGAACTTCTTCCAGGTCTCCCATGCGGGTGCAGGGGCCCAAGGACTTGGGCCGTCTTCAACTGCTTTCCTAGGCCACAGCAGAGAGCTGGATTGGAAGTGGAGCAGCCGGGAATCAAACCGGCACCCATATGGGATGCTGGCAATGCAGGCAGAGGCTTTACCTGCTACGCCACGGCACCGGCCCTGACTTAAAATCATCTTCAGAAGTGTCTTTTATTGCTTTTTTTTTTTTTTTTTCCCAAACTAGAATCTACTCATAGACCACATGTTGCATTTGATTGTCATATCTAGAGAGAAATTTAGAAGTAGAGATGAGGTTGAGGAACTTTATGATGAAGTCAGACATGGATTCCATACAGAGACTGAGAGGTTCGAAGGGGAATTCAGAGTTTCAAGAGACTAGAAGAGATTAGTAGTGAAAATAGATAGAGGTGGGTAAATATATGCTAGGTAGTCTTTTGTTGTTGTTGTTTTTGACAGGCAGAGTGGACAGTGAGGGAGAGGGAGACAGAGAGAAAGGTCTTTCTTGGTTTATCCCCAAATGTGCACTACAGCTGGCGCGCTGCAGCCGGCGCGCCATGCCAATCCGAAGCCAGGAGCCAGGTGCTTCCTCCTGGTCTCCCATGCTGATGCAGGGCCCAAGGACTTGGGCCATCCTCCACTGCCTTCCCGGGCCACAGCAGAGAGCTGGACTGGAAGAGGAGCAACCGGGACAGAATCCAGCGCCCCAACTGGGATTAGAACCCGGGGTGCCGGTGCCGCAGGTGGAGGATTAGCCAAGTAAGCCGCGACACTGGCTGCTAGGTAGTTTTTTAAAGATTATTTATTTTATTTGAGAGGCAGAGTTACAGACAAAGGGAGAGATAGAAAGAGGTTTCCCTTCCCCTGGTTCACTTCCCAAATGGCCCCAACAGCCAAAGCAGGGTTGATCTGAAGTCAGAGCTTTTGGGTCCCTCATGTGGGTGCAGGGGCCCAAGCACTTGGGCCATCTTCTGCTGCTTTCTCAGGCCATTAGCAGAGAGCTGGATCAGAAGAAGAGCATCAGGGACATGAATTGGCGCCCATATGGGAATGCTGGTGCTGTGGGCGGAGGCTTAACCTACTATGCCACAGTGCTGCCCCGATGCTAGGTATTTTGAATGGAAACGAAAGCCAAACAACAGGAGCAGAGGGAGTCCAACAGTGGATATCACTTTATTCAAATGGTCAAACTCAATATCTTGTGTGGTCTATGAGTGGATTCTAGTTTGAAAAAAAGCAATAAAAGACACAGATGTCAATTTGTCTAATTGACATCTCTGTCTCCTTATATTACACATTGAACAGGAACAAAGCATGCTCTATATGCTGTTTGTGCTGAGAACAGTAAACTGACTCTGATGAGGAGCAATCCTGGAAAACAACTAACAGACTCTTTGAAAGTTAGGAGAGGACTTGATCATTGAGCGTCCCTTGGAGACTGGCTAGACAGGTTTTCTAAGGGAAAAAAAACTATTTTTGTGCGACAGCAAAGTGAAAGTTCTATTGGATTTGAATATATAGAAGAGAAAAAATTTGGAAAAGTAATTTTCTCTGTATCCTCCATAGTTCCTAGTTGAAATAGACCCATATATCAAAGGACAGATGAATGAGAAAAACAAACTGACATTAATTACATGTAAATTACATACATCTCACATATGGGAGATACCCAAGGAAAAGTGAGTAAATATCATAGAAGTTGCTTTTAGTTCAAGATCAAATACCATCCTCAGCTGAGACATGGCGAGTGCCAGTAATGGGGAGATGCCCAGAAAAAGCACAGGAAGCAAGGATAAGGTCTGGTGTGCAAATTTAAGTCACCGCCTTCTCTTTTGATAAGAGTTTTTGGTGATTTAGAGTCATCTTTCTCTAGTTGGTACAGAGAGGAGATACCTTCACAAAATAAGATTCCTTTTAGATGGAAATTTCTTGACAAAAAGATAGCTGCTTTGATTTTCAGAGCTTCTCCTGGGTCTGCAGTTTCTTCAAACGCTGGTTTAAAATAACCTTAATACCAAAGATGCGTATTTTGGGGTGGATATTCTGGTCTCTATTAGTCATATTTTGGGGTAGCATACTTTGGTTTCATACAAATATAAGGAGTTGGGAGTTTATTCATATTATATGACACATCCAGACAGATATAACCTTTTCAAAGGAAAGTTCAAAATAGCACAAATTTATATGAAATAAAGGAATAGAGGTGAATTGCAAATTAAAACAAGACAAGATTGGTTTCTCCTTCCCTGAGGGAAGAAGGGCTGTCGATTAAGTTATTACCTGACTGAGCAGGATTTACATATCTATCAACTATTTAAAACTTGCAGAATATTGCTGAATAATTCAAAGATAAGTAAAGGGACTTGATAGCTTGGAAGGGTGTGCTAGAGAGGCTGTGCAGCATATTTGTGTTCTTTTCTTTTGATCCTGACCACAGCCCAGTGAGGGACATGTTCTTACATTTACATAAGAAATGACAAATGGAGGCTTAGAATGGATAAATAATTTGCCCAAGATCTTAAAATGTAGAAAGAGTTAGTATATGAAAATGAAGCTGGCACTCAGATGTTAACCTTGAATGCAGGTGCTTGGTGCCATCAGGCCATAGTCTCCTAGCCACTCTCCTGGACTTAATTCACTGAATTGAGGGAGTGGTACAGCAGGTTCTGCAAGATTCAAATCACTGGACTCTGCCTATGGTGCTGGCATCCCATAGGGTGCTGATTCGAGTCCCAGCTGCTCCACTTCTTATTTATTTATTTTTTTTTAAGATTTATTTATTTTACTTGAAAGTCACAGTTACACAGAGAGAGGAGAGGTAGGGAGAGAGAGACAGAGAGAGAGAGAGAGAGAGAGAGAGAAAGTCTTCCATCTATTGGTTCACTCATCAGTTGGCCGCAATGGCCGGAGCTGCACCGATCTGAAGCCAGGAGCCAGGAGCTTCTTCCTGGTCTCCCATGCGGGTGCAGGGGCCCAAGGACTTGGACCATCTTCTACTGCTTTCCCAGGCCATAGCAGAGAGCTGGATCGGAAGTGGAGCAGCCGGGACTAGATCCGGCGCCCATATGGGATGCCGGCACTGCAGGTGGCAGCTTTACCTGCCATGCCACAGTGCCATCCCTTCAGCTGCTCCACTTCTGATCTAGCTTTCTGCTCTAGTCTGGGAAAGCAGTAGAAGATGGCCCAAGTCCTTGGGCCCCTGCACTCCCGTGGGAGTCCCAGAAAAGCTCCTGGCTCCTGGCTCCTGGCTTCGAATCGGCCCAGCTCCAGCTGTTGTGAACCAGCAGATGGAATACCTCTTTCTGTCTCTCCCTCTCTGTAACTGCCTCTCAAATAAATGCATAAATCTTAAAAAAAAAATACAAAAAAAAAATTCGTTCTCACATAGACAAAACCTCATTGGGCATTGTTATTTAGAGGTCTTTTGTTAAGGAGAATTCCAGGTCCAGGGCAGACAGTACTACCCCCTCCATATAGCCACCAGGCTGACTGATGCTCACTTGGCCATCATACCAGACAACCAGAGCAAGATAGCCTGGTCAGGCTAAGTGTGACTTCAACATCTGTGAACCTGAAAGACCTCCATGTTGAAACAGAGAAGGAACACACTGCTGTCAGTCTAGGGATAAATCTTCAAGCCTGATGCCAGAAACTTTTGGCTCCTTTGCACTATTGCCAGACCAACTCTCTCCTCCTATAGCTTCTTCCCCCCCTCCCCCGCCCCAACCTGTAGCCTCTTTTAAAAACCCCAAAGCACCCTCATTCTTGAGGGTGGAAGTTCTCTAGACTTGGAGGTCCGCTCCCTCCTTGTCTGTCAATAGATTACATTTTCTCTTTCCTCTACCTTCAACTCTTGTCCTTGTTATTTTGATTTGGCAAAATTTGAGGGACAGGGACCGAGCGCTCAGTAACAAAAACAGGTGCTTTTGACTGTTTTATAGTCTTTTTTTTTTTTTTTAATTTGACAGAGTTATAGACAGACATAGATAAAGGTCTTCCTTTTGTTGGTTCATTCCCCAAATGGCTGTTACAGCTGGCACCGTGCCGATCCGAAGCCGGGAGCCAGGTGCTTCTTCCTGGTCTCCCATAGGGTGCAGGGGTTCAAGCACTTGGGCCATCCTCCACTGCCCTCCCAGGTCACAGCAGAGAGCTGGACTGGAAAAGGAGCAACCGGGACTAGAACCCAGCGCCCATATGGGATGCCGGCACCATAGGCGGAGGATTAACCAAGTGAGCCACGGCGCCGGCCCTATAATTTATAGTTTCGATTATTCACAATAGACAAAGAAGGGCCCCTGGCAGCACCTCCACCTGCGGTCTTCTGCAGAAGAAAGTAAGAGCCCCTACCAGTTGTTGGCCTCTTTTATGAGGTAAGGGGAGGTGCCTTTCTGCTCGTGAACCCATCTGGGAATTGTATGTTACCTCCAGAGGTTACAACAGGAACTTTTTTTTTTTTTTATTTCTTTGAAAGACAGAGTTACAGAGAGAGTTAGAGACAGAGAGAGAGGTCTTCCATCCACTGGTTCACTCCCCAGATGGCCGCAATGGCCGGAGCTGCGCCAATCCGAAACCAGGAGCCAGGAGCCTCCTCCAGGTCTCTCATGTGGATGCAGGGGCCCAAAGACTTGGGCCATCCTCCACTGCTATCTCAGGCCACAGCAGAGAGCTGGATCGGAAGAGGAGCAGCTGGGATTAGAACTGGCACCCATATGGGATGCTGGCTCCTCAGGCCAGGGTTTTAACCCACTACGCCACAGAACCGGCCCCACAACTGGAACTTAATACCCGTATTTTCATGGTGTCTCCTCTTAAGTCCCTAACGAAGCAGATGCATTCTTGGAAAAGGGGTGTTTCGATTGACAAGTAGGAGAATAGAATTACTTGGGGGCTTGTGACTTCCAGGTCAACAGAACTGTCTAGATGCCTGCCTATCCCACATGAAGAGGGAGCCAGCGAGCAGACGAATGCCTAAATGGCCATAACAGCCAGGTCTAGGCTAGGCCAAAGCCAAGAGCTAAGAAATCCATCCTGTCTGCCATATGGTGGCAAGGGCTTAAGAACTTGGACCATTTTCTAATGTCTTCCTATGTGCACTAGCAGGAAGTTGGATCAGAAATAGAGTGACTGGGACTCAAACTGGCACTTTGGGCATCACATAGGTATCTTAACCCACTGCACCACAATACCAGCCCCAGTTTACTTACTGAGAGAGAGAAATCTCTTTTTCTACTTGGTTCATTCCCTACATTCCTGCAATGGTCGGAGTTGTGCCAGGCAAAAGCCAGTAGCTAGGAATTTGGTGTGGGTCTTCCACATGGGTAGTAGTGACCCAAGTTCTTGAGCCATCACTGTTGCCTCCCGGGGTGCACATTTACAGGAATTTGGAGCTGGGAGCAGAGCTGGGAGTAGAACCAGGCCCTCTGACATGAGATCCAGGCATCCTAACTGTTAGGCCAAATGCTCCCCCCAATATGTTTTTCATTTTTTTTTAAAGTTTGCTTTCAGCTACTTGAAAGGCAAAGTGGTAGATAGGAGAGAAAGAGATACTTTCCATTTGTTTGTTCACTATCCAAATGCCTACAATGACCTGAACTTGACCAGGCCAAAGCCAGGAGCTCGCAACTCCATTCAGGTCTCCCATGTTGGCCCAGGTACTTAAGCCATTGTCTGTTGCCTCCCAGAATGCATTAGCAGGAGGCTGAATCAGAATTGGAGAAGCTGGGACTGAAATTGGTATCTGGGATGTGGGCATCTCAAGAGATGATTAAACTCTCTGGGCCACTATACCTATCCCCCAGTATCTTTTTTTTTTTTTTTTTTTTAAATATCTCAAAGAGATAACTATAAAGTTTTCAATTTTGGAAAGGGAATTGTCATGTATAGGCTTTTTCAGGAATACTGCCTTCATGAAGTTCAGGTCATATATTCCAAACTATAGTATTAGCATATTGCATCTTTTTTTTTAATGATTTTATTTGTTTATTTGAGAGGTAGAGCTACAGACAGAAAGAGGAAAAGAAAGAGAGAAAGGTCTTCCGTCTGCTGGTTCACTCCCCAAATGGCCTCAATGGCAGGAGCTGAGCTGATTTAGAAGCCCAGAGCTTCTTCCAGGTCTCCCATGCGAGTACAGGTGCCCAAGCACTGGGCCATCTTCCACTGCTTTCTCAGGCCATAGGCAGAGAGCTGGATCAGAAGAGGAGTAGCTGGGACACGAACCAGCGCCCATACGGGATGCCAATGCCGTAGATGGAGGGTTAACTTACTACTACATAGAGCTGGCCCCTGAATTTTTTTTAAGCTTTATTTATTTATTTGAAAGGCAGAGTTACAGAGAGGCAGAGGCAGAGAGAGAGAGAGAGAGAGAAAGAGAGAGAGATCTTCCATCTGCTAGCTCACTCCCCATATGGCCGCAACGCTGGAGCTGGGCTGATCCGAAGACAGGAGCTGCTTCTGGATCTCCCACGTGGATGCAGGGGCCTGTGCACTTGGGCCATCTTCTGCTGCTCTCCCAGGCCATAGCAGAGAGCTAGATCAGAAGTGAAACAGCAAAACCAGCACCCATATGGCATGCCGCCACTGTAGGTGGTGGCTTTACCCACTGCGCCACTGCGCTGATTCCCCCCTTCCCTGCCGCCGATGTTTTTTAAGCTGAAGGAATTTGAGAAAATAGCAAAAGCAGGAAGATTTCCCTGACCTTCCTCCACCTTTGTCCCCTGAAGCATATCATAAAGCCAAGGGTGGTTCTCAGGTTTAACTATTTTTTAATTAATTAATTATTTTTTTTGACAGGCAGAGTGGACAGTGAGAGAGAGACAGAGAGAAAGGTCTTCCTTTTGCCGTTGGTTCACCCTCCAATGGCCGCTGCGGCTGGCGCGCTGCAGCCGGCGCACCGCACTGATCCGATGGCAGGAGCCAGGTGCTTCTCCTGGTCTCCCATGGGGTGCAGGGCCCAAGCACTTGGGCCATCCTCCACTGCACTCCCTGGCCACAGCAGAGAGCTGGCCTGGAAGAGGGGCAACCGGGACAGGATCGGTGCCCCGACCGGGACTAGAACCCGGTGTGCCGGCACCACAAGGCAGAGGATTAGCCTAGTGAGCTGTGGCGCCAGCCGGTTTAACTATTTTTTTAGGTCTATAGTTCCTTATGAAAAGCTTCTGTGTCATGTAAAACTCTTATTAAATAAATAAATTTGTATGATTTTCTCGCTAACCTGTCCCTTATCTTAAGTTCCTTGGCTATGAACTCTAAGATGGGTGAAAGGCAAGGCATTTTCCTTTTCCTACCACATGTTGTTATTTTTATGTCATTGTGACAACATGTTGTTAGAAGTCCAGGTGACTGCTACTTAATTTTAAGAAAAATAGGGGGCTGGTGTCGTGGCATAGTTAATCCTCTGCTTGCGGAGCCGGCATCCTATATCTAGTCCTTGGTGCTCCTCTTCTAATCCAGTTTCTGTTATGGCCTGGGAAAGCAGTAGAAGATGGCTCAAATGCTTGAGCCCCTGTAGCCACATGAGAAACAGGGAGAAAGTATCTGGCTCTTGGCTTCGGATTGGCTTAGCTCCAGCCATTGTGGCCATTTGGGGAGTGAACCAACAGAAGGAAGAGCTTTGTCTCTGTCTCTCCCTCTCACTGTAACTCTACCCTCTCAAATAAATAAAGAATTATTAAAAGGAAAAATAGGAGTTCTCGCATAGAGGGAAGCCATCCAACTGCCAGGACATTTGGACATTCATGTCTGGATGGCAGAACTTAGAGAGTGACTAGGATTGAGACCAGCGTTGTGGCATAGCAGGTAAAGTTGTCACCTACAATGCTGGCATCCTGTATGAGTGCTGGTTCCAGTCCTGGCTGCTCCACTTCTGATCCAGCTACCTGCTAGTGCACTGAAAAAAAATTGCTTGGGCCACTGCTGTCCATGTAGAAGACTTGGAAGAAGCTCATTGCTATTGGCTTCAGCATGGCCAGCCCAGCCATTGCGGCCATCTGGGGATTAAACCAGCTGATGGAAGATCTCTTTTTATGTCTTTCCCTCTGTTTGTAATTCTGACTTTCAAATAAATACATCTTTAAAAAAGGAAAAAAAAAAGAGTAAGTAGGATATAACATTGATGGTTTATAAGCATCTTTTGCCTTGATGTCCAGAGCAAATTAGTCTTTCAGAGAATGATCCAAGTAGACTTCTGCAAACCAGAAGGGTTTTTGGGCCACTGTATGGTTGAGCTTACCTATCCATTTACCAGAATGTTTGTATCTTTCTTTCAAAATAACTCTTTTAACATCAAATTACACAGAAGGCTGAGGTTATTAAATGGGAAGATCCTTGGATAGGCATGGAATTGGAGCAGAATGTCTTTGGGGTTTGGGGAGGAAGATCCAAGTTTCAGATATGCTAAGGATCTGGGATACTTGGTTGACAAAAGAAAATTCAAGAAGGCCTAATGAAAAATGTTGTGCTGCTGTTTAAATAGGATTGGGTTCTTGAACTTGTGCTGGATTTTAAAACCTTGAAGTCTTAATCGTACCAAGAGGATGGAAACTTAATTATGATGTTTAGAAGGTGGACATAGTGAATGATTGTCCATAGGTCACTGGGGGGCATTCTCTTCTTCTTTTCTTTCTCTCTCTCTCTCTCTCTCTCTTTTTTAAGATTTATTTATTTGAAAGAGGTAGAGAGAGATCTTCAATCCACTGATTCTCTCCCCAGATTGCAGCAACAGCCAGGGCTAGGCCAGGCCAAAGCCAGGAGCCAGAAGCTTCATCTGGGTCTCCCATGTGGATGCAGGGGCCCCAGGACTTGGGCCGTCTTCCACTGATTTCCCAGGTGCGTTAGCAGGGAGCTGGATGGGAAGTGGAGCAGTCAGGACTTGAACCAGTGCCCACATGGGATCCTGGTTTTGCCAGCATGCTGGCCACAGGGGATGTGGTTTTCAAAGGTAGTTCTCACAAGAGCATTGACTGTAAAAGTCTGAGTCAAGTCAAATTATTTTCTGCTTCCTGACTTGCCATGGTAACCATCCTTCAGGATGTCATGTCATTACCATGCTTGGCCTCACTATATTCCCAACCAGTTGGGCCACTTGATCTTGAACTGTGAACCTCCAGAACCATGTGTTTTCTCAGGTATTTAATTGTAGTAATGGAAAGCTAATACAGACAATTGATACTGAAGAGTGGGATTGTTATTATAAATAAATTAGAAGTGCAGAGGCAGCTTTGGAATTGGTTCATTAGCAACATTGTGGGCTATTCTGGTGAAGGCTCAGATGACAGAGAAACTGGGAAGGAGTTTAAACATATTAGAGATTGACTAAGTATTATGACCAGAATGCTGATTGAAATGTGGATGATGAAAGTTGAAATGAGGTTTCAGTGGAATTGAGGATTCAGTTGGAAATTAGGCTTAAAGCCATCCTTGTTACACTGGCAGAGAACCTGGCTGTATGTGTTGCTGTCCTGTGACATTGTGGAAGGTCAGATTTAAAGATGGTGGACTGGTTGATTTGGCAGACAAGATTTCAAAAACAGTAAAGCACACAGTCTGTGGCATGGGTGATATTGGGTGCTTTTAGTCAGTTTTAAAATTAAAATCAGGAGCAAAAAGGCAATCAGAAGGATTTGGAAAATTCACAGCCTGCCCAGAGTAGAATCACAGAAAAGCAAATTGGAGAGAGGTGATTTAGACAGGGCTGGTGCTGTGGCATAGCAGGTTAAACCAAGTCCCAATTGCTCTGCTTGTGATCCAGCTCCCTGCTAATGCACCTGGGAAAGCACTGGAAGATGGCCTAAAGTCTGTGGGCCTCTGGACCCTTGTGGGAAATCTGGATGGAGTTCCTGGCTCCTGGCTTGAGCTTGGCTCAGCCCTGGCTGTTGTGGACATTTAGGGAGTGAACCAGTGAATGCAGGACTTCCCTCTGCCTCTGTATGTCCCTTTCTGAACTTTGCCTTTGAAATAAATAAATAAATCTTAGACACAGACACACACACACACATATAAAAGGGAGCCATGTGCTAATAAGGACAAAGAACCTGAAGACACATAAGAGATCAGTTGTTCCTTGGAAGCCCAGGACACTTTTCTGATTTTACCCAAGACTGCCACAGGATTCATTTGCCAATATTCAGCTGAAGGCATGGTTCAGACGGGCCCAGTGCAGTTTGTTCTGGTGGCGGACCATGGTGTTGTCCACTTGATGGTGGTTTTACATATGCTCAGAAGGCAAGAGGTGGTGGGTCATGGCATTCCCAGCAAGATTTTAAAGTAAAACCTAGCAGGCTAGACGGCATTGCTTCATAGTGTTGTACCCCATCATGGAACCCTTGATAAGTCAGTGCCTGGTGAGACTGTGGAACCGAAGCCAGTGTGGAGACATTGGAAAGATAAATCAACTGGCAACATGTGTGTACCTCAGGAGAGCGGTGGACATCAGCATGCAACCTGGGAAGCCATGTGAGCAGAAGCCACCAGAGATATGGAGGCCTCCACTCAGACTCTGCACAAACTGGGGGCTCAGGCAGAGACTGGTTGCAGGGATGGAACCACTGCAGAGAGCTCCCACTAGGACATAGCTGAGCAGTAATAGGGGGTTGGAGCCACAGAGAGCTTCCACCAATGGGATTGCAGAGACAAGACTTTGACTTGTGGGAACTGAAGCATGAGGCCATAGGGGCAAGGCTGCTTCTGCCACAGTTTGTCCAGGATGCTGCTGGACATGGAATTTCAGAATTTAATGTTTGCCTGCTGGTGTTTGGTTTTTCTTTAGTCTGATTAATCTTTTCTACTTGACTATTAATCTTTTTGAATGAAAATACATACTTTGTGCTTATTCAGCCCTTGTGTCTTGGAAGTATGTCCCTTGATTTTGATTGTATAGGGGTTCACAGCTGGAGGGGTTTGCTTTGAGTATCAGATACAAATTTAGACTTTTTTTTTAAGCTTTATTTATTTATTTGAAAGGCAGAGTTACAGAGAAGCAGAAGCAGAGAGAGATAGAGATAGATATCTTCCATACACTGGTTCACTCCCCAAATGGCCGCAATGGCCGGAGGTAGGCTGATCCAAAGCCAGGAACTTTGGGGACTGGTGCCGTGGCACAGTAGGTTAATCCTCTGCCTGCGGCGCCAGCATCCCATAATGGGCGCCGGTTCTAGTACCAGCTGCTCCTCTTCCAATCCAGTTCTCTGCTATGGCCTGGGAAAGCAGTAGATGATGCCAAGTCCTTGGGCCCCTGCACCCACATGAGAGACCTGGAGGAAGCTCCTGGCTCCTGGCTTCGGATCAGCACAGCTCTGGCCATTGCGGCCATTTGGGGAGTGAACCAGTGGATGGAAGATCTTTCTCTCTGTCTCTCCCTTTCACTGTCTGTAACTCTACCTCTCAAATAAATAAATAAATAAATCTTAAAAACAAAAACAAAAACAAAAACAACAAAGCCAAGAACTTCTTCTGGGTCTCCCATATTGGTGCAAGGGCCCAAGAACTTGGGTCTCTTCTTCAGCTTTCCCAGGTAAGTTACAGGGAGCTGAATTGGAAGTGGAACATCTGGGACTCGAACCAGCGCCCCTGTGGGATGCTGGCACTGCAGGTGGTGGCTTTACCTAGTATGCCACAATGCCGGTCCTGAGTTGGGAGTTTTGAATTATTTGTGGTCTGAGCTAAGACTTTGGAATTACTGGAGTTAAAATGCTTATCTTTTGTTTTTCTTATTTATTTATTTTTTTGACAAGCAAAGTGGACAGTGAGAGAGACAGAGAGAAAGGTCTTCCTTTTTTCGTTGGTTCACCCCCCAATGGCCGCTGCGGCCGGGGCGCTGTGTCCGGCGCACCGCGCTGATCCGAAGCCAGGAGCCAGGTGCTTCTCCTGGTCTCCCATGCGGGTTCAGGGCCCAAGGACTTGGGCCATCCTCCACTGCCTTCCTGGGCCACAGCAGAGAGCTGGACTGGAAGAGGAGCAACCAGGACAGAATCCGGCGCCCCGACCGGAACTAGAACCTGGGAGAAAGACATGAGTTTTGGGGAGCCAGGAGAATAATGCTGTAGTTTAAATAGGATTTGATTCCTGAGCTAATGATGGATTTTATTTTTATTTAACATTTAAAAAAATCTTATTTTCATTTTATTTCAAAGGTAGAGAGATTGATCTACCATCTGCTCATTCACTCCCCAAATGCATGTAACAACCAGAGCCAGACCAAAACCAGGAGCCAGAATCCTCTGGATCTCTAGTGTGGACTGCAGAGGCCAAGTATTTGAGCTGTCATCTGCTGCCTTCCCAGGGTTAACATTAATAGGAAGCTAGATTGGAAGTGCAGCAGCTAGAATTTGGACTAGGGACTCTGTTACAGGATATAGTGTCCCAAGTAATATGTTAACCACTGAGCTGAATACCTGCCCCCGTGCTGGATTTTAAATTCCAAAGTCATTAGTTAATGTTTGTAGAGAGTAGAAACTTAATCCAGTTATAGCTTTTTTTTTTTTTTGGACAGGCAGAGTGGACAGTGAGAGAGAGAGAGACAGAGAGAAAAGTCTTCCTTTTTCCGTTGGTTCACCCCCCAATGGCTGCTGTGGCTGGCGCACCGCGCTGATCCAAAGCCAGGAGCTTCTCCTGGTCTCCCATGTGGGTGCAGGGCCCAAGCACTTGGGCCATCCTCCACTGCACTCCTGGGCCACAGCAGAGAGCTGGACAGGAAGAGGAGCAACTGGGACAGAATCTGGCGCCCTGACTGGGACTAGAACCCAGGGTGCTGGTGCCGCAGGTGGAGGATTAGCCTGTTGAGCTGCAGCGCCGGCCCCAGTTATAGCTTTTAAAAGTAGGCATAATGGTAGTTCCTTAGGTCATTGGGGATATGCCTTGGAAAAGATGTGGGAAAACTTTACAAATTAATTTTATTTGAAAGGCACAGAGACAGAGATCTACCTGCTGGTTCATTCTACAAATGCCCACAACAGCTGAGACTGGGCCATTCTGAAGCCAGGAGCCGGAAACTCAAACCAGGCCTCTCATATAGGTGGCAAGAATCCAAACAACAGATCAGAGGTTGACACCAAGGTAGTTCTTGTGATTGGGTTGGTTATAAAGTCTGAGCTGGGCCTAGCCAGTCTCTCTGCTTCCTGGCTCACCATGTGATCCTTCCTCTGTATGTACTCTGCTGTTGCCATCCTCTGGCCTCACTAGATGCCTGATTAGTGAGACCACCAGATCTTGGATAGGTTTCTTCCAACATCTATTAGTTAACGAATTCCAAAGCTACCTCTACATATTTAGGTATAGATTATAGAAACATAAATGGAATAAAAATAATCCCATTCCCTGGTACCAGTTTTCTGTTAGCATTTTTTTTTTTAATTACAGTGAAATACCTGAGATAACCAACTTTATAGAGAGAAAATATTTATTTTGGCTCATGATTCTGGAGGCTCATAGTCCATGACTGAGTGGCTCTGTTGTTTGGATTCTTGCCACCTATATGAGAGGCCTGGTTTGAGTTTCCGGCTCCTGGCTTCAGACTGGCCCAGTCTCAGCTGTTGTGGGCATTTGTGGAATGAACCAGCAGGTAGATCTCTGTCTCTGTGCCTTTCAAATAAAATTAATTTGTAAAGTTAGTTTTCCCACATCTTTTGTTAGAATAACAAAAAGCTGAATAATATGTGTTAGCTTCAGTTTGGAAAGGTTTCCCTGGGAAATTAGAATTTTTTTAATTTTTTTTTTTTTTTTAATTTTTTGACAGGCAGAGTGGACAGTGAGAGAGAGAGAGAAAGGTCTTCCTTTTTGCCGTTGGTTCACCCTCCAGTGGCCGCCGCGGTTGGCGTGCTGCGGCCGGCGCACCGCACTGATCCGATGGCAGGAGCCAGGTGCTTCTCCTGGTCTCCCATGGGGTGCAGGGCCCAAGCACTTGGGCCATCCTCCACTGCACTCCCTGGCCACAGCAGAGAGCTGGCCTGGAAGGGGGGCAACCGGGACAGAATCCGGCGCCCCGACCGGGACTAGAACCCGGTGTGCTAGCGCCGCAAGGCAGAGGATTAGCCTAGTGAGCCGCGGCGCCGGCCGGGAAATTAGAATTTTGAGAAGGCATATGCCAAAATAAATTGGTATTTGGGAATGTAACTGAGCACTGCAGGATTTCTATCCCAATTTGGTCTGTGTCTGTAAGATCTTTCAAAGATTCCATGATCTTTATCATGATGCTGACTGGCTTGAATAATGAGTACTCAAGCATTTGCTAACTAACTAAATAAATGTTGATATTTGAAATGTAGATAGTGAAATAGTTACAGCTTTATGGTCTTTCTTGCTGTGAGATACCCTGCTTTTTATCTTAGTCCAGCTTCCACTGTTTCTTCTTTGTGTTAGTATCTCTGATATACTGGTGGAGCTTTGGAGGCAAATATATGTCTCTGGATGCCAGAATCAGCCTCTCCAATTTTTGGGAATAAAGCCTTAGATCTCGGTTTGTGCAATCATATTTTATTATGTTGTTATTTTTAAGTTAAAGTTTGATAGATTATTTAAAAAATCTCTTTACTTGAAAGCACTTTCTTTTCCCATTTATCCATCATATATATGGCAGTTACAGACTGCATTGCAGACTGAACCTGTCTTTTTCTTACCATTTAATTTTCCTGAGAATATGGCATTGATGGGAATGAAACCCTACCGAGTAAAGAAGCCATATCTCCTTTTCCAAATTGACTACAAATTTTTCTTCCTCCTCTGCCTACATTCAGTAATGTCTAAACATGCAAAGTTTTTTGGATAAAATCTATACTAACATAGATTAATATAAAACATTACTCTCATTCATGATATTTGTTTGCTGTTATTTCAGTTGTCTCATTTGCTAAGAGATTCCAATACCACCCTGTTTTCCAGGTGCCTCAGTAGTAAAACAGGAAGCTGTATTCTGTGCATGGGGCTAAAATGTGACAGGAAAATAAGAGAACTTTTAGCTTTATGTTCTGTGCTCTAGTTCTTGGTTTATAATAGACAAAGCAGAGGTTGACACCAAGTCTAAGAAGAATGAAAAAGTGAATAAGGAACTTTTTTTTATTAGTGTAATCCAAAATACCTAGATCTAGTTTAAACATCAATAACTATATGTATTTGTTTTGTGTATGTGTATATTTGGAAGACAGAAGAACAGCAGGTTTTCTGTCTGGTTCACTCCTCAAATGCTCATAATATCTGGAGCTGGGCTGAGGCCAGAGCCAAGAGTCAGGAACACAATCCAGGTCTATCACATCAGTGGCAAGAAACCAGCTGACCCAGGGTCTGCATTGGTGGGAACCAAACACAGGTACCACAGTGTGGGATATGAGCACTTACCTGCTAGGCTAAACTCTCCTCAGATTAATTTTTTAAAGTCCCCCCTCCCCTTTTTGAGGGGGGATTTTAAAAAATTTTTTTATTTTTGAGATTACATATTATCAAGTTATGTTCTAGTCAAAGGCTCAATGCTCCACTAAATAGATTTAAACAAGTGAAAAGTAAAAACACCATAGTTCAGCAGGGATATAAGCAAGGACTGAAACAATAATCAGATGAAAATATGTCACCTTCCCTCAGATATAGTACATTTTAAGATAGCCACATAATAGTATGTTTTTCTTAACAATTTGTTTGACAAAGATTTAAAGCGAAGTTTGACAAAACACCATTGCAGCAAAACTGATACAGGCATTTCTTTTGTTTTTTGTATTTTTTTTTTTTTTTGTTATTAGTTATTTAATGAGCTTCTCTTACGAAATTCAGAACACCAGTTTGTGAGGGTAAATTCCGTTCATTGGAGCAAAAACAGATTGCAGGCAGCCCTGGAGCTGAGGTGCAGCCTTGATTTTCGGCAATATTTGCGAATCCACAGCTTTCTGATCAACCTTGTGCTGCTCTGTTATCTCGTATTTCTCTTTCTCCGTGTTGAAGATCTCACCTTCCTGGTGTCTGGGCTTCCACAGCTGCTTCCTCTTGAGATAAGCATCAGTGAGGGGGGGCAGGGGTTGGGATTTTCACACCGCTGATGTCAATTTTCGTGGAGGTGGTGATGACAAATTTCTGGTGTGTTCTACACAGAGGAACCAATTGAGGGAAAGAGGTCCAGTCACAAGCAGCAAACCACTGCTCAGCTGCTTCAGGAAAACCACCCTCTTGCCCCTGTGGCGCCCTGTGAGGATGACGAGGAAGGTCCCAGGGCTGATGCTGGCCCGCAGTTTCCTCACATGCTAACTGATGGGCTTTTTGCCGTGGCTCAACAGCTTCCGAGGGACATCTTTGGTGGGATAGTATCGAGGCATTTTGTGAAGCTTAACCACCCTGGTGCCACCATTCTTGTCACCACCAACTGGTTTTGTGACAGAAACAAGAACCTTCTCTTCTTTTCAATCCTGGATTTGGGAGCCACGTGCTTCCTTTGTACAGGGCTTTCCTGGAATACCTGGCAGTCTGGGCGTGTCTGCCAATCCCTTCACCGGGGCAGGGTTTCGGCTGCGGTGGGGCCTCCCCTTCTTGGGCCTTTCATCCTTGAGGTTCTTCTTTTCAGCTTTGCCGCTGGCATTATCTGCCTTCTTGGCCGGAGGATTCTTCTTGGTGTCCGGCTTTGGAGCTGGAGCTTTTTTACCCACCACCTTGCAAGATGGGAAAGAGAACTGTTCTTTGATTTTTTTTAAACTTTAGTTCCCACATATAAGGGAGAACATACAGTGTTTGTCTTTCTGTGTCTGGCTTATTTTACTCAGCATGATGTTGTCTAAATTTTTAAAGCTGAGAAGCCAAACCAAGAATTTGTCACCAGATTTCATCTGTAGTACTTATAGATGTGGGTGAATTCTTTTCTTTTTAATGTCTCCAAAATGTATGATTCCTAGGTAAGTAAGTTCCTTACCTTACTAACCTCTAAGTTTGGGAACTCTGTAAGTTAGGTTGGTTTTTCTTTTCATTCTTTTTTTTAAGATTTATTTTATTTATTTGAAAAGCTGAGTGACACACACAGACACACAGACACACACACACACAGATCTTTGAATTGCTGATTCGTTCTCCAAATGGTTGCATTGGCCGAGGCTGGGCTGCACCAAAGCCAGGGTCTTCCATGTGGATGGCAAGAACCCAAGTACTTGAGCCAAAGTGGAGCAGCCAGTACTTGAACCCGTCTCCAATATGGGATACTGGTGTTGCAGTAGCCTAACCCACTGTGCCACAGCACCACCTCCAGAATGGTTTTTCTAAACCCCTCCCACCAAAGAAAACTTTTATTTAACAAGTACAAATTTCATAAGTACAACTTTAGGAATATAGTGATTCTTCCCACCATATTCGTCTTCCCACCCCCACTCCCACACCGCCTTCTTCTCCATTTCCCATTCCCAGTCTCATTCTCCATTAAGATTCATTTTCAATTAACTTTATATACAGAAGACCAACTCTATACTAAGTAAAGATTTTAACAATATGCGTGTGCGCACGCACACACACACAAACACACACACAACAAAAGCTGAGAATAAATTTTACAGTTAATTCTCGTAATACAACTCATTGACAGAGGTTGTACATGGAGGTAAGTGCACAGTGACTACTGTTGTTAATTTAACAACACTTTGATGTATGATGCCAGTGATCATCTGAGGCTCCTAACATGAGCTGCCAATGCTATGGAGGCCTTTTAAATCCACAAACTCCATTAGTATTTAGACAAGACCATAAGCAAAGTGGACGCTCTCTCCTCCCTTCAGAGAAAAGTACCTCCTTCTTTGATGGCCACTTCTTTTTTTTTTTTTTTTTTTTTTGGCAGACAGAATGGACAGTGAGAGAGAGAGAGAGACAGAGAGAAAGGTCTTCCTTTTTCCATTGGTTTACCACTCAGTGGCTGTTGCCGCTGGCGCGCTGCTGCCAGCGCGCTGCCGCCAGCCCACTGCACTGATCCAAAGCCAGGAGCCAGGTGCTTCCTCCTGGTCTCCCATGCAGGTGCAGGGCCCAAGGACTTGGGCCATCCTCCACTGCACTCCCGGGCCACAGCAGAGAGCTGGACTAGAGGACCAACCGGGACAGAATCTGGCGCCCTGTCCGGGACTAGAACCCAGTGTGCCGGTGCCTTGGGCGGAGGATTAGCCTATTGACCCACGGCGCTTCTAAGAGGTCTTTGGAAGTACTGACTCCCTTAAGTCAACCTTGATTCCTTAAAATTGTGTGCTTGTATTTGATTATATGCACAACATTCTCAAATGTAACATTTCAATCAAAGCTTTGCTGTAGTAACCAGTTTTCCCAATTATATCCTCTTAAAAGGAGAACAAATTCTTATTGAACTTACACTAATAACTATGCTGTCATGAAAGTGAAAGCTTTCCATAAGAGTTTTAGAGTTCTGGAGGGTTCAGTTAGGGAGAAAAAGAAAAGTGTTTCATTTTTGTTTACAAAGGTATAATTTAAATTGTTGTGAATTATAAAGAGAAAAAACAAAGGTGTTCCTAAGTCTAGAAAAATAGAAGGTTTATAGAGCTAACAATGTTCCAGATAAGCAAACAAACCCTAAAAATTACTTTCATTCTTTAGTTCATTCTGTTCCATATAATTTTTTCTTATTCTGCTTGATCTTGAGTTACCAGTTTTATGAACGTAGCTGCCTTCCTAGAGTTATGAAATTCTTAGTCAGTGTTACCCTATGGCTATATAAGAAGTGCCATCAGAAATGTGTACCCCAGAGTATATTCTATGGGTCTGTAATGCTGTCTCTTAAGGTGAACATGAATCCTTTTGATACGTAGGTGATTGCAAGAATTTTCAGGGAAGCATCGTGGTAAAACTATATATGAATGAAGACAGTCTTAAAATGGCTGTGGTTGAGGATGTATTGAGAATTCATTATAGAAATAATTAAGTTGGGGATGGACTTTGTGATGTGATGGGTTAATCTGCTTCTTGGGATACCCACATTTTATGTCAGAATGCTTGAAACTGAGTCCTACCTCTGCTTCTGATCCTGCTTTCTACTAATGCTTCTGGGAGGCACTGGATGATGGTGTAAGTGCTTGCGTTCCTGCCACTCATAGGAGTTGGAGTTCCCAGGTTCTGCCTCGCCCAGCCCTGGATGTTGCAGGCATTTTGCATTTGGGGAGTGAGTGACCCTGCTTATAGAAGACATCTATCCTCGTCTATCAGTCTGCCTTCTAAATCAATAAGTAAAAACATTTAAAAAATCATTTGACAAGGAAATTTGATTTTCTATGACATCCAACTTAAAAAAATTTTTTAAATTGTTTGTTTTTAAAGATTTATTCATTTGAAAGGAAGAGTTACAGAGAGGGAGAAAGAAAGGGAGAGGGGTAGGGGAAAGAGGTAGGACTAAAGCCAGGGGCCAGGAGCTTCTTCTGTGTCTGTCTTGTGGGTTCAGAGGCCTAAGCACTTGGGCCATCTTCCGCTGCTTTCCCAGGTGCATTAGTGGGGAGCTGGATCAGAACTGGAGCGGCTGGGACATGAACTGGCACCCATATGGGATGCTGGTATTACAGGCATCGGCTTTACCTGTTATGCCATGATGCTGGCCCCAACATAGAACAGTTTAAGATAACTGGAATTAAGACTGGTAACATTATATTGGAACATATCATGGACAACTCAGGTACTCTCAAATTTCTTGAACATCATATAATTTCCCAAGTACTTATATTAATAACATTTACCTATAAGATATAACCTAGAGATGATTAACCATCACTTCTTATTTGAGAATGTTTCCCATGCAGTTTATCATTAATAAGCCTGGGGCTGGTGCTGTGGCGTAGCGGGTAAAAGCTGCCGCCTGCAGTGCTGGCATCCCATATGGGCACCGGTTTGAGTCCTAGCTGCTCCACTTCCTTTCCAGCTCTCTGCTATGGCCTGGGAAAGCAGTAGAAGATGGCCTAAGTCCTTTGTCCCCTGCACCCATGTGGGGGACCTGGAGGAAGCTCCTGTCTCCTGGCTTCAGATCGGTGCAGCTCCAGCTGCTGCAGCCCATTGGGGAGTGAACCAGTGGATGGAAACCTCTCTCTCTTTCTCTCTCTGCCTCTCCTTCTCTTCATGTAACTCTGACTTTCAAATTAATAAGTATTTAAAAAAATATTAATAAGCCTAATCATTTTAAATATCTTTATTTATTCTGAAGATTAATTAATTTATTTGAAAGATAGAATGACAGATTTTCCTCTTGTGGTTCATTTCCCAGATGGCCAGAAGTCAGGAGCCTGGAACTCCATTTGGATCTCCCATGAGGGTGGCAGGGAACTAAGTACCTGGGCCATCATCCACTGCCTTCGCAGGCACTGTAACAGTGAGCTGGACTGGAAGCAGTGTCAATAGGGTTGTCAACAACAGGTGGCTGGCTTGCCTGGATTATTTTTCGCTAATGGAGTAATTAATTGTAATTCAGAGAAACACAAGTAGGGATAGTAAAGCAAAGTTTATTAAAATACTTACCAAGGTTGCAGTGTTCCAGTCAGGAGAAAAACGTATTGGGATAGTAAAACAAAGTTTATCAGGGAGTAGATTAAGATGGTGGAGCAGGGAAGGAGCTTACTGCTCTAGTCTAGGGGAAGAAAGTTTAAAAAAAAAGTGGAAAGAGTACAGTCTCAGGGAAGAGTTATGGAGAAAACTGCAGAGGAATCTCTATGTGGAGGTCATGGACCCGCACAACTCAGGACCCCAGCAGCTGAGAGCCCCTGCACCAGTGTTGGAGAGTGAGGTGAGACTAGACTACAGTAGCCCAAGCCACTGGCAGAAAAGCTGCAGGAAGACTCTAGAGGGAATCTGGCTTGGAGTCCTGTGGGGGATAATGTACCTGCCATACTAGAGGAGTAAAAACAAAGTGGCGGGGAATGTTTCTCTTGCCCTGATCACCCTGCAAGGGTGTCCGGTAACAAGCTGATAGAGAGCAGGTGCCACTTTGGACATATGTAACAGCTATGCCAGCTCGTGTCCGCACTCAGCAACCAGCCAAGCGGAGACTCCTGAGTCTGGTGGGAAGAACAGAGAGAGGGGCTAGGTGCTCATGACTGTGGAGGCTTGTGTGCCAGGACTGTGAAAATACTGAGGCTGTGTGGGAGGACTCAGGGTGTGGCTGGGACTTTGGGCAGTCACTGTGGGAGGCACCACATGATCAGGGCTCCCTGGTTACCTGGTGAGAGACATTGTTGGGTAATCTGAGCCTATCCTGAGGACTGCACAGATGCTTTGTGTGATCCTTGTGGCAGAGCAGACGAATAATGCACCTATTAGGGCTGGCGCCCAGGCTCTGGTCTCCTTTGAGGAGAGGAGCTCAGCTCAGTCTACGCCTGCAGATAAGAACAAACTCCCCTTGTGATTTAAAAAAAAAAAAAAAAAAAAAGGTTTACCATGCCAAACCTGGGTGTGTCACCTCAGAAATACTCTTCACCCTAGAGCACTGAGCAGAACTCCCTGGCCACATCCACCAGATGCCTCTAGGTATTCGCTGAAAGCAGACACTCCACTAATCTGCAGAGGCATAGTACAGAGATAAAAGATGCCACTGCCAAAAAACAAAGAAACCAACGAGCATCTCCACAAATGCCAAATAACAAATGCACCAATTCAAGAAACAAGAATAAGGAAGACAACATGATGCCCCCTAAGAACACAAGAATTCAATACTAGATTATGAAGATGATGAGATAGAAGAAATGTCAGAAATAGAATTCAAAAAATTGACCATAGAATTACTTAGAAGTAATCAGAAGCAAGTGCAAGAACTAATGAAATCTGTACATGACATCAAAGAAAATTTCTCTCCTGTGATTTTCAATCACAGGACATTGGCAGATTTGGATTAAATCTTCAACCCAGAGATTAAATTCCTGAATTTTATAAATAATGCTGGAAAATAGCATGTGATAAAAGAGGCTGAGCCAACCATATGATATGGAGACGACTGCTACTGACAGCAATTCTAACATGGCTCATGCAATCTCCATTCAAATGTCTAGAATGAGAAATTAGCAGAGGCATATTCATGAGACTGTCATTTTCCCTGTGAGTACTAAGGGCACATTCTGAGAGTTACATTGCTCATCTTAGAAAGGACTGACTAAGATAATCAGTGTGCAGGTACTGTACTTACACAATTTACTGACAAATCTTACAACATCCCAGTATATATGGACACAAACATTCATTTGTCTATTCAGACATGTATACATACATAGATATTAGAGTAAGTGAAGCTTGAAAACAATAAAGGATAACTGCAGAAGTTGAAAATGTGTTATGAACTTTCTGTCAATTATATAAAGTTTGACATCTTAAAAAACAGAGCAAATAAGGCAAAAACTTACAGAATGTTACCACACATTATACAAAATGGCAAATATACATCAGCAAACACACTGTCAGTGTCTACACAAAATAGTCACATGTAACAGACATTAACTTTTCAAGAAAAGAGGTTTCAGATACAAATGCCAGTGTTATATTAAGACAGTACAGTATTACCAAAAGATAAATACTAATCTATAAATAATGTATCTATTGCATTCTAAATATATATATTTTATCTCCATTTATTATAATTTAGTTAAATCTCCATTTATTAAAATTAAATTTCACAGTAAATTGTTACTTTCTAACCTTTCACACTTTATAACAGTGTTACGTTTTTGCTACTTCAAAGAAATAACCTACAGTTTCCCAGAAGAATACTTTTTAATACTGGCAGTCTTCTTTTTCAATGCAGAAAATAAATATCTTTTTCTGTCAGATAGCTCAAAATTAAAAACTTCACACCATGCTGTTTTTCTAAATTAGAGGTTTGTTTATTATTTGAAAGTCAGAGGGATAGAAGAGACAGATACACACACACAATTGAGAGAGAGAGAGAGAGAGAGAGAGAGAGAGAGAGGGAGGGAGGGAGGGAGGGAGGGAGAGAGAGAGAGAGAGAGAGAGAGAGAGGGAGGAAGGGAGGGAGGGAGAGAGAGATACCTTACATTTGCTTATTTACTTCCCAAATAGCTACAACAGCCACAAAATTGAGATCTTAAAGAGAAATAAAAATGGAATCTTGGAAACAAAGAATTCAATAGAACAAATAAAAAATGTACTAGAAAGCCTTAACAACAGAATCGGTGAAGCAGAAGAAAGAATATCCAACTTAGAAGACAAAGTACAGGAAATTATACAATCAGACCAAACACAAGAAGAAGAAAATAGAAAACTAAAAAACACTGTTGGTAATTTAAAGGGCACTATCAAATGACCCAACATACGGATTCTAGGAGTTTCTGAAAGTGTGGAAAGAGAAAGGATTAGAAGACCTGTTTAATGAAATAATAATAGAAAATTTCCCCAATTTAGAGAAAGAAAGGGATATCCAAGTACAGGAAGCACATAGAACTCCTACATGATCAGAAAAGATCTTCACCACGACACATTGTAATCAAACTCTCCACAGTAAAACATAAAGAAAGGCTCTAAAATGTGCACAAGAGAAATGCCAGATTACTTTCAGAAGATCTCCAATTAAACGCACAGCCACTTGGGGAGTGAACCTCGGATGCAAGACCTTTCTCTCTCTCTCTCTCTGTGTAACTCTTTCAAATAAATAAATCTTAAAAAAAAGGAGAGAATGTTCCAACATTGGAGCAGTCTCTTTAAATATCACTTTGACCTCAGAATCAGCCCTTAAAGCATGGTCTGGCTGAAAAGCCCACAAGAGCATTTCAGGCATGGAAAGCCAAGACATTGTGGCAAAAAATGTCCTACATGAAGGACCTCAGTGGCTGAGACCCCAGTGCAAAGAAGTGGTCAAAGAAGGAGGTACTTTTCTCTGGAGGAAGGAGAGAACTTCCACTTTCCTTATGGCCTTGTCTAAATAGTGATGGAGTTTCTGGATCCAAGTGGCTTCCATAGCCTAGGCTGCACATGTCAAGATCCTCAGGTGATCACTGACATCATACATAAGAGTGTTAATTGTTAGATTAACAACAGGAATCACTGTGCACTTCCCATGCAGGACCTCTGTCAGTGAGTTCTGTTATGAGAATTAACTGTAAAACTTTTTCTCAAACAGCTTTTTTTTTTTTTAAAGATTTATTTATTTATTTGAAAGTCAGAGTTACACAGAAAGAGAAGGGGAGGCAGAGAGAGAGAGAGAGAGAGAGAGAGAGAGAGGTTCTCCATCTGCTGGTTCACTCCCCAATTGGCCGCAACGGCCAGAGCTGCGCCTATCTGAAGCCAGGAATCAGGAGCTTCCTCTGGGTCTTCCCACACGGGCGCAGGGCCCAAGGACTTGGGCCATTTTCTACTGCTTTCCCAAGCCATAGCAGAGAGCTGGATCAGAAGTGGAGCATCCAGGATGCGAACTGACGCCCATATGGGATGCCGGCACTGCAGGCAGTGGTGGCTTCACCCGCTACGCCACAGTGCTGGTCCCAGTTTTTTATTTTTTATTTTTTTATTTTTTTTTAAGATTTATTTTTTTGAAAATCAGAGTTACACAGAAAGAGAGAAGGAGAGGCAGAGAATGAGAGGTGTTCCGTCTACTGGTTCACTCCCCAATTGGCCACAACGGCCAGAGTTGAGCCTATCTGAACTAAGGAGCCAGGACCTTCTTCTGGGTCTCCCTTGGGGGTCAGGGGCCCAAAGGCCCAAGGACTTGGGCTATCTTGTACTGCTTTCCCTGGCCATAGTAGAGAGCTGGTCGGAAGTGGAGTAGCCGAGACTCTAACGGGCGCCCATATGGGATGCTGGGACTGCAGGTGGCAACTTTACCTGTTATGCCACAGCACCAGCCTCTCAAGCAGTTTTGTGTGTGTGTGTGTGTGTGTGTATGCATATTGTTTAATCTTTACTTAGTATAGAGTTGGTCTTCCATGTATAAAGTTAATTGAAAATGAATCTTAATGGAGAATGGGATTGGGAATGGGTGAGGGAGGAGGAGAGGGGTTAGGAGTAGGGATGGGTGGGGGGTTATGGTGGAAAGAATCACTATATTCCTAAAGTTGTACTTATGAAATTTGTACTAAAATAAGAGGTTTCTTTCGGGGTAAAAAAATAATGACAATGAAAAGAAAATTTATCAATACCTGTTCTTAGACCAGGGGAGATGGGCCAGTCAAGGCTTGTTCATCCTTTCTTCTTGGTTTAGGACTTTTATCCCTAAAGCTTACAAGTATTTACTGGATTTGAGTCCATGATGGTCATGATTGATATTTGTGATTGGTATGTAAGAGTTGCCTATCTTTGGGCTTTCTGCGTATATGGCTATAAACTAGACTATTCTGGCTGAGCTCCCATTTTATAAGGATACTTTAATGACAAGTTATTTTTTTCTTCTATTTTTTTAAATGAAGACATTTTCCTTTTTAATTTTGTTTTTTAAACATTGATTTTTATTTATTTGAAAGGTAGAGTTAAAGAGAGAAAAGGAGAGACAGAGATCTTCGATTCATTGGTTCACTCCGCAGATAGCTGCAATAGCTGGGGAAGCTTGGAACTTAAACCAGTTCTCCCATGTGGGCAGCAGGGACCTAAGTGTTTGAGTTATCACCTGCTGCATTCCACGGTATGCATTTGTAAGAAGCTTATGTGGAAGCTGAGCCAAGACTAGAACTCAGGCATTCTGATATGGGATGCTGGTTTCCCAAGTAGTGGCTTAAGTACTGTGACAAATATCCACCCCTAAAGCTGACTTTAAAATCTTACTGTTAATCTGTTCAGTGTTAGGTAGCTTGACCAGGTAATATAAGATTTTCTGTCTCTTTTTCTCCCTGCATGTGCTGTTTATATAACTATTGAGCTTTTGTCTTTCACTTTCCCTTCCTCTTTCTCATTCTGGGTCAACCTTTAGCCACCTCCAAATGACTATTTTAGGACAAAATTACTCTTCTGTCTGTCTCTTTTTTTGACAGCCAGAGTGGACAGTGAGAGAGACAGAGAGAAAGGTCTTCCTTTTGCCGTTGGTTCACCCTCCAATGGCCACTGCAGCCGGTGCTCTGCGGCTGGCGCATCACGCTGATCCGAAGCCAGGAGCCAGGTGCTTCTCCTGGTCTCCTATGCGGGTACAGGGCCCAAGCACTTGGGCCATCCTCCACTGCACTCTCGGGCCACAGCAGAGAGCTGGACTGGAAGAGGACCAACCGGGACAGAATCCGGCGCCCCGACCGGGACTAGAACCTGGTGTGCCAGTGCTGCAGGCGGAGGATTAGCCTATTGAGCCAGGGCGCTGGCCTCTTTTGTTTCTTAGCAAAAAGTTCTTACATTCCTAGAGTAATTTTCATACATAATCATTTACTTTTACCATTGTTCCGAGTAGTTTTGTTTATATATATTATTTTAACCTTTTGTTATCTTTTGACAAAATTTACTTATTGAATGGCCAAGTGACAGAGAGATCTGTTGTCCACTGGTTCATTCTCCAAATGGCTAGCAATAGTGAGGGATAGGCAAGGCTGAAGCCAGAAGCCAAGTGCCAAGGTCCCAAGTACTTGAGCTGTCTTCTACTTTCCCAGGTGCATTAGCAGGAAACTGTATCTGAAATGGAGCAGCTGAGACTCGACCTGGAACTCTGATATGGGGTGCTGGCATCACAGCCAGCAGCTTACCCCACTGCACCACAGTGTGGCCCCCGTTAATAATCTTTACTTTGCAGAGAAAAGTAGGAAATATGTTATTGTAAATTCATTGTCATATGCCAGCACTTTTGTAGCAGCTTAGCAAATTTTATTAATATAGGAACTTCTGTGGCCTCTTCCTGAAAGGCTACACTGCCAAGGAGAGAGTAGGGAGACGGTGTTCTTCCCACAAGAAGCGCTGGGGACAGGTTTCAGTGAAACATATCCATCTCTATTCACAGCCACGTGAATAAAGGGCAGGCAGAAGGGGGTAACTAATTCAAGGCAACACTAATTCTATAGGACAGAACCGACACTGGTGCCAATACGCCTCTCCAATCAGCTTGAAATTCACATAGCTAGGGTAACTTTCCAGGTTGGGCCTTGGCCACACCCAAGAACAGTTTACCTGATTGGCAGAAGGCGGGTATGGGGGAAATGTGTCTGGGGGTCCTGCCGGTTGCCAGCAGTCAGGCAAACTGCATGGTCTAGGCGGGCAGCCTCACAGGATCACTCATATCTCCCTCCTTTGTTTTAGGGCAAGTGTGACCCTGCTTAGCATGGCATGGCAACAAGCCACAACCCACGATAAGCTTTGGGTTAAACTGAAGAACGCCTAGCATGGGGATTAAGGGCAGGGAGGAAAACGAAGGGCAAAGGGAAAAAAGACCAGGCCCACTGTGTTGCAGTCTTTTTTGATTGGCACGTGGGCATACAGATGTGATCAGACAGGGACATGAGATCAGCCAGGGGGCATGGTGAAGGTGTGGTCTTCCAGCTCACAAACCGAATCCTATATACCTGCCTACATCATTCCCCTTTCAGAGACTCCATTCCCTTAATCCTAAGGGATGTTGAAAGGCACAGAGTCATCCTGTCTTCTGAAACTGCTTCCTGCTTATGAGGGGCGTAGTGCAGGCCCTGCCTGTTCTGGGTCTGGAAGTCTCTGCCTATCTCAGCTGACAATTTATTTTGTGAGCTGGAGCAGCTTCACTCATCGCCAATGTCTGCATCCCCTGCATGGTCAGTTACTCCCAGAAGTCGAATTCTGAAACATGTAAATTTGTTAATTAGTATGAGCAAAACTGGGACAAGATCAACTGTAAGTGGAGTGCCCCTCTAAGATGAAAAGAACGTATCTTATAGACTTGCAGATAGTGGGTGCTGATAGACTGTAAGTCCATTTAGCTTGAGTATAGAGAATTATAATAGAAGAACCCATTAGGAGTTTTATTGCCAATGGCAGTTCCCAGAGAGAATCAAAAGAGGCAGGTATAGCATATCTGCCTTAAGGTGCAGCAGTTTTGATGTGATGAAGGCAAAAGCTTTACTTATCTTTTTTTCTTAAGACCTCTGGCTTACAGGAATAATCAGGTATGTCTTTTGTGTTCCCCTGTGAAGACTTAAGAGATAGAAGTCTGATCCTAATTTCACTGAGGTTGTCCTGCTCAGTAACACCTGGTAAAGTCCCTTCCACTTAAGCTGTAACCAATCTGAAGAGGATCTTTCTATGAATGGCTTGTTCAGGGAAAGGCACTGACGTTGGCTTTTCGGAGGGTTAGCTTTCGGAGGCTGGCGTCCAGGGTTTGTTTTTTTATTTTGGATGTGCATTACATTCTACCAGCCATGTGTGAGTGAACCAGTTTCTTCACATAATTGCCAGCATTTGGTCTTGTCACTATGTTTAAATCTTAATCGTTCTGGGGTCGGTGCTGTGGCATAGCAGGTAAAGCTGGCGCCAGTTCAAGTCCCAGCTGCTCCACTTCCAGTCTAGTTCTCTGCTATGGCCTGGAAAAGCAGTAGAAGGTGGCCCAAGTCCTTGGGCCCCTGCACCTGTGTGGAAGACCCGGAAGAAGCTCCTGGCTTTGGATTGGCGCAGCTCCACCGATTGGAGAGTGAACAGGAGGATGGAAACCTCTCTTTCTCTCTCTGTAACTTTGACTTTCAAATAAATAAATATTTTTTAAAAATTACATTCTTTAGAAAAAATCTTAATCATTCTGATAAGTATATAGTAATATATCATTGTAGTTTTAATTTGCATTTCTAATATTTTTCATGTACTTATTTACCATCTGTATATTTTCTTTGGTTAAATGTCTCATATTTTTTGTTCATTTATAATAGGATTGTTTGTTTTTAATATTGAATTTTTGAAAGTTCTTTATATGTTTGTTACCAGTTTTGTTGGATATGTGCTTTTAAAATTTTTTTTTATTTATTTGACAGGTAGAATTACAGAGAGAGAGAGAGACAGAGAGAAAGGTCCTCTTTCCGCTGGTTCACCCCCCAAATGACTGCTATGGCTGGCGCTGCGCCGATCTGAAGCCAGGAGCCAGGTGCTTCTTCCTGGTCTCCCAAGCGGGTGCAGGGGCCCAAGCACTTGGGCCATCCTCCACTGCCCTCTCAGGCCACAGCAGAGAGCTGGACTGGAAGAGGAGCAACCGGGAATAGAACCTGGCACCCATATGGGATGCCGGTGCCTCAGGCAGAGGATTAACCAAGTGAGCCACGGCGCTGGCCCCAAGGGATATGTGCTTTGAAAATACTTTCTTCCAGTCTGTAGCTTTCTTCCAATATTCTTTGTAGAGTTTTTTGCATAGAGCAAGAGTTAACAGTTTTTTAAATACTTTTATTTTCATTTGAATCTAAAGGCAGAGAGGGAGAGAGAACTTCCATCTGCTGGTTCACTCCCCAAGTGGCCACAACAGCCAGTCTGGGCCAGGTCAAAGCCAGAAGCCAGGAATTCCACCTGGGTCTCCTACATGGGTGGCATGGGCCCAGGTATTTGGGCCCTCTTCTGCTGCCTTCCCAGGCACATTAGCAGGAGCCTGTATCAGAAGCTGAGTAGCAAGGTCTGGAAATGTCACTCCATATAGGATGCTGGTATTGTAAGAAGTGGCTTAATCTGCTGCACCACAATATCGGCCCCCTGTTTTAGCTGTTCTACTTCCTCTGCCTTTCTATATAAAGTTTAGAATAATTTTGTTTGTATCTACAAAAAAACTTGCTAGGATTTTGGTGGGAGTTGCATGTATAACAATCTATTTTCTCTCCCTACTCCCATGCTTTCTGTGTTCATATGGCATATCAGTTTCAGATGGATAACTTAGTTTTTAACATTTAAACAATTATTATTGGGTCACTATATTTCAGTCAAGTGCATCTTTAGCAGATTGTTTATCTGTAGTGACAGGAGACCAGTGGTTTCTCTCAGTTTCCCATCTTTGGCCACACCACGTGGTATCACTCTCTGATTATTTTCCAAGAGCAACTTTGTCAAGAACACTAATATGAATTACATTTTTGCTATTCAGATTCTTCCTTTCCCCTAATTTTCTTTTGACTCTGAGCCCTTTTCTAATTGCAAGGTCGGAAGTTAACACCATGGATTATTTTCTGCCTTTATCTTAAAGGAGTTTATGGTTTGTGAATATAGGTGGGAGTGTTTTGCAAGCAAGAAGTTGGTGGTGGTATATACTGCTGGACCTAATACTGTTCTGCAGCATTTAATATTTTTTATTTGACAAGTTGTTGATACAGTTTTGAGTGCTCCTTAGACATGAATTCCACTTCAGGGGGTTGTGTTAGATGTTGTGTTTGTAAAGATAAATAGACTCTGCCCTGAAAGATGAGACACTGTTGCATACAAATATTTTCTAAGCAGATAATTTCATTCCTTTGAGGTAGGTGCAGTGATAAGACATACATGTATTTAAGATGCGTTTAGGATTGAGAGGGGTACTTAACCTTACTAGGAGAGCAGAAGATTGGGGAAGCCATATTTAAACTGAGTCTTGACTGGTGAATAGAAGTTAATTTTGTGAAGGTGGTGATACAAAGACATTTTAGGCAGTTAGAATAACCTGAGCAAAGGTACACAGAAAGAGCAAGCATGTTAGGATTACTAGTAGGGGAATCACAGACAGGTTACTGGGGTTTGAACTTCAAGTGTGGGAGGCAGAAGTTGTAAAATAGGTACTAAAAGATAAGCCAGGGCCTGTTTTATTGAGGTTGCACTTGATTCTCAAGCCTGTCTAACCTAGTGCCTCCTTTTTATAGTAAATATTTCCTGATGCCCCTTTATTATCTTTGAATGGAATTTTTACTTAATTTTAATTTATATATAATAGAGTTAACCTTTATAATTTCTAAGTAAATTGATATGACATAAATGTAATGAAAGGAAATAATAAGTTAAAACAATACGTTAATTTGAAATATATTTATAATATAAATGTTCACATTTTATTGCCTTAGAAAATATAACAGATTAATCAGATGCTTGTACCTACAGAAGGAACCACTGAATGTGCAGCAACAAATGTAGATATGTACAGATGTGTTGGTAAAATCAGATATTTTAAATTGTATTGACATTGATAATGAGGTTTTCCATAATGATCAACATTTTATTTGTAAAGTTCTAATCAAGCCAAAGTATGTTATGTTACTTGTATTCTTGGAAGATTTTATATTTATTAAAACTTTACAAGCTATTTTTATATATATATAAGTTAATTTCTAGGCTTTAGTAATTATAAACAGTCTTTTTCTACATACTGTCAGAAATGGTGCTATAAAGTCATGTGCAACACAAGTCAGTTGGTTCTGTGGGATGATTTTGAGCAGAGGTTGGCAAACTACAGCCCACAGACTGCCTGTTTTTGTATAGCCCCTAAGCTGAGTTTACCTTGTTAGAAGGTAAAAAGGAAAAATACGCAACATACAAGGGATAACACCTTTACAGGAAATTTACCAGCCCTGATTTTCTTAGGCACTGTGGGATGCCTAGCATCTCTAGCTTCTGCTTGGATGCCAGTAGTGCTCCCATCACTTTGAATCCAAAGATAGCTCTAGCATTTCTCAGATGCTTTTATAGAGGGTAGGCAATATGACTTTGTTAAGAACTGCTACCCTGGTTTATCAGTTTTTGATACAGTATTCCTCTGTGACACACTTAGCAGATAACACATGCATGATATTTTTCATGTGGAGTTCCCGTGTTTGTAATTTTTTCCTTCTGTTCAAGGAAACAAAATAAGGAGTGAAATTGTTCATATTAAAATATATTGAAAATTCTCAGATTTATACTTATAAAAATAAATCTTTATAAACCGTTATTTGTATTCCTCCAAACATTATTACTTGTAGCTTACTTCATACTTACAGTAGCATGCTTCATCCTGGCTGATAACCATGGTGGCAGATGACCACCAGCCATGGGTCAGCTTTTTTTATTATTATTATTATTATTTATAATAGAGTCATACAGTGAGAGAGAGAGAGACAGAGAGAAAGGTCCTCCTTCCATTGGTTCATCCCCCAAATGGCTGCCACGGCTGGCATGCTGCGCCGATCCGAAGCCAGGAGCCAGGTGCTTCCTCCTGGTCTCCCATGAGGGTGCAGGGCCCAAGCACTTGGGCCATCCTCCACTGCACCCCCGGGCCACAGCAGAGAGCTGGACTGGAAGAGGAGCAACTGGGACTAGAACCCGGTGTGCCGGTGCTGCAGGCGGAGGATTAGCCTAGTAAGCCGCAGCACTGGCCCATGGGTTAGCTTTAAATAAAGAAGTCAGAGGATCTGATTGGCATTTTAGGTCGATCATGTTGGTGGTATAGAAGATAAATTTGAAGGGATCCGAGCTTAACTGAGGCTTAAGATAGTAAAGGCATCTATCAGGTGGTAGGGACAGAGCAGAGGGAATGTATTTTTAGGTATTTATTTCAGATACAAAGATCAGTAGAACCTGCTGGTTGGAAAGCCACAGGCATTATAACCTGTATTTACTGTTTATTTCTTGTTATGATCACTGGGATAGGTTTTAAATACCAGCAATGCCCGTGCCCCACTCCAGAATTTCTAGAAATTAGAATTCCTGGGATAACATGTGTACACTGATATTTTAAGGTGTATATCATGACTGTGATGTGCAGCCAGTATTGAGTAGCACTAATTCATGTTATGGAGGAGAGGGAAAAATCAAAAGTGAGTAGCAGTAGATGGACGTGACTTGATTTGAACAATGTCTTACTCTGTTAAGTATTCAAATATTTACTGAGTTACATGAAAATTAATGCCTTCAAACTCAAACTAAAATGAATTTCTCATTTAATTTCTCTTTTTAAAAATATTTATTTATTTATTTATTTGAAAGGCAGAGTTATAGAGAGAGTAAGAAAGTGAATGAGATCCTCTGTCCACTGGTTCACTCCTCAAATGACCACAATGGCTAAGGCTGGGCCAGGCTTAAGCCAGGAGCCAGGACCTTCATTGGAGTCTCCTACATGGGTAGCAGGAACCCAAGTACTCAGGCCATCTTCTCTTTTCCCAGGCATTTTAGCAGGGAGCTGGATTGGAAGTGGAACAGCTGGGCCTTGAACCAGTTCCCACATGGGATGCTGGTGTGATGGCAGCCTAACCCACTGCACTATAACACCAGTCCTTCATTTAATTTTGAATTGTCCTAAAGCTGGAAGAATTTACCCCATTTGAAGACACTGTTGACTGGAACTCAGCCATAATAACTTCTGTCACAGGTTGGCCAATACCATAGTTCATGTCTCTTGTTATGGGTTGAAGAAAAGAATGATACAGATCACCTGAACTGTGCCATGTGAATTTGAATTAATTGTAGTACATTATGCACATTAATATTTACATTGAGAGGCATAGCCAGAAGTTTTGGGTGCTATATCTGGTAAGTCAGCATATATTCTATAAATGTTTATTGAATTATAACATGAAATGTCATTATCAGGAAGTTACAGTATTTACCATATAATTTTTACATTAATAAATGAAAGGCAATATGTTTGTCTTTCAGCCCCACTCCCACTTCCATTAGCTGTACTCTACCTGTGTATTGTCCACCTTTATGTTCCTTTGTTCCTAGTGCTGCTGCCCTGTTGCAGTCAGGACTCCTGGTTCCAAATGATGGAACAGCCTTGGATAGTAGATAGGATTTTTGGTGCCCATAGATGGGAAGGATGCAGAGTTAGCTTATGAAAATTAAGGAAGGTCTTTAGGAACCAGGGCCCCAAGGACAATAGAACAGGAATATCACCCCACTAGGACCTCCTTTTACCTCTGCTTGGCTTCATTTTTTGTTGTTGTTGTGATTAGGCTTTTGCTACAAGGTAAGGAAGATGGCTGTCTACAATCTCAGCTTCACAACCTTCCGGTCCCATGATCCCCAAAGGCAAGAGTACTTCTTTAGGAAGTTGATTTGGACCCGTCAGTGTGCCCAGAAAAAGGAGGATACTATGATTTATCTGGTTTTGAGTTTGTGCCAGCCACCTTGGTCAGGAGAGAATAGGGACATATCAAAGAAGAGTCAGGGAGAAGCCTGCCTTAATTGTCACTGTCCTCTCGAAGGCTCCATGCCACAACCTTTTGACAATTTTTTTTACTTCAGTCCAGCTACTTAATGTTCTCAGATTTAGCATTGTAAAGCACAGCTTACATCAGGAATACCCAGTTGCCTAACCTTTAGTGGCTCCTTATTACTTATATTGGTACACTCCAAACTGCTTACTTCTCTATTTTCCTATTCACTGTTACACTAAACTGGTTGACCCTGCAAGTTCCCATAACATATTCCTCACTCAAACACCCACATTGTAAGTAAGAAGTTTGTGTTGATACTTTTCATATCCTTGTTTGATGTTTCACAAGTCTCTGCAGGTCAACACTGAAAGCATTGTAGCTGCTCTTTAGGTAATGGCATTTCTGTACACACTGTTGGCACAGTGTACCAGTTGAGAGCTTTTTTTTTTTTTTTTCTGGGTATTGATAAAGAGTCTACTTCTCAGGGCCAGCACTGTGGTTCATATGGGAACTGGTTTGAATCCCAGGTGCTCCAGTTTGTTCCATCTCCCTGCTAATGTGCCTGGGAAAGCAGCAGAAGATGGCCTGAGTGCTTGGGCCCCTGCCATCTACATGGGAGACTGGATGTAGTTCCAGGCTCCTGGCTTTGTCCTAGCCCAGCCCTGGTTGTTGCAGGCTTTAGTGAGTGAACCAGCAGATAGAAGGTCTCTGTCTCTGTAACTCTTTCAAATAAATAAATAAACCTTAAAAAAATAAATAAAACTAGTGAGAAGATCTTAAAATTTTTACTTAGTTTTAAAGATTTATTAACTTACTGGAAAGTCAGAGAGAGATCTTCTGCTGGTTCACTTCCAAATGGCTATGAATACTGGGCTGGGCCAGAACTTCTTCCATGTCTTATACGTGTGTGCAGGGGCCCAAGCACTTGTACCATCTTCCACTGCTTTCCCAGACAAATTAGCTGGGAACTTGCTCTGGAGTGGAGCAGCCAGGTATTGAACTGGTACCCATTTGGGATCCTGTTGGCATTGCATGTGGAGGCTTTACCCACTACATCATAATGCCAGCTCTGAGAAGATATTTTTTTAAAAAGTCAGCTTTATGTATTCATGACAACTAATCAGAGGCATTATGAAATTATGTAAGATTTCCTTAGATGACCAATTAATATTGTTCTTTTGTTTTATTTTAAAAGTTTTCATTTTATTTCTCCACCGTGGAAGTGAGTACATTTAGTTGTTTTTTTGTTTATTTGTTTGTTTGCTTACTTGTTTTAAAGATTGATTTATTTATTTGAAAGAGTTACACAGAAACCGAAGGAGAGGCAGAGAGAGGTCTTCCATCTGCTGGTTCACTCCCCAACTGGCCGCAATGGCCGGATCTGTGCCGATCTGAAGCCAGGAGCCAGGAGATTCTTCCAGGTCTCCCATGAGGGTGCAGGGGCCCAAGGACTTGGGCCGTCTTCCACTGCTTTCCCAGGCCACAACAGAGAGCTGGATTGGAAGTGGAGTAGCTGGGACTCGAACCGGCGCCCATATGGGATGCTGGCAATGCAGGCAGTGTTTTTACCTGGTATGCCACAGTGCTGGCCCCATTTAGTTGTTGATACAGAATTCAAGCAATGTGAATTCATTTGAGAGAGAGTGCATTCCCATCTGCTAGTTCACTTCCCACTTGTCCTTAATAGTTGACCTGGAGCCAGGACCCAGTAATGCAATCTTGGCCTCCCATGTAGGTGGCAGGAACCCAATTACTTGAAACATGACTGCTTCTTCCTGTGATCTGTGTTAGTAGGAGGCTGGATTTAGGACCCAGAGTTGGTAATAAAACCCAGGCACTCTGATGTGAGATGTACGCTTTTTAACTATTGGGCTAAGTGCCTGCTCCTCACATGGAGTTTTTACAGTAGCTTTTCTGGTTTTTAGTATTTGTAGAGAGAGTGTTTTTGTACTTATTACTGTTGCTTGATGATCCTTTTTGAACGTTTATTCAGTGGGCTGGCACTGTGGCTTAGTGGGTAGAGCCACCTCCTGGAGTGCCAGCATCTCATATGGGTGCCGGTTTGAGTCCTGGCTGCTCCACTTTCGATCTGGCTCTCTGCTATGGCCTGAGAAAGCAGTATAAGATGGCCCAAGTGCTTGGGCCCCTGATCCCATGTGGGAGACCTGGGAGAAGCTCCTGGCTTCCAATTGGCCCACCTCTGGCTATTGCAACCATGGGGAGAGTAAACCAGCAGATGGAAGATCTCTCTTTCTTTCTCTCTCTGCCTCTGCCTCTCTGTAGCTCTGCCTTTAAAATAAATAAACAAATCTTTAGAAAAAGAAAGTATATAAAAAAGTATATTCAGTGGTTAAGAATCACTCAAAATGTGATCTGTAGGTATGAAGGTATCATTTTATTTATCAAAATAAAAGTAATGCTTTTTTCTACTGTCTTTGTAGTCTATTGCATCTGCAGACATGGATTTCAACCAGCTGGAGGCATTCTTGACTGCTCAAACCAAAAAGCAAGGTGGGATCACTTCTGAGCAAGCTGCCGTCATTTCCAAGTTCTGGAAGAGCCACAAGACAAAAATCCGCGAGAGCCTCGTGAACCAGAGCCGCTGGGACAATGGGCTTCGGGGCCTGAGCTGGAGAGTTGATGGCAAGTCTCAGTCAAGGCACTCAACTCAAATACATGCTCCTGTTGCTATAATAGAACTGGAATTAGGAAAAAGTGGACAGGTAATTTCAACTTTAAGTTCTATCTGTAAACTGTATTTTCCCTTACATATTGGCTCAATTTTATGTGGCAGTCTTTGTATCATAAGAATCATAGGAAAAGACCTTCTATTCTAGAATTCCTTTTCACAGGTAGAATGACCTGAAAATATGGATATTCCCAGTTGTGGACAGAGCCTAAAAACTAAGCTCAGGACCCTGGCACCTGTGGTTCAATAAGGGGATTGCACAGAAGTTAGCCACTACTGTGTTTTGGTTAGATCTCAGAATCCTTGACATTTGGTTAAAATCTGCAATGCAATAATAGTAATATGGACTATGAATTCAGATAAAACAACACAGAATGAAACGATCTTTTCCAGTTGTCTTTGTAGTCAGGAATAGCAGGCAGTATATCTTAATTAATGTAATATTCCCAAAGACTCAGTATGCCATCTTTTCCCTAGAGTTCACAACTACTTCTCAGTTTGATCCTTTTTTTTTTTTTAAGGATTTATTTATTTATTTGAAAGACACAATAGAGAGAGAAATCTTCCATCCGTTGGTTTACTCCCCAGATGGCTGCAACATCCAGTTCTGGGCCAGGCTGAAACCATGAGTCAGGAATTGAAATCTAGTCTCCCATATGGAAGACAGGGGCCCAAGTAGTTGAGCCACCTTCTACTGTCTTCCCAAGTGCATTAGCAGGAAGCTGAATTGGAAATGGAATAGCTGGAACCTGAACCTGCACTCCAGTAAGGGCTACTGAAGTGGCAGGCAGCAGCTTAACCCACTGCACCACAACGCTGGCCCCTGAAACTCACCCAGTCTGTGTGCCCAGAGGCCTGTTGTAGTGCAACAGCAGCCACAGGCAATATGTAAACAGATGGGCATATCTGTGTTCCTGGAAGGTTTACGTGTCTCAGTAGAATCAATAGGTCTTAGAAGACAGAGTCCTTTTTTAAAAAAATTTTTTTTTTTATTTAGTAAATATAAATTTCCAAAGTACAGTTTATGGATTACATTGGCTCCCCCCCTCCCCCCGTAATTTCCCTCCCACTCGCACCCCTCTCATCTCCCGCTCCCTCTCCCATTCCATTCACATCAAGATTCATTTTAAATTATCTTTATATACAGAAGATCGATTCAGTATATATTAAGTAAAGATTTCATCAGTTTGCACCCACACAGAAACACAAAGTGTAAAAATACTGTTTCAGTACTAGTTATAGCATTACTTCACATTGGACAACACATTAAGGACAGATCCCACATGAAAAGTAAGTACACAGTGACTCCTGTTGTTGACTTAACAATTTGACACTCTTGTTTATGGCGTCAGTAATCTCCCTAGGCTCTAGTCATGAGTTGCCAAGGCTATGGAAGCCTTTTGAGTTCGCCGACTTCGATCTTATTCCGACAGGGTCATAGTCAAAGTGGAAGTTCTCTCCTCCTTGCAGAGAAAGGTACCTCCTTCTTTGATGGCCCCGTTCTTTCCACTGGGATCTCACTTGCAGAGATCTTTCATTTAGGTCGTCGTCGTCGTCTTTTTTTTTTTTTTCCAGAGTGTCTTAGGTTTCCATGCCTAAAATACTCTCTTGGACTCTTCAGCCAGATCCGAATGCCTTAAGGGCTGATTCTGAGGCCAGAGTGCTATTTAGGACATCTGCCATTCTATGAGTCTGCTGTGTATCCCGCTTCCCATGTTGGATCCTTCTCTCCCTTTTTGATTCTATCAGTTAGTATTAGCAGACACTAGTCTTGTTTGTGTGATCCCTTTGACTCTTAGACCTATCAGTGTGATCAATTGTGAACTGAAGTTGATCACTTGGACTAGTGAGATGGCATTGGTACATGCCACCTTGATGAGATTGTATTGGAATCCCCTGGTATGTTTCTAACTCCACCATTTGGGGCAAGTCCGATTGAGCATGTTCCAAATTGTACATCTCCTCCCTCTCTTATTCCCACTCTCATATTTAACAGGGATCACTTTTCAGTTAAAATTTAAACTCCTAAGAATTATTGTGTGTTAATTACAGAGTTCAACCAGTAGTACTAGAACAACAACAACAAAAAAATACTAAAATGGATAAAGTATTACATTGTACATCAACAGTCAGGACAAGAGCCGATCAAGTCACTGTTTCTCATAGTGTCCATTTCACTTCAACAGGTTTCCCCTTTGGTGCTCAGTTAGTTGTTGCCGAACAGGGAGAACATATGATATTTGTCCCTTTGGGAGAGGAGACAGAGTCCTTAAGCAATTGTCTTTTTTACATAGGTAAATTACATAGGGGAGATGTTATATCTTCAGTTTCTAGAGAGGGTATCAGAAATAGGTAAGTGACTTGCTTCATATGTAGCTAAGTGAAGTGAGAACTAAAATGGGGATCACCAAACTGATTTTTCAAAAAAAATATTCTGTGCCACAAAAACATGCTAGTTATACAGTATGGTAATCAAAAGTGTAAGAGTTCAGGTTGAATATCCTTTATTCAAAGTGCTTGGAACCAAAAATGTTCAGATTTCAGAATTTTTCAGACTGAAATATTTGTATAGACTTTGCTGGTTGAGCATCAGAATGGGATTTGGGAGCATTTCAGAGTTTTAATTTTCTGATTGAGACTGTTCACCTTGTACCACTCAACAATGGAAAGGAAACAACTTTTACATATGACCATATGTTTGGAAATCAAAATAATATGTTGAATTAAATAAGCCATACCAAAAATATGTAATGTATGATTTTATTCATACAAAATTCTAGGAAATTCAAGCTAATCTGTAGTGACAGAAAGCAGATCAGTGAATGCCTGGGAATAAGAATTGGAGGAGGGATGGATTAGATTATGAGAAATGCATGAAGACTTTGTTTTTAGATTTACTTATTTGAAACGTAGAGTGACAGAGAGTGTGGGTGGGGTGGGAGGGTTTGGAGAGAGAGAGAGAGTATATTCTATCTGCCCCAAATGCCTGTAACAACCAGGGCTAGGCCAGGCCAAAGTCAGGAGCCAAGAACTCAGGTTGGGTCTCCCATATTTGTGGCAGGAACCCAAGTACTTGGGCCATCATCCACTGACTTCTAGGCACATTACCAGGAAGCTGGATCAGAATCACAGAGTAGCCAGAACTCAAACTGGCATTCCAGTATGGGATATGGGTGTCACAAGCAGTGGCCTAACGTGCTGTACCACAACACCTACTCTTTAAGGTTGATAAAAATGTTTGTGTTAATTGTGGTGGTAAATACATTAAAGCTTAACAGAATTGTACTCTAAGTGTATGCAACTTACTGTCTATTACTTGAACTTAAAACTAGTAAAAAAAAAAAAATGGCTCAGTGACAATTGAACATTGAAATTTCACTTTAACCTGCAAAATCTTTTATATTACAAACATTGTTAAACCAAGCAAAGCTGCAAAGAAAAAGGTAAACAATAATAATAATAATACCTAGACTGACAGCAAAATATAAAGTCCAAATCTACAGGACATGTTTTTGTGAGATGTGGATCCTTAGTACTTCTGTCAGCTTTTGAGTGTTATTTATGAAATAAAACACCAAGTTGCCAACTTTTAGAGTACCTGAAGGCATTGAAGTCAAAGTTACTTTCAAACTGCTGACATTGGATGAGTGTGTGGGAAAATTGGTGATCCTGGGATGTCAAGAAGTTGTATCCAAGAGGAATGGTCAGATTTTTTTAAAAAAACTAGTCTCTGTGTGTGTGTTTTATATATATATATATTTTAAATTTTATTTATTTATTTGATATGTAGAATTACAGACACAAGGAGAGACAGAGAGAAAGGTCTTCTATCCGCTGGTTCACTCCCCAAATGGCCACAATGACCAGAGCTGGGCTGATCGAAATCCAGGAGCCAGGAGCTGCTTCTAGGTCTCCCATACGGGTACAGGGGCCCTAGTACTTGGGTCATCTACTGCTTTCCCAGGCCATAGCAGAGAGCTGGATCAGCAGAGGAGCAGCCGGGACTCATAGGATGCTGGCACCGCTGGCAGAGGGTTAATCTGCTGTGCCACAGCCCCGGCCCCTGTGTATGTTATGTTTGTAAATGTGCATATACTCCAAAGTAGCTAGGTTAATGTCTTCAATATATGTCATTTTAAAGTAGTGGTTTTTAGCCATGGTCACACATTAGAATTACTTGTGGAGCTATTTTTGATATTCAGGCCACACCCCAATTACATAAGAATTTGTGGGGATGGGACGTAGACATCACTATTTTTTAAGGCTATTACGGATGACTACAGTATTCATCCACATTTGAAAACTGCCACGTTAAGAGTAACCAAAATAATCTGATTTGATGTTTTAATAGTGCTTGTGATCAGATTTTTATGGTGAGAATCCTGTATATGAAGGCATATTCTACTTAGCATAATTTGTGGGGAATTTGGGCATTATTTACCTAGGAACTAATGGTGATATTTTTTGTTTTCCCTTCTCCCTATTTTTTTTTTCAAGATTTATTTATTTATTTGAAAGTCAGAGTTATACACAGAGAGAGGTCTTCCATCTGCTGGCTCACTCTGCAATTGGCTGCAACGGCCAGAGCTGCGCCTGTCCGAAGCCAGGAGCCAGGAGCTTCTTCCTGGTCTCCCACATGGGTGCAGGGGCCCAAAGACTTGGGCCATCTTCTACTGCTTTCCCAGGCCACAGCAGAGAGCTGGATTGGAAGAGGAGCAGCCGGAACTAGAACTGGTGCCCATATGGGATGCTGGTGCCACAGGTGGAGGATTAACCTACTGTGCCACAGTGCCAGCCCCAAGAGTATTTTCTTAAATAGTAATGGGGTGTGGGAGAGATGCTAATTTTTTTAAAAAATACTTATTTATTTATTTGAAAGAGTTACCCAGAGAAAGAAGAGAGGCAGAGAGAGAGAGAGAGAGGTCTTCCATTCGCTGGTTCACTCCCCAGTTGGCCGCAATGGCCGGGGCTGCGCCGCTCTGAAGCCAGGAACCAGGAGCTTCCTCTGGGTCTTCCCACATTGGTACAGGGTTCCAAGGACTTGGGCCATCTTCCACTGCTTTCCCAGGCCATAGCAGAGACTAGATCAGAAATGAAGCAACCTGGACTTGAACTGGCACTCATATGGGATGCCGACACTGCAGGCAGTAGTGGCCTTACCTGCAGTGCCACAGTGCTGGCCCCAGGGATGGCTAATTTATATCTTTTCTGGAATTTCTTTATGGTTACTTTTTTTTTTTCTTTTCAAGATTCATCTATATGAGAGGCAGAGTTACAGACAGATGGAGACAGAGACAGAGGGGTCTCCCATCCTCTGGTTCACTCCCCAACTCCTGCAATGTCCAGAGCTGAAGCAATACAAAGCTAGGAGCAAAGAGCCTCTTCCAAGTCTCCCACACAGGTTCAGGGGCCCAAGCACTTGGGCCATCTTCTACCTCTCTACCAGGCCTCAAGCAGAGAGCTGGATTGGAAGAGGAGCAGCCAGGACACTAACTAATGCCCATGTGGGACTGTAGATGGAGGCCCAACCCAGCACTGGCCCCTGTTTATGGTTACTTTTTTTTTTTTTATAAAAAGATTTTATTTATTTACTTGAGAGGTAGAGTTACAGATAGTGAGAAGGAGAGACTAAGAGAAAGGTCTTCCATCCACTGGTTCACTCCCTAAATGGTCCTGACGGCCGGAGTTGAGCCATTCCAAAGCCAGGAGCCAGGAGCTTCTTGCAGGTCTTCCAGGCGGGTGCAGGGGCTCAAGCACTTGGAGCATCTTGTACTACTTTCCCAGGCCATAGCAGAGAGCTGGATGGGAAGAGGAGCACTCTGAACTAGAACTGGTGCCCATATGGGATGACAGTACTTCAGGTGGAAGCTTAACCTACTGCACCCCGGTTACCTTTTTTTTTTTTTAAGCTTAAATTTCTTAAGAGATTTATTTATTTATTTGAAAGTCAGCATTAACAGAAAGCAAGCAAGCACGCATGTGCTTTCGTCTGCTGGTTCACTCCTCAGGTGGCTGCAATATCCAGGACTGAGCCAGGCTGAAGCCAGGAATCATGAGCTTCATCTGGCTCTCCCACATGGGTGGCAGGTGCCCAAACACTTGGACCACCTTCCACTGCTTTCTCAGGACAGTAGCAGGGAGCTAGATTGAAAATGGAGCAACTGGGATATGAAGTGGTACCCATATGGAGTGCCAGTGTCACATGTAGTACCTTTACCTGCTATTCTATGATGCTGGCCCTTTAAGGCTAAGTTGTGCTACTTTATAAATGTATTGGGTGGTTGATTGTCTATTTCTTTTGATGATGATTAATATCTTTCTCTGAAACTGAAAGGACATTTTTTGAGGAAATGTTTAGTTTCAACTACAGAGGTAAGCCATTTTTGTAATGTTACTCCTCATTTCTTCCTCTGAATTGTTCTTGCTTATACATTTTGAGATGCACTTCTTGTAGAGATTCTGAAATATACAGCTCTATTTTTAATTTCCTTTTAAAAAAGTGACTTATATTAATGTTTTTTCTAGACTGAGTTTGAGTGTAGCAGGCACTCTTGTAGTTTTGGGCTGGCTTTTCAGCAGACCTAGAGAGGAAGCTATATTTACCTGTTCTGATCTGATTTTTTTCATTCCAACCAGCTCAATCTGTCATTTGGAAGCAGTTAAGTGAGAGGGATATGTACTAAACATAGTCACTCTATTTCATAGAATCAGGACAGGTTGGGCGCTGGATGAAAAGCCCCAGCAGTTTGTTTGAAGCATGGATAAACATCTAATCTTAGAGGGGAATATTAATTTATTCTTAACTTCCAAAATTATTTCTGAAAGAAAGTACACTTATCTTGTGAAATTCTGATTCATAAGTAACGAGTATGAAACTGCTAAAAATCCATGATTAAAAATCATCAGTTTGGGGCTGGCACTTTGGCTTAGTGGGTAAAGCCACCACCTGTAGTTTGAGTTCTGGCTGCCCCACTTCCAATCCAGCTCTCTGCTGTGGCCTTGGAAAGCAGTAGAAGATGGCCCAAGTGCTTGGGTCCCTGCACCCATGTGGGAGACCTGCAGAAGCTCCTGGCTCCTGGCTTCGGATTAGCCCAACTTCGGCCGTTGAAGCCATTTGAGGAATGAATCAGTGGATGAAAGATGTCTCTTTCTGCTTCTGCCTCTCTGTAGCTCTACCTTTCAAATAAATAAATGTTTTTTTTTTTTTAAAGATTTATTTACTTTCTTGAAAGAGTTACACAGAGAGAGAAGGAGAGGCAGAGAGAGAAAGAGAGAGGTCTTCCATCCTCTAGTTCACTCCCCCAGTTGGCCACAACAGCCAGAGCTGTGCTAATCCGAAGCCAGGAGCCTGGAGCTTCTTCCTGGTCTCCCATGCAGGTGCAGGGGCCCAAGGACTTTGGCCATCTTCTACTGCTGTCCTAGGCCATTAACAGAGAGAAAAAGAAACCTGTAACTCTGTAATGTCTTTGTAACTCTGTCTTTCAAATAAATAAATCTTAAAAAAAAAAAAAAAAAAAAGGGAAGGGGCTGGCATTGTGGTACAGTGGGATTAAGCCACAGCTTCAGTATCAAAGCACTGGTTTGAGTCTCTGTTTCTCTGCTTCCAATCAAGCTTCTTGCTAATCTGCTTGGGAAAGCAGCAGATGATGGTCCAAGTACCTGTGTCCCTTACCCCCATGTAGGAGCCTTGGATGGAGTTCCTGGGTTTTGGCTTTGACCTCGCCCAGCCCTGAATGTTGTGGCCATTTGGGGAGTGAACCAACGCATAGAAGGTCTCTTTCTCTGCTGCTGGATCAGGAGTGGAGCATCCGGGACTCGAACTGGTGCCCATATGGGATGCGGCACTGCAGATGGTGGCTTTACCCACTATTCCACAGCGCCGGCCCCATAAATAAATAAATTTTTTAAAAGATCATCAGTTTATATGGTGCTGCAGCTCAATAGGCTAATCCTCTACCTGCGGCACCGGCACACCGGGTTCTAGTCCCGGTCGGGGCGCCGGATCCTGTCTTGGTTGCTCCTCTTCCAGTCCATCACTCTGCTGTGGCCCAGGAAGGCAGTGGAGGATGGCCCAAGTGTTTGGGCCCTACACCCGCATGGGAAACCAGGAGAAGCACCTGGCTTCTGGCTTCGGATCAGCTCGGTGCGCTGGCTGCAGTGCTGTGGCTGCAGCGGCCACTGGGGGGTGAACCAACGGAAAAGGAAGACCTTTCTCTCTGTCTCTCTCTCTCACTGTCCACTCTGCCTGTCAAAAAAAAAAAAAAAAAAGGAAAAAAAATCATCGGTTTATATGATTTCGGTTATGTACCACTGTAGTTTCACAAGTCTGAAAAGTGATACAACCCTCTGCAAAGACAAGAGTGCACATACACCCATACACACACATATACACACATTTATATTTGTGTGTGTGTGCACGTATGAATATATGGAGATATTTGTAAGGGTAGGAAGTAGAGTAAATAAAATGCCATCTTAATTTTATCAACACTCAGTCACCATTTTGAGATCTTACTGCCTTACTCCGTGTAGCTACTGAGGGTGACTTAGATGTCTTCCTTGGTTCTATAAGCTTCAGAACAAGCAATACAAGTTGGTCCATGATTATTCATATATTTAAGATTGATTTTTATTTCTAATGACATAATTAACAGAGGAAAGCTTCCAAAGAAATGGATGAAACTAATCTTCTAACAGACATTTGGCCTCCCTTTGTCAGTAGGATTGATGCAATTTAACAGCTGAGGATACTTAAGTCAGTTTAGAAATTATTTTTAAAAATAGGGAAGTGGGGGAGGCCAGCGCTGTTGTGCAGCAGGTTAAAGCCATGGCCTGAAGTGCCGTCATCCCATGTTGGCGCTGGTTTGAGACCTGGCTGTCCCTCTTCCGATCCTGGATGGAAGAGGATGGAAGATGGAGTTCCTGGCTTCTGTCTTTGGCCTCACCCAGCCCTGAATGTTGTGGCTATTTGGGGAGTGATCCAACACATAGAAGATCTCTTCTTCTCTCTGTTTCTCTTGCTCACTCTCTTTGCCTCTCCAATAAATAAATAAATCTTAAAAAAATAGTGTATAAAGGAATTTTCCATGTTATGTTTTTTTTCCATGTTATGTTTCATGTCAGGCTTAGAACATGGGATTCATTTAAACTTACATTGCAAATGAGTCGACTCTGCTGTAGCTCTTATGAAGTGTTTTATAATAGTTTATGTTCTAAAGTTGTGATTCTAAACTTACAGTTCGAGGTATAAATTAAAGCAGACATTGCTTGAAGTCTGTAACAACAATGAAAAGAAAAAGCATGGGAAATTTCATTCCTTAGAAAGCCATTGTAATTTTTATTGTGTTCATGTAGAACTTATTTAAATTATAATTACTTCTGATTTAGTTATTACCAAAAATAACTTGTACAGAAGGGAGTATTTTACAAAAAAATGCTAGAGGAAAATGTTAATTTTACTCATTACAGTGAGTGGTTATATGTTAGAGAACAGTTAATAGCTAGCTAAAGAAAAATGTAAATTAGAGTCATCATCTGGTTTTGAAAGAATTGAAACAAATCAGAATTATTCAGTAGTTGATAGCTTGCCAATTGGACAGTAGACTTTTTTTGGGGGTATGGTTTATGTAAGAATTGTGTAGTAATAGGCAGCATTTAATGTTTCTAATGTGTTGAGGATTAGACTGTTCTATTAATATAATGCTTGTTTTTCTTAGTCAAGTCTTTGTTTAAAAATTTGTCTAGATAGTAGATATTTGGTTTAGTAGATAACATGCCTGCATCCCACATTGCAGTGTATGGTTTCAGTTTTGAGCTCTGGCTCCTTACTCTAGTGCTCTACTAATGGAGACCCAGGGAGCAGTGAAGATGGTTTAAATAATTGGTTTCCTGTCACCCACATAGGACACCTGCATTACATTCCAGGCTGTGGCCCCAGTCTGGCCTTTGTCATTGCAGGCATTTGGGGAGTGAACCAACACATGAGGGTGCATACTGTCTGATTCTCAAATATAGAAAATATTTTAAAAACGATTAAAAATAGAAATTTAGATAAAGTCCGTATGTCTATTTTTGATCTTAAAAACAGCCTTTAAGATTTCAGTTACTTGATTCATGAACATTTGACATTGAATTCTTTTTTTTTTTTTTAAAGATTTATTTATTTATTTGAAAGAGTTACAGAGAGAAGGAGAGGCAGAGAGAGAGGTCTTCCGTCTGTCCCCTGGTTCACTCCCCAAATGGCTGCAGCAGCCAGAGCTGCGCTGATATGAAGCCAGGAGCCAGGAGATTCTTCTAGGTCTCCCATGTGGGTGCAGGGGCCTAAGGACTTGGATCATCTTCTACTGTTTTCCCAGGCCATGGCAGAGAGCTGGATTAGAAGTGGAGAGCCGGGAAACGAAGTGGTGTCCATATGGGATGCTGGCATTGCAGGCGGTAGCTTTACCTGTTACACCACAGCGCTGGCCTCCAAATTCTCTTTGAAGTACTTGTTTTTAAGGACACATCATTGCCTGATTTTCCTCCTAGCTTCAGGCCCATCCTTTCTTTTTCTTCTTTTAAAATCTCACTGGTTTCTTCTCATTTCCTCACTCTAAATGTTGGATTGCTCTGGGCTCAGTCCTTGGTTTCTTTTCCTTTTCTGCTTCTCACTTCCTAGGTGATCTCATCATGTTCTATGGATTTAAATACTATACATATGCTAATGACTTCCAAATTTATATCTCCAAACTGGATATCACCCCTAAATTACAGATATATATATTTATGACATACTTCAGAATTCATTTAAATGTGTAAAAGGTCTCAAAATTTTAATATGTCCCAGACTGAGTTCCTCATTTACCTCCCAAACCTGTTCCTCCTGGATTTTTTTTTTCTCATTTCAATTAGTGGCAACTCTATTCTTCTTGTTTACATCCTTGCTCTTTCTCACACCCACATCCTGTCCATCATCAAACCTTACTGGGTCTCTTTCAAAGTATATCTAAAATCTCACTTTTCACCACCACCCACTAGTCTAGTCTGTAGAGAGAGCCATCAATTCTCTCCTAGAGTATGACAACATCCTCCTAGCTGATCTGTTTTTGCTCTTTAACTTGTTCTCAACACACAGCCTCCAGATTGACGATGTTAACATATATCAGATAAAGGTATTCATGGCTTCCTGTCTTGATCCCATAACTTGCTATTGCCATCAGGGTACTAACTCTCTCCCTTTTTTTCCTCTGTCTACACCCACTGGCTTCCTTGCTGACTACAAGAATATACCAGGAATGCTGTCTCTTCAGGACCTGTGTATCTACTGTTCCCTTTTTCTGGATTGGTCTTCTCCCAGAAAACTGCATAGTTAGCTTCTTTACTTCCTTGAATTCTGTTTTTAAAAATCACCCTCTTTGATGTGGGCTTTTGGCTCATTGATTTAGGCACCACTTGGGATGCCCACATCGAGTGCTTGGGTTATGTCTTCATTCAGCTCTCCATCCCAGTTTCCTGCTGATGTGCACCATGGGAGGCAGTCATGATAACTCAAGTAGTTGGGACTCTGCCATCCACATGGGTGACCCAGATGGAGTTCCCTTGCTGGCTTCAACATGGTCCAGCCACATCTGTTGTGGACATTTGCGGAGTGAACCAGTGGGTGGAAGGCCTTTCAAATAAAGAAGTAAATTTTTTTAAAGTACGCATTAATTTTGTATAAAATTTTTTTGGTCTGAAATTTTTTTTCCATACTATGTAGAAAATACATGGTATGAAAAAACTATGCATGCATTTAAAAACTTTTATAATTATTTATTTTTCATTTTATTTGAAAGGCAGGCAGAGAGAAAGACAATGACAGACAGAGATCTTCCATCTACTCTTTTTTTTTTTTTTTTTTTTTGGACAGGCAGAGTTAGAGACAGAGAAAGGTCTTCCTTCCATTGGTTCACCCCTAAATGGCTGCTATGGCTGGTGCACTGTGCCGATCCGAAGTCAGGAGCCAGGTACCTCCCCCTGGTCTCCCCAGATGCCTATAACAGCCAGGGCTGGACCAAGCTGAAGCCAGGAGCCAATTCCATATGGTCTCCCACATGGGTAGCAGGGACCCAAGTACCTGAGCAATCACCTGCTGCCTCCCAGGGTGTACATTAGCAGGAAGCTGGGATTGGGAATGGAGTTGGGACTTGAACCTAGGCACTCCTACATGGAATGTGGGCATCCTAAGCAGCATCTTAATTGCTGTGTCAGACATCTACCCTCAGATTTTTCTTTTTGCACCAAAATAATCTTATAGTTTTAATTCTATTTTTCCACAAACTTTTTGAAGAACCTTAATATAGTCAAGAGGGAATCTAAGATATTGAGTTCTAGGGGTGGGAGGGAATCATTAATGTTGGAATTATTATAATTTTTTAGAGATATATATTTTTTGGAAAGGCCGAGTTACAGAGAGAGATCTTTCTTCTGCTGGTTCACTACTCAAATGACCATAATGTCCAGGGCTCGGCCAGGTCAAAGTTAGGAGCCTGGAACTCCAGCCAGGTCTCCTTTGTGGGTGGCAGGGACCCATGCGTTTGGACCATCTTCTGTTGCTTTCTCAGGTGCGTTAGCAGGGAGCAGGACTGGAAATGGAGCAGATGGGACTTGAACCAGTGCTTTTATGGGATGCTGGTGTTGCAGGGAGCCACTTGACTTGCTACACCACAATGCCTACACCTGGAATTACTTCTTTAAAAACAGATCTCTTCCAGGAGGAAGCACCTGGCTTCTGGCTTCGGATCAGCACAGTGCACCGGCCATAGCAGCCACTTGGGGGGATGAACCAATGGAAAAAGGAAGACCTCTCTGTCTCTTTGTTTCTGTCTCTCTCTCACTGTCTAACTCTGCCTGTCCAAAAAAAAAAAAAAAAAAAAAACCCACAGATCTCTTGATTCCAAACATCTAAAGTAATGAGGTAAAATAAGATCTCAAGGTTTAAATGAAAAAAACTTCCTGCTTCATTCTTTTAGCAAGATTAGGTTTTCAGAAGTTAATGGAGCCAGTATTAATGTTTTACTTCAAGAAAGAGTAGAAATGGGGTTACATGGATTTCTGGCATTTCCGTTTGTGTTCCTCATTCATGACAATTCCATTATTTTTTCTTAAATTGTAATATTTTCCAAAATTTATTTGCCAGGAGTTTTTGTTTTGTTTTTATTTATTTGACAGAGTTAAGACAGTGAGAGAGACAGAGACAGAGAAAAGTCTTCACAACCCCCCCCCCCCCCCCCCGCAAATGGCCGCTATGGCCGGAGCTATACCAGTCTGAAGCCAGGAGCCAGCTATTTCTTCCTCGTCTCCCACACGGGTGCCGGTGCCCAAGCACTTGGGCCATCCTCCACTGCCTTCCCAGGCCACAGCAGAGAGCTGGACTGGAAGAGGAGCAACCGGGACTAGAACCCGGCACCCATATGGGATGCTGGCGCCACAGGCGGAGGATTAACCAAGTGAGCCATGGCGCCAGCCCCCAAGAGTTTTTTTTTTTTTTTTTTAACTTAGTATTATAACTAATAAAAAAGTCACTGTTTTGGGAAAAACATAGAGCCAGGAGACTTCTTGAGGAGGCTGCTGCATTGGTCTGGGTGAGATAATATTAACAAGGTAGATGGAGATAATTTAGTAATGAAAATGGAAAGAAGTGAGCAGATAGAAGATGTTTTGAATGTAGATGGGCTGCTTTCAGATGACTTGGATGGAATGTAGGGATGAGGGAAAGTGATGAATGGTAAATAGCTCCATGTTTTTTCTTGCATGAGTTTGTAAGTAAAAGTTGGTAATCCTGGTCATTGTTTGACAGTGTTCTTGGTAAATTGACCATTTAATTTACAACTTAAAATTTAAAACAATTATTTATCTTATTTGAAAGAGAAAGATGCAGACTGGCAAGAGAGATCTCCCATCTGCTGGTTCACTTCTACAAATGCCGGTAAACAGCCACAGCTGGGCCCAGCTGAAGCCAAGAACTGAAAACTTAATTCAGGACTCTCACAAGAGTGGCAGGAACCAAACTATTGTAGTCATCACCTGTTAGTTCCCAGCTAGTGTCTCAAATGGCATCTTAACCACTGTGCCAAACATGAACCCCAACTTGAGGTTTTTTTTTTTTTTTTTGACAGGCAGAGTGGACAGTAGAGGGAGACAGAGAGAAAGGTCTTCCTTTTGCCGTTGGTTCACCCTCCAATGGCCGCCGTGGTAGGCGCACTGCGGCCGGCGCACCGCGCTGATCCGATGGCAGGAGCCAGGTACTTATCCTGGTCTCCCATGGGGTGCAGGACCCAAGGACTTGGGCCATCCTCCACTGCACTCCCTGGCCACAGCAGAGAGCTGGCCTGGAAGAGGGGCAACCGGGACAGGATTGGTGCCCCGACCGGGACTAGAACCTGGTGTGCTGGCGCCGCAAGGCGGAGGATTAGCCTAGTGAGCCACGGCGCCGGCCCCAACTTGAGTTTTTTGATAGCTATAATCACTTCTTCCACTTGGGGAAAAGAAATTAACATTTGGCAGCTAAGAATGTTGTTTGTGCTGAAATAATTTTATTTTTAAATTCCCAATTTATGAGAGATGAATTTGAGTATACTGGACTTAAATTTTACCTAACATGCTTTAAAATTTCTTTGTTTCATATGATGTACCCTTTTCTGTATGTATATTAAACTTCAATAAAATGATTCAAAGAAGTTGAGGGCGAGAGATGCATGCTGTAGCAGACTCACTGGCCCTGTGAGAACAGAACTTTGGCACTGCTGAAACCTCAGCCTCTATAATAGCCTGTTGGCTGCAGCCGTGGTGTGGGGCGTCTTTGGCATTGTTGCCAGTCAGGCTGTCTGTTGCTGTTCTTGCGGACAAATGCGCTTGAGAGGAAGCCAGGAAGCTAAGCCTGAAGAAGACTTGGAGTCGATTTTTGAATGAAGTCCTTTGTCCCAAAGTCAGGGTAACAGTGTATCCTGCCCAGGAATGTTGAAACTGCTTGTATTTGTCTCGTTTTTGTGTACTGGGCGGTTGACTATGGGCGTCATTCCATGTGTGCTGCTGCTCCACTGCTAAGATAAATGTAGAAGGTCTCTGATCCATGTCTAATTTTAGCACATTTTTAAAAACTGTGGCAAAATATACATAACATAAATTTTACCGTGTTAGCCATTTTAAAAACGTACAATCCAATAGTAGTATGTGTATTCACAATGTTGTATAACCATCACTGCCTGTCCATTTCCACAACTTTTTTTTGTTTATCCCAAAGTAATCCAGCACCTTTTCATTAATAATTTTATTTTACTTCTCTCCAGGTTTTGGTAGTCTGTATTTTACTTTCTGTCTCTATGCACATGCCTATTCTAGGTGCATAATATAAATATAAATATAAATAGAGCCATACAATACTTGTTCTTTTTGTCTGGCTTATTTTACTTAGCAGAGTGTCTTTACAGTTCATTCTTATTATAGCATGTGTCAGAATTTCATTCATTTAATGGCTGAATAACATTCCATTGTATCTTCACACATCATTTTGTTTAGCTCTTCATCTGTTGGCGGACATTTGGGTTGTTTCCACCTTTTAACTATTGTGAATATTGCTGCTATGAACATGAATGTTTACAAATATCTATTTGAATGCTTTTAATTCTTTGGGGTATATGCCTAGGAGTAGACTTGATGGATCATATGGTAATGCTTTTGAACTTTTTGAAGAGTTGCCAAACTGCTTTCCACAGTAGCTGTAACAAGTTAACACCATTTTATGTTCTCTGCAGCAGTGCATGGGGGTTCCAATTCCTGCAAATACTCACTAATACTTATTTTTGTATTTTTATTTTTGGTAGCTGCCATCCTAATGTATGTAAAGTGGTTTCTAATTGTAGTTCTGAGTTAACTTCCTTAGTAATTAGGGATATTGAACAGCTTTTAATGTGCTTATTGACTATTTATGCATCTTCTTTAGAGAAATGTATATTCAATGTCTTCCCCATTTTTTATTTACTTATTTATTTTAAGATTTATATATTTATTTGAAAGAGTGGCAAAGAAAGGAGAGAGAGAGAAAGGTCATTCATCTGCTGGTTTACTCCCCTGAAATGGCCGTAATGGTTAGGCCTGGACCAGGCCAATACCAGGAGCCTAGAATTCCATCCAAGTCCCCTATGGGGTGGCAGAATCCCAAGCACTTAGGCCATCTTTCTCTGCCTTCTCAGGGGCATTAGCAGGAAGCTGGATCAGAAGCAGAACAACTGGGAAGCAAACTGATGCTCATGTGGGGATGCTGGTATTATAGGTGGTAACTAACTTGCTGTACTGCAATGCCAGGTCCCCCATTTGGAAATCAGTTTGTTTTCTGTTGTTAGAATTGTTTTGGAGTTGTAGAAGTTCTTTGTTTACTCTGGATCTCAATCTTTTATTGGATTATAATTTGTATCAGACATGCAGATTTTTTTTTTTCATCCTGTGACTTGCCTTTTAACTCTCTAGGTAATATTCTTTGATGTGCAAAAGTTTTAAATTTTGATGTCATTCATTTTATCTGTGTTTCCTTTTACTGCCTTCCCATTTGCTCTCATATCCAAGAAATAATTGCCATATACAGCATCATAAAACTTTTCCTCTATGTTTTCATCCAGGAATTTTTATAGTTTTAGCTCTTAGGTTTAAGTCTTTGATCTGTTTTGAGTTAGTTTTCTGTATGGTGTCAGATCATTCTTAAAACATTTGTATGAGTACCAGCATTAAGGCATAGCAGGTTAAGCTTCTGCCAGTGGTGCAGGTATCCCACATGGGTGCCAGTTCAAGACCTGGCTACTCTACTTCCCAGCCAGTCCTTGCTAATGTGCATGGGAAAGCAGCTGAGAATGGCCCAAATCCTTGTCTCCACGTGGGAGACCTGAAGAAGCTCCTTGCTCCTGGCTTTGCTACCAATTGGCTGACTGAACCAGTGGATGGACGATCTCTGTCTGTCTCTCTTTCTCTGTAACTCTGCCTTTCAAATAAATAAATAAAGTTTAAACAAAGAAAAAAAAACTTAAGATCTCTCTCTTTCTCTGAAACTCTGCCTTTCAAATAAATAAAAAGTAAACTTAAAAAAACCTTTTGCATGAATTTTAAAAAATGATACATGCAGAACTTTTAAACTTAAAAGCTGACAAGTTTTAGGCTTTGTCCTGTTTCTGAACTTTTCTTTTTTTTAAAGATTTATTTTATTTATTTGAAAGAATTATAGAGAGGGAGGGAGGGAGGGAAGGAGGTTGGTTTTCTGTCTGCTGGTTCACTCCCCAAATGGTCGCAATGACCAGAGCTGAGCCTATCTGAAGCCAGGATCCAGGAGCTTCTTCTGGGTCTTCCACGTGGGTGAGGGGCCTAAGGACTTGGGTCATCCTCCATTGCTTTCCCAGGCACATTAGCAGGGAGCTGGATCAGAAGTGGAACAGCCAGGACTTGAACTGGTGCCCATATGGGATGCCAGCACTGCCAGCTGGGGCTTTAACCCACTGTGCCACAGCGCCGGCCCCATGTTTCTGAACTTTTTAAAAGTTTATTTCTTTGAAAGGCAGAGTTACAGAGAGGGAGGGAGGGATAAGGGAGAGAGATAGATTGAGATTGATCTTACATCCTCTAGTTTACTGTACAAATTCCTCTATCAGCAAGGCTAGACTTCATCTGAAGTCAGGAGCTGGGAGCATTAGCAGGAAGCTGGGTTGAAAGCACAGAGAAGCTGGGATTCAAACCAGGAACTCCAATATGGGATGTGGTGTCCCAGGCAGTGGCTTAACTTGCTGCACTGTAATGCCCACCCCCATGTTTCTGAACTTAGTAGATAGTTCTCTGTGTAGTTGATTAAAAGAACTAAGAGGCAGTCTTTTAGGGTAGCAGTAAAGCTGCACTTGGGATGCTCTCATCTCGTATCAGAGTGCCTGTGTCCAAATACCAGCTCTTTTCCCAAAGCCAGCATCCTGCTAATGTGAACCCTGGGAGGCAGCAGACAATGACCCAAGTATTTGGGTCCCTGCCACCCCCATGGGAGATCTGGATGGAGTTCCAGGCTCCTGGCTTTAGTCTGGCCCAGGCCTGACTGTTGTGGGTATCTGGGGAATGATCCAGTGATGGGTGTTCTCTCATGTGCACCCCCCCGCCCCTCTATTTCTCTATTTATGTCTCTCTCTCTTTCAGGAAAAATACTCTCCTGCACTGTGGCCTAGTGGGTAAGCTACCACCTGTAGTGCTGGCATCCCACACAGGTGTCAGTTCCAATTTCAGCTGCTCTACTTCCAATCCAGCTCTCTGCTTGCACCTGGGAAGGCAATGGAAGATGGCCCAAATGCTTGGGCTCCTGTACCCACATGGGAGAGCCAGATGAAGCTCCTGGTTCCTGGTTCTTGGCTTCAGACTTGCCCAGCTCTGGCCATTGCAGCCATCTGGAGCTTGAACCAATTGATGGAAGATTGATTGAAAGGCAGAGTTACTAGGAACCAGCTCAGATTAACTGCCAAATAAACTAACTGTGGTTTGTATAAAAGTTTTTTCATGTCTTTCATTTATTTCTTTTTAAATTTTTTTATTTAGAGAGATCTCTCATCTGCTAGTTCACTCTCCAAATGTCTGCAACAGCTGTGGCTGGGCCTCAGTCCCCATGGGTGGCAGGGTCCCAAGTGCTGGAGCTATCTCCTGCTGCCTCCCAGGGTGTGCATTAGCAGGGAGCTGGAATGGAGAATGGAGCCAGGACTTGAACACATGGGATGAAGGCATCCCAAGTGGTAGTTTTACTGTTTATCAAACTCTCACCCCTAAACTTAAGGTTTTTGTGTGTGTGTGTGTGTGAGAGAGAGAGAGAGAGAGAGAGAGAGAGAGATCCTGTCCATTTGTTCACTCTTCAGATACCAGCAATGTCTAGAACTGGGTTGGATTGAAGCCAGTAGCCAGAGACTGTAGCCAGTTCTTCCACATGGACTGTAGGAACCCAGTGTTACTTGAGCTGTCACTCCTGCCTTCAAGGTCTGCATTAATAGAAAGTTGGAATCTGGACCTAGAGCCAGGTATGGAACTCAGGTACTCCCGTATGGGATGCTGGTGTCTTAACTGGTGTCTTAATTACTAGGCTAAATACCCACTCCTAAATTTGCTTTTTGTTGCCTGGGTTATTACTCTTATTAGATTAGAAGTCAGTAATAGAAGACGTACATCTGAATTCTAATGTCATTTACTAGTGGTAGTCTTGTATATATAATAAAAAGCCTGAACTGCATTATGATGATAAAATTAATGACTGCATAGTTAAGTGGTAAATACAATATTGATCCCAAAAATGTGTTTGATCTGTCTTTTCTATATACCGTCCATACCCTTCCTTAGTCTAGAGCAGAGGTGGGGAACTTTTTTTTTTTTTATTATTAGTCAAGAACCATTTGGATATTTATAACATCATTCGCAAAGCCATTCATAATTATCAACTTAAAAAGTATCTGCTATAGATTTATTGAGATTTTTTAAAACTACTTATTTATTTGAAAGTCAGAATTAGAGAGATCTTCCATCTAGTGGTTCATTCCCCAGACAGTCGCAATGGCTAGGGCTGGGAAAGGCCAGAGCCAATAGCTTCTTCCAGGTCTCCCACATGAGTGGCAGGGGCCCAAGCACTTGGGCCATCTTTGCTGGTTTTCCCAAGCTATGAGCAGGGAGTAGAGCAACTGGAAAACAAACTGGCACCTATGTGGGATGCTGGCGTTGCAAGCAGCAGCCTTACTCTCTATATCACAGTGTCAGCTCCGGATTTAATGAGTTTTGAGTCCTGCCTGTCATTGCCTTGGCAGGGCAAGAGCAGATGACTTTGTGAGCCTTTTGGGGACAAGGTTTTCTCCCCCACTTAGCCTAGAGGAATCAGTCTAGTCTTGTAACAGTAACATTTAGGGCTTCTGAGATCCATTATCAGTTTATATTGTACTGTTTAATGATGTTAGATTGTATTTTCCCTACATATTCTTTCTTATTGCTACTTAGGATTTTTTTTTTCAATAGTTATTTATTTATTTGAAAATCAGAGTTAGAGAGAGAGGCAGAGAGAGTGAGAGAGAGTTCTTTCTTCCGCTGGTTCACTCCCCAGATGACCACAACAGCCAGCACTGGCGCCAGGCTGAAGCAAGGAGCTCCTTCCAGGTCTACCACAGGGGTAGCAGGGACCCAAGCACTTGGGCCATCTTCTGCTACTTCTCCAGGCCATTAGCAGGGACCCAGGTTAGAAGTGGAGCAGCTGGGCCATGAACCAGAGCCCATATGGGTTGCTGGCATCTCAATCAGTGGCTTTACCCACTATGTCAGAATGCTGGCCCCCTACTTAGGATGTTCTTTATCCATCCCCAGTTCTGCTTGGTAAGATTCTCTCCCTTCTTTGATGCCTGTATTACTGAATACCTTTGCTATGAATTCCTGTCCAGTATGTCAGTTGAATCTGATAACTTGAGTTCCTATGATATTTTGAAACTTCCTTTAACATTTAATACAACTTAGATTTAAAAAGCAAAAGACAAAAACACTTACATTAGTGTCAGACTCACTTAAGCAAAAAAAGAAGTTAGTGGGTTACACATTGAGGAAGCCCAAATGTAGTTCCTGGCTTCAGATACCTGTTTTGTGTGTCTGGCACTGTTCATTCTTTTTCTTTTCTTTTCTTTTTCTTTTTTTTTTTTGAGGGCGGAGTTAGAGAGACAGAGAGAGAGACAGAGAGAAAGGTCTTCCTTTTCTGTTGGTTCACCCCCCACATGGCTGCTACCGGCCGGCGCGCTGCGCTGATCCGAAGCCAGGAGCCAGATGCTTTCTCCTGGTTTCCCATGCGGGTGCAGGGCCCAAGGACCTGGGCCACCCTCCACTGCACTCCTGGGCCACAGCAGAGAGCTGGACTGGAAGAGGAGCAACCTGGACAGAATCCGGTGCCCCAACTGGGACGAGAACCCGGGGTGCCGACGCCGCAGGCCGAGGATTAGCCAAGTGAGCCGTGGCGCCAGCCGACTGTTCATTCTTTAAATGAGTTGACTTTATATAGAGGTCAGATAATGGCTAGCAGGCCCACACTCATCTTTTCAGGTGCTTGCTTCTGTCTTTCCAACATATGTGTGTAGACAAGGGGTGAATTCTTATTTCACATGGCTACTAATGGAGAAGTCACTGTTTACAGGAATCAATGTAGTTTATATATTTAATATTTGCTCCACCCTTTGACCAAGGATAAGTTAGGTATCTCAGATTGCAACTCATACCATGTGGAATAGAGGCCCTTGGAATTTTTAAACATTTTAGATTTACATAGAAGTCGCAAGGATAGTACAATGAGTTTCTTATCCAATTTTCCCATCTTAAAATTACCAAGAAACATCTGTCAAAATAAAAAAAAAAACTAACATTGTAAATAAATAAATCCTAAAAATAGAGAGGGGAAACATTGTGGCACAGCCAGTTAAGGTGCTGCTTGTGTCAACAGCATCCCATTTCAGGGTCCTGGTTCGAGTCCTGGTTTCTCAGCTTTCAAGCCAACTTCCTGCTAATGTTCTTGGGAAGTCAGTGGATGATAATCCAAGTGCTCGGGCCCCTGCCGCCCACATGGGAGACGTGGATGGGTTTCTGGCTGGTCTAGCCCAGGCTGTTGAAGCCATTTGGGGAGTGAACCAACAGATGGATGATCACATTTTCTCTTTCTCTCTCCCTCTTCCAATGTGCCTTTAAAATACATACATACATACATACAGAAATACATAACTTTTAAAAAGAAATGAACATTGGTACTATTTTTACTAACTAAATTCCAGATTTTATTTATACTTCTCGGTTTTTCCATATATATTCTCTATTTTAGGATCCAATCTGAAGAACTATTAAGTTGCTAAGTAAACTAAGTTATTGCATTAACTAAATGATGTTATTTGTATTTATTTGTCATGTTTCCCTTGTGTTCTCTGATCTCTGTTTTTCAGTCTTTCCATATTTTGTCATGTGATTGACAGCGGTTTGTTTTTTAGCCTTATTGAGGTTTAGTCAACAAATAGAGATTATATATATAGGAGATGTTCAACTTGATGTTTTGGTTTACAACATTGTGAAATGATATTGACAGTTGAAGAGTACTAGCCAGATATCCTATAATAACTGTTTATTGTTTTTGTTGTGATTAGCCTAGTTTTTGTGTGGCTTAATCTGTTTTGTGCTGCTGTAACATCATAACTGAGACTAGGTAATTATAAACAACAGAAATTTATTTTCTCACAGTTCTAGAAGCTATAAGTCCAAGATCAAGATACCAGCAGGTTTGGTGTCTAGTAAAGCTCCAGTCTTTGCCTCCTTGAATGCTGTGTCATCCAGAGGGTGGGAATACTGTGTCTCCACATGGCAGAAAGTAGACAAGCAAAAAGGGACTGTCCTTACATGGTAGAAGGGCAGAAGAGAGTGAACCCATTCCCAGAAGCCCTTTGTGGGTTTTTGGTTAAAATTTATTTATTTATTTCAAAGTCAGAGTTACACACAGAGACAAAGAGAGAGAGAGAGGTCTTTCATCCACTGGTTCACTCCCCAATTGGCTGCAATGGGCAGAGCTTCACCAATCCAAAGCCAGGAGCTAGGAGCTTCTTCCAGGTCTCCCACATGGGTGCAGGGGCCCAAGGATTTGGGCCATCTTTTACTGCTTTCCCAGGCTATAGCAGAGAGCTGAATCGGAAGTGGAGCAGCTGGGACTTGAACCGGTGCCCATATGGGATACTGGCACTGCAGGTGGCAGTTTTACTTGCTACGCCACAGCACCTGCCCCCGGAAGCTTTTTTTATAAACAGCATTAATCCATTCATGCGGGTAGAGCCCTCGTGACCTAAACCCTCCCCAAAGGCTCCACTTTCCAATGCTGTTACACTAGAGTTCAGGTTTCCAGCACATAGATTTTGGGGGGTGCATTCAGATCTAGTCATGGGCTTGGGGAAATAATACAACAATGATGAAGGCCTTTTCTGTCCCACCATGTTAGGGGATAGATGCAGTCCACACCACGTTCACCGTTGACATTAACTTGTATCATTTGATTAAGGTAGTATTTACCCGATTCCTCCACTGTAAAGTTTCTGTTTCTCCTCTTCCTACTCTGTTCTCTAGAAGTGGCTTTTTGATTGTAGAAACAAGTCACCAAATCCAGCTTGCACTCAGGAGAAGGGGACTTAGGCTGTCCCTTGGGAAGGAAATGTCAGATAATTTGTGAACATATTTTCAGCCACCACAGTATGCTCTGTAGGCACAAATTATTTACATTTATTTCACATACAGATTACACTCAGCATCTCTAAGAGCCTTTTCCTTATAGAATCACCTTTCATTCCAGGATGTTGTCATCTGAATCAGGTCCAGCTTTAGATGAGGCTCCTTAGATGTAGTTTCTTAATTGCTTTAACTGCCTTACCTCTTTATCTGAAGACTTGTGAAAATGAAGAATCTGCCCCCCCCCCCCCCCCATTTAAAATACAGTGGGTGGGCAGGCAAGAGATAACCACTTTCGGCATCCTTATTCAAAAAGAGGCAAAGTTTTTGCATAAAGGTGTCCTTACTTCATATCAGTTATGAAATTCTTCTGGGTAGTGGTTAGTAGTTCCTTAATTAGAACTCAAGGCCTGGTAATAATTCTATATGGCTTTTTATTCTGCTATTAGGGCTTTTGGTTTTGCATTCTGAGTCACACTTCCTTTTCTATAAGAAGTAGGCTATGTTCCCAGCTGTGTAGTTTGTTTTACCTGGTTCATGCCTACACAAGTTTGGGAGTCCAGGGACCTCTTTTAATTTTGTATTGTTCTGTCCATTTCAGTTCAAATGGTATTTCTACCAATGTAATTTTTTTTCAAACAGTGAGTCTCTGGTACCAGGTGTTTAGCCAAACAGTTAAGGCACCCGTATCTGAGTTTCTGGTTTGTTTTTCAGCTCTGGCCTCTGATTCCAGTTTTCTGCCAGTGCAGACTTGGGAGGCAGCAATGATGAATCAAGTAATTGGGTTCATGCCACCCTGCTGTATTGTGTTCCCAGCTCCTGCCTGGCTCCAGCTCTGGCTCAGCCCTGCCTATTGTGGGTGTTTGGGAAGTAAACCAGCAAATAGGGAGAATTTTCTGTCCCCCCCCCCCCCCTCCCCTTCTCTCTCTCTCTCTCTTTTTTTTTTTTTTTTTGACAGGTGGAGTGGACAGTGAGAGAGAGACAGAGAGAAAGGTCTTCCTTTTCTGTTGGTTCACCCCCCAATGGCCGCTGCAGCCGGTGCGCTGCGGCCGGTGCCCCCGCACTGATCCAAAGGCAGGAGCCAGGTGCTTCTCCTGGTCTCCCATGTGGGCTCAGGGCCCAAGGACTTGGGCCATCCTCCACTGCACTCCCAGGCCACAGCAGAGAGCTGGACAGGAAGAGGAGCAACTGGGACAGAACTGGCACCCTGACCGGGACTAGAACCCTGTGTGCCGGTGCCGCAGGCAGAGGATTAGCCTAGTGAGCCACAGCGCTGGCCCTCTCTCTCTCTCTCTTTCTCTCTTTCTCTGTGTCCATATCCCCTTCCCCCCTCTCAGCCTCTCCAATAAATAATAAAAGCCTATGAGTGTCCTGTAAATCTTATTTGAGCTTATGTAATTAGACAGAAGCTACTGAAAATCTCTTTGAGGGAAAAGCATTTAGCCTAGCAGTTAAGATGCCTGTGCCCCATATTGGAGTTCCTGGGTTGTATACCCAGATTTGACTCCAGACTCGGGCTTCCTGCTGATAGAAAGCCAGCAATGATGATTCAAGTAACTGAGTTCCTGCTACTCCCATGGGCTACCTAAATTCAGGCTGCTGTTCTGAGTTCCCAACTTTAGCTCTACCCAGTCCGCCATCTTTGTGGCTGTTTGAGAAGTGAACCAGCAGATGGGAGTGCTCTCTCTCTCTCTCTCTCTCTCTCTCTCTCTCTCTCTCTCTCAGATTTTATTTATTTGAGAGGTAGTTACAGAGACAGAGACAGAGAGAAAGGTCTTTCATCAGCTGGCTCACTCTCCAAATGGCCACAATGGCTGCAGTTGAGCTGTTCTGGAGCTAGGAGCTTCTTCCGAGTCTCCCATGCAGGTGCAGGGGCCCAAGCACTGGACCATCTTCTAGTGCTTTCCCAGGCCACAGCAGAGAGCTGGATCAGAAGAGGAGCAGCTGGGACTTGAACTGGTGCCCATGTGGGATGCTGGTGGGATACTGGTGCCACAGGTGGAGGCTTAGCTTATTATGCCACAGCACTGGTCCCATTAAATAATATTTGTGAAGGATAAATAAGATACAGATTTGCATATGTATTATACTGTAAACTATTTTGGTAAAATACTCATAACATAAAACCATGAATGACATTTTAGTTCATTCACAATGATAATCCAAAATTTTTAAATATACTTGCAATTATGTGGGGAAAAATGCCAAAATAAAATACACAAAAAATGTAATGAATTATTGGCCAAATTACTACATAATTATCCTTTGAAGGACTGTGCTAAAGATTAAAGATGATGTATGTTATGTATATAAATGTATCTAGAAGATATGTATATATATAAATGCATCATGATGCCTGTCATATTTAACATATGATAATGGTTTTTAAAAATTCATTCTTTCCAGAGATTATCTTAAAACAGAATAACCTACGATTTAAAAAAAAAACTTTTCAAAAATCTCTATTTAATTGCGTTTGAAATAGACAGAGATCTCTCATCCACTGATTCATTCCAAATGCCCACAACAGTCAGGTCAAAACCAGGAGCTGGAAACTCCATCAAGAAATCCCATGTGGGAGGCAAGGACTCAACTACTTGGGCCATCTTCTTTTGCCTCCCAGCTCATTAGCAGGAAGCTGAATCCAAAGTGGAGTATCTGGGACTTGAACCAACACTCTGATAAGGGATGCAGGCACTGCAAGTGGTGGCTTAACCTTCTGCACTGCAACTTTCTTTCTTAACATGACTCTTTTCTGTCTACCATAAAAATCAAGAGCTATAAGATTTAATAAGGCCATAGTCCTAGTGTTTACCATTGCTATATAATTTAAAGAGTTAACTATTATTGCAAATCTTTAGAAGAGCATGGGTAATTATCCCACTAAGAATGACTGTTATTTTTAGTATCATATTCTACACAGAATTTCTATTTTCACTTGAAATTTTTGTCATACATTTCATGTGAGGTTAAAGGCAACACGGAACACCTCCTTTTAAAACTATGTTGAATTTGGGCTTTGAGTGTATATTTTAGAGACTTTTAAATTGTTAGCACAAGTTTATGACAGAAAAGGGCAACAGTTCCTAAGCCTTAATCTAAAAATAGGGAGTAACAGCAAGCAAGTTCCTAATTTGGTAGTCCATGTCACCCCGTTTTAGGCATTAAACAGTAGATAATCCTCTTCACTCTAGAATAGAGTCTCAGTGACCCTTTAGAATGTTCAGGAGCTACAGGGTCGGCACTGTGACATAGCAGGTTAAGCCACCACCTGTAGCTACAACATCCTATATGGGCACCAGTTTAAATCCCCGCTGCTCCATCTCCCATCCAGCTCCATGCTAATGTGCCTGGGAAAGCAACAGAAGATGGCCCAAGTGGTTGGCTCCTGTCTTTGGTCTGGTTCATCCCAGAAAGTATTTTCCGGTGTAAAAGGAAAGTAAGTGGTTTTCTGAGAGAAAAGAGATGGCAAGTTTTCTGAACTTTTGCGGGGTGAAGGTAGGAAGAAGAGCTTAATTTCATGTCTTAATACACTTTAATATTTTGTAATCATTTTGCAAAAATTACTTGCCAAAATTTATTTTTAATACTTTATCTAAACAAATTTTGTATCTTTTATAATTCAAAAGCAGTATTACAGTAGCCACCCTAGCCCTGCATCCAAGGTTTCACTTTCTGCTGTTTCAGTTTCCTTTGATCAACTGAGGTCTGAAAGTATTAAATGGAAAATTCCAGAAGTAGACATTCATAAGCTTTAAATAAGTTTTACTATTTTCACATATTGTTATAATTATTGTGTTTGGTTTTTAGTTATTGATGTTAGTCTCATATGGGATGCTGGCACTGCAGGCAGTGGCTTTACCTGCTATGCCTCAGTGCTGGCCCCTGCTGTCTCTCTATTGGGTTACTTTCTGTAAGTCAGAGCATCAGGGCTGGCACTTTGATGTGGTGGGTAAAGCCGCCACCTGCAGTGCTGACATCTCACATGGGCACTGGTTCAAGTCCTGGCTGCTCCAATTCCCATCCAGCTCTCCTCTATGGCCTGGGAAAGCAGTGAAAGACGGCCAAAGTCCTTGGGCCCCTGCAGGTGCATGGGAGACCCAGAAGAAACTCTTGGCTCTTGGCTTTGGGTCTGCACAGCTCCGGCTGTTGGGGCTAATTGGGGAGTGAACCATTGGATGGAAGACCTCTCTCTCTCTCTCTGTTTCTCTGCCTTTCCTTCTTTCTCTGTGTAACTCTTTCAAATAAATAAACAAATCTTTTTTTTTTAAAAAAGACAGGACATAAATACATAAGTACTTTTTTTTTTTAAAAGAATTTTGTTTTATGCATTTAAAAGACAGGCATGAAGAGGGAGACACATACACACGTGCACACACACACAGATCATCTGCCCACTGGTTCACTTCCCAAATAGCTGCAAAGGCTGGGGCTGGGTCAGGCCCAAGCCAGGAGCCAGGACCTTCTTCGGGGTCTCTCAGGTGACTGCAGGGGCCCAAGCACTTGAGCCATCTTCCACTGCTTTCCTTGGCCATATCAGAGAGCTGGACTGGAAGTGGAGTAGCCGGATATTGAACCTGCTCCCATATGGGATGCCAGCACTGCAGGCTGCGGCCTTACCTGCTACGCCATGACACTGGCCCCAAAGCTATTTCTTAAAAAGGGGGGAAGACAGACACTTCAGATGTCCACATCCCACCTTAGAATGTGTGGATTGACACTGGCTCCAGCTCCTACCTCCATCTTCTGCTAATATGCACCCTGGGAGGCAGCAGTGATGGATCAAGTAATTGGTTCCTTCTACCCATGTGAGGAACCTAGGTTGAGTTCCTGGCTCCTGGCTTTGACATTTGGGGGAGTGAATCAACAGTTGGGTTATCTCTGTTTCTGTCTCTCTTTCTCTCTGCTTTTCCAAAAAAATAAAAATAAAGGAAACCAAGTCCTTTTCCTCAATACCTTTTTCTGGCCCTTAGCATCTCTCTCTTAGGTTTAATTTCCTCTGTCTCCACTCTGATGATTATGAGAAAACTCCCTATTAAAGATGAACTCACTAAATTAAGGGAGTGGTATATGGGTCAGGCCAGCCCCACAAGACCCCAGATCACAAGACTCAGAATTCAGTGACCACCTCTGTTGTGAACATCCTAGCACTAGACTCCAATTTGAGACACTTGACGGGAACCTCAGGCCCTGATGAAAGTACCTGTAGATGCCAGACAGACCAAAGCTCGCTTTGCCATCACAGTATTTTCTTTTCTTTTTTTTTTTTATTAAACTTTTATTTAATGAATATAAATTTCCAAAGTATAGCTTATGGGTTACAATGGCTTCCCCCCTCCCATAACTTCCCTCCCGCCCGCAACTCTCCCCTTTCCCGCTCCCTTTCCCCTTCCATTCATGTAAAGATTCATTTCCAATTCTCTTTATATACAGAAGATCAGTTTAGTATATATTAGGTAAAGATTTCAACATTTTGCCCATATAGCAACATAAAGTGAAAAAACTACCATTGGATTACTAATTATAGCATTAAATAGCAATGTACAGCACATTAAAGACAGAGATCCTACATAATTTTTTTTCAAATTAATTAATTTTCTATGCCATTTCCTTTTTAACACCAGGTTGTTTTTTGTTTTCATTTCCAATTCTCTTTATATACAGAAGATCAATTCAGTATATAATTAGTAAAGACCTCATCAGTTTGTGCCCACACAGAAACGCAAAGTATAAAAATACTGTTTCAGTACTAGTTATAGCATCACTTCGCTTTAGACGACACATTAGGGACAGATCCCACATGGGGTGTAAGTACACAGTGACTCCTGTTGCTGATTTAACAATTTGACACTCCTGTTCATGGCGTCAGTAATCTCCCTAGGCTCTAGTCATGAGTTGCCAAGGCTATGGAAGCCTTTAGAGTTCGCTGACTTTGATCTTATTCCGATAGGATCATAGTCAAAGTGGAAGTTCTCTCCTCCCTTCAGAGAAGGGTACCTCCTTCTTTGATGGCCCCGTTCTTTCCACTGGGATCTCACTCACAGAGATCATTCATTTAGGTCTTTTTTTTTTTTTTCCATGATATCTTGGCTTTCCATGCCTGCTATACTCTCATGGGCTCTTCCGCCAGATCTGAATGCCTTGAGGGCTGATTCTGAGGCCAGAGTGTTGTTTAGGACATCTGCCATTCTAACACACAGGCCTGCTGTCACTGACATATCAGAGGAAGGCCAGGACTACAGTGGACCAACCAAAGACCTGTGTACGGGCCGTTGACATACTGCTCAACCCCGGTGTTAACAGGATTCGCCACCCTCAGTCTCTTAGGGAGTCTGGGAATTGAGCAGCAACTGCCTGACTCCTTGCTCTGCTCACTACAAAGTGTCTGCTTTCTCCACTACCCTGGTGTCAGTGATTGGCTTGCTATTCCTCAGGAAAGCAAGCCCAGGTTTTATTTGGAGTTTTACAACAGAAATGCCTTAGCAGTAAGAATTCAAGTATTGTTTGAATTGCTTTGCTGTCACATTACTACAAATAAGTTTGCATCCTAGGCTTCAGCTGATGGATATATTACACAACACATTTGGGAGGTGAAACCCATAAAGGAGTGTGACTGCCTGCTTTGTTCTCTGCATTTGTGATGAAAACCAAAGGTAGATAGTGTATCAGAAGAGACTGAATTTAGGAATTCAGCCTGTTGGTGTGGAAGTTTCAGGTAGGAGACTGTGTTTTGATTTGGTTTCTATTAATAGTCACACTCAAATTATGTCAAAGAATAGAGGATAATAAGAGGAGCATGTAGACTGGGTCTAAGCCTGGGTAGCCCCAGGATTGCTTCTGGACTCAGACTGTTTGGTCCTCTTTTTTTGTGTCTCCTCCATCCCTTCCCTTTTTATAAGGTCACTTGCAATTTCTCCCTGTACACTTGCTCCACTGTCCTCTTTCTTTGGACTGGCTGCTTTTGCTCACTCCATCAAGCTACCACATGTAAAATTCTCACGTCTTTTCCAACTCTTCTCTACATTACAACCTTTTGGTGTAACTTGTCAGTAATAGCTAACAAATTCTCTAGTATTTTCTGAATATTTTCAGATGACCAGGACTGAACTTAACATTTTATAATCAGGTCATGTCTACCTTGACCAGGAAGTTGTTGGAGTATAAAATACATAGCCGTTGCATTGTGATAGCTAGTCTACATGCATATGTTTCATGGATCACCAATAAAGTTTTCTCAGTGAATGTAATACATACCAGGAACACCTTTGATCTTTGTAAGCAGGAACAGTTTTGTAAAAAGTGCATCCTGTGTTTTTGAATGCTAGACTATTAAAAGCTTTAGTTTAGACATATACTACACAAGAAAACCAAGTAATACGTGAGGCTGCTAGCATGAGGCCCAAATGACATGCTTCATATCGTCATCTTTTTTTTTTTTTTTTTTTTTTTCCAAAACATCCAAACTGTTACTGAGTACTTCTTCGGTGTCAGATGTTGTTCCACATATTTAATGCCTTTGACTCCTCCGTTGACACTTGCAGGAAGCTTGGGATATGATTTCAGTCTTTGGTTTAGACAGAAATTTCTGTTGGACTGCTTGGTGGCCATAGCTACTACATACAGACCTCTGCAGCACGGGGTCTGGGGCACAGTGGAGTAGGCATTCACTGTATGCCTAAATGAATTGTCATTTTGTATACCGATGTATTTTTGAAGTAAAATATGGCACCTCTCGTTTAATGTTTTCTATAGGAGTCTTCACAGCATGCCCTCCACTCTTATTTTAATGTTATTTATTAGGTTAAAATTGAAAACTCAACTGAAAAACTGCTCAGGCAATTAAATTAAGTTGTTACTGACATTGACATCTGGTGGATGAGGAAGTCTCACTTCTCTCTCTGTAATGTTGAGAGAGAGCCAGAGCATGTATATCATCTGTAATTATCAAGATAGGATGGTTTCTTAGTATAGATGGTAGGACTTTTTCTTATTCAGTTCACAATGGTAAATTAATATGGAATCTTTTCATGTTGAGTTTAAAAAAGATAAATTGAGACTTTATTTGCTATGATTAGTTGGTAAAATGGATGTCTTTTACAGTTGATAAGAAAAAAATTCTGAGATGTCCTACATTTAATTGTAATAGGCTAGGGGATGGAAATGAGGAAAGATAGAGGGAGTTTAATTATTAAAAAGCTACCAGCAGAAAAGAATAAATGACTGTTTTACATTCTTTTAAAGATTTATTTTATTTATTTGAGTTTATTTTATCTATTTGAGAGTTACAGAGAGAGAAGGAGAGATCCTCTATCCACTGCTTCATTCTCCCAATGGCTGTGACAGGCCAGGCGGAAGCCAGGAGGCTAGAACTCCATCCTGGTCTCCCAGAAGTGGCAGGTGCCCAAGTACTTGGGTCATCATCCATTGCTTTCTTAAACTCACTAGTAGGGAGCTGGATTGGAAGTGGAGCAGAAGGGACTTGATCGGAACTCAGAGAGTATGCTGGTGGTGTAGGCAGCAACTTAGCCTGCTGTGCCGCAGTGCTTGTCCTTGTTTCATGTCTTAGATGTGTGTTAAAACATTGACTCAGATCTTGTCCCAGGCCCCCTGGGTGCCATTGCATCCTGCTCCCAACCCCAACCAATCCAGAGTCCACACTTGCTTCTTGTGGATTGCCTCCCTATCTCAAAGCCTGCCTCTCCTGACAGGTATCCTGCAACTCTTATCAGTAGCCTTTGTAGGTTCAGTATAAACAACTTGTGCTTGCCTTCCCCAGATTTTCATTTTAAAATACTTGGGCTTATGTTTCCAACTGTTACCTAACTCTGCTGCTTGGGGCTGTGGAAATTTGTCCCAATACCAGTACTTTATGGTTAACATTTGTAGTGATTCATTAAATCTTTTATTTCAGAGGTCTCTTGGTCTTAAAAGTTGTGGTTTAACACAGTGTGCATATTACATGATATTTAGCACTTCAAATCTCTTTTTTTAAAGTTTATTTGAAAGGCAGAATTACAGAGAGGCAGAGAGATGGTGAGAGAGAGAGAGAGAGAGAGAGAGAGAGAGAGAGAGAATATGAATGAATCTTCCATGTGCTAATTCACTCCCCAAATGACTCCAGTGTCTGGAGCTGGGCCTATCCAAAGCTAGGAGCTTCTACTGGATCTCCCACATGAGTGCAGGGGCCCAAGCACTTGGATCATCTTTTACTACTTTCCCATAGCAGATAGCTGGATCTGAAGTGGAGCAGCCGAGACTCCAACCAGCACCCATCTGGGATGCCGGTGCTGCAGGCAGCAGCCCCACCCACTAGGCCATAGCGCTGGCCCCTTGTGTTATTTTCTTTAGGGCAAGAATTTTCCTTAACTACTGATCACCATTTCCTCTTCACTCTGCTGTATTCCCTACTTCCAAGATATTATGAAGATCTTTTTGGTCCATGACACAAGAAACTGTTTTTTCTCCAGATATCCATTACTCATGTAGAGAAACAGTATTACATTTAGTCATCAGGAGCCATTGTCTAACATAGGCTATCTTCAGCCTGAAGCTGTGTTTATTCATGGTTTTAATTTAAATGAATCTCTTTCTAGTCTCTAGATTAAAAATTCTGGATCTCTAATTTGTTTATAGTGAAAAATACTTACAGTTTTCTTTGATAGATTACATTTATAAAGTTGATTTGTGCTTTCTTTTGCCAATTTTATTAATAAAAGAGGTTGAGTAGTTACAGAGCTGTTTTTATGCATTTTGTATGCTGACACCGAGATAATGGTGCCACTGTTTATCAGGGAAAAAAAAAAAAAAAAAAGCCTTTACTTTCCAAAGATACTTCGAAGAAATTGAAGTAACCATTTTGTCTTTAAGGCCAAACAATGCTGTTTTCTGTGAAAATTAGGCATTCAGAAGACTGTCAAGTATCCTGTTACTTAGGACTAAGGAACACAGTGTATAATCTTTTCACCCACTAACCACACCTTGTTTTATTCAAAGATGTCAAGCCCTGTGATCGTCTTGAGATTGCGAGTTAGAACCTTTGGAAATACCAGCTAAGCTGGTATATAGCTTCTGGCAAAGGGAACAGTTTGTTTCTTGGCCCATTGCAGGTTAAACAGGGATACCAGTTACTGTTCACTGAATATGCCTCTGTTTACTAATGGCTGGGTGGTATTAGAATACCAGAGGGTAAAGCCCCGCCTGCAATGCCAGTATGCCATATGGCTGCTAGTAGGAATCCTGGCTGCTCCACTTCCAATCAAGCTTCCTGCTAGTGGCTTGGAAAAGCAGTGGAGGATGGCACAGGTGCTTCGGCCCCTGCACCCACATGGGAGACCTGGAAAAAGCTCCTGGCTCCTGGGTTCAGGTGGACCCAGCTCCGGCTGTTGGGACCATTTGGGGAGTGAACCAGCAGATGGAAGACCTCTCTCTCTGTTTCTCTGTTTCTGTCTCTTCCTTCCTTCCTTCCTTCCTTCCCTCCCTCCCTCCCTCCCTCCCTCCCTCCCTCCTTCCTTCCCTCCTTTCTTATTTATTTATTTATTTGAAAGAGTTACACAGAGAGAGAAAGAGAGGCAGAGAGAGAGAGAGAGAGGTCTTCCATCCACGGGTTCACTCCCCAATTGGCTGCAATGGCCAGAACCACACTAATCTGAAGCCAGGAGCCAGGAACTTCTTCCAGGTCTCCCACGCGGGTGCAGGGGCCCAAGGGCTTGGACCATCTTCTGTTGCTTTCCCAGGCCATTAGCAGAGAGCTGGATTGGAAGTGGAGCAGCCAGGACTCTAACTGGCGCCTATATGGCATGCCAGCACTGCATGCTACGCCATAGTGCCAGCCCCTGTAACTCTTTCAAATAAGAAGATCTTTTAAAATAAAATATCAGACTTGAGTTCACTGCCTTATTTCATATTTCTTTGTTAGCTACCCTCCCTTTAGTTTTTTATATGTATACATACATATATACATGTATATGTGTACACACATGTTTTGTGTGTGTGTGTTTAGAACCCAATTGTTTGGAATTTTTTCATCTCATGAAGGAGGAAGGAAGGTTTTATTTTTTTTTAATTTTCATTTAATAGTATTCCACATGCAGAACATGTGTCTCTATTTGCTCCGTCCTAGTTTCTAATGTGAATTAACTTGAACTTTATTTATGTATGTTAGGTCTAATTAAATCTACTAGCCAAGTGCTTGGCAACAGAGATCCATACTTACATAGTTTTCTTGCCTGCACATACATAGCTATTAAATTCAAGGTGTTTTAAGGTTTGAAATACTTGAAATGAGTATGGCAAACAATGTAAGAAGGTGAAATTATTATTTATTTATTCTTGATGTGAACAGCAAGGGAGGAAACGTTAAGTGCTTTTCATGGGAAACATAATGAGTTCATTTTTATCCTTCTTGACCCTCAAATGTCCCTTGATTATGGAGATTTTTTTTCTTGACTTCCTTACTTTTTGTAATGCTTGTCACATTTGTAGTTAATTATTTAGTATCATCTCATCAGAATTTAAGGGCCATGAAAGTAGGAATAATGCTATTCGTATTCCTTTGTTAAAAAAAAAAAAAAGAATGTATGCCATTGGGGCTGGCACTGTTGCATAGTAGGCTAAGCTTCTGCCTGCAGTGCTGATATCCCATATGGGCACTGGTTTGAGTCCTGGCTGCTCCACTTCCGATCCAGCTGTCTGATTATGGCCTGGAAAAGCAGTGGAAGATGGCCTAAGGGCTTGGGGCCCCCTGTATACCACATGAGAGACCTGGAAGAAGCTCCTGGCTCCTGGCTTCAGATCAGCCCAGCTCTGGCTGTTGCAGCCATTTGGGAAGTAGACCAGTGAATGGAAGACCTTTCTCTATGTCTTTCTGTTTCTGTGTCTGTAGCTCTACCTCTCAAAGAAATAAAAATCTATTAAAAAAATTTGGCAGTGGGGTGGGCATTGTGCTGCCATATGGGATTGCCTATTTCTCATTTTGGAGTACCTGTTGGAGTCCCAGCTACCTTATTTCTGCTCTAGTTTCCTACCAATATTCCTGGGAAGCAGTAGATGATGGCTTGAGTACTTGAGTTCCTGCCACCCATATTGGAGACCTGGATGGAGTTCCTGGCTGCTGGCTTCAGCTTGGCCGTTTGGGGAGGTAATCAGCAGATAAAGGATCTCTCTGCCTTTCAAATCAATCAATCAGTCTGAAAAACATAATAAAACTTATTTAGAAAAAGCTTTTATACAGACATATAAGTATTATACATACATATGGGTTCTTATTCTTTTTTGAATCACGGTTACACCAAATGGAAGCTATTGCATTAATGGACAAATGAATGGTCATACAATTTGAGAGGCTAGAAATTCTTGATAAGGATTTGCCTAATTTATTGTTAGTCCCCTAAACAAATCAGTCTTCTCTAAATTCTTGATAACTACTTTGAGTAGATGGAGGAAGGACATTAATCATGAATATGATGACAGGTATTCTGGGGATCCTATATAAATGTACAAGATGGATGGTAATTTGTTTTTTGTTTTTTGATAGCCATGGGAGCATTAAGCCATTTGTTTTTGATTTTTTTTTTCTTTTTGTATTTTCTTTTTCTTCTTATTTTTGGTTAGATTGTCAGGAGCTTTTTTTTGGTTGACTTTTGTTTTTGTTTTTTGATGCTCATGTCAATTTAGGGGTTTTGTCAGAGCATTTGTTTTATCTATAAAAGGGATTGCAGACATATAGGTTTTCACCATAGTAACTAGCACAGAGTATATGTTCATTTTTGTGTGGATAGAACCTGAGAGATGAGAAGGAGTACAAAAATTACATGAATTGTCTGTCAGAACTCAGAACATGATACCTCAAAGTATGGCAATGGGGTTGCCAAGTACTTTGAAGAAAATTGGGAAGGCCTCACAACAAATGTCTTGCACGCTGTCTCCAGTCCTCCTGTTTCCTGCCTGCTTTCTTTCCTGAAGCAAATCGTAGAAACCGTAATTCCTTTTACCCAAGGTGGGTCATAGAAACTTGAAGACCTTGTACCCAAAGCAAGTCATAAAACGAAGAAAGGTCACTTTCTATTTGTTTTTCCTTTGAAGACCCTCTTTGAAGAGAGGTCCTGCACTGTGCCTTGTGGAAGGAATGCTACAGATGCCTAGAAGAGTCTGAATGAACAGGCCTATTTGGCTTCTCCCCAGTCTGTTACATTAGATTATACCCTTTTGTCCAATCACATTTTTACATGACCATCCATTCTTCAACTAACCTGATCATAAAAACAGTTTCCCCTGCATCTCTGGGGATGTATGTCATGTGAAACTTTGTTGTGTAAAACTTCGATTAGTTTGTTTTACTTATTTCTTGTTAATCTGCCTGTTGAGAATGTCAGCCTGTACCCTTAGGATGAGTGAGGAAAGTTCTCACACCTTTATGCCCCTACAAATAGTTGCTTTATAGTTAGTGTTATTGTTCGTGATAATAATGTACCACTCTTTGTGGCACTGAGGAATATTTGTTATGTCATTTGTAGTATATTTTTGTTTCTCAGCAGGGAGTAGAATTCAACCATTTTCCTTAAAGAAAAATCATGATCCTGATCTAATTAAGTTTTGTTCTTTGCTGCTTTTATGGTCTCCCTACTGATACTCACCAGGTGTTAGTTTTGCCCTTTGGCTTTCCTCTTATTTAAGTTAAGTGTACTACTAATTAAGTTCCAGCACCTTTACAAACTTTGGCAGCAAATTTTAATCCATTTGGTTATTCTTTTCCTTCATTATGAGTAACCAAAATTAGTTAGCTTGAAGATTGACTTGAATTTGTGGTTTTTGTAGCAAACCTTCGTTTTGTTCAGTTAGTCTTTGTAACATTAGGTTGAAATAGAGATGTCATTTTGAATGAGAGGTCTTTATCTTACATTCAGTAACCTTCTGAACTACTTCCTGATTAATCTCTTTCTTTTGCTTTTTGTTTATTTCTCTTTGTTACTTTAAACCCCGTTACTGATTTTTGTGTTAACCTCTGTTTTTTTAAACTACAATTTTAAATTGGAAATTAGGCACAGAATTTATAAATGTGAAAGTAGCTCTTTAGCATGTTTGCTTGCATAGTGCTTTTCCTCCATAGTGCTTTCTGATTTTATAAGTGTTTTATTTGTCTTTCTGGCATTATTGCAAAATAGATTTAAAGATGTAGATTATTCTGTTTCGTTTTACTTTTTTTCCCCCGTGAAAGAGAAACCAAACATTGTGAACTAGCAGTGTCAAAAGTAAAAGGAAGTAGCACAGCAGGATGTAGAAACCAAGGTTCCATTCCTTCTTCTATCACCTACCAAAGAAATAGGTGAGAATGAGTTTCTGATCATTTATACATAAGATCTCTAAGGTGCAGGCTCCTAACCATAAGAATTGCCTATTTTCTTCTGTATAAATCATTATAGGATTTCTGTCATCATGTTCATGTTAATTTGATTGTGATAAAGACATCGGAAAATGAGATTATTAGTACTATTTTTATTAATAACTTACCAAGAAATTGAGTCCTGGGTAAGTCATATAACTTCATTTTTTTAAAGATTTAGTTATTCAGATTCTGTCAGGTTCTATTTGCCTCTCAATCAAAAAACTTAATTGTAACTTAGCACCTTTCTTAGCTCCTCTAGTAATGACTCTGTCCTTTGTTCTAGACCCTGTCTAGCGCACTTGGGCCTCATTCCTTTGTAATCATAACCTCTACTCTACCACCAATGGCTCTACTTCCAACCTGTGTGTACTGATGGTCCTCTTCCCCACTTAATGCTGTATAATTGTTCAGACCTGGTTAATGCCACTCTTAGGATCATTGGTTACTATCCTCACCCTGTCTTTTATGACCTTGTCTAAATATGATCAGAGTTGGTGAACTCGGAAGGCTTCCATAGCCTTGGCAACTCGTGACAGGAGCCTAGGGTGGTTACTGGCGCCATAAACTAGAGTGTCAATTTGTTGGGTCAACAACAGGAGTCACTGTGCACTTTCTCCTCATGCGGGATCTCTATCCTTAATGTGCTATACATTGTGATTTAATGCTATAACTAGTACTCAAATAGTATGTTTCACTTTGTGTTTCTATGTGGGTGCAAACTGTTGAAATCTTTACTTAATATATACTAAATTGATCTTCTGTATATAAAGAGAATTGAAAATGAATCTTGATGTGAGTGGAAGGGAGAGGGAGTGGGAGAGGGGAGGGTTGTGGGTGGGAGGGAAGTTATGGGGTGGGTAATGGGGGGGGAAGCCATTGTAATCCATAAGCTGTACATTGGAAATTTATATTCATTAAATAAAAGTTAAAAAAAATAGTTATTCAGTTATTTATTTTAAAGGCAGGGTGACAGAGAGAGGGGAAAAGGCAGACACGGAGATCTTCTATCCCCTGGTTAACTCCCTAAATAGCCACAACAGCCAGGGCTGAACAAGGCCGAAGCTAGGAACCTGGAATTCCATCCACGTCTCACCGTGTGGGTGGCAGGGGCCCAAGTTCTTGGGCCATTTTCCGCTGTGTTTGTAGGAATGTTACAGGGAGCTGGATGGGAAGCAGAGTAGCCAGACTCCAACTGGCACTTTGATATGCAGTGCTGGCACTGCAAGTGGTAACTTAACACATTGTGTCACAGTGCCAACACCAACTTCATTTAAAAAAAAGTTTTGAAGACAACTTTTATTTATTTACTTTTAAAAAATATTTATTTTATTTATTTGAAAGAATTACAGAGAGAGGTAGAAACAGAGAGAGAGGTCTTCCATCGCTGGCTCACTCCCCAGATGTCCACAACGGCTGGAGCTGCACAGATCCGAAGCCAGGAGCCAAGAGCTTCTTCTGGGTCTCCCACGTGGATGCAGGGGTCCAAGGACTTGGGCCATCTTCTACTGCTTTCCCAGGCCATAGCAGAAAGCTGGACTGGAAGAGGAGCAGCCGGGACTAGAACCAGCACCCATATGGGATGCCGGTGCTTCAGGCCAGGTCTTTAACTTGCTGCGCCACAGCGCCGGTTCCTATTTATTTACTTTTAATTTATTTTCTTTTATTTGAAAGGCAGAGAGACAAAGACAAATTCTTCTGGCTCACTCTTCAAATACCTAAAACTGCCAGGGCTGGGGTAGGCCGAAGGCAGGAGCTGTGAACTCAATCCAAGTCTCCCATTTGGGTGGCAGGGATCCCAGTACTTGAGTTGTCACCTGCCATCTCCCAGGCTGCACATTACCAGGAAGCTGGAATTGAAAGTGGAGCTGGGACTCAAACCCAGACACTCTGATATGGAATGTGTCACATTGGCTGCTGCTGTGTAACTCCGTTCTATTTTAGCTTTACTTCAACAATTGTTAGAAAATGTGTCTGGGGGGAAGATGTTTGGTGTAGCAGTTACGATGCTGCTTGGGATAGCCACATGCCATATTGGAGTTCAAGAACTGTCTCCATCCCCATTTCTAGCTTCCTGCTCATATGCACCCTGGAAGGCAGTAGGTGATGGATATATTGAGGACTTAGGTTCCTGCCACCGATGTGGGAAACTCAGATTGAGTCTCGGGCCCTTGACTTTGGCCTGGCCCAGCCCCTGGCTGTTGTGGGCATTTGGAGGAATGAAACAGTAAATGGAAGATTTCTGTGAGTATGTATATCTTTCTTTCAAATAATAAATAAAAATAAATATATAAAATTTATATTAAAAATGTGACTAGCTTTATACAATAAATAATATAGAATGTAAAGAACTTGGGCTGGCCAAAGATAAGATAGGTACTTATATCTGCAGTTTTTGATTAATAAATTAATGAAGTTTATTAATTTTGAGACAACGATATTAGGTATAAGGATTCATAAGCTGTTCTCTTTAACTTTTTTTTTAAAGATTTATTTATTTATTTATTTGAAAGACAAAGTTCTAGAGTTCCAGAGAGAGAGAGAGAGATCTCCCATCTGCTAGTTCACTCCCCAGATGGCTGCAAAGTCCAGGAAGTGGACTTCCTGTGCTGGTGTCACAGGCAGTGACTTTACCCATAGTCTGAAGGACTGTGGACAGAAGTAATAGGCAACTCAAAGTCAAGGGACATGAGGCTAATCAGAAACAGTGTTCATAAAATGGTGACTTAACTTGGGCTGAAAAATAGGATAGAATTTATCTGGAGCGACATAACAGATAGGTGATCTGTTGTCCTTCATTGTATTCATTATATGCTACCTCTTTCTGCCTGAGAATTAAGAGTAAGGTATAATTCACCATGACACGTTCAGTTAAGAAGTTGAACAATGGGCTGGCTCTGTGGCATAGTGGTTAAAGCCATTGTCTGCAGTGCCAGCATCCCATTTGGGTGCTTGTTCAAGTCCCAGCTGCTCCACTTCCAATCCAGCTCCCTGTTAATGTGCATGGGAAAGCAGAGAAAGATGGCCCAAGTGCTTGGGCCCCTGCACCCACATGGGAGACCTGGAAGGATCTTCTGATTCCTGGTTTCAGATTGGCCCAGCTTTGGCCATTGCAGCCATCTGGGGAGTGAACTAGCAGATGGGAGATCTCTCTCTCTCTCTCTCGAACTGTAGAACTTTGTCTTTCAAATAAATAAATAAATCTTAAAAAAAAAAAGTTAAAGAGAACAGCTTATGAATCCTTATACCTATTATTGTTGTCCTTTGAATGTACTTGATTTTCCTTACAATGGATCTTTTAATTTCCTTTGTTAAAAAATTTATTTATTTGAAAGAGTTGACAGAGAGAGAGAGAGAGAGAGAGATATCTTCCATCCACTGATTTATTTCCAGGTGGCTGCAATGACCAGGGCTGAGCCAGGCCAAAGCCAGGAATGAGGGGCTTCATCCAAGTCTCCCACATAGATGGCAGGGGCCTAAACACTCAGGACATCTTCCACTGCTTTTCCCAGGCCATTAGGGAACTGAAATGGAAGTGGAGCAGCCAGGATAGGAACCGGAACCCATAAGGGATGCTGGTGTCACAGGCAGTGACTTTACCTGCTATACCATAATGTCAGCCCCCTTGCAATGAATCTTGATAACTTATTCAATTCAAATTTAGCAGATAGAAGTCTTAATAAAAGAAGTGATGGATTTCTTTTTTTCTTTGTTTCCAATTCATGATTTACAAAGTAGGAACTCTATAGGAAACATAGGTTTCCTATGTGGATGGCAAGGGCCCAAGGAGTTGGGCCATCCTCTGCTGTTTACCTAGGTGCATTAGTAGGGAAGTGGATTGGAAAGTGAAGCAGCCAGGATTCGGGGTACTGGTGCCCATATGGAATGCTGGTTGCAGATGGTAACTTAACCCGCTGTGCCACAGTGCAGGCCCCTGGACAATACTTCTTAAAGCATGAGGCCTTGAGGTGAATTCTAAAGAGTAAGCCAAGTGAAGAGAGAGAAACTAGATAGAGAGAAGCCTACACCTAAAATTTCTTGTTTCTTCTCTGAATAGTCTCTTGAGCTGCTAGGTCCTCATCAGATTCCTATTGGGGTTTGCTTGCTTGCTTATGTGAATTTTCATGGCATTGTTCTTTCTCTCTTTTACTAGACTCATGTTCCAAGAGTCATAGTTGGTTTGGATAGAGTTGTTACTGGTCACATAAAATGTCTTCCTAATAAATTTTTTAAAAGATTTATTTTATTTGAAGAGCAGAATTCTGGAATAGAGGTGAAAGGGTGGAGTTTATCTTCCATTTTCTGGTTTACTCCCCAAAGGCCACAACAGCCTGAGGCTGGGCCAGGTCAAAACTTGGAATCAGAAGCCGGAAGCTTTATCCTGGTCTCCCAAATGGGTGCAGGGACCAAGTACTTGGGCCATCTTCTGTTGCTTTCTCAGGTGTTTTAACAGGGAGCTAGAAAGAAAGTGGAATAGTTAGGACTTGAACCAACACCCATATGGGATGCTGGTGTTGCAGGCGGCAGCTTAACTCTATGCCGCAGTGCTGGCCCTATTCCTAATAATTTTTAGTTATGATTTAATTAGTAGGATCTATCTATCCTTCCTTGCTCCTTGCTCCTTCCTCCCTTCTTTCCTGTGAGAAGAGTATCTAAGACATGAACACATGTAGAAATGTTGTTTTAGCAAGAAAATTGAATAATCATTAACTGTTCAATAATAACTGTGATATCTGTATGTTTTACTTAATTTAACTAATCCGAAAATTTGCCAAATACTTAACATATACCAGAAACTTCTGAGCATGCAGTTACCAGAAAAAAACATACGTAGCTGCCATGAAACATTCAAAAGAAATCCCACAGATGTGTGTGTAATTTGTAAATTCATTTATACTTAGAGATATGTGTTTTTGGAAAATACTAAGATCATTGAACTATATTGGCAGGACTTTTTCTTTTCTATCCTTCCCCCATCCACTCTCTTCCCTTTTTTTCTTTCTTTTTTTTTTTTCAACTTTTATTTAATAAATATAAATTTCCAAAGTACAACTTTTGAACCATAATGGCTTTTCCCCCCATAACCTCCCTCCCACCTGCAACCATCCCATCTTCCACTCCCTTTCCCATCCCATTCCTCATCACGATTCATTTTTTATTGTCTATTTATACAGAAGATCAACCCAGTACATACCAAGTAAAGATCTCAACAGACTGCAGCCACACAGAAACACAAAGTATAGAGCACTGTTTGAGTAGTAGTTTTACTGTTAATTCGCATAGTACAACACATTAAGGACAGAGGTCCTACATGGGGAGCAGGTGCACAGTGACTCCCGTTGTTGATCTAACAACTGACACTCTTATCTAAGACTTCAGTAATCATCCGAGGCTCCTGTCTTGAGCTGCCAAGGCTATGGAAGCCTCCTGAGCTCACCAACTCGGATCTTATTTAGACAAGGCCATAGTCAAAGTGGAAGTTCTCTCCTCCCTTCAGAGAAAGGTACCTCCTTCTTTGATGGCCCTTTCTTTCCACTGGGATCTCATAGAGATCTTCCATTTAGGTTTTTTTTTTTTTTTTGCCACAGCTTCTTGTCCTTTCACACCTGTGAAACTCTCATGGGTTTTCTAGCCAGATCTGAATGCCCCAAGGGCTGACTCTGAGGCCAAAGTGCTCCCTTTCTTTCATGTTATTTGAAAGGCAGAGACAGAGTTATCTTCCATTTGCAATTTACTCCCCAGATGCTTGTAACAGCTGGGGCTGGGCTAGGCTGAAGCCAGGAACTCAGTCTGGGTCTCCCATATGGGTGGCATGTACCTGAGGCATGATCTGCTGCCTTCCCAGAAGCAGATGGAACCAAACTAGGCACTCCAATATGGGATGTGGGTATACGAAGTAGAGTCTTAGCCAGTGTACCAAATGCCCTCCTCCAGGATCCCTTTCTGTTGATTGTTTTCCTTTTAAATGTGCATTTTCATGGGGCCTTGGTAGCAGTTGCCCCTCAGAGGAAATTTAGCAGTGTCTGGAAACATCTTTGGTTGTTTCAGTTGGGTATATGCAACTGGTATTTAGTACCTAGAATCCAGGGGTGCTGCTAAATATAGCATAACAAATAAGACAGCTTCACAACAAAAACAAACCATCCAACTGAAAATATCAGTAGTGGCCGGCCCCGTGGCTTAACAGGCTAATCCTCTGCCTTGCGGCGCCGGCACACCGGGTTCTAGTCCCGGTTGGGGCGCCGGATTCTATCCCGGTTGCCCCTCTTCCAGGCCAGCTCTCTGCTATGGCCCGGGAAGGCAGTGGAGGATGGCCCAAGTGCTTGGGCCCTGCACCCGCATGGGAGATCAGGAGAAGCACCTGGCTCCTGGCTTCAGATCAGCGAGATGTACCGGCTGCAGCGGCCATTGGAGGGTGAACCAACAGCAAAAAGGAAGACCTTTTTCTCTGTCTCTCTCTCTCACTATCCACTCTGCCTGTCAAAAAAATATATATGTATCAGTAGTGATAGTGAGAAGAAACCCTGCCTAGGATAGTATTTTAAAGTAACTGAAAAGCCAAAGTTGTTGAATAGGCCTTGATAAGGTAGAGGCAGGGCTTATTTGGTATTGCATTACTTCAATATCATACCATTCTGTGGTTCTAGTGTTTCGTCATTAGTGGCTTTCAGACTTATAAAAGTTTCTCTGGGGCCGGCGCTGCGGTTCACTAGGCTAATCCTCCGCCTTGCGGCGCCGGCACACCGGGTTCTAGTCCCGGTCGGGGCACCGATCCTGTCCCGGTTGCCCCTCTTCCAGGCCAGCTCTCTGCTGTGGCCAGGGAGTGCAGTGGAGGATGGCCCAAGTGCTTGGGTCCTGCACCCCATGGGAGACCAGGAGAAGCACCTGGCTCCTGCCATCGGATCAGCGCGGTGCGCCTGCCACAGCGCGCCTACCGCGGCGGCCGTTGGAGGGTGAACCAATGGCAAAAGGAAGACCTTTCTCTCTGTCTCTCTCTCTCTCACTGTCCACTCTGCCTGTCAAAAAAAAAAAAAAAAAAAGTTTCTCTGCCATACCCATAATCTGCTTTTGGTCCATTTCAGTGGATATGGTTAATGTAATAGAGGGTGGTGGCCGGAGTTTGAAGTTTAGAACTCTGCTGTTTTTTTTTTTTTCCCAAAATATTGTGGTATGGTTATTTTTATTGTTAATGATTATTTGTTTATTTTCATCTACATGAAGGCAGAGTGACAAGGAAGGAGGGAGGGATGGAGGGACGGAGTGCAGATCTTGCATCTGCTGGTTCACATCCTAAATTCCCACAATAGCCAGGGCTGTGCCAGGCTGAAGCCAGGAGCTCAGAATTCTGTGTCTCCCACATAGGATACAGGGGCCCTAATACTTGAGCCATCCAGAAATCTCCCACTGCTTTCCCAGGCCATTAGCAGAGAGCTGGATCAGAAGTGAGGCAGCTGGGACTCGAACTGGCGCACCCATATAGGATGCTGGCACTGCAGGCGGCAGCTTTACCTCCTGCACCACAATGCTGGCCCTGCATTATGCAATTTTGTAGTTGCTTTTGTTGGGAAAAAATAGAAGGAAAAAACTGCCCTTTTTGTTTTCCCTCATTTGTCTACTCTGTTAGTATGTCTGGTTGTTTAGCCTTGAATAGTTCATTTCAGGAGAGAATTTGTCACTTAGGAAAAGACGTGCTGAAGGAGATCAAGGATCACATGGTTTGCACTAGAGATTTCATTTTGTAAGCTGACTTATGTCATATAGCAATTAAAAATATACTTCTCATTACTGAGAAAAAACTAAAATGATTTAAATTTGATTTTGGTTCTCCTTAAAGATGCACGGTTGATGTTCTGGAACTTTTCTAGTCAGGAATATGGCAATTCTATTGAAATTGAATTTTTTTAAAGAAATCCCTTTTCTTCCTCATAATCAGCAGCTCAATGACAAATGTGGGACAAATATGCAAGTACACCTTGATATGTGCAGTTGCTCCAAGTTTGTGTATGGGTTAAACATGTGTTATCCAGAATCTTAATTTTCATTTACTCATATGAATAGTTCATAAATACCCTCTAACGAGATGATTGTAAAGAAATTTACAGATTTTTAGAAGTAATTACTCTTTGCTCTATGCTTTTGGTGCAGCTCATTATCCTAGTATTTGTTTACTTTAGATAGGCTTACTATCTTTCATGATATGCTTCTAGACTGGCAAACAAATACATTCTGGTGGGTTTTTTTTGGTTTGCTTGGATATTTATTTATTTGATAGTCAGAGTTACACACAGAGAGAAGGAGAGGCAGAAAGAGAGAGAGAGACAGACAAACAGAGAGGTCTTCTGTCCGCTGGTTCACTCCCCAATTGGCCTCAGCAGCCAGAGCTGCGCCGATCCGGAGCCAGAAGCCGGGAGCTTCTTCCAGGTCTCCCATGTGGGTGCAGGGGCCCAAGGACTTGGGCCATCCTATACTGCTTTCCCAGGCCACAGCAGAAAGCTGGACTGGAAGTGGAGCAGCCGGGACTTGAACCAGCGCCCATATGGGATGCCAGCACTGCAGGCAGCGGCTTCACCCGCTACGCCACAGCGCTGGCCTCTGGTTTATTTTTAATATGTGCATCTTAATTGTCAATCTAAAAAGTCAGTAACTTAAACTTTTGTCTGCTCATCTTTGGTCTTCATTTTTTACAACTTTTTAATCTTTCAAGGCTTTTAATAGTTTCTTTAAATTGACAAATTTCAAATGTGGTTACATAATATATCTCCTTGGATAGTCAGCCCTGTTAACGCTGTTGTGAATTATTATTTTATGGATTTTCTTAGGTGTGACTCTTTCAGGGAATGGATTTTTAAATCTCCTGTGGTTGTATGGTAATTGTTTCTATTTGGGCTTCCTGCAGTTGATTGAAAGCAACACTATAAATGGTCCAAAAGTTTTAAGAACCTTATGTTCAGTGAAGCTTACTAATGGTTTAGTAAGTTCATGTACTCTGTCAAGCTACCAAGGTGATTAGGCTTTATAGCAACTGATAATATTCTCTGAATATGCCAAAGACTTAGCTCATTCATTCAGCTGAGTTCACTTTTTATACAAACAATTCTGCAGATCTGCTATGTTATAATGGTGGAATAGTGTCAAGCAGTTCCTGATCTCCTTTCTCAAGGGGGGATGTATCATCTTTCAGTCAGTCAGCTTCAGTACAATGACTCTACAACTCAAAAGGAGTCTAAATTATTTTGTTTTCATTTATCTATTATATCAGTTGGGATTAACTTTAGCTGCAAATAATAGAGATCTAAATTAAAACCTCAAAAAGATAGAAGGTAGGCTTAAGTACTTGGGTCCCTGCAACCCATGTGAGAGACCCAAATTGAGTTCCAGGCTTCTGGCTCTGGCCTGGTCCAGCCCCAACTGATGCAGGCATTTGGTGAGTAAACTAGCAGATGGAAGATCTCTTTCTGTGTGTGATTGTCTCTCTGCCTTTCAAATAAATAAATGAATTTTTAAAAAGAAGTTTGTCTTACATAAAAGTCCTAAGATAGGCTTGGTTCCACATGGTCTTCAGAGTCCCAGACTTTTTTGTCAGATCTCTTCATTGTCCTTTGCATGTGATCCTTGTCCACAAGGCCCAAGGGGTTATTATATCCACATTTCAGGCGTTGGGTTACAGGAAGGGTCAAAAAAGAGATGAGCATAAAGAACATATCTGCTGTCTGTTAAAGAGGATCCCTTGAAGCTAACACAATAATTCTTCGAATTACAACCTATTGATTCCAACTTAGTCACATGGCTGTATCTAGCTGTAGGGGAGGGAGGAACATTTTTTATTTCGAGTGGCTGCATGCCCAGTTTATTACTGCAGAAAAAAGGATATTGAGGAACAAATGGTGACCCAAAAACACTTGCCATGTTTGCTATTCCATCCACTATAATTGAGCAGAAAAAACATAAACACAATTTTATGTCAATTTTAGCATAGTGGCGTTAGGATATTATTGATAAGAACTTTTTAAGAAAAATGTATTTATTTGAAAGGCAGAGCCAGAGATCTCTCATCTACTGTTCATTCCCCAGATGCAACAGTTGAGGCTGCCCAGGCTGAAGATGGGAGCTGGGAACTCAGACTGGATCTCACTTATGGGTGGTAGGGATCCAGGTCCTTGAGCCATTAGCTCCTGCCTCCCAGGTATACATTAGCAGGAAGTTGAAACCAAGAACAGAACCAGAACCAGAACTTGAACTCAGGCACTCTAATATGGGATACAGATATCCCAAATGGTTTGTCTCTCTTTCTTCTCTTCTTCCTTCCTTCCTTTCTTTTCCTTCCTCCCTTCCTCTCCCCTCCCCTGACCTGACCTGGCCTGCAAGGCAGAGTTACAGAAAGAGAGAGAGAAAGAGATCATCCATCCGCTGGTTCACTCCTCACATGGCGGCAATGACCAGGGTTCAGCCAGGCCAAACCCAGGAGCCAGGAACTTCATCCAGGTCTCCCATGTGGGTACAGGGGCCCAAGGACTTGGGTCATCTTCTGCTGCTTTCTCAGGCCATTAGCAGAGAGCTGGATAGGAAGTGGAGCAGCCAGATTTTGAGCTGGCACCCATTTTGGATGCTGGCATCACAGGCAGCAGCTTTACTTGCTATGCCACAACACTGGCCCCCCAAATGGTTTAACTCTGTATGCCTGCTCATGAATTTTTTAAAAAAATATTTTGTTTATTTTATTTGACAGGTAAGTTACAGACAGTGAGAGGGAGAGACAGAGAGAAAGGTCTTCCTTCCATTGGTTCACTCTCCAGATGGCTGCAATGGCCGGAGCTGCGCCGATCCGAAGCCAGGAGCCAAGTGCTTCTTCCTGGTCTCCCATATGGGTGCAGGGGCCCAAGGACTTGGGCCATCTTCTACTGCTTTCCCAGGCCATAGCAGAGAGCTGAATTGGAAGAGGAGCAGCCGGGACTAGAACCGGCACCCATACGGGATGCTGGCACCACAGGTGGAGGATTAACCTACTGCGCCACAGCGCCGGCCCCTGTTCATGAACTTTGATGAAGGTACTTGTAGATTAAGATTAGGAGGGAAAATAGAACTGACATGAGCAATGTGTCTGCATATTTTCTCCTCTTTTTAATTTCTATATATCACTCAAGAGTTTATTTTCTTACTAGTCACTGCAGTTTCTTTATCATTTGGGTAAAAAGGATAGCTGATTGTTAGTTATGTTTATGGAAGATCCTTCCTGTCATCAAAAAGTTTTGGGTGTAAAACCTAGGCTGATAAAAAAGAACCATTTTCAATACCTTTCATGATTCTGATGCCTACTTCACATCCTTAGAATGCCTTTCTCACCTTCGAATACAGCAGAGTGTTAAAATGTGAGTCACAAAATCGTGAAAAGAAGATGGATATGGAAGAAGTTACAGGGGGAATAATGACAGAAATAGAATGTTTAATTAAAGTGTCCTGAATAAAGCAGGACATTTAAGGCAGGCTACTACTCATAGAAATAGAATATAGAACCTTAAGAAGTTATGGTCTTTGGAAAGGAAATGAAGACCTAGATCAGCTAATAAAAAATAATGTACTGCCACATTTCAGGAGGTATTTGTCTTTATTAATTATTGGTATCAAATTTTTAAGTGTTATTTATTTTCATTTTAATCAAAAGCAGAGAGACAGAGATCTGCCATCTACTGGTTCACCCTCCAAATGCCCATAACAGTCCATCCTGGGCCTGGCTGAAGCCTTGAGTCTGGAACTCAATCTGGGTCTCCCACATGGGTGTTAGGGACCCAAATAATCGAGCCATCGCCTCTGCCTCCCAGAACACATTAACAGGAAGCTGGACTGAAAGTAGAGGACCTGGAACTCAAGTCAGACCCTCCCAATATGGGATGTGGACATCCTCAGTGGTTACCAATATGCCAAATCCCCTTCCATTATTAAATTTTTATTAGTAGAATTTTGTGTGATGAAAAAAATGAGGCGATGCTTCTCTCTTGCTTTCCTGGTGAATTACAGAAAACAATATTAATTCTCAACTTCTAGTTAGCATGCTTTTTTATTTTTATTTTTTAATTTTTATTTAATGGAAGAGTTACAGAGAGAGCGAGACAGAGGCAGAGACAGAGAGAAAGGTCTTCCATCTGCTGGTTCTCTCGCCAAATGGCTGCAATGGCTGCGCTGATCCAAAGCCAGGATCCAGGAGCTTCTTCCGGTTCTCCCATATGGGTGCAGGGGCCCAAGGACTTGGGCATCTTCTACTGCTTTCCCAGGCCATTAGCAGAGAGCTAGATCAGAAATGGAGCAGCTGGGACTGGAACCGGTGCCCATATGGGATGCTGGTGCCACAGGCGGAGGCTTAACCCACTACACCACAACATCCGACCCACAGCATGAATTTTTGAGGCCAATGAGCTAAGTCTAAAGTTGAGACTGTGAGAAGAAGGAATAAAGAGGGCCAATTCCTTTTTCTGAATTGTCCAGATGGCCTCATTGAGTTCCTGTGGAATTGACCAATCTCAGCAGTAGGGTTTCAGAAACTGAAATAGTTGAATTGACCATAATGCAGCTCAGCAGGACATCTGGAAACACATTTGACCAAATCCCAAGAAATAGTGGATGTGTCCAAGGACATCAAATTGATGTCAACACACTTTACTCCAGAGAAGAGGGCTTTTTTGTGCATGAAGTGTTACAGTTGGCATATTTTTGCATATGTATTTCCATAAGGCTAAATGTTTCACTTTTACTTTAAAAAATAAGTTTTATTTATTTGAAGGACAGAGTGGGAGAGATTGACTTCCCAAATGGCTAGAGGAGCCTGAAATTCCACTAGGTCTTCTACATGGGTGGCAGGACCCAACTTGAGCCATCATTCTGCTGCTTCCCAGGCACATTAGTTGGAAACTGGGTTGGAAGTGGAGTAACCAGGACATGTGGGTGCCTCAAATTGCAGCTTAACCTGTTACGCCACAATGCCAGCCCCTCCCTGTCCCTCATTTTAAATTTTATCCACTTAAGGCCTTTTAATACAAGAATTTAGTGTCTTTTATTAAATTGCAGCTCTTTTAGAAATAATTAAAGGCAGGGGCTGGCGCTTTGGCTGAAGTGCCAGCATCCTTTATGGGTGCCGGTTCGAATGAGACCCAGCTGCTCCACTTCCGATCCAGCTCTCTGTTTTGGCCTGGGAAAGCAGTAGAAGATGGCCCAAGTCCTTGGGTTCCTGCACCCGCATGGGAGACCTGGAAGAAGCTTCTGGCTCCTGGCTTTGAATCGGTGCAGCTCCAACCATTGTAGCCAATGAGATAGTGAACCAGCAGATGGAAGACCTCTCTCTCTCTCTGCCTCTCCTCTGTTTGTGTAACTCTGACTTTTACATAGGTAAATAAATCTTTAAAGAAAAAAATAAATAATTAAAGACAAATTGAAAGGTATATTTCATAGCTGTGGAACACTTTTGTGCAATCTCAGCACTATAAAAATAACTTGTAGAGGCAAGCGTTTGGCCTGCCATTAAGATACCCGTGTCTCACACCAAAGTGCTTGGTTCAGTTCTTGATTCGAGTTCCTGATTGCTACCAGTGCAGACCCTAGGAAATAGCAGATGATGGCTCAAATAATTGGGTTCTTGCCACCCATGTGCAAGACTTGGATTGAATTCTTAGCTCCCAGCTTCCACCTGGCTGTCCTCAGCTTTTGTGGTTATTTGGGACAAGAATTAGTGGATAGGCATACTGTCTCTCTATCTAACTCTCTAACAACAACAACAAGAACCTGTATATGAAATTAAAAAGAATTTAAGTAGAACAATGTGTTAGGTACTTATTCTCATCTTTCCAACACATTTGGGTACTATTAATATCAGTAAAATTTATATAATTCAGTTTTTAGAACTAAATTATTTGATTCTCATTAAAGATTAGCAGAAAAAGTATTGCAGTTTTGTTTTTAAATTTTTTTTGTCCAGTGAAGACTATGAATTTATGAGACCGGTTAAGGTCTTCCAACATTGTTCTAGCAGGGTAACTTGTAACACATCTGCTACTTGTACTGTCATCTCAGCACCACCTACTAGTAAAATAATGTATTGTCCACCAACTGTACTCAGCTTCCAAGACAGAGCAACAAACCATAAAGGCACACCTGTTTAACCAGCTGTTGTTGAGTCAAGATGAAGCCCTTAAACACATCACACCTGGACCATCCCTGGATAATAAATTTACTCTAATTGGAATCTGCACTTCCAGTTGTCTTCCCAGCAGCAAGCATGCACTTGTGCTGATCTACTTTTTTTTTCTTTAAGTATATTTATTTATTTGAAAGACAGGGTTACAGAGAGGCAAAGGCAGAGAAAGAGCGAGCACGAACAAGTTCTTCCATTTGCTGGTTCACTCCCCAGATGGCTGCAAGGGCCGGAGCTGTGCCGATCTGAAGCCAGGAGCCAGGAGCTTCTTCCGGGTCTCCCACGTGGGTGCAGGGGCCCAAGGACTTGGGCCATCTTCTACTGCTTTCCCAGGCCATAGCAGAGAGCTGGATCGGAATCGGAGCAGCCAGGACTAGAACCAGCGCCTATATGGGATGCTGGCACTTCAGGCCAGGGCGTTAACCTGCTATGCCATAGCGCTGGCCCCCATTGATGTGATTTTTTACACTTTGCTTTCATTGCATTTTTTTTCCACTCAAGAGGATGTTTCAAATATGGAGGTAAGTTGCATCTAACATTGTAGAAACATTGGCTTCAAAAGAGTCAAAGAAAATAAAGGTTGAGGAGTTTAAGTCTTAGAAATTTTTGTGATGAATTGGTGGTTGTAGAGTAGGCCCTGTGAAGAGCTCTGGTGATTCATAATGAGTTGGAAGGCCACTGAAGACTCTCTTAAAGCAGAAAAGCACAGACCTTTGAATAAACTGTTTACTGTGGTGACAACATTGGGTTGTGAAAAGTTAGTGCCCTCAAAACAGTGTTTCCTGATACAGTTGCAATGCCATGCCAGTTACAAATAAAAATGGACTGTTGTGGTTCTTATCTTTCAAGAACTTTGAAGAGTCTGAGATTTTATCCTACTTACAAGCTGGCAAGTTAGTCTCCTGTGGTTTTTTTTTTTTTTTTTTTTTTTTAAAGATTTTATTTATTTATTTTGAGAGAGTTTCAGACAGTGAGAGGGAGAGACAGAGAGAAAGGTCTTCCTTACGTTGGTTCACTCCCCAGATGGCCACAACAGCCAGAGCTGTGCCGATCTGAAGCCAGGAGCCAGATTCTTCTTTCCAGTCTCCCATGTGAGTGCAGGGGCCCAAGGAGTTGGGCCATCTTCTGCTGCTTTCCCGGGCCATAGCAGAGAGCTGGATTGGAAGTGGAGCAGCTGGGACTTGAACTGGTGCCCATATGGGATGCTGGCACCACAGGTGGAGGATTAACCTACTGCACCATGGTTCTGGCCCCGACCTGTGGTTTTATGAACACTGGTGGAAGTTGTGAGATTCCTGGATTTAATTGATGGCTGTAGCAATAACCAGAGTATTAGCATTAGTGCCGTTTGCCTGAGACTCATTTCTACAGGGTGATACAAGAGGTCCTGGTGACGTCTGCACATGCAGTTGGGTCTATTACAAGAGAGGAACTCTGAGCCCTGGGCAGACATTATTTATACTGATAGTAACAGACCTGACCTCTGCTCCAGCTGGTGACGCTTTCTCTGCCTTCTGAAGCTGTTCACTGTACTAAGATTATTGAAAAGGTGTTTTAGAAAAAAAAAAAGGCAGTCAGTGCTTCTCAAAAAGTTGGCAGAAATGTGTTAGACGTATGGAGATTTGTTTCTCAGTGCTGTCCTTTAAGATTTAAAGCATAGTGTTATGTGGATCATGAAAAACCTGCGTGAGTTCTCAGCTCCTGGCTTCCACATGGCTCAGGGCCAGCTATTGTGGACATTTGTGAGGTGAACTAGTGAATAGAAGCACTTTCTCTCTGGCTGTACCTGTGTGTGTGTGTGTCTGCCTTTCAAATACATATTTAAATTTTTTTTTAAAGTTTTATTTATTTTATTTTAGAGGTAGAGTTACAGACAATGAGAGGGAGAGACAGAGAGAGGTCTTCCATCCACTGGTTCATGGCTGCAACGGCTGGAGCTTTGCCAATCCGAAGCCAGGAGCCAGGTGCCTCTTCCGGGTCTCCCACATGGGTGCAGGGACCCAAGTACTTGGGCCATCTTCCACTGCTTTCCCAGGCCATCGCAGAGAGCTGATTGGAAGTGGAGCAGCCAGGACTCGAACTGGCGCCTATATGGAATGCCGGCGCCACAGGCGGAGGATTAACCTACTGTACTATGGCGCCGGCCCCCATATTTTAATTTTAAAAATAAAATCCATGGACTTTTCAACTCCTCCTTTGCTTTTGGGTATCCCATCCATTTTTTTTTTTTTTTTTTAAGATTTGTTTATTTACTTGAAAGAGTTACACAGAGAGAGGAGAGGCAGAGAGAGAGAGGGATATCCTCCATTCTCTGATTCATTCCCTTGAAGGCCGCAACAGCTAGAGCTGCGCCAATCCAAAACCAGGAGCTTCCTCCAGGCTTGGGACTTGGGCCATCTTCTGCTGCTTTCCCAGGCCACAGCATAGAGGTGGATCAGAAGTGGAGCAGCCAGGACACAAACTGGCGCCCATATGGGATGCTGGCGCTGCAGGCGGCAGCTTCACCCGTTATGCCACAGCGCCAACCCCATCCATGTTTTTTTTTGAACCTAGTCATTTATTTAAAAGGATGTTATATTTGTCCAATATTTCTCAATGTCTTTTAAGAGGTATTTTTTTAGGATATCTTGTCTACCTTTTTCTCAGAAATCAGACTCCAGCTACTTTAACTCAGATGGTATGACTAAAATTATTCTGCATGAGTAGATGCAAATGTATAATCCAAAGGAACACAGTCACTGTTTTGTGGCTGTGTTTTTCATTGTAAATATGTATGCTGTTTTTACCTGGCAACTGTATGATGAAGTTTGACATTCTGTCAATTGGATGCAGAGATTCAAAATTAGTGAATCAAAACTAATTATAACTCCAGGCCATTGTGACCCAGAAAAGCACAGTAGTGAAATTTTTTGACTGACTTTAAAGAGAAACTGGGAATTTGATTTTTATTTCAAATGCTTTTTTGGGAATATCATTTATGTGATAACAGTATATTTATTATAATTATTCATTTGTTTTTATTGAAAGCATTTTGGTGAAACTTTTGATAGGTTGTGCCTCAAGGAGAAAATTAACCTACATGTTTCTGTGTAATTTAGAAGAGAAAGAACCATTCAACTGGAAGGTTCTTTATGATGACTTGAATTCTATTGTGCAGTTCAATTATTAAACTAGAATTTTAAAAGCTATGAAAGAAAGTGAAAGGAGCAAAATAAGAATGAAAAATAGTCACAATGGAAGGAGTGTGTGACAAACCCAGATGTGGTGGTTGGGTCTTTCCATTTGCAACCCTGGTAGTATATCAGAATTTCCCACCCAGTTGGCTATATAGGCAATGAAACTGCTGTTACTTTGCCTTAATTTGAATTGACTAAGGGTATTCGTCTTCGTTTCTTTTGAATAGTAAAATTGGAGAGGACAGTTGTATTCTTGAATTATTTATCATTTCTAATCTCACAGTTATTTCCTGAAATGACCTGTAGATACCCACCTCCTTTTTATCATTACTGTGCTGTAAGTCATAAGCTGTTCCTTTTTAGCACTTAAAATACCCATACTGTAGATGGAGGAGAAGAGGGCAGAATATCTGCCTGAAAGTGATTTTGAAAATACTCAACTCCCAGGTGACAGTGAGGGGAAATTTGGCTACAGCTGCTTCACTTCTATAATGACTGATCAGGGATGCAAATCAAGATCAAATCTACAGATTTAGTGAGTTATTGTTATTGCCAAAATCCCAAGTTCAGGTTTGAATGTCACATTTGGAGAAAAGCTTGGAACCTGGTCGTCATGAGTTCTTAAAATTAGTTTCTTAAGTGAAAAATCAGAATAAGCCTTGTATTTGTATAGCTCATTTGTAGCATTTTCTTGTCTGTTCTGCCACTTGACTTTCATGTTCCTTTATTGTTAAGTATTATTTTTCTCAAGACCTATGGAAATTGTCTGATTAGGATTGTAGGGGAGAAAATGTGATTGCAAATTTCAGCGCTAACACCCCAATAAAACAAAAGACAGATTAACAAGAGAAAAATCACGCAAATTTATTAAATACAAATTTTACATGGCATGGAAGCCTTCAGAACAGAATAGCCCAGGCTGGCTTTGTGGTGCAGTGGGTTAAGCCACTGCCTGTGATGCTGCCATCTCACTGGGGTGCCAGTTTGAGGCTGCTCCACTTCTCATCTAGCTCCCTGCTAATGACAGCAGACAACCTAAGTCTTTGTGCCTCTGCACTTATGTGGGAGACCTGGATGGATTTTCAGGATCCTGGCTTTGGTCTGGGCAAGCCCCGGTGGTTGCAGCAATTGGGGAGTGAACCAGCAGAGGGAAAACTTCTGTCTCTCCCCGTCTGTCTGTAAGTCTGCCTTTCAAATAAATACATCTTTTTTTTTTTTTTTTAAGAAAGCTTTTATTTAATAAATATAAATTTCATAGGTACAGCTTTTGGAATATAGCAGTTCTTCCCCGCATACCTACCCTCCCACTCCCACTCCCATCCCACCTCCTATTCCCTCTCCTATCCCATTCTTCATTAAGATTCATTTTTAATTATCTTCATATACAGAAGATCAACTCTATACTAAGTAAAGATTTCAACAGTTTGCACCCACTGCCACACACAAAGTATAAAGTACTGTTTGAGGACAAGTTTTACTGTTAATTCTAATAATACAGCTCATTAAGGACAGAGATCCTGCATGTGGAGCACGTGCACAGTGACTCCTGTTGTTGATAATAAATAAACTTTAAAAAAAAAAAAAAGAAATGAAGACCCAGTGACCCAGGAAAACAGTATTTTTGAGCTTAGATTATTGAAACATGAACAGTTATGTAGAAGTATGATTGAACAAAAAGAGAATTTGACTCAGTGGTAATAAAATGCAAAGATTCACAGCTCCGACTTCCGGCTCCAGCTTTGGCTCCTGACTCCAGGTCCCTGCGAATGTAGACCACGAGAGGCAGCAGCTGCCATCCTTGAGGGAAATGAATTGTGTACCTGGCTTCCAGCTTCAGCCCAGGCTGGCCCTGGCTATTTGGGGCATTGAGGTGTCAATCAGTGGATATTAGTGCTCACGCTCGCACTCTCTTCCCCTTTCCCTCTCTTTCTCTCTTCTGCCTCAAATAAATAAATGAAAGTGTCTGCCAATGTTACTTCAAAGATAGTGGTTACCTCTAAAGGTAATATTGGAAAAAGCAGTTGGAAAAGGGGATGCAGAGACTTCAAAGACAGTGGTGTTGTATTCTTAAGCTAAGTGAAAAGATACTGAAGACCTTTTTGGAGAATGGGAATACTGCAGTCAAATACAGTTTCATGTAGTTTTGTCTAGAATCATAAATAATAGGATTTAGGAAAACTGGTTTTATGTAACAAAAGGTAGCTATTTTATATCCTGGCTGTTTGTACTTTTTCTGGAGCTGACATCAAGTTGTGTTTTTTTTTTTTTTAAAGACTTATTTTATTTATTTGAAAGAATTACAGAGAGAGGTAAGAGACAGAGAGAGAGGTCTTCTATCTGCTGGTTCACTCCCCAGATGGCCCCAACAGCCGAAGCTGTGCCAATCCGAAGCCAGGAGCCAGGATCTTCTTCCAGGTCTTCCACACGAGTGCAGGGGCCCAAGAACTTGGGCCATCTTCCACTGCTTTCCCAGGCCATAGTAGAGAGCTGGATTGGAAGAGGAGCAGCCAGGACTAGAACCAGCACCCATATGGGATGCCAGCGCCACAGGCGGAGAATTAACCTACTGTGCCACAACACCCGCCCCACATCAAGTTGTTGTTGTTGTTGTTTTTTTTTTTTACAGGCAGAGTGGATAATGAGAGAGAGACAGAGAGAAAGGTCTTCCTTTTTGCTGCTGGTTCACCCTCCAATGGCCGCTACGGCTGGTGCATCTCGCTGATCCGAAGCCAGGAGCCAGGTGCTTCTCCTGGTTTCCCATGCGGGTGCAGGGCCCAAGGACTTGGGCCATCCTCCACTGCCTTCCCGGGCCATAGCAGAGAGCTGGCCTGGAAGAGGGGCAACTGGGATAGAATCCGGCGCCCCGACCGGGACTAGAACCCAGTGTGCCGGCACCGCAAGGCGGAGGATGAGCCTGTTAAGCCACGGCGCCGGCCCCCACATCAAGTTTTAATATGGAATTAACTCTGTGTGTTTTAGGACTCCATAAAACTATAACAGAGGCAGATATGGGAGATATGAAGATCCTCAGTGAGACAGGCAAAAATAAGTTAACAATCTGATAGGAAACAATGCAACAGAAGGAGAAATCTTCCTTGCTTAAGGCTAGGTACTTTATTTGGCTTGAGAAAACAACTAAGATAATGTTATAATTAGAAACTCAAAGTCTGAGGCCAGTTGAAGGGGAAGGAATTGATAGGGATGTTGTGGAGGGCACACACTTAAAGCTGAGTGAAAATAAGTAAGAATGCATAAAGCTGGGTACTGAGGAACAAACTTTCACTGGTTGTATTTCTGGTTGGCAGGCTTGTGACAAGAAGTTTTCAGGGGAATGAATGTGAGTTTTCTGTTTTTGCTTTAAGAAAGAGATAATTACCAAGTTGACTTTGTCTTTTCAGTGTAACATTTGGCACTTGCTTTTGCTAACATAATCACTTGTGGCTGAGATACAAGCTGTTGAATTTTGACTGTAAGCTAAATTGTTGGCTCTGGATTATTCCTGAGATTGGAATTCTTTCTGGCATCAGCGATTTAGATCTATCAAAATGTGTTAATAGTGTTAAATCTTACACTTAGAGGAAATGCTCTTGCAATATTGCAGTATTTCAGTTCTGATGCTAACCATTCTAAGGTGGTGCAGACGCCACAAGTTAAAGGCACTGTTTTCAACTAGACGGTCATCACATCAGACATCTGCTAAAAATTTGAGAGTTCGGGCCACTGGCAATTATAATAAAAATTCAACTGGCTATGAATCTAAAGAATTTCCACAACTGCCCTTAAGTTTTATAATTAGCTAAAATAACTCAGAAAACTCAGGGAAGCACTTACACTTAGAATTAAAGCTTAATTATAGACAATGGCAGGTAATGCAGCACAGAAAGTTAAGCCAGAGAAGCTCTTCCACTTCTTATCCAGCTTCCTGTTAATGCAACCTGGAAGGCAGCAGATGACAGTTCAAGTACTTGGGGTTCTGCCACTCAAGTGGAAAGCACAGGTGGAATTCTGGGATCCTGGCTTCTACCTGGCTCAGTCCTAGCTGCTATTGCGACATTTGGAGAGTGAACCACTGGATGGAAGAACAATTGCTCGCTCACTCTTTCACGCTCTTTCACCCTGCATTTCAAAGAGATGAATGAACATTTGGTTATAAAGTATATAAACTAGGATCAGCCAAATAAAGAAGCACAAGGGCTAATTCTAGGAGAGTTCCTAAATCAGAGAATCCATTCCCTCTCCCCTTTGAATCAGGGCACATCACCTTCCCACCATATCTGTGTATTCACCAACCAGACGCTCCATTGAATCGCTGGGTCCAGAGTTTTCATTAGAACTTCAGAACATAGATATGATTGATGGAATCACTAGCCACATGATTAAACTCAGTCTCCATCATTCCTTCTGTCTGCAGATATTAAGCTGATACTAAGTGGTTCAGAGCTCCAATCTTCCAATCACACAGTTGGTCTTTCTAGTTTGGCCTGTTCCCATATCATTAACATAGGCTCTCTAGGGACTCACATTGAGTTACTTCTTGGTGTAAACTATCAGAGCCCAGCATGAATAATAAAGACACTCCTGTCACTTGGGAAAGCCCAAAGGTTTAAATTTTTCCCAACCAGGAAACTGGGAAAGACCAGTCAAGGTCTGTGTCATCTAATACCCTGAATTCAGAAGTTTAGCCAGTATTCAAGGCCTTTGTTTTTTTGTATTTGTTATTTTCTCTGAAGAATGATATCTAATTTGCCTTGTCATCACTTTTTCCATGCAGGGGAAATTAAGAACCCAGCATTGAAACCATAACTAAACATTACTTTCTACTCTTAACACATCTTTGAAGCTTCCAGCAAAGGAATTATATTTGTTGCTTCTCCCTTCTCTCATGGTCATTAAGACAAATTACAGTGCTGGTGTTGTGGCTCAGTGGGGTAAGCCACTGCCTGCAGTGCTGGCATCCCGGATGAGTGCAGGTTTGAGTCTTGGCGCCTCCACTTCAGATCTAGTGCCCTGCTAATACAACTGGAAAAGCAGTGAAAGATGGCCCAAGTATCTGGGCCCCTGCTACCCACTTTGGAGACTTGGATGAAGTGCCTGGCTCCTGGCTTCAGCCTGACACAACTCCTGCCGTTTTAGTTATTTAGGGAGTGAACCAGCAGAGGGAGGATCTCTGTCTCTTTCTCTAATTCTCCCTTTCAAATAAATAAATCTTAAAAAAACAAAACAAAACAAAACAAAACACCAAAACTGCAAACTGATGACTTCAGGTTTTAGCTAGCAGATGTTTTATTTGGTGCTTACATTTTTAAAACAGTTGATTTACCTGTCAGTGTTTTTTAAAAATGAACTGGTTCAATGCTAACTTTTAGACTTCTCCTAATTTTTTTTTTAAATATCTATAAGTCTGTGTTCCTGTGTAGCAATACTTGGCTGAAGTAGAATAGAAGTCTCTCTGATTTATCAGAATCTTTACTCTTTCTCACTCCCATCCCACAGCTTGATCTTTAAGGAATGTCGGAGTTAAAACAAAACTGCTCATCTATAGTGTGTCCATCTCTGGCTAGAGTCCCATACTTTTGTTCTCTTATTTAATTCTGGGTATAATTATTTGAGACAAACATTGGAGTTTCCATTTTGTCCTTATGAAACTGGGTGAATGAATTTCCTAAGGACTCATAATACATGGAAGAACTAGAATGCAGGATTCATTCTTTTAATTTTTAAAAAAGATTTATTTATTTGTAAGTCAGAGAGTTACACAAAGATAGAGTCAGAGAAAGGGATCCCTCCCATTCACTGCTTCACTCCCCAAATGTCCTCAATGGTTAACAATAAGCCAGATTGAAGCCAGGAACCTGGAACTCCATCCGGGTCTCTCACCTGGGTGGCAAGGGTCCAAAGACTTGGGCCATCCTCCACTGTATTCCCAGGCCTATTAGCAGAGAGCTGGATCGGAAGTGGAGCAGCTGGTACTTGAGTCTGCACACATATGGGATACCAGCATCATCCGTGGAAGCTTAAGCCCACTATGTCATAACACTGGCCCCAATCTCATTCTTTTGCTTAGCTGGCCCCAGATTTCTGGCTCTCAGCTCATTCTAAGAAATGCAACTCAAAATTAAGAAACTAACAACATGTGCTTAAGTGTCTAGCACAACTTTTTGCTAAGTGTAGTAGCACAACAAATGTGAATTGAAATCAAAATTAAGTGATACATTTATTGATAGCTGATTGTATGGTTCATATGTTGTCTCATGGAATTATAATGATTTAGAAGCTCTAGAGAAAGATACTTTCCAGCTGAGTTGCTGGAGTACCCCAGTCTGAGAGCTTTCTAACTCTAAGTTCCCTAGGACATTTCCTCTGAATTCTATGGGGAGAGACCACAACAAAAGGAAAGGAAAAGGTCCTGCAGCTGTGATATCCTTTTCCCTCTGGAAACTATACAATGGGTTTGACTTTTCACATTCTCCCTGACTCTGCCTGACTGTGGTCCAAACAAACTCTTATCCTTTCATCAACTGATCAATGAATACTTACTGTATTCAAAATACTGTGTAGATTATTGTGAAGCAGACACTTATGGAGGAAAAGAGCTGTGTTGTTTCAAACTATTGTCTTTGTTTAGGAAAGGATAATTGCCAGGAGTGTAGACAGATAAAGTACTGAGAAGGGACCAAGATGAGGCAAGAGAGGGTTAATTTTTGAGAGAGGAACGTAGAAGAGAATATCTTTGGCTCAAGCCTTGAAGGATGGGTAGATCCAAGATAACAGTGATGGAAGAGAGGCCATTTCAAGTTGAAAGATATTGAAAGCTGGGAGAGGAAATAGAACATAGGGGTGTTTATCAAGAGAAGCAAGTAGTTTGTTGACTATTTCAAGGGTATTTGAAGGGAATAAAAGTGAGCTAATTTGGCAGAGTCAGGTGGAAAGGCTAGATATTTTAAGTTCAGAGGTTAGGTGATGGGGGATAGCTTTATGGCCCAGTGGGTTAAGCTACCATTTTTGACTCCTACTACCCATATGAGCACCAGTTTGAGTCCTAGCTATTCTTCTTTTGATCCAGCTCCCTGCTAATGTACCTGGGAAGGCAGCAGAAGATGCCTCTGCCACCCATGTGGGAGACCCAAATGGAGTTCCTAGGTCCTGGCTTCAGCAATTTGGGAAGTGAACCAGCAGATGGAAGGTCTCTCTGACTCTCCCTCTTTCTAACTCTGCCTTTCAAATAAATAGATTAAAAAAAATTTTAAGCTGGTTGGAGGGTGAGCTTTTAGTACAGCAGTTAGGATGCTGCTTAGGATGACCACATCCCATATCAGAATGTCTAGGCTTGAGTCCTGGCTCTGCTCCTGATTCCGGCATCCTGTTAATATACACCCTGGGAGACAGCAGGTGATGGTTCAAGTTATTGGGTCCCTGCCACCCACCTGGAATACTAGGATTAGATTCTGGGCTTCTGGCTTCAGCTTGGTCCAGGTCTGGCTGCTGCAGGCATTTGTGGAGTGATCAGCGAACAGAAGATACCTGTCTATCTGCCTTTCAAAAAAATACTTCAGACTTTATTTAAAACTTCAGCTGGACTCGATCAAAAAGGCAATATAAAAGATTATTAAATGGGGGCTGGCGCTGTGGTGCAGCAGGTTAAAGCCCTGGCCAGAAGCGCCGGCATCCCATGTGGGCACTGGTTCTAGACCCGGCTGCTCCTCTTCTGATCCAGCTCTCTGCTATAGCCTGGGAAAGCAGTAGAAGAAGGCCCAAGTCCTTGGGCTCCTGCACCGATGTGGGAGATCCGGAAGAAGCTCCTGGCTCCTGGCTTCAGCTCAGCGCAGCTCCAGCCATCTGGGGAGTGAACCAGCGGATGGAAGACCTCTCTTTCTCTGTCTCTACCTCTCTGTAACTCTGACTTTCAAATAAATAAAATAAATCTTTTAAAAAAAGATTATTAAGTGAAAAAGAGAGGTAATTTAGCTATGTTTTGGAAAGCTTATCTCTTTACAGTGAGTAGTATATATTGGAATAAAAAGAAACTACCAGTGGTAGCCCCTGTAGGAGATGAATGCAGTGATCCAACTGGTGGAAGGTAAAGACCTAAAGTAAGATGTGGTTATGGCTTTGGAAAGAAAACAATAGATTATTTGTAATGATTTTAGCATTTGGGGATAATACACTGTGGCCTTCTTAAAGATGAACTGTATGTCTTATTCTTTCTTTCTATCCCTTATATACTTGAGCACAGTGCCTGTTGAACAGAGTAGGTGCTCCTCAGGTATTCATTGCATTCAGTTGGATTTCTCTGGGTAGAATTGAAAGATGTAACAACTTACTGGATGTTAGTCACAAAGAAAAGGAACATATCAGAGGGAGCCAAGGTCATTTATTGATGACTGGAAAGATCAAGTTTGTTGGAGACATAGGGAACATGGGTAGCAAGCTAGTTTAGGAAAAAACATAACTAGTATTTTATTTTAAAAAAAGGTTTATTTATTAATTTGAAAGAGTTACACAGAGAAGGAGAGGCAGAAAGTGAGAGAGAGATCTTCCATCTGCTAGTTCACTCCCCAAATGGCTGCAATGGCGGGAGCTGCGCTGATCCGAAGCCAGGAGTCAGAAACCAAGAGCTTCTTCCAGGTCTCCCACATGGGTGCAGGGTCCCAAGGACATGTGCCATCTTCTGCTTTCCCAAGCCATAGCAGAGAGCTGGATTGGAAGTAGAACAGCCAGGACTCGAACTGGCGCCCATATGGGATGCTGGCACTGTAGGCAGTGGTTTTGCCCACTACACCACAGCCTCCGGCCCTTGTTTTTTTAAGTTCTATATTTTTATTTATTTAAAGGCAGATATATAAATGTGTATATATATGGGGGTTTAAAATCTCTCTCTCTGTGTGTGTGTGTGCGTGTGTGTATGAGGGAGATACCTTTGGTCTGATGGTTCACTCCTCATATAGGCACAACGACCAGGGCTGGGCCACACCCAAGTCAGGAGCCTGGAACTTCCTCCAGATCTCCTTCGTAGGTGGTAGGGATTCAAGTACTTGTACCATCATTTGCTGTCTGCCAGGTGCATTAGCAGGAAGCAGGATCAGAAGAAGTAGAACTCAATCCCAAGCACTCTGATATGGGATACAGGCTTCTCAACGGGCAACTTAATCCACTGTTGCACAGTGCCTTTTTATTTATTGGAGAGGCAGAGTGAGAGAGAAACAAAAGCAGAGGAAGATCTTCATCTACTGATTCCGTCCCCAAATACCCACAACAGCTAGGGCTCGACCAAGCCCAAGGGGCCCAGAACTCCATCCAGATCTTACATGTTGGGAACAGTCTCAAGTACTTGAGCCATCACCTGCTACCTCCTTTGGTGTGCATTAGCAAGGAACTGAATTGGAAACAGAGCCTGGACTCCAATCCTGGTACTTGGCACACAGAAAACATCCCAAAATAGTGACAGGTGTGTCGTGCAATGGTTAAGATGCCATTTGAGACACCTCAATTGCCAGACACTGCTCAGGTCTTAATATGGATTATTTTGTTTAAACATCACAATAAACCTTTGCTTGAGGGTACTGTAACTGTCTTTATTTTACAGAGGAGGAAACAGGTTCATAGTATTTTAAGTAATTTACCCATTGTGTCACAGCTAATATGAATATAGTGATAGAATTAGAATCTTAACCCAGGAGTATATGGTGCTAGAGTCCATTTCTTTAGACTTGTTAGATTTAAAACACTATGAGGATGGCCTTATGACAATATCTGGCATATAGCTGGAAATACAGGAACTGTGGTCAGTAGATACATCAGGATCTAAATGATTAATCTGAAAGTAAATTACATTGTCATAACAGTGTGTTGGTTTACCTTTGCCTAGAGACAGATCCAAAGCCAGAAAGTTAAGGAACATCAGTTTACTAAGTGAGAGAAAGAAGTAAGATTCTTTGTATCTTCGGAAAATAAGAGTAATTTTGTATTTATTTTTTGTTAAGAGTAATTGTCATTAGGCAAATTCAGTATCATGTTGTTTGAGTGCTGCTTAGTGGTAGCTATTTAGTCTGGTTTAAGACAGTGAAAAGACATTACCCACTTTCAATTTGTAATAAAACTAAATTCAAATTTACTTTATTAAGTATACTTATTAGAGTGACTATTACAAAGGGAGCAAATAGTGAATTTTAAACAGAGATGACTAGTTAACAAATCAGTCCTTCTTTTTCTATTTTGAGAAGTCACTGATCAGAGATTTTTTTTAAAAATCCCATTTGAAGACATTTTTATATTTTAAATGGGGATTTCTTTGCAATCTGCCTACCAGGCAGAATTGTTAGTTTAAAAAAAAATGTCTTGAATGGCAGAGAGAGCGAGAGCTCAATCTTCTCTGGTTCACCAGGAACTTCATTTGGGTCTCCCATGTCAGTGGTGGGGCCCAAGAACTTGGGCCATCTTCCATTGCTTCCCCAGGTGCGTTAGCTGGGAGCTGGATTTGAAATAGAGCAGCCAGGGTTCTACTTCTTTTTTTTTTTTTTTTTTTTTTTTTGACAGGCAGAGTTAGAGCGAAAGAGAGACAGAGAGAAAGGTCTTCCTTCCATTGGTTCACCCCCCCAAATGGCCACAACGGCCAGCGTGCTGCACCCATCTGAAGCCAGGGGCCAGGTGCTTCTTCCTGGTCTCCCATGCGGGTGCAGGGACCCAAGCACTTGGGCCATCCTCCACTGCCCTCCCGGGCCACAGCAGAGAGCTGGACTGGGAGAGGAGCAACTGGGACTAGAACCCGGTGTGCCGGCACCGCAGATGGAGGATTAGCCTAGTGAGCCACGGCACTGGCCTACTTCTTTGTGCTCCTATATGGGATGCCAGCATCACAGGTGGTAGCTTAACCCACTGTGCCACTACACCAGGCCCAACACTTTACTCTTAATTGTTCCCCAGATCTAGAGAGTGTGCTTAGCAGCCAGAACCCGTTTTGGATACAATTATTTGTTTTGTTAACTTCTAGATGAAAGGGCAATTCTGCAGGTAAAATAGCAATCTAATTTTGGAACAATTGCTAAATAATGTTCCTTAAATAACAAAATATATTTTTAAGTTAACAACAAAATTATCAAAGAATGGTGTGAGTTATTAGTCTTTCTGAGCTTCTTAATTTTTGTTCAAGTGTCCCAAAGTTCAATGATTTAGAGATAGAGTCCTATCAGGGCTGTGGTACTCCCAAAGCCATCAAAGAAATAGGCTGAATGCAATTGGAGGGTGGATAACAGCTCCCATTCTAAAAACCTGTACTGGCATACTTGTATAAAAATAGGATCTTGAATCTTTATGATAACCAACTTCTTCCACTTTTTTCTTAAACTGTTCTGGCAGAAACCAATAGCTTTTTAACGGCCAGATTCAACTTTGTCATCTTATTTCTTGTTTTTTTCTCATTGTCGTATTTAGTACTCTGACCGCTTTCCTCCCTTGACTTCTTTGACATTGCTCTTTCCTCTTTTGCTTTCTTTTGTCTTTGTTCTGTTTCCTTTGTGATACCATTCTTGACTTTCCTGCTTGTTCTGTCAGTACACTTGGAGCCTCAGCTTCCTTCTGTTTGTGCTTTCACTTGAAAATCATCTCCTCCATCTACCACTGCTGTCTTCATTCTCAGTTCCTTATGATTTGCTTCCATATCTATATCTTTAGCTCTCCTTTTCCTCATAGGCATAGATCCACATTTCTTTTTTTTTTTCTTTCTTTTTAAAGATTTATTGATTTATTTCAAAGGCAGAGTTAGAGAGAGGGAGGGAGAGAAAGAGAGATCTTCCATCTGCTGATTCACTCCCCAAATGGCCTCAGCGACTGGGGCTGGGCCATGCCAAAGCCAGGATCCATGGAATTTCTTCCGGGTCTCCCACATAGGTGCAGGGGCCCAAGGACTTGGGCCACCTTCTGCTGCTTTCCCAGGTGCATTAGCAGAGAGCTGGATCGGAAGTGTAGCAGCCGGGATTCAAACCAGTGGTCCTATGGGTTGTCATCCAAACCACAGCACCTGCCCCAGAAGCATATTTCTTCACTCTGTGGTAAACAGTGCTGCATAAATTCAGTGCAGGGACTTCTGGCTCAGTATTTCCTGTTTCAGTTAATGGTATCACCATCATGCTCATAATTCAAATAGAAAATATGTGGTTTTCATTACTTTTCTGCCTGTTTTCTCTAGTCTGTTGAGAGATTGTAGTCCTGTATGTCCACAGTGTTTACCCATCCATCCAGCTATTGCACTAGATCAGGTCGTCTTCTGTTCTCTATAGTTTACCTCTGTAGTCCTCATACTGCTTCCTGAAATGTATGCTTGACCACTTGACTCTTGAATGAATCCTGTGGGATGTTTTTATTCACAACACCTCTGATATCAAATATGTGGAATTTGTTTTCTCAGACCAACCCATTCTCTTAACTCTTAGTACCTACCAGACACTATCTGGGTTTTCTACAATTGAATTCTTTTTTTATTTTATTTTATTTTTGACAGGCAGAGTGGACAGTGAGAGAGAGAGACAGAGAGAAAGGTCTTCCTTTTCCATTGGTTCACTCCCCAGTGGTCACTGCGGCCAGCGTACCACGCTGATCTGAAGCCTTTAGGAGCCCTGCAGGTGCTTCTCCTGATCTTCCATGCAGGTGCAGGGCCCAAGCACCTGGGCCATCCTCCACTGCACTCCCGGGCCGCAGCAGAGAGCTGGACTGGAAGAGGTACAACCGGGACAGAATCCGGCGCCCTGACCAGGACTAGAATCCAGTGTGCCGGCGCCGCAGGCGAAGGATTAGCCTATTGAGCTGCGGTGCCGGTCTCTACAATTGAATTCTAACACTAACAAATTAATGTGGAATTAGTACATACTCCATAAGTCTTGCTTGTGGGCTCAGATGCACAATATGCCCCAACTTCAGATGCAATTCTGAGTGCCAATAAACTGTCACCAAAACACAGTCTGTATTCTAGCCTTAGGACACAGTCATGTCAGGAAAGCTTAAAATATACAACATTGTAGTAGATTGAACTGTACAAAATGCTAAGAAAACTCAGAGAAAATCTCTTTTTATATGATTGTCAGAATTTGGGTTTAATTGCTTGCTGTGAGTTAAAATTCTTGCTTATCTATCATCTTCTTTACATATGCCAATTTTGTTTGGGGTTTGTATTTTGGGGCCCAGATTACATATTGATTTATAAATACTAAACCTAGGGGCCAGCACTGTGGCACAGTGGGTTAAAGCACCTGTCTGCAGTGCCGGCATCCCATATGGGCGCCAGTTCAAGTCTTGGCTGCTCCACTTCCAATCCAGCTCTCTGTTTTGGCCTGGGAAAGTAGAAGAAGATGGCCCAAGTCCTTGGGCCTCTGCACCCACGTGGGAGAACCGGGAGAAGTTCCTGGCTCCTGGCTTCAGATCGGCACAGCTCTAGCCGTTGCAGCCATCTGAGGAGTGAACCAGTGGATGGAAGACCTTTCTCTCTTTCTCTTTGCCTCTGCCTCTCTCTAACTCTGACTTTCAAATAAATAAATAAATCTTAAAAAAATAAATACTAAACCTAAATAGAACATATTAAGCTTAAATATGATTTATTGGATAAATGTGTTATTCATCCTAAATAGTACGTAAGTTCTTAGAAAATCATGAATATCAAATCACTGAAAATTTTTTAAAGATTTATTTATTTAAAATTTATTTATTTAAAATGTAGAGTTACAGTGAGAGAGAGAGATCTTCCATCTGCTGGTCCACTCCCCAAATGGTGCTTGGAGGCCAAAGGCAGGAGACTGGAATGCCATTAGGTCTCCCAAGTGAATTACAGAGAGTCATCACCTGCTGCTTTCCCAGGCACATTAGTAGGAAGCTGGATTAGAAATGAATCAGCCAGGACTCATGCTGGAGCCATGTGGGATACTGACTTTGCTGGCAGTGACTTAATGTGCAATGCACAATGCTGGCCCCTCTCTGAAATTTTTATTTTTTATTTTTTTTGAAAAGCAGAGGCACAGACAGATGTTTCCCATCTACCAAATTCACTTCCCAAATGTTTGCAACAGCTGGAACTGGGCCAAGCTGGAGCCAGGAACCCATTGTCTCACATGGGTGGCAGGGACCCAAACACTTAAGCTATCACCACTGCTTTTGAGGTTGCCCATTAACAGGAAGCTGGAATTGGAAGCACAGCTGGGACTTCAAAGTGGAGCCAAGACTTGAACCCAGGCATTCTGTTATGAGATGTGGGCATCCCAAGTGACATCTTCCACTGTACCAAATGTCTGCCCTGAATCTCTGAAATTCAAAATTTCAGCATTAGAGGTTTGCATTAGCTTGCCCTTACAATAACTAAATACCTTAGGAAACTAACTTTATAAAGAAAAGAAGGTTTATTTAGCTCACAGTTTTAGATGTTCCAGTCTAAGATCAGGTGGCCCCATTGGTCTAACAGCTGATGAAGACAGTGGGTGGCAAGGATGGAGCATAGATGGAAAAATGCTCACATGGCAAGCCAGGAAGCAGGGAATAGCTGGGCCCAAGTCAGGCTTTTGTAACCAGCCTCATTCTGAGACCTCCCTTCTGAGGACACATCCCCAATGACCTAAGTGCCTCTCACTAGGCCCAGCTTCTGAGTACAGTAATTGGATTATGTTTCTACCCTCTTAGCACCATTAGTTTACATTTTTGGAGTTTAAAATCTAGCATGGGGACTGGCGCTGTGGTGTAGTAGGTAAGGCCGCCACCTGCAGTGCTGGCATCCCATGTGGGTGCTGGTTCAAGTCCCGGCTGCTCTACTTCCAATCTATCTCTGTGCTGTGGCCTGGGAAAGCAGTGGAGGATGGCCTAAGGCCTTGGGCCCCTGCACCCAAGTGGGAGACCCGTAGAAGCCTCTGGCTCCTGGCTTCAGATCAGCGCAGTTCCAGCCGTTGTGGCCATTTGGGAAGTGAACCAGCGGATGGAGGACCTCTCTCTCTCTCTCTCTCTCTCTCTCTCTCTCTTTCTCTTTCTCTCTCTGTTTCTGCCTCCCTCTAACTGTGCCTTTCAAATAAAATAAATAATCTTTAAAAAAAAAAAATGTCTAGCATGAGCTCAGGAGCCAAACCATAGCAAGGATTATGCTTTTTAAGGACCTGTGAAATCATTCCTTTCTGCACTGTTATGGTTTGAATTTGTCACCCAATTCTTGTGTTGCAAACTTAATCCTAATACATCATTAGTGGGAGGTGGAGCCTACTGGGAAGTGTTTAAGTCATGAGGGTTCCACCCTCATGAGTGGATTAATAAAATTATAAAAAGACTTGAGGCTGTGAGTTCTGTCTTGTTCTGACCCTTGTGCACATACTCTCTTCTCTGTCTACCTCCCAAAGGACCTTGACAGATATGGGTCCCTTTACCTTGGACTTCACAGCCCCTAGAGCAGTAAAAAACTAAATTTCTTATAAATTTCCCAGTCTGAGATACTCTGTTAACAGCAGCACAAAACATCTGTCCTGCCAGCTGACCAAAGAAAGCTACTTTCTCTACATCCTTGAAAAGTAGACCATGACAGCTTTTTAACCCTATTCACTGGCCCTAGCTAATTATATCAGAGGAAGCCTTCAACAAGGGTGCTCCATCCATTGTCTCCATAGGTACTTATGAGGTGGTTTGGTGTGCTCTGCTCAGGTAGATAATATTTTTTGAGTGAGATAGATTCTTCTCAGGATTTTCAATTTATCGAAGGAAGGAAGCTCCCAGATGGTTATGAGCACTGTAACAGGTCACATAGAGCTTGGATTAGGGGAGTTACCGTTGACCATCTGTGTACTGTGGAAGTTTTCTGGAAGGGAGAAGATTTTGGGTGTAGTAGGTATATATTGTGATAATATATATGTGAGAGTTTGCATGTGTGCAAAAGCACACATGAGAGAATACCAACAGTTCCTGATGGTTTCTTAGGCTCTGAGAGGCCCAGGCTAGCTTCCTTATTATGCTGTAGACCTACCATCCTCAGTCTCAACTCTGCTCATTTCCTTAAGTTGGTCTTCCTATTTTGGTCTTTCTGTCTGCCTCAAACCATCCTTAATATTATCCAGATTAGCTTTCCTTGAAGTTGCTCTTGGGTCGGCATTTTGGTACAATGGATTAAGACGTTGACATCCCATATTAAAGTGCTGGTTCAAGTCCCAGCTGCTCTGTTTATGACCCAGTGTCCTGTGAATATGCCTGGGAAAGCAGCAGAAGATGGCCCAGATACTTTAGTCCCTGCCACCCAAGTGGGACACCTTAATGGAGTTCCAGGCTTCTGGCTTCAGCCTGGCCCAGCCCTTTAAGGGGTGAACTAGCAGATGAAGATTCTCAAGAGTCTGTCTGTCTGTCTCTCTCTTTCTCTGTTTCTGTCCCCCTCGCATTACTCTGCCTTTTAAATAAATGAATAAATCTTTTTTAAAAAATTATTTTCTGAGGTCCTGAGCCATGGTGTAGCAAATAAAGCTGTCGCCTACAGTGTCAGCATCCCATATGGGCACCGGTTCCAGTTCTGGCTGCTCCACTTCTGATCCAGCTCTCTGCTGTGGTTTAGGAAAGTAGTAAAAGATGGCCCAAATCCTTGGGCCCCAGCACTTGTATGGGAGACCTGCAAGAAGCTTCTGGCTCCTGGCTCCTGGCTCCTGGCTTCAGATTGGCCCAGCTCTGGCTGTGGTGGCCATTTGGCAAGTGAACCAGTGGATGGAAGACTCTCTCTCTCTCTCTACCTCTGCCTCTTTGTAACTCTGTCTTTCAAATAAATAAATAAATACATAAATAAATCTTTTTAAAAAATTCTATTCTGATCATGTTTACCTGGTCATAATTCATTAATTGCTTTCTCACTATCTTATAAAGTTTATGTTCTTTTTTTTTTTTTTGACAGGCAGAGTGGACAGTGAGAGAGAGAGACAGAGAGAAAGGTCTTCCTTTTTGCCGCTGGTTCACCCTCCAATGGCCACTGCAGCTGGCGCACTGCGCTGATCTGAAGCCAGGAGCCAGGTGCTTCTCCTGGTCTCCCATGGCGGTGTAGGGCCCAAGCACCTGGGCCATCCTCCACTGCCTTCCCGGGCCACGGCAGAGAGCTGGCCTGGAAGAGGGCAACCGGGACAGAATCTGGCGCCCCGACCGGGACTAGAACCCGGTGTGCCAGTGCCGCAGGCGAAGGATTAGCCGCCAGAGTTTATGTTCTTTAGCAGTGTGTATATGGGCTGTTTTGACTCCAGGATATTTTCTCTAGAAGAGCATAGTTCACCTAACTTTGTATTTCGATTTTGCAGTTTATGACTAAAGTCACTAGCTCTATTCTCTCCCAACCATTTGTCTTCAGGAATTCTTGTGGGAGAATCAACTGGGCTGTAACCACAAAATCATTTGTTGCAAAAGAAAATGAAAATGGGGGTGATTGTTTGGCACAGCAGTTGGGATGCCACAAACCACACCAGAGTGTCTGGTACAGGTCAGGTAACCTGGTAGCAGCAAGTATTTGGCTCCTTGCAACCACATAGGAGATATAGATTAATATCCAGGCTCCTGGCTTTGGCCTGACCAGCCCTAGCTGTTGGGAGTATTGGGAAGTGAACCAGCAGATTGAAGATATCTCTCTGCCTTTGAAATAAAATGCAAATAAATAAATAAATCTTTTAAAAATGAAAATGGCTCTGAGGTTGAAACATGAATTGCTGTATGCCTATCTCTACATGGCCAATATGGATGATGCTGTGTTCTGGGGTTTTTGTGCCTGGTTGAAGATTTTTGTGAAGCCAGTCTTCCCCATCCAGTTTCTTGGCAACTGGCAGGCAAGTCTTGATGAGAGCACTGTCTGATTATGAACCTGACAGTGTGCCAAACTGTCCAGAATCAGAATCCTTTTCTTGACATTTTAAATTCTAAATGTTTTTTATTGATCAGAAAGAAATAGTCCTTCAGAGATCATTTAATTTTTCTTTGAAAGCCTTTACCACCACTTTGCCAGTAGAGTTGACTCATTTTCATGGGTCAGTATTCAGCCTTATCTTCTATTTTGAAAAAAATGGTAAGAATGGTTAACATATAATCCTTGACAAGATGTGAAATACTGGGGCCAGCGCTGTGGCTAGGTGATAGCGCTGTGGCTAGGCCTCTGCCTGTGGCACCAGCGTCCCATATGGGTGTCTGTTTGAGTCCCAGCTACTCCACTTCCAATCCAGATTCCTGCTAATGGCCTGGGAAAGCAGCAGAGGATGGTCCAAGTGCTTGGGCCCTGCACCACGTGGGAGACCCAGAAGAAGCTGCTGGCTCCTGGCTTTAGATCAGCCCAGCTCTGGCCATTAGGACCATCTGGGGAATGAACCAGTAGATGGAGGACCTCCTTCTGTCTCTTTTTCTCTCTCTGTAACTCTGCCTTTCAAATAAAATAAATCTTTTTTTTTTTTTTTTTTCCTAAAAAAGTGAAATACTGGGGCCGGCGCTGTGGTGCAGCGGGTTAACGCCCTGGCCTGAGGCGTAGGCATCCCATATGGGCACTGGTTCGAGACCTGGCCGCTCTACTTCTGATCCAGCTCTCTGCTATGGCCTGGGATGGCAGTGGAGGATGGCCCAAATGCTTGGGCCACTGCACCCATGTGAGGGACCCGAAGGAAGCTCCTGGCTCCTGGCTCCTGGCTTGTATCGGTGCAGTTCTGGCCATTGCAGCTAGTTGGGGAGTGGACCATCGGATGGAAGACCTCTCTCTCTCTCTCTCTCTCTCTCTCTCTCTCTCTCTCTCTACCTCTCCTCACCTCACCTCACCTCTCCTGTGTAACTCTGTCTTTCAAATAAATAAATAAATCTTTAAAAAAAAGTGAAATACTGTACAATTGTCCACTTCCTCATAATGCTTCTCTATTTTCTGTAGACTTTAAAACTTAATAAAAACTGTAACTCTGAGAATTCAGTGCCTTTTCAATTAAAAAAAAATATTTTAAAAGTGGAGAGAGAAAGTCTTCCATTGCTGGTTCACTCCTCAAATGCTTGCAACAGCTGATGCTGGGCCAGGCAGAAGTTGGGAGTTAGGAACTCCGTCTGCTTTCCCACCTGCATGGCAGGAACCCAGGTACTTAAAACATTGCCTGCTGCCTCCCAGCGTGCACATTAGCAGGAAGTTAGAACTGGAAGCAGTGCCAGGACTCAAACCCAGGCACTCCAATATGGGATGCAGGCATCCCAAGTGACATTTTAACTATTGCACCAAACACCTGCCCCAATTATATCTCTTTAGAGGGTAGTTGTACTCTTCCCTTTGGTCTCACCATTCATCACACTTCCCATGTTGTCCCAGCCATCTGTTAGTCAGGTTGGCCCTCTTTTCTTGTAGATAACTGAATTTAAAATGGTGGCTATACAGATATTTAGGAAAACCAAGGTACAGTCTTCCAAGGAGAGAGATTATCAAGGTGCTTGATAATCATTGTCTTAACAGCTAAAGGGGGGGGGGGGGATTTCATACTTACTTCCTACCTCCTAATTGAAAGTAATCACAAGAATAACTCATAGCCGGCGCCATGGCTCAACAGGCTAATCCTCCGCCTTACGGCGCCGGCACACCGGGTTCTAGTCCCGGTTGGGGCACCGGATTCTGTCCCGGTTGCCCCTCTTCCAGGCCAGCTCTCTGCTGTGGCCAGGGAGTGCAGTGGAGGATGGCCCAGGTGCTTGGGCCCTGCACCCCATGGGAGGCCAGGAGAAGCACCTGGCTCCTGCCATCGGATCAGCGCGCTGTGCCGGCTGCAGCACGCCAGCCGCGGCGGCCATTGGAGGGTGAACCAACGGCAAAAGGAAGACCTTTCTCTCTGTCTCTCTCTCTCACTGTCCACTCTGCCTGTCAAAAAAAAAAAAAAAAAAAAAAAAACCTCATAAAGAAAGAGCATTTATCATGGGAAAGTGTACCAGAAAATGGAATACCTTTCAGAAAGTGATTTTCTGATTATAGCTCAGTTGGGGCAGAGAGAAGGCTAATCGCTAAAAAGAGCTCACTGTGCTCTGACTTCACTTTTTGGGACCTCCAAAGGGTGAGCCTTTGGGGCATAAGAACAGAGGAGATTTCAAAATAACCATTATATAGAAGCAGGGTTTCTGTTTGGTCTGCAGTGTAGTTCCTCTTGTCTTTGGTTCTCATATGAGTATTCCTATAAATGTTATAGTTAATTATAGATAGTATTTGATTAGTGTTTTGAAATTTTTCAAGTATTTTCTGTTTTTTATTTAGATACATTTTTATATTTTATTTGAATACAGAATTACAGAGAGAGGTAGAGAGGGAGAGAGAGAGAGGTCTTCCATCTGCTGGTTCACCTCCCAAATGGCCGCTGGAGCTGAACTAATCCAAAGTTAGGATCCAGGAGCTTCTTTTAGGTGTCCCATGTAGGTGCAGGGGCCCAAAAACCTGGGCCATCTTCTGCTTTCCCAGGCAGTAGCTGATAGCTGGATCAGCTGGGACTAGAACTGTTGCTTCAGGCTGGGGCTATAACCCGCCGTGCCACAGTGCTGGCCCCCTCAAGTATTTTCAAGTATGTTATTGCCTTATTAAAACTTCCTAAAAATCCTGTGAAGTGAGATTGAATAGATGGAGTAAGTTAGCCTCTGAGCATTTAAGTGAATAACCTAAGTTCCCACGAATATTAAGTGATAGAATTGGAAGTAGAGCCTAGATCTTTTGACTTCTAATCTTATGCTCTGTAATTTTATACTGATTGGATCTTCTTTATCTCCCTATAAGTGATGTCATCCTGCTTTTGTATATTATCAGAGGACCCAAGCAGGACACAGGCAGTGATGCTAACTGTAGTAAGTAGACAATAATCTGAGAATTGAATTTTGTAATTGGGTCAACCTCTGTCTAATTAATTCAGTCTCTGCCTCCTTGAATAAACTATTGGGAAATAGGTAACAGTTTTCTCATGACTTCAAGTTTTGGTCTCATGTCTACTAAAAATGCCTTTGAGTTGTTTTGGCTCCCCACTCCTGCCCCATTAAAATTGGATCTCTTTAAGGGCAATGACTGTCTTATTTAAAACAGAAACCACAGTGTCTGGAACTGTACCTGTCAAGTATAAAACATTCAGTATTTTATATCTAATTTACTAACTTAAGAGTTTTATGATTCTTAAATTGAAAGCTGCCTGCGCAAGTCACAATATTTACTGCTTTTCTGATGTCCAGTTTCTCCTTTAGGTCTGACAGGAGTGTAGTGATCAGTGTGAACACTGACCCTGAGCTATTTACCACTGAAACATTTAGGTTCATATGCTAAAGTCTGTATTAGATGGCAAAGTTTATCTTTGTATACCTTTTCTTTCATTGCCACTTTCACTTGAACCCTTTGTGGTGTAGAGGGAGGAAAAATAATTTTATTCTCCATTCTTCTTGAATTCTTATTATACCCTTCTAATAAAAGACAAAAAAGAGAAAAACAAGTTTACACATATACCTCCTTTATACTTGGGAGGTAACCTAGAGAGATGATTAAATCTCCAGAGTAGATCTCAAGGGTAGTTTAAATTTTAGCTTAAATACCATCATTCTCTGCAACAGAGAAGGATAAGGGCAAAATCCCTGATTAGATGAGGGGACAGAGAGCACCGTGTAACAAAGGTAAGATTTATTACACATGTTTAAGTCCATGCCTCCTCTGTTGAATAAGAGTGGCTCATGATTGCTCATCATCCTTTTCCTGGTACAGAAAAGGAGAAACCATTATAAATGGAGATTGTCTCTATAGATGTGAATTTCTCTCTCTCTTAAAGATTTATTTATTTATTTATTTGAAAGAGCTACAGAGAGAGAGGGAGAGACACAGAAAGAGTTCTTTCATCAGCTGGTTCACTCCCTAGATAGGCACAATGGCCAGGGCTGGGCCAGGCCAAAGCCTGGAGCCAGGAGCTTCCTCCAGGTCTCCCATGTGGGTAGCAGGGGCCCAAGGACTTGAATCATGCTTTTCCTAGGCCACTAGCAGGAGTTGAACTGGAAGTAGAGCAGTTGGGACACAAATTGGTACCTATAGGGAATGCTGGTGTTACAGGCAGTGGCTTTACCTGCTACACACAAGGCCGGCCCCAAAAGATGTGAATTTCTCATAGGAAGATTAACTTTTCAGGACTTCTATGTCTGCAGTTTCTCAAAAGGAGCCTTATGCCATAGAGGCAAATTTTACGGTAGCATATTCTGTGGTCTCCTACAGCCTTCTTTTGGAGTGCTATATCCTGAGCCCTATCAGTAGTCATCAGTGTTTTCAAATCTGTTTCATTCAGACCGTTCCAAGAGGTGCCCTGTATAAAGATCTATGAAGGTATTTTTAAAAGTTCTAGAAAATGGAATTAAAAGATAAATTTATTTTGGTGTAAAACTTTTGAAATCTATACATCGAGTTCATGAGAAATGCATATTATAAAAAATTTCACAGATTTCAATTTTTTTTGCACAAAAACTTATCTTTTAATTCCATTTTCAAGAAACTTTTGAAAGTACTTTTAAAGTGGGAAAGATTGAGAAGTACTATTTTATTAAGCTGTAGTCAACCTCTGAGATTTTGGACTTAAATAAGAAGTCCTCTGCATCGTAGGAGTTCTTTGATAATGTGGGTAAGGGAAATACATAGACATGTTTGAATCAGTGCAAAGGCAATCTGCTGTTTCTGAGAACAGGATGCAAAAAATTCCTATTCTAAAGGTTAAGAAGAGCTTACTATTTAGTCCTGAGATGTTGCTAGTTTTTTTAATAGTTGAACCTGTCCTTATCTGATTCCTAATGTTTGAATCCATTGGGTGGTCTTGTTGAATAAAGATCTGTATTAAGAAAGGAAAAGAGAGCAAATGGTGTGCAGGGAGAAAGACTCTTGGAAGAGCCCTATGTTCTCAGGATGTAAAGTAACGCTGTAAAAACATGCAGGGAGGGATTCACTGGGGCTTGTCATAGCCTGAAGCAGTTGGTGCTGTTCTACATTGTGAGAACTTTTTTGTTTTCTGGGACAGTGTTGGCTGTCCCAGTGCTCTTTCACATGACTGTTTGTTACTATTAAAAGCCAAGTGTTTGTTTTAAAGAAAACAGAGCTGGTAGTTTAAGTTTTTAGTAGAAATACTTACAAAGCATTATGAGACAGGTGTGACTGGATGGAAAGACTTACGTTTATTGAGAGCCTGTTTCACATCAGATACAATGTTGGGTGCTAATACATCAGCTATCTTACTTAATCTTTGTAACAGTTCTATAAAATAGCCAGTATTTTTTCATTTTTTAGATTTAAATAGCAAGAAAGTTAAATTTTTCCCCAAGCTAATACAGCTAATAATAGTTAAGCCAGCTCTAAATCCAAGTAATTTCAACTCTCAAACCAATGATTCCACTCCCCACCCCCACCCCACCCCACCCCACCCCACCCTGCCACAATACTGCTTTGAGTTCCCTAGATAATGATGGAGATAATTCACTCCCTGATTTTCTGTAGAAAGAAAGGGAAGTTGGGTATAAAGTGGCAAAATTTCTATGCAGATGCTTTTCTAATGCTAACCTTCAAAATACTTCAAATATAAGGAACTTTTACATATAATTCCAAGATCTCATGAGTGATATAGTAATAGGGGCTAAGGAAACTTCTTCATCCTCTGAAGGTTTGGTAATCAAGTCTGCTGAGACAAACTAACAGTGGATAGATTAACTGGAGAAAAGGCGAGCAGATTTACTACCGTGCAAGCTGATGGGAGTCAACACAAGCTATGAAAACTCAAGAAAGGGGCCGGCGCCGTGGCTCACTAGGCTAATCCTCCGCCTGCGGTGCCGGCACACCAGGTTCTAGTCCTGGTCGGGGCGCCAGATTCTGTCCCGGTTGCACCTCTTCCAGTCCAGCTCTCTGCTGTGGCCCGGGAGTACAGTGGAGGATGGGCCAGGTGCTTGGGCCCTGCACCGCCATGGGAGACCAGGAGAAGCACCTGGCTCCTGGCTTCAGATCAGCGCGATGCACTGGCTGCGGCAGCCATTGGAGGGTGAACCAACGGCAAAAGGAAGACCTTTCTCTCTGTCTCTCTCTCTCACTGTCCACTCTGCCTGTCAAAAAAAAAACCCAAAAAACAAAAAAAAACTCAAAGGGTCAGATGGTTTATACCTATGTACCCCCTTCATAGGAGAGAGGAACTGGGGAGCTATAGGCAACTTCAGATGAAGAGCAAATCCCTTTTAGGGGAAATAAATAGGCCCAAAGAACAGAGAGTAATACCCTGGGACAGAGCTTGCTTGGGCTCTCTACGTGGTGTCTTTCTTCCTACAAGGTAATCTGGTGGACCCAGTCTCTGGGTAAACAGAGGAACTTCAGACCCATCCCGTGCTTCAGGAGAGAAAGCGGATCCAGACCTGGTGAGAAGGGGAGTAGAGGGGAGGGTCAGAGAGACTCTGAGACTTCTTCCTAAGTTCAGCATTTCAAAGCACCCTACTTTGGGCTAGCGTTTTCTGAAGCCAACACAGTGGAGTGAGTTGAGAAGAATGTCACTCTGTTTTAAGATTCATTTTATTTATTTGAAAGGCAGAATTAGAGAGATACCTTCCATACGCTGGTTCACTCCCCAATTGGCCGCAACTGCCAGGAGTGGGCCAGGTCAAATCCAGGAGCCTGGAACACCAGCCAGGTCTCCCACATGGGTGGCATGAAATAAAGCACTTGGGCCATCTCCTGCTGCTTTCCCAGGTGTATTAACAGGGAGCTGGATTGGAAATGGAGCAACTGAAACTCGAACCTGTGCCCATATGGGATGCTGGTGTCGCAATCAGCAGCTAAACCTGATCTGTCACAACTTCGGCCCTAAGAATTCACATTTTTAAAACTGTTTATTTTACTTTGTTTCTCAGGCAAATTTATATTTAGTGCCTCTACCCTCTAAGTGGCAAAATTATTGGGTTCTGTTTTAATGTTCATGTTACAGTGAATTTACTCTTTGTTGATGAAGATAAAACAAAGGCTTTGCATTAGAATTTTTTCTCTTTTCTGATTGCAGATGTAAATCCTCATTACAGCCCAGTGATGAGGATATTATTTTATACTAGATTTGCTAGAGACTGATCATCACAGCTTGAAATGAGCAAATCAGGGGTTTCCTTGTTTAATTTTTTGCTGCTAAAATGCATTTGACTTTCATTTGAAGTCCTAATTGGCAGAGGGGAATACAAAAATGATAGACTTTTTGAATTAATGTCATAAAAAAATCCAAACTAAATTTTATTACAAGTCTCAAAGTGGGTTTGTACTTCTATACTTGGAAGAATTGAAGCAGCAGCAATAAGCTAAGCTTTGTTTTGTTCTTTTTTTAAAAAAGATTTATTTTATTTATTTGAAAGACAGAGTTACAGAAAGAGGTATAGCCAGAGAGCGAGAGAGAGGTCTTCTATCCGCTGGTTCACTTCTCAGATGGCTGCAACGGCTGGAGCTGAGCTGTAATCTGAAACCAGGAGTCAGGGGCTTCTTCTGGGTATCCCACACAGGTGCAGGGTCCCAAGCACTTGGGCTATCTTGCACTGCTTTCCCAGGCAATAGCAGAGAGGTGGATTAGAAGTGGAACAGCCGGGACTCAAACCAGCACCCATATGGGATGCTAGTTTTGAGGCCAGGGCTTTAACCCACTGTGCCACAGTGCCAGCCCCTGTTTTGTTCTAATCTCCAACATAAATGATTGATTCAACATAAAAAGAAATCGTTTTATATTTTTTTCCAGAGCTGGAGAATATGAGATTATCATATCAAAGCAACAGATTGGAAATGCTCCTCATACCAACTCCCCAGCCTTCTTGCTAAGGGCAAGGGAATTATGGAAATTAAGTAGAACTTCCTGATTTTCAGTGTTATTATTGAATATTAAAATTATTTCTTAATTTGATTATTCTCTTCTTCTTTCTTAAGAGATGGGTAGATAGGAAGGACAGAGTTTGCACCTGCGCTCTTGACCCCTGCTTTTAGTCAGAATGTGCATCAGTAGTCCTCTAATCAGGTTCACATTCTTGGCAGCTCCAGCCTGGAGTCTTGTTTGCATTCAGTGCCTAATTATATTCTTCTCTACTCTGCTGCACTGGCCAATGTCACAGGCAGACCTTGGTGAAGGAACACACTGGACTGTGGACTTCTGATATTCTTCCTCTGGCTAATGGACATGTATTTCTTAGGCTCTTACAGGCAGCAGCAGGATATTGGGAACAGCCATTAGGAACACCCAGGAAGTGGGATGCTGCTGCTGATTTCAGGCCTTGAAAGATACATTAAATTTGGAAGTAGTGATGACTCTCCATGTGGGAATAATAACAGGAGTAAAAACAGTAATGCTGACTAAGTGCAATGTATGATCATTGATTTGATTCTGGACCAGAAAAAAAAGTTGTACAGGACATGACTGGGGCATTTGATAAAATTTGGATATAGACTGGATTACACAGTAATTTATATAAGTGTTAAGAGTGGTTGGCTGGCGCTGTGGCTCACTTGGTTAATCCTCTGCCTGCGGTGCCGGCATCACAATTGGGGGCCGGGTTCTAGTCCCAGTTGCTCCTCTTCCAGTCCAGCTCTCTGCTGTGGCCCGGGAAGGCAGTGGAGGATGGCCCAAGTGCTTGGGCGCCTGTACCCGCGTGGGAGACCAGGAAGAAGCACCTTGCTTCTGGCTTCAGATCGGCGCAGTGCTGGCCATGGCAGCCATTTGGGGAGTGAACCAATGGAGGGAAGATCTTTCTCTCTGTCTTTCTCTCTCAGTGTCTATAACTCTACCTGTCAAATAAAAAAAAATAAAAAAAAAAAAGAGTGGCTATGTAAGAGAATATTTTTGTCTTTAGGAAATATACACTAAAGTACATAGGAATAAAGGGGCATGACATAGAGTACTTATTCTTGTGTTTAAGAGAGAATGACAAAGCAAATGTAGTAAAATAGAAACAATTGGTTAATCTGGATAAAGAGTTTAGGAGAGTCATATTTGTATTTTTGTATGAATATATATGACAAAAGTATTTTAAATGTCTCATATTTATAAATGTGGCTAAAATTCTTCAGAAACCAGCAAAACCCAACTGAGATATCAGCCAGGAGTCCAAGGTCCATATTTCTGTTCAAGTTTGCTCTATTGTCAAAGAACTTGCCAAGCAAAATTGACAGGGTGACCAGAGACTGTAATTTCACAGAGGAATATAGAAATCATATAGGCAAGATGTTTTTTCTTTTTTAAATTAAATTTATTTGACAGGTAGAGTTATAGACAGTGAGAGAGACAGAGAGAAAGGTCTCCCCTCCGTTGGTTCACTCCCCAAATGGCCGCTACGGCCGGCGCTGTGCCGATCTGAAGCCAGGAGCCAGGTGCTTCTTCCTGGTCTCCCATGCTGGTGCAGGGGTCCAAGGACCTGGGCCATCCTCCACTGCCCTCCTGGGCCACAGCAGAGAGATGGAGTGGAAGAGGAGCAACCGGGACAAGAACCCAGAGCTCATATGGGATGCCAGCGCAGCAGGCGGAGGATTAGCCAAAGTGTTAGCCAAGATGTTGGCACCAACCCCATGATGTTTTTTCTTATACCTCCATTGCAGACATATCTCATTTTTCTACAAAAATATTTTTTTTTCATTTTTTTCACTCATTATTTGAGAGAGAGAAATATGTTACATCTGCTGGTTTACTCCCGAAATGCCTACAACAGCCAGGACTAGAAATTCCTACTGATTGTAGTTGGAAAGAACCCCAGTTTTTTTTTTTCCTTAAGATTTTATTTATTTATTTATTTACTTACTTATTTATTTGAAAGATTTACACAAAGAGGGAAGGAGAGGCAGAGAGAGAGAGAGAGAGAGAGAGAGAGAGAGAGAGAGGTGTCCCCCATCTGCTGGTTCACTCCCCAATTGGCCGCAATGGCCGGAGCTGTGCCTATCCAAAGCCAGGAGTTAGGAGCTTCCTCCAGGACTCCTACATGGGTGCAGGGGCCCAAGGACTTGGGCCATCTTCTACTGCTTTCCCAGGCCATAGCAGAGAGCTGGATGAGAAGTGAAGCAGCCAGGACTCAAACTGGTGCCCTATGGGATGCTGGCATTGCAGGTGGCAGCTTTACCCACTATACCACAATGCTGGCCCCTGAACCCCAGTTTTAAGCAGATATTTTGGTACTACTGATTCTGACTTAGGATGATGGGAGAAGGAATTTCATTCACAGAGCTCCACACATTGCCCACAGAAACAAAGATTCTGTGTTGCTGATGGTAACAAGTAGCTGAATATAGTGAATCCTCCCTGTCTCCTGGAATAGAGGCCACCCCAGGATGCTTGTCCATTATCTTCTCTGCGGGGTTCATATTGACTCAGCTGCTGTCCCTCACACTATTATGTTCATGCCAGAAATCTTCCAAATGCTGTTAGGATGTACTCATTGACTACCCTTGACATGATTTTTAGAGGCAATTTTATATTGACTTTAAGTATCATGCTAGCAGCTCCTGGCCTTCCTTGGAGTCTTTCTTGAAGTTAACTAAATAATAGAATATAACTTTCACATATGGATACTTAATGACTACTATTGATGGTACTTACATATGAATATGAGTCAGGATTGTGAAATGGTTTAAGTGTTTTAGTTTTGAAGCCAGAGAGATGTTGGGTTTGAAACTGCCTCTGCCACTTACTACTTGGGTGGCTTCAAACAAGTTACTTACCATCTTGCCTTATTTTCCTCATCTCTAAAACTAGATAAAATTATTTTCACCAACATGAAATACTACATGTACAAGATTAGTTTGATACATGGCATTTTGTGTGTGCTCAATGTTAGCCATTGTTAGTTATCATTACTTATTAATATTATTTTAAGTGTTACTTCTGTCTCTCATGAAATTACAAATATCTTCAGATTTGTCAGAACTTCCCCACAATGTTCTCTTTTTTTTAAACTTTTATTTAATAAATATAAATTTTCAAAGTACAACTTTTGGATTATAGCGGCTTCCCCCCCCCCCCCCCCATAACCTCCCTCCTACCTGCAACCATCCCATCTCCCGCTCCCTCTCCCATCCCATTCTTCATCAAGATTCATTTTCAATTATCTTTATATACAGAAGATAAATTTAGTATATACTAAGTAAAAATTTCAACAGTTTGCACCCACACTGAAGCACAAAGTATAAAGTACTGTTATTTGTATCTTCTGTGCTGATTGTTCTTTAGTTCTGTAGGCATTTCATTTTTGCAGAGGACCTAGAGAGGATCCCTGCATTTTCTGTTCCCAGTACACACACTTTCTATTTTCTCCACCACTTCCAAAGTCTACTTCATGAATGATGACCAAGAAAGAGTATTTCTTCGTTAGTCAGGACCTGATTGTCTGCTTTGTTTTCTGCTAAGCACTGAACTTTTAAACTAATTTCTAGATCTGTGGGCAATTTTAAGTTTAACGAGCCCTTTCTTTTCATCCATAAATGTGCTCAGAAGTATAGCAAAAGCCCACGAAATCTTTCGCATTATGTGACAAAGTCTGCTGGGTATGGCTAAAAAGATCCGCTTTATGTTAGATGGGCAAATTCTGTCACTTACAGTTCAGAGTACCTTGTCTTCTGACTTGGTGTCTTCCTAATTCCCAAGAGTGTTCTAAGCATTAAATGAGATCATGCATGTGAAAGGGCTTTCTAACCTATAAAGGACCGTGTGTTCATGTACTCAATGATTATTAACATTTGAATAAAGGCCTCAACAACCCAAGTAGTGTTTGAATTCAACCATAGATAATAAAGATGTAACATTATCTTCTTGCCTTCCTACACACCACCTCCAAAATGAGGCAGTAAGCTGTTTGAGAGGCTGATGACTAACCTCATGTAGCTGCTATTAATCTTTCTTCTTCCCTCTTCCCCACATTATTGGCTCACTGAATGGTGTGCCAGATCCTGAGTCAGTCCTCAAGGTTAGGCTTTGGGAAGCAATATGGCTGGCAAGGCATTCAATAGGATTTAGAGGTGAGGATTAGGAGAGACTTTTTTTTTTTTAATTTTTAAAAATCTTATTCAAGGTATACAAGTTTCATGTATTTCCTATATATAGATTCAGGAACATAGTGATACTTCCTACCCTGCCTTCCCTCCCACCCATGCTCCCACCCTTCTTCCTCTTCCCTCTCTTATTCCCATTCTTAATTTTTACAAAGATCTATTTTCAGTTAATTTTTTACTCATAGGATTAACCCTACACTAAGTAAGGAGTTCAACAAATAGTATGAGGAAAAAAACACTGCTCCTTAACAGTTGAGAAAAGGGCTGTAAACAACCATCAAAATGCAAATTTCACTCCTATAGATTACCTTTTAGGTACTCTGTTAGTTACCATTGATCAGGGAAAATTGGGGACTGGCTTATTTCACTAAGTATAATGTTTTCCAGTTGCATCCATTTTGTTGCAAGTGACAGGATTTCATTTATATTTTTTACCACTATTTAGTATTCCATAGTGTATATATGCTATAATTTTTTTATCCAGTCTTCAGTTGTTGGACAACTCTGGGTTGATTCCATATTTTAGCTATTGTGAATTGAGCTGCAATAAATATGGGGGAAAAGATCACTTTTTCATGTACTGATTTTATTTCATTTGGGTATCCCAGGAGTGGGATGGCTGGGTCACATGGTAGGTCTATATTCAGATTTCTGAGGTATCTCCATACTATCTTCCACAGTGGCTGCACCAGTTTATATTTCCACCAACAGTGAATTAGGGTACCTTTCCCCCCACATCCTTGCCAGTGTTCACTGTTCGTTGATTTCTGTATAAGAGCCTTTCTAACTGGGGTAAGGTGAAACCTCATTGTGTTTTTGATTTTCATTTCCCTGATGGCTAGTGATCCTGAGAATTTTTTCATGTGTCTGTTGGCCTTTTGCATTTCTTCTCTTGAAAAATGTCTGTCCAGGTCCTTTGCTCATTTCTTAACTGGATTGTTTTGTCATTGAGTTTCTTGGGCTCTTATAGTTATAGATATTAATCCTTTATCATAGTTTGCAATAATTCATAGTTTGGAAATAATTTCTACCATTCTGTTGATTTCCTCTTCACTTTGCTGAGTGTTTCTTTTGCTCTGCAGAAGTTTCTCAATTTTATGTAATCTCATTTGTCAGTTTTGGCTTTGATTGCCTTTGGAGGTCTTTTCCAAGAAGTCTTTGCCTATGCCAATGTCTTGCAGAATTTCCCCAATATTCTCTAATAATTTGGTGGTATTGGGTCATAGATTTAGATCCTTGATCCATTTTGAGTGGATTTTGGTGTAAGGTAGGGGTCTAGTTTCATACTGCTGCATAAGAAGATCCAGTTTCCCCAGCTCCATTTGTTGAAGAGACTGTCCTTGCTCTTGGGATTGATTTTTAGCTCCTTTGCCAAAGATAAGTTGGTTGTAGATGCATAGATTGATTTCTTTTTTTTTTCTTTTTTCTTTTTTCTTTTTTCTTTTTTTTTTTTTTTTTGATAGAGTGGACAGTGAGAGAGAAAGACAGAGAGAAAGGTCTTCCTTTTTGCCGTTGGTTCACCCTCCAATGGCCGCCGCGGCCGGCGCAGCACGCTGATCTGAAGGCAGGAGCCAGGTGCTTCTCCTGGTCTCCCATAGGGTGCAGGACCCAAGGACTTGGACTATCCTCCACTGCACTCCTGGGCCACAGCAGAGAGCTGGCCTGGAAGAGGGGCAACCGGGACAGAATCCGGTGCCCTGACCGGGACTAGAACCCGGTGTGCCAGCGCCACAAGGCGGAGGATTAGCCTATTGAGCTGCGGCACCGGCCCCATAGATTGATTTCTAATCCCCTGCCTGACCATTTTTATCCTGGCAGCCCCACAGTTTAAATGACATTTCAGAATCAAGTTCAGTGCAGACAAAGCAAGATATGGCTTCTGCCAAATGTAGCTGGTAGACAGCAGATGGCTTTTGTGTATAGTATGTTTTTCTTATTTCTGTATTGATTGCTAGAAATTCTTTATTTGTACAATATGAGCAAGAGTTAATAATTATGAAATCATCAACCATGCAAACTGGAAGCCTGCTAAACTTAGGACTTTCTAAGCATTGGAGATTGTTATTGACTGAATTATTTACCCCCAAAATTCATATATTGAGTTTCCAACACCTGTCCCCTCAGATGTAACCCTTTTTGAGATAAGGTCATTAAAGTAGTGATTCTGTGAGGCTAGCATTGTGTCGCAGCAGATTAAGCCTCAGCAGGTTAAGCCTCAACCTGTGATACTGGCATCCCACTTGAGCACTGATTGGAGATCTGGCCACTCCAATTCCAATTCAACTCCCTGCTAATGTGCTTGGGAAAGCAGCAGAAGATAGCTCAGGTGCTTGATCCCTTGCCATCCATGTGGGAGACCCAGATGGAGTTCCTGGCCCCTGCTGTCAGTTTGTCCCAGCGGCCGTTTGAGGAATGAACCAGTGGATAGATCTCAACCTTGCCCTACCCCCACAGCTTCCATTCAAGTAAATAAATAAGTCTGATTTTAGAAAAAAAGTGAAGTGATGATTGAGTTAACAGTGAAGCTGTTAGACTAGAGCCCGAATCCAGAGTTACTTGGACATGGAGAAAAGGCTATGTGAGAAGGCAACAGAGCCAAAGGGAGGGCTCTGCAGGATTGAAACCTGCTGACAGCTTCATCTTGGCCTTCTAGCTTCTAGAACTGTGAAAAATGAATTTTTTTGGTTAAATTACATTTTTATACATATATTTTAAGATGTATTTATTTATTTGAAAGGCAGAGTTACAGAGAGGCAGAGGCAGAGAGAGAGGACTTTAATCTACTGGTTTACTCCCTAAATGACTGCAACAGCTGGAGCTGGGCTGATCCGAAGCCAGGAGCCAGGAGCTTCTTGTGGGTCTCCCACATAGGTGCAGGGGCCCAAGGACTTGGGGCATCCTCTACTGCTTTCCCAGGCCATAGCAGAAAGCTGGATTGGAAGTGGAGCAGCCAGAACTCGAAGTGACACTTTTGTGAGATGCCGGCACTGTAGGCAGCGGCTTTACCCACTATGCCATAGTGCTGTCCCAAGAAATGAGTTTGTGTTGTGTAAATCACTCAACCTGTGGTATTTTGTTATAGCAGACTCACTCAGGGACCCATGTAGGATGATGAGCTTTTGTAGCTGGAAATACAGCAAAATCAGTCCACTATGTCACCCAAATGAAAGGAAAAAATTCAAACCTTTTCCTCAAATCAGCATTTTCTGCAAAGTCTTCCTAGACTTTGTCATTCCTATCTTTGTCCTTATTGCATAACCCTTTTGCTTTCCCTAGGGCAGGGCCAAGGAAAATGCTTAGTGATCTCTTCCTTGCTAACTGACACTACACTGAGAAAGTGGGAGAAAAATTGGTGGTGCTGTTGTCAGAGCGAGTTGGATTCCGCAGGTTGGAGAAAATCTGCAATCCCAGAAATGGTCTGGTGATTACCACTTCTGCTTTCCTCCCTTGCCAAAGAGGTTGTCATTCATTGCTGTGCTCCTGTTTTTGTATTAGATGTAATACTGTGTTTTCTCCATCTTATTGTAGAATGTAGATTATCAAGGACTCTTTAGAAAGCAAGTGTCATTGCATAGTTTGTTCCTGCATCTCTCAATATGTTCCAGAATGACTTTGGGGTATGGGTGTGGATATGTGTGTTTTCTTGATATCTCTTTCATGTCAATACATGGTAGTTTGTCTAAGTTGTTTGCGCATGAGTTTGCTGTGAAATGAACCTCATCTGGAATGATGGCGGTACTCAATTTGAACTTCAAACTAAAGTCAACAGTGATCTTTATTTAATGTACTAAGAGTTTTATCATTTGGCCTCCTTTTTTAAGATTTATTTATTTATTTGAAAGAGTTATAGAAAAAGAGAGGGAGAGACAGATCTTCCATTTGTTGGTTTACTCCATAAGTGGCTGTAACATCTCGGGCAGGGCTAGGCTGAAGCCAGGAGCCAGGAGCTTCCTGTGGGTCTCCCGTGGTGGGTGCAGGGGCCCAAGCGCTTGGGCCATCCTCTGCTGTCCTCCCAGGCATATTGGCAGGGAGCTGGATTGGAAGTGGAGCAGCCAGGACTCCAACCAGTACCCATATGGGATGCTGGCATCAAAGGTGGCATCTTGACCCACTACACCATAATGCCAACCCCTGGCCTCTTAATTTAAGTGAAATTTCTCTCTTTCAGTGTGATTTGCATTTCAACTATCAGCTGTTATTCCTGTGTCTATTGTCTTGTGGGAAGTAGTCCTACTTGGGCAAAAATTAGTATGATTTCCTGCAGATGAAACCAAAGCAACTAAAAGTAGTTCTGTACTCAAATACTTTTTAGGCGAAGGTTTCCAAAGTATAGAAAATCTTAATGGCTAAACATTTTGAATACTGGTGAAAATGGGGAGTTCTAAAAGGAATTGAGGCATAATGTTTTTGGAAAAACATATAAATTAGCTAGTAATTTAACTGTATTCAGATCTTATTACTTATACAATGTAGCTACATTTTATTTTCTAAAAATCTTTTTGTGCGGTGCCGGCACACCGGGTTCTAGTCCCGGTCGGGGCACCGATTCTGTCCCGGTTGCCCCTCTTCCAGGCCAGCTCTCTGCTGTGGCCTGGGAGTGCAGAGGAGGATGGCCCAAGTGCTTGGGCCCTGCACCCATGGGAGACCAGGAGAAGCACCTGGCTCCTGCCTTCGGATCAGCGCGGTACGCTGGCCGCAGCATGCCGGCCGCGGCGGCCATTGGAGGGTGAACCAACGGTAAAGGAAGACCTTTCTCTCTGTCTCTCTCTCTCACTGTCCACTCTGCCTGTCAAAAAAAATAAAAAAATTTAAAAAAAATAAAAATCTTTTTGTAAGTGTTTGAGTCCTGGTCCTTATGTAATCAATAGAAAATCAGACATTTATAATTAGTTCTCATTCTACTGTGTTACATGTACACTTGTGGGGATTGAAAGCATCCAGATTCAGTGAGTGTAGCAGATGAGGTAAAATGGGAGAGCTGGGGTTCTGGTCTTCACATAATTTGGACAAATCTGTGGGTTTCTTTTGTTTTCTAGTGGCCAAATGAAGATCCATGGAACCTCCATCTTTGATTATCCACTATAATGGGGTCATAATATATGCAGGCTGCTTTGAAGTCTGGGGCAAAAGAGTGGTGATAATCTTGGTGAACACTACATAATTCAGCCACTGAAAGAACTAGTCATTCTTGCAAGATCAGAACGTTTTTCTCCTTTAAGAAATAAGTCAAGGTTATCTGGGCCAAAATACATGTTCCTTTGACCATGTATTGGCAGGACAGGAATGGCTACTTTTCTTCTAAACTGTGGGCTCTAGCATGTTTTCAGGAAAAAAAAAAAATCTTAAACTGAAAGAAGCAACTCAGGGTCTTGTTCTTGGCATGTTTCTACTTTACCTTTTCTTAGAAATCAAAACAGTTCGAGTGGCGATGTTCTTGAAGTCTCCTTGCCTTACTAGCTCACAGGCCCTAAGCTTGCAGACAAAAACGAAAGCACAGCAGCAAGAGGGGGTGGGGTGATGTGTGTGTGTGTGTGTGTGTAAATTCAACAATTGACCTTGATTTTTTTTTTTTAAAGATTTAGTTATTCATTGAGATCTTCTGACTAAAGCCCTTTGTACAACTACTCGTGTTTTCCTGATGACTAGCAGCCTTGGTAACTGGGTGGTTAAAAAGGCATGGAGCCTCTAGCTGCCATCCTGTGTCCCTGTGTGTGTGCACTTAATCTCAGTTGGTCTGCCTGGGACCCCCCGAGCACCATCCCTAGTCCCCCACATGGCCCCATTTCCACTTGGACAAGATGAAAGAAACTATCATGAACCAGGAAGAACTTGCCCAGCTGCAGGCAGAGGTGCACACTGGTGGGAAAGGAACTGCTTGCAGAAAGAAGGTGCTTCATAGAACAGCAACAGCAGATAAAAAACTTCAGTTCCCCTTAAAGAAATTAGGGGTAAACAATATCCCTGGTATTGAAGAGGTGAATACGTTTACAAACCAAGGAACAGTGATCCACTTTAACAACCCTAAAGTTCAGGCTTCTCTGGCAGCACTTTTGCCTTTGTAGACCACACTGAGACAAAGCAGCTGACAGGAATGCTCCCCAGCATCTTTTTTTTGTTGTTGTTGTTGTTTGTTTTTTTTGACAGGCAGAGTGGACAGTGAGAGAGAGAGAGACAGAGAGAAAGGTCTTCCTTTGCCGTTGGTTCACCCTCCAATGGTCGCCACGACCGGTGCGCTGCAGCTTGCGCACCGCGCTGATCTGAAGACAGGAGCCAGGTGCTTCTCCTGATCTCCCATGGGGTGCAGGGCCCAAGGACTTGGGCCATCCTCCACTGCACTCCCTGGCCACAGCAGAGAGCTGGACTGGAAGAGGGGCAACCGGGACAGAATCCGGCGCCCCAACCGGGACTAGAACCCAGTGTGCCGGCGCCGCTAGGCAGAGGATTAGCCTGTTGAGCCACGGCGCCGGCCCACTCCCCAGCATCTTGAACCAGCTTGCTGCAGACAGCCTGACTAGTTTGAGGAGGTTGGCTGAAGCTCTGCCCAAATAATCTGTGAATACAAAAGCACCACTTGCTACTGGAGAGCGCGATGACAATGAAGTCCCGATCTTATGGAGAATTTTGATAAGGATTCTAAGGATGAGGTGAACTGAATGGAGTCAACTTCTGAGGAAAGTAAAACTTGAAGAAGTTACTGGGAGCTGCTATTTTATATTATGACTGCTTTTAAAAATTGTTTTGTTTATGATCTGATAAAATCTAGATCTCTAATATTTTTAAGCTGGAGCCCCTTGGACAGTGCAGCTGTTTTCAGTTTTTGCTTATACACGATTTGTTCTTTGCAGCTAATTAAGCTGAAGAAGCCTGGGAATAAAATTTGAAACAAAGGTTAATAAATTTCTTTGCCTAGGTAAAAAAAAAAAAAAAAAAAAAAAGGTATGGAGTATGGAGTGTATAAGTGAGAGCACCTGAGAAGCTGAAGCTGTTTTGCCTGCTTGTCTGTGCATGTGTCTGATAGGAGTTAGAGTCAGAAGAGGGAATTTGCCTTTGGTACTTTCTGGTTCTTTTATGTTTTGTGCTCTACTTATTCACCCTCCACTCCCAGTTACTCCTCCTCCTCCTCCCCCCACCCCCAAATGGCTGCAGCGGCCCTGGGCTGGGCCAGGTCAAAGCTAGGATCCAGGAGCTTTATGCAAGTCTCCCACATGGGTGACAGGGGCCCAAAGCATTTGGGCCGTCCTCTGCTGCTTTCCCAGTCACATTAGTGAGGAGCAACAGGGACTCAAACCGGCACCTACACGGGATACCAGTGCTGTAGGAAACTGGTTAACCTGCTGTGCCACAAATATAGGCCTTTCTTAATTCCTAACCCCTATACTTTTAAGGCAAACAACTTGGATTCATATTTTTGGGAAAAAAATAAGACTCTTAATTTTTAAGTAATATAAAGATGTTAGTGACTTTGGTATGACCTCTCCTGGGAGTATTTGTTTTGAAGACATAACCAGGCCATTTTTATCCAGAATCATCTTCATTTCAAATACAATTGCTAACAAGTCCCACATCTACTATATTAAGAATATACTAAGGATATGAACAGACATTTTTCAAAGGATGATGAACAAATGACCAACAGACATACGTTCATGTCCTTAGCATATTCTTTAATGGCCTGAGTAAGGATCATTGGTAGTGATATTTATTGGTAAAAACAAAAAGCCTTTATTTAAAGATAAACAAAGAAGTTCATAAATCATGTAGGTTATAGAGATGAGGCCATGTTTTTGGTATCAAGGATTTTTGATGCAAATTTCTCATGAAATCTTATATTCTGTTGTTATTGGTGGTAGTCTTCCTCTTCTTCCCTCCCTCCCTCTCTCCTTCCTTTTTTTTTCTAAATAGTACCCTACAAGATTTCAATATCAAATGATTATTTTTTAAAAATCAAATACAGTTGTTTCTTCTTATCCATAGTCTTGCTTTCCATAGTTTCAGTTACCAATTGTCATCTTCAGTTAGGAAGTATTAAATGGAGGGACCGGCACTGTGGCCTGTGATGTTGGCATCCCATATGGGCACTGGTTCTAGTCCTGGATGCTCCACTTCTGATCCAGGTCTCTGCTAATGTGTCTGGGAAAGCAGTGGAGGATGGCCCAAATACTTGGGCCCTTACACATAGGTGGGAGACCTGGAAGATCCTTGCTTCTGGCCCCTGGCTTCAGCCTAGCCAAGCCACAGTGGTTGTGACCATTTGGGGACTGAACCAGCAGATGGAAGATCTCTCTTTCTGTCCCTACTCCTATCCCAGTTGCGCCCCATGCTCCTATAACTCTGACTTTAAATTTTTAAAGAAAATATTTAATGGAAAATTCTAGAAGTAAATAGTTCTCCACATTCTAAGTAGCTTGATGAAATCTCACACTATCCTGTCCAGAAAATGAGTCCTTTGTCCCATGTATCCATGCTGTCTATACTATCTGCCTGTTACTTCCTTTGTGGCTGTCTTCATTATAAAATCAACTCTTGTGGCATTGCAGTGTTTGTGTTCAAGTAATCCTTATTTTAATTAAAGATGGCCCCACCGCCGCTGTGGTGGGTAAAGCCACCGCCTGCAGTGCCAACATCCTATTTGAGTGCTGGTTCAAGGCCTGGCTGCTTCACTTCCAATCCAGCTCTGTGTTATGGCCTGGCAAAGCAGTAGAAGATAGTCCAAGTCCTTGGGCCCCTGCACTCATGTGGGAAAACCTGGAGGAAGCTCCTGGCTCCTGGCTCCTGGCTTAGGATCGGCGCAGCTCTGGCTGTTGCGGCTAATTGGAGAGTGAACCAGTGGATGGGAGACCTCTCTCTCTGTCTCTGCCTCTCCTCTCTCTGTGTAACTCTGACTTTCAAATAAATAAATAAAATCTTTAAAAAAAAAGATAGCCCCAAATTGCAGCATAATAGTGCTGACAGTTCAGATCTGCCAAAATGAAGTCCGAAAGCGCTCTTTTTAAATGAAAAGGTGCGCCGGCACCGCGGCTCACTAGGCTAATCCTCTGCCTGTGGTGCCGGCACCCCGAGTTCTAGTCCTTGTTGGGGCGCCGGATTCTGTCCCTGTTGCCCCTCTTCCCTGTTGCCCCTCTTCTGTTCCAGCTCTCTGCTGTGGCCCGGGAAGGCAGTGGAGGATGGCCCAAGTCCTTGGGCCCTGCACCCCATGGGAGACCAGGAGGAAGGACCTTTCTCTCTCTCTCTCTCTCTCTCTGTCTCACTAACTCTGCCTGTCAAAAAAAAAAAAAAAAAGAAGAAGAAGAAGAAGAAGAAGAGATGAAAGTTCTCAACTTAATTAAAAAAAAAAAAAATCATGTACTGAGGTAGCTGAGATCTACTATAAGAAGGAATCTTCTGTCCATGAAATTGTGAAGAGGCAAAAGGAAATATGTGCTATTTTTCTCTCACCTGAGACTGCAAAAGTGGTAGCCATACTGCATGGGAAGTGGCTAGTTAATATGTAAAAAACATTAAATTGTGTATGTATGTATAGGAAAAAGCACAGTATACCTATATAGGGTTCTCCTGTCTGTAGTCTCAGTCATCCACTAGGAGTCTTGGAACATATTCCCCATATATAAAGGAAGGGGGGGGAGGACTTCTATATTGGTTCTGGCTCATTCTGTTATTTATCACTTCTAAGCAGCCTTCTTACCAATTTAGACTTGATGAAAATCTTTGCTGTGCTCATCTTTGAAGTTTGTGCTTGGTGGTTATATACTTTGGTAGTCTGAGGAGACTCAGTTTTATTCTTGCTTATGTGAACCAGAAGAGGCAGTATTTGCGGTCAGTAAATAGGAAATGAATGATACTTCTACGTAGAAAATGTTGGAAGCCACAGCGGAGGAGTTGGGGAATAAACATCATCACCTCTTTCTTCCCTTGCCTGAACCCAGCTGTAAGCCAGAGAACAGCAGAGTGACACAACCCTTAGAGTATAGCTTCCCAGGATATGGATCTGAAAAGACAAGTGGTCAGTAATCACCACGGTTTTCAGGGAACTGTAAAATTTTAACTTTGGATAAATAGTTCCTAGGAAGGAGTTTGAGCATCCTTTGCTGCAGAGAGGCAGTTTCTGGAATCCACAGGCTTCTGAGGCGCTGGGGAGCAGTAACAGTGGTTGTTCTGGGAAAGCCGTTGGATGTGTGGCAGTGTGAACGCAGGTTTAAGTTCTGACTTTCTCTGGCAGACAGTGTTCTGGATATTTTATTATATAGTTGCAGTTCCAAGAAGCCGTTGTTGCTTTTGAATTCTGCCTCATGTCCTGTCTCTTTCCTTTTTTTTTTTTTTTTTTAATTTAAAGATGAGTTTATCTTAATGCAGAGAGTTTTGAAATCCTTGCATAGTTTTTCATCATATGTATTTTTGTGAACTTTTGCTTTATATCATTTTTAACTGACATGTAAAAATTGTACATATTTATGGGGTACTGTGTGATGTTTCCATACATGTGTGTACTACATAATGTCAATCAGAGAAAACATACCTATCTCCTCAAACATTTGATACTTTTTTAAAAATTTTATTTAAACGATACAAGTTTCATGTATTTCATATGTACAGATTTGGGAACATAGTGATAACTTCCCACCCTAACTCTACCTCCCTCTTGCTCACACACCCACCCTTCTTCCTCCTCCCTCTCTTATTCCCACTCTTAATTTTTACTTTAACTTTTTACTTTATACTCTTAAAAATCACAGAATTTTAGATAGTTGCAGATTATAGAATTCTTTTAAGTTTATGAAAGGACAGTCCAGATGGAAGATAAGCATTATGGCTCAAGTTTGTGCTCCATAAAGGTACCTTTGTGTCAACAAATGAAACCTAAAAAAAAATTTGGGGAATAAGCCTTAGGAAAACCTGGCTAGCTTTGTGTGGCCTTCTTCAGTCTATTTGTTAACTGGATCGTATGGCAACCTTTGCCATTCTTTTTCTTTATCCTCCAATTTTATCACTTTATAAGAAACCACAACACATTAGAATTTACCGAGGTTATATCATAATGCTAAATATTAAAGCAGTAAATTGGGTGATCAAGATTTGTGAAAATTTTGGCCGGCGCCATGGCTTAACAGGCTAATCCTCCACCTTGTGGCGCCGGCACACCAGGTTCTAGTCCCGGTTGGGGCACCGGATTCTATCCCGGTTGCCCCTCTTCCAGCCAGCTCTCTGCTGTGGCCTGGGAGTGCAGTGGAGGATGGCCCAAGTCCTTGGGCCCTGCACCCACGTGGGAGACCAGGAGAAGCACCTGGCTCCTGGCTTCGGATCAGTGTGATGCGCCGGCCGCAGCGGCCATTGGAGGGTGAACCAATGGCAAAAAGGAAGACCTTTGTCTCTGTCTCTCTCTCTCTCACTATCCACTCTGCCTGTCCAAAAAAAAAAAAAGATTTGTGAAAATTTTGCATGGGAAATATTAATTGAATAGAAAATAGATTATAGGGGTTTTGTTATTTGTTGAATTTGCTCTAAATGTTTACACTTAAGTTTTTAGATTTTTATTTATTTGAAAGAGAGACAGATCTCCCATCTGCTGGTTCACGTCCCAAATGCCCATAACATCCATGGCTGGGCCAGGCTGAAACCAGGAGCCAGGAACACAATCTGTGTCTCCCTTGTGGGTGACAGTTGCCAACTACTTGAGCTGTCACCTGCTGACTCACTATGATGCACATCAGCAGGAAACTGGAATTGGGAGCAGAGCTGGGACTCAATGCTAGGCACTCCCATATGGGACTCAGGCATCTCAAGTGGCATATTAACCACTAGACCAAATGCCATCCTCATTTAAGTGTCTAATAAGTCATAAATCTTTTATTATTATCTATTTTTAGCATTTTGTCACTGTAGTATGGTTTTACTGAATTACTTGGGTGTGCTCATTGGCCTAGAAAAGGAGGTCATTTAGTGGACATGATACACACAGAGGTCATTTAGTGTATAGATAAAAACCAAACAATCACTTAATAACAGCCTTCATTTTTATATAGACTAATAATCAGTTATACTCTCTAACTCCCCAGAAAATGAGCTTAAGCATTAAGGATTTAGGCTTGACAAGTATACAGGAGTTCCTTAGGAATAACTGAGTATAGCCTCTTCTGGAAGTGTTAAAGCTGGCTTAGTTTATTTTTGGTTTGGAGAGAGTAGCCTCTCAAGGTTATCTAGGATTTTATGACTAGCTTTTACACTTAAAAAGTTAAAATTTGAATATTTTGCCTTTGCTTTTTATTTATTTTGATGTGGTTATTTAACCCCTTGAATTTCACATGCTGCTATACTCCCTATGATCATAAAGTACAAGTTAGGCCCAGATAAAGAAAATGAATGAAAAAATATATCAAGTGTTTTCAGGTTTTTTTTAAAAAGATTTATTTATTTATTTGAGAGGCAGAGTTACAGACAAAAGAGAGGAACAGACAGAAAGGTCTTCTGTCTGCTGGTTCACTCCCCAAATGGCTGAAATAGCCAGGGCTGGGCCAGACTGCAGCCAGGAGCGTATTCTGGTTCTCCCATATGAGTATAGGGGCCCAAGCACTTGGGCCATCTTCTACTTATTTCCCAGGTCATAGCAGAGAGCAGGATCGAAAGAGGTGCAGCCAAGACACAAAATAAATATCTTAGTGAAAAAAATCCTGAAATTCATGTCGTTTTTTCATAATACACATTCTTATGAACTTTTCTAAGCCTCCTCAGATACATGCATTTCACAGTTTTTTGCACCAAAAGAAACTGATCTTTTAGTTCTGTTTTCCATGGACTTTAAAAAAAAAAAAGATTTATTTTTATTTATTTGAAAGACAGAGTTACAGAGAGAGGTAGAGACAGAGAGGTTTTCCATCCGCTGGTTCACTCTCCAGTTGGCTGCAAGGGCCGGAGCTGAGCTGATCTGTGGGAGCCAGGAGCTTCTTCCAGGTGTCCCATGTGGGTGCAGGGGTCCAAAGACTTAGTCCATCTTCTACTGCTTTCCCAGGCCACAGCAGAGAGCTGGATCAGAAGTGGAACAGCTGGGACTCGAACTGGTGCCCATATGGGATGCTGGCACTTCAGGCTGGGGCTTTAACCCGCTGTGTCACAGTGCCAGCCCCTTCCATGGACTTTTAAAAAGTGCCTTTAGGTTGGTAATTATTAGTTTCTAGACCATTGTTTCCAAGGCCAACTGTTAAAAAATATTTTTTTCAAATATAACAGTGTTTATGGATAGATACAAGTATATAAAATCAGGGCATGAACATGACTTAATAAATTAAATAGACTTAATTTCAACATTATAATAAGAGGGACCAATTCAGATTCTCACAATTTGTTTCACACCTACAAAAACCACTTCAAGAGCATTAATGATCTCAATACTGTTCTATCTTGTGCAAGTAAACCTTACTTCATTTTTTAAAAGATTTTATTTATTTATCTGAGAAGTAGAGCTACAGATAGAGAGAGGAAGAAATAGAGAGAAAGGTCTTCCATCCACTGGTTCACTCCCCAAATGGCCGCAACTGCCAGAGCGAGGCCAATCCAAAGCCAGGAGCCAGGAGCTTCTTCTGGGTCTCCCACACAGATGCAGGGGCCCAAGCACTTAGGCCATCCTCCACTGCTTTCCCAGGCCATAAGCAGACAGTTGCATTGGAAGAGGAGCAGCCGAGACACAACCCATATGGGATGCCAGCACCACAGTGCCAGTCTCCATGTTTCTTTTGAAAAGATGTGTGCACTTGGGGCTGATGTTGTGGTGCTGTGGTTAAACTGTAGTCTGAGATGCTAGCATCTCATATGAGCACTACTTGGAGTCCCAGTTGCTTTGCTTCTGATCCAGCTCCCTAGCTATGTGCCTGGGAAAGCAGCAGAAGATGGCCCAAGTACCTCGGCCCCTGCCACCCACTTGAGAGACCCAAATGGAGCTCCAGGCTTCTACCTTCAGCCTGAGTCAGCTCTGGGCATTGTAGCCATTTGGAGAGTGACCCAGGTGATGGATGATTGCCCTCTCTGCGTCTCTTTCTGTAACTCTGCCTTTTAAGTAAATAAATAAAACCTTTATTTAAAAAAAAAAAAAAAACTTATTTACTTGCCCAGGCTCAGGGACATTAAAAAATATTTTAAAGTCAAGCTAAAGATCTAGATAAAATGGAATGAAGAACAAGAAACTTTCTGATCTGAGATGTGTCCTTTTAAAAAAAAATATTTATTTGATAGGCAGAGTGACAGAGAGGGGAGAGAAACCGAGAGACTTTTTTGGGGGGTGGGGGGGTCTACTGGTTCATTCCCCGAATGCCTGCAATAGCTGGGGACGGGCCATGCTGACACCAGGACCCAGAACTCCATCCAGATCTCCCATATGGATGGCAGGAACTCAAGTACTTGGGCCATCACTTTGGGCTCAATGAAAATATAAGTTTCTAAACAGTTGTTTGAGTACCAAGTTCCTTTAAGCAGCAAAAGAAGCTGCCTTCCCCCATTTGGAAGCCTTTTGTCTGAGAGGCCCCTTTCTCTCTGCCCCGATTTCTCCTAGGATGTCCAGTGCATTTATTATAGACTTAGTAAATCAGCTTAGCAACAACAAAGGTACTTTTTCAAAATAAATTCCTTTTAGGTGATAGCAGAATGGCTCCTTCCTTCTGAAGGTGCTTATTGGTCTTTCTTTACTGGTCGCTTGGAGATGAGAGTGGGAAAATCCCTAGCATAGTTCAGCAAGAAAAAGTTTTCCTTTACCTTCTTAGGTTATGTCTGTGATGCCTATAAATTAAGTGTAAACAAACAAGAAAAAGCTAATGAATTTTATTCATGTTGATATCTTTAACATTACATGCACAGGAGTTTCAACAACAATAACAAAAAGTAAAGACCCAAAGAGGCAGTTAGCCTTGGAATATTATATGCCATTTTAACAAAGAGGGATAAATTATGGCCAAGAGGCTAGTCAGTGTATAAAGGGGTTGGGCTTCTAAGGACAAATGAAGTAAGTATATGGGGAAACAAATGGCAAATAAGGGTTATTTTAACAAGGTTTGTGTAGGCTCCTCTTGTTGCCAACTTTTCATATTCATGGCTAGAAAACTCCCCCAGACAAGAGATTTATAACTGTCCTTATTTACCAGAATTTTCTGCTTTTAGTCATATAAGGGATACTGCAAGAAGACTTCTTTTTCCATCTGTTGGTTCTCAATTGCCTTCAACTCAAAATAATCCATATGCCAAAGTGGAATGTTTTGGAGTGACATAGTCTGGTTCCCTTCAATATTTAGAGAGGAAAACATGGAGAAAACAGCTGATAAGTGTGCCATCAACAGAGGGATATTAGGCATGTCATTTACCATGGCTAGGTATGTAATTTCATTATCCGGAAAAAAAGACAATTGGGTTATATGATCTCAAGAATTCACACTGCTTTCAAATTGTTTGATTTTTGGGGCTGGCACTGTGGCGCAGCAGGTTAAAGCCTCAGCCTATAGCACTGGCATCCCATTTGGGTGCCCGTTCGAGTCCTGGGTACTCCACTTCTGATCCAGCTCTCTGCTATGTCCTGGGAAAGCAGCAGAGGATGGCCCAAGCCCTGGGGCCCCTGCACTGCATGGGAGACCTAGAAGTCCCTGGCTCCTGGCTTCAGATTGGCTCATCTCTGGCCATTGTGGTCATTTGGAGAGTAAACCAGTGGATGAATGGCCTCTCTTTCTCTCTGGCTTTACCTCTCTCTTTCAAATAAATAAATCTTTTTTTTAAAAAAATTGCTCGATTTTGTTTTTATGGATCTTGAATGTAGTCACTCTTGGATATATACAATTTGCCCTTATCTCTTAAAACATGTTATACTTGTCAATAAACATGAAATTTCTACCACTATACTTCAAATACCTTATTCTTCAGTATCTACCTAACCTAGGATTGATTGACCAATCCTAACAGTGAATGAAGGGAATGTGTTTGAGGGCGCTGGAAGGAGGGTGGGCTGGCAGCAACTGGAAAAACCCCAGAAAATGTTTGTTGCTGTTTCAAGATCTGGTTATCTTTCAATTATCTGACTGATAGTTCCCAAGCAACTTGTTACAGCTTCTTGGCATAACCACTACTTCTGAGTTAGCTCAATGCCTAGGCTATCTCAGAGCCAATCAGAATCCTTCTTTTATAATTATACTACAGGATGCCGTAGAGATGATATGGACTTTGGAGTCTGCCAAACACAAGCTGACTGCTTTTTTCTATTTTTTGAATACAGTTTAATCTTTCTGGGCTCCAGGGTTGTCATCCATAAAACAGCAGTACTTAACTCCTTGACTTAAAAATCATCATAGGGTCAAATGAGACAACAGACAGGAACAGCTAGCTTCTCACATGCCTCATAGTGAGAGCACCTGACATATGTATACTTGTACCATTAATAGAACATTCTCAAAAAAAAAAAAAAACAGTTTTGTTTAAGGCATTGTGTGTATTTGCTTTGCTGGGTAAAATATCACTTAGGTATTAAAGGTCTGAACTAGGCTTGCTGAGTTGGGACCCTGAGCCTTTGGAACTTGGTCATGACAGGATGCCTCAGGGGTCCCCCTCTAAAACATCCTTCTATGTTTTCCAGGAATCTGAATTTCTGTGTTTGGAATTTGATGAGGTGAAGGTCAACCAAATCCTGAAGAAGCTGTCAGAGGTAGAAGAAAGTATCAGCACACTGATGCAGCCAGCGTAACTGCAGATGACACAGGAAGGAGTTGGAGTTTTTGAAGCAAAGGTGTTCGTGATTCCTCCTCTCTGACTTTTTTTTTAAATATTGTTCCCCCATTGGTATTAAATTTTCAAATTCAAATCTTGCCTGTCTCTTCTTCTGGGATTTCTTTTGTCCTTTTCATTCACTCTTTTGTTGTTGTTGTTAGAGATTCATTTATTTGAAAGGTAGAGATACAGAGAGAAAAGGAATGAGAGAGATCTTCCATCCGCTGGTTCACTCCACAAATGGTTGCAGTGGCCAAACTGAAGCCAAGATCCAGGAGCTTCTTCTGGGTCTCCCGTGTGGGTGCAGGGGTCCAAGGACTTGGGCCATCTTCCACTGCCCTCCCAGGTGCACTAGCAGGGAGCTGGATTAGAAGTGGAGCAGCTGAGACTTGAACTGGCAGCCCTATAGGACACCGGTACTGTAGGGGAAGGCTTAGCCTTCTGTGCCACAGCGCTGGCCCCTGCCCCTCATTCACTCTTTGAATTGTTCTTGTAAAAGCATTCAGATTTAAAAAGGAAAAGAAACAAGGTAGCAGGCTTTCAGGGTCCTATCCCCAAAGACTTGGATTCAATAGGACTAGGGCAGGTGGAGTCAACTTTGGAAACCATTTTTATCAAGCTTTGTTCCCGAAAGGGATTTTAGTATTATGTGTAACAAATCAAGAATTTGAAAAGGAAGAAAACCCCATTTTAGTCATGCAAATACAGGTGCCATTTGTCATTAGTTGAGGCCTACAGGATCCTTCCCAAACTAGAAGAGATTTACCTGACACTAGTAAAACCCAAGGTGCTTCTGGACCTGGTTTGAGCATTTGGATTAGTTCTGCCTGAATCAGGGAGGTAAGATAAGTCTGGTTTGGTTTGAACTACAGAAACACTTGGACTTTTGTGGCACCTCAAACTAAACTGGCTTCCTAACAGAAGGATGTCTTCACTCACTTGCCTCATGTCAGGATTGCTTGGAAGGAAAAATGTCTACTGGGGTGATAGGAAGTCTTTTACCTCAGACAATTTTACCTGAATCATCAAATAAAACTTTTCCAGGAAAACTAATGTAATAAAAATGAGATCCTTATAGAGAAATTACCAAATACTAAGAATGTTCACAGGGGAGGAGATTGTCAAACAGTATATTGAGGCTTGAGTCTTGGTTGAACAGGTTTTGTCATATGACACTGATAGTATTTCAAAACTTCAGTGGCCTTTGGGATCTAATGTGTTCAAAACATGTGGTTCTCTTAGTCTGTGGTTACAGCTTGTGTCAGTCCTAATGAGTTTATTGCAGAGCAGAAAGAATTCCTCTTCTCTTAAGCAGTTTCTCCTCAGTCAGTTTGGAGACATCTTAGGACCTTTTCCAAGAACCCAGACTGAAAATATTGGCTCTTCCTCGATTAAGACCATCCCAACAGTTAGCAAACAATGACCAGAAGGTTTTGTATGTAGTCCCTGTGGACTCTTTAGAGAAGATCTTGAAAGATGTATTTGAAAGAGTGCTGCAAATAGATTCAGAAAAGGCATGTGGTTTGACCAAAACAAATAAATAAATAAATAAACTGAAACTTGCTTTCTGTTCCCAGTGATTCAGGAGAATTTAGATAGTGTCTTTTGCTGTAACATGCAGGAAAAGAATATCTCATCACATAATGGTATTCTAGCGGTCCTTGGAAGGAGCATCTATGCCTTCTAGATCTGTGGAAGCATGAAGGAACAGCCCAGGACCACTCATCGTTGTGGTCTGGATCTCTGTCTCATCCCATGAAAGTATCAGCCACAAAAATGAGCATGGGCTTGTTTATTATATCTCCAAACACTAGATGTTAGAAAAACAACTGTTAATATGTACTGAGTTTTTTAATAATTATAAAACAAAACAAAACAAAACCTAATTGTTAAAGGTGGTCCCCCACATTTAACACTTTTGAATGAAAGTTGTTTTGGACAGGATATGTTTAATGTTTACTGAAGATTTTTAGTTTTGATTACCACACAAATATGTTTATTATATTCCATTATAAAAATACTGAAAGAACTGTTAAATGAGCCATCAACATAACATCCAGCTATAAAGCTAGAGGCTGACTGACATGTTACACACAGCATGCGACAAGCTACATGCAACATGTGACGTGTTGCTGCTTGGGACACCTGCGTCGCTTGTTGGAGAGCGTGGTTTAAGCCTTGGCTACTGTGCTTCTGATCCAGCGTCCTGCTAACGTGCACTCGGGGAGGCAGCAGCTGATGGTCTAAGTACTTGGGTCTCTGCCACCCACATGGGAGACTTGGACTGAGTTCCAGACTCCAGACTTTGTCCTGGCCTGGCCCTGGCTGTTACAGACTTTTAGGGAGTAAACTAGTAGATGGGAGCGTTCTCTCCATCTGTTTCTCTTTCTTCTTTCCTTTTAAATAAAATGAAAGAAAGAAGCTGGAACTAAGAGAAAAGGTGACTTTACTTGAATAAATTCCTGAAAGTAGAATACAGTGTTCTTAAGGCTTTGATAATCATTGCCAAGTTGTTCTCTAGTAAGGTTATATCAGTTTCTATCCCCTCTGAGGAAGTATGAGAGTAAATTGCTCCCCTTCTTGCCCAGTTGGATATTAACACCACCACCATCCCCTTTGATATCTCCTAGGACTGAGTTGTTTGGGTAAACTTTTATCAGGAAGACTTGCATTAAACCAGAGCATCTCCTTGGTGATAATGGAAACGTGGAGAAAGGATCAGAGGAGAAAACTAGCACAAGGATCCCGGAGACGCCGCTCGGTTTTATATCTCTGTGATCCTAAGTTTAAACTACTACGAGTTCAGGAAATAGGGGACAAAAGGAAAATAATCCTCAGCCTGAACTGGGCCTTGTAGCAATGATCACTGCTTGAGCAATAACACTCTAACTTTAGTCTGTTTATAATCAGTGCAGCTGAAACAAAAGTTAGCTCTCAGAAGAAAGTTAAAAAGTTAACTCCAGACTTGGGTAGTTTCATGTTGATACGGAGCAAAGGATTTGGCCTTATTTTCGTGTTTGACTTTTATTGGAGGCTCTTGTTCTCATCACCTTCATCAGCAAAAGTCAAATTTCACTCTCTTCCTCTAGTCACTCTCTTCCTCTAGTCTTAGTTTAATGACAATTCAAAAATATTTGCAGCGTTTTTAAAATTCATTGTAACCATTCTCCCCAAAATACAAGAAATCAGTGAGAAACAAAGGATGACACTGAGTATCTTAAACCTTAAATACTTGGTGTAGTGTCAATTCATTATTGAAGTTCTCTTTTTAGACCTGGGTAAAAATTTGGAAAGCAATATAAATAGAAATTAAAGGAAAATAGAAAGTTAAACAGATGTTAGAAAATATGTTACTGATGTGTATAGTATAGTTCTAGACCAGTGAGAGAGACAGGAGAATAGAAGAAATCCTTTCAGGATCAAACAGAAATGACTGGAATTCTTCCTAAAAGAACAGGGTGCTACAAAGAATAGAATTTGTGGGACAGTTGTTATCTTAAAATTCTTAGCTCTCTAACTTTACAGTCAGGTTTTTAAAATATTTTAGATGGAGATTTAGCCAGCAGAGCAGAGAGCCCAAATAGAATATATAAATAGCTTAAACTTAACTCTAGTTGTAGATTATGTAGTTTTTAACCTCAACACTTCAAAAATAGGAATTTTTATCTAAGTGCAGCCAATTTTCCATTCTGTGGGATGGCTGTAATTGTGTCTTACAGCATCACAACCATATGCAACACTGAGCTAGCTTTTGTTGCACAGGAACCCGCCTGGACCTGCTTCCTGTGAGATAACAGTGCCAACTGACATGATTTGCAAGTTCAGTACTTACTTCAGTTATCAGAATAATATACTGAAGTTATACCACAGCAGATAATAAAAATTTGCATATTCACATCACTATTCACCAAGGACTGTAATCAGGCCCTTTCCCACCCCTCTCTTCACTGCTTGCTTTTGACTAGTTTTGTGTTTTCTGCTGGTGTGAGAGTTTCAAGTTCTGTTGATTTACAGAATTCGGGGGGGGGGGGGATATGGATTTGATTGATCAAGTAAAATAAGATTAAACTGTTAGTTTAAAGGAATTCGAGGATGAAAAATTGAAATAAATACTTTCCTTGACTGCTGTTATTATACTATTAGGAAATAAGCATAAATTTGAGAGTTTTATATGATTTATATTCTGTCTGCTTTCAGAACTATGGCTAAGAATTGGCAAAGATCTTAGAATGGCTGATTTGTATATAGGTTTTTTTTTTTTTGTTTGTTTGTTTTTTTGTATATAGGTTTTGGTAAAAGCTATTTTAGTATCTTTTAAAAAATGAGGAAACATCTGGACAGACAGGGCAAATGACTTATACAAGGCCATGGTCAAGAAGAAATAATGGGCTGCTGTCTTCCATCTCTATGTTCTGCTTGCCAGGTCCTTCAAAAGAGTAATTTTGTGTGTGTGTGTGTGTGTGTGCTCATTGTGTTTAGATGATGACAGTTCCTACAGTGAGGGTCACCTGTATCCTGCGTCTGTGTTAGATCTGTCTCTGGGTCTGGGCTGCTGTTGCTCTTTGTAGAACCTCTTGTTGTGATAACCTTGGCCTCACTTTCTATGCAATGCCAGCAATCTCTGGGTGCAGTGTGTTAGATGAATGAGTCTGTTGCACATAGGACTTCCTGACTACCCACACACAGTACCCAGATTGGCCTCAACCAAGCTTCCTAAGTACAGCCATTAATTAATTGTAACAATATCTGTTGTGAATTCTGTAGAATATTTACTCCTCACTATGATGGTCTTCTCAACATGGTCTATTCATAGTACAATAAAAACAGAGATCGGCCGGCGCCGTGGCTTAACAGGCTAATCCTCCTCCTTGCGGCGCCGGCACACCGGGTTCTAGTCCCGGTTGGGGCGCCGGATTCTATCCCGGTTGCCCCTCTTCCAGGCCAGCTCTCTGCTATGGCCCGGGAAGGCAGTGGAGGATGGCCCAAGTCCTTGGGCCCTGCACCCGCAAGGGAGACCAGGAGAAGCACCTGGCTCCTGGCTTCGGATCAGCACGATGTGCTGGCCGCAGTGGCCATTGGAGGGTGAACCAATGGCAAAAAGGAAGATCTTTCTCTCTATCTCTCTCCCTCACTATCCACTCTCCCTGTCAAAAAAAAAAAAAAAAAAAAAAAAAGAGATCATTTTTTACTATAAAAGCATTACATATACATTACAAATTACTAAATTAACTTTTAAAATTTATTTTTAAATGTTTATTTATTGAAAGGCAGAGAGACAGGGAGAGAGATCGCACTCACATCTGCTTGTTCACCCTCAAATGCTCACAAGAGCTGGGGCTAGGCCAGGTCAAGCCAGAAGGTAGAAACACAATTTGGGCTCCCAAATGGGTGGCAAGTTCCCAACTACTTAAGCCATCACCTGCTGCCCTGCAGGGTATGCATGAGCAGGAAGCCAAATTCAAGAGTCAAAGCCGGGGCTTGAACCCAGGCACTCCAATATGGAATGCAGACATCCCAAGCAACATGACTATTATACCAAATGCCTTCCCCTAATTACTTAATTTTTCAGTCAGCACAGAATAGTATGGAGCAGAAAGTGAATCTCTTTTTCTTTCTACTTAAAGAAAATTCAACCCAGAAGTGGTTTTTAGGCATACTTTCTGTGTGTATAAAAACATGTGTTCTTGTGTGCATGTATATGTATTTATGTATAGGTATATTTAAGGATTTATTGCTATATATACAGGTACAACATCATTTTAGTGATTCATAAGTTTTGCATGGCACTTTAGATCATTAAGAATCAAGGAAAGCTATGAATTTTCCTCCCCAGGGGAAAACACACACACGTGCACACACATTCACACAGAAAATTTTTTATTCAGTGTCAGTAGTTCAACAGTTTCCTACAAGAAATTTGTGACTGTCCTCACCCCATTTCCCAGATTTTGTGGTAACCCATAGAATAACAGCATTTCATAATAAATTTGGAGAGGATGATGGCTTATGGCAAAAACCTAATGAACCAGAGTATTTAGGGTGCTCTTAGTTTCTGGACAGTGGAGCTTATCACAAAATCTGTTTTTATCAAAGCCTTTTTTTTTTTTTTCTTGTTAAAAGGTGAGCATTTGGTGCTGTGGTAAAGTCACTGCCCGTATTGGATGCCAGTTGGAGTCCTGACTCTTCCACTTTTGATCTAGCTTCCAGCTTGTACCCCGAGAGTCAGCAGGTGATGGCTGAAGTACTTGGATCCCTGCTGCCCATGTGGGAGACATAAGTTGAGTTCCATGCTCCTGGCTTTGGCCTGGCCTAGCCCTGGGCATTTGGGTGGAAGATCTCTGTGTCTCTAGCTTTCACATAAAATGAAAATAAAAGAAAACAGTTTTACAAATGTTGAATTCTGGGTCTACTTCCCTATGTGACAGTCCCAGGAACCCCGGAATATTGAGAACTTCATCTGTCTTTGTGCCTGCTGAACTTCCGGAACTGCCACCACAGTACCTACATTACCTCCTGATCTGCACATCTGTCTTGTCTCTCCCACTCTGTCAACTCCTTTAGGGCAAGGACCTTATCTTCACATCTTTGTATCTCCACCCTGTCACACACACTCTACTTACAAAATCCTTTCTACAAATGTGCGTGAGTTTAATGATTATCAGAGAGGTGCTGGTTGAGTGTTGATCGAACATATGGTTTCCAGTTAATGTGGGCAAAGAAAACATTAGAGCCAGATGGACCTACATTTGAATCACAGCTCTGCATGGGGTTCTTGGTCTCAGACAAATTTAGTTTTCTCACCTGAAAATAGGGATGATAGGGGCTGGTGTTGTGCCATGGCAGGTAAAGCATATGAGCACTGGTTTGTGTCCTAGCTGCTCTGCCTACAATCCAGCTCCCTGCTGATTGGCTTGGGAAAAGCAGTGGAATATGGCCCAAGTGTTTGGGCCCCTTACACTCACGTGAGAGACCTAAAGGAAGCTCCTAGTTCCTGGCTTTGGCCTGGCTCACCCCAGCCATTACTGCCGTGGAATGAACCAATGGATGGAAGATTTTGTCTGTCTCTCCCTCCTGCCTTTGTAACTCTGACTTTTAAATAAGTGAATAAATCTTTTTTTTTTTTTTTTTTGACAGGCAGAGTTAGTGAGAGAGAAAGAGACAGAGAGAAAGGTCTTCCTTCCATTGGTTCACCCCCCAAATGGCCGCTGTGGCCAGCGTGCTGTGGCCAGCATGCTTTGCCAATCCGAAGCCAGGAGCCAGGTGCTTCCCTCGGTCTCCCATGCGGGTGGAGAGCCCAAGCACTTGGGCCATCCTCCACTGTCTTCCTGGGCCACAGCAGAGAGCTGGCCTGGAAGAGGAGCAACTGGGACAGAATCCGGTGCCCCGACCAGGACTAGAACCCGGGGTGCCGGCGCCACAGGCAGAGGATTAGCCTAGTGAGCTTCGGCGCCGGCCTTTTTTTTAAAAAAAATTGGGAATGAAAAACCGGATTGACAGGCTTAGATACTGTGGAGTAAATGGGATTTAGGAGATAGTGTGAAAAGTATCTTTTAGAAACCTAAGGGCTAAATAACTGAGACAGGTCTTTGCTCTTTTACTTACTGGTTGTGTAACTTTGGCCGCTTCTATGCCTCCTTTTCTCCATTTGTTAAAAAAATAAAAATGGGGGCCGGTGCTGTGGCACAGTGGGTTAAAGCCCTGGCCTGAAGTGCCGGCATCCCATATGGATGCCAGTTCTAGTCCCGGCTGCTCCTCTTCCGATCTGGCTCTCTGCTATGGCCTGGGAAAGCAGTAGAAGATGGCCCGAGTCCTTGGGCCCCTGCGCCCATGTGGGAGACCTGGAGGAGGCTCCTGGCTCCTGGCTTTGGATCGGCACAGCTCCAGCCATTTTGGCCATCTGGGAAGTGAACCAGTGGATGGAAGACCTCTCTCTGTCTCTGCCTCTCTCTGTAACTCTGTCTTTCAAATAAATAAAATAAATCTTTTTTAAAAAATGTGATAATCTGATTGTACCTACCAAGGTAGGCATATTAGGGGGAGAAAGATGAACTAACATGTTTCCACACATGGAGTGGTAGCTGACACAGAGCACATACTCATGGTTTGCCACTGGTATCACTGTCACCATCATCACTACTGCCAGGAACTGTCTCCTTAGGAAGCTGAAAGCAGTAACCGTGAAGCTGTTGATAAGCTGAATTGAGTGGTGCGAACAATAGTTGCTTTGAGAATTTCAGCAAAGAGAAAGGTCAAAGGAACCTGGAGATAAAAGGTTTTTAGCAAAAAATCAGGCAACTTTGAGAAGGATAGAGGAGTATTCTGCCCTAGGGTGGAGAAACCAAATAAATGAAAGTAAAAACAGTGTATTTGGATTTGGAGCTGGGAAGGCATTCAAGAAGAGGTGAGGTCAGACCTTTTATGGAAGAGGGCTTTTTTTTCTCTTGATGGCTAGTTACCCACCTTGGTGATAGCCAGCTCAGGTTCTTGCTGACCATCTGTTGTAAATGGAGAGCTGAGGAAAGGAAGACTAAAGCATTTGTGTTCCCATGGAAGACAATCAAAGCTAAATATAGCCAGAGCACCAGAACTTACAGCTGCTACCAGATGTGGGACTACGCAACTGAACAAACCCCGAGGCTCACCATCTCTCTCTGGGGGGTTGAGGCCAGAAACAGTTTTTGTAGCATCCCTATCAGAGCCATGGGGCCTTTCTGGCTTGATTGGGGAGGCAGGTGATGTCTCTTGCTCTTTAAGGGGTCTTTTATCTGACTCCTGGATCTGGGATCACTAGAGAAGAGAAAGTGGGGAGATTATTTAAAAAAAAAAAAACATGTGGGGCAGGTGTAGCGCAACAGGTTAAACTGCTGCTTGCAAAACCAGCATCCCATATCACACTGCCTTTTCTGTATCCCAGCAACTCCACTTCCTATGCAACTTCCTGCTAATGCATCCTAGGAAGCAGCAGATGATGGCCCAAGTGCTCAGGCCCCTGCCACCCACATGAGAGACCCAAATGGAGTTCTCTGGCTCCTGCCTTCAACCTGGCTCACCCTTGCTGTTTACAGGCATTTAGGGAGTGAACTAGCCAAGGGAAGATCTCTCTTTCTCGCCCCCTCATCTCTTTCTCTCTCTCCCTCTTTCTTTTTCTCTCTTTCCCTCCTCCTTCACCCCATCACTCTTGCCTTTCAAGTATATGGAAATAAATTTAAAAAATAGACATTGCAAAAAAGAACCATTTTTTTGTTAGCCCATGAGATTCAAGTTCATGTTCCTAAAGCAGATTGCCAAAGGAAATAAGGGTTCTTAAAAAATAATAATAATGTCTTCCTGCTCTTTCCCTCAAAGCAGAATTATATTATGGAAGACTTAAAGGGAGTGAAGGTTGTTACTCTCTGCAAAACTAACTTTGCTCATTGGGTTTATATTTACTGTCAACCCATATCAGCCTAAGAGTAGTATGAGAAAGCAGGCCAGCCATGTAACATTTCATTCTTTCCAGAACCCTGAGGCTGGCCCAGATTGGCTGGCCTAGGTGGGGCTAGAGGTGACTCTTGACTCTCTGGGTATATGCCAATCACATTGACCCAGAAGGTGCCTTTCCTCTGATCCCCTTTGACTGAAAGAAAAGTGATTTAATGGATAATCCACTTAAACCATAGAGACAGCTATTTACTGACTAGTATACCATCACTTCGATACAGTCTGAGAGAATTTAGAGAAAAATGTTTGGCCCCACAGTATCAGGAAGTTAAAAAGTAAATAAATAACCAGATAACTTGGGACCAGGAGCATCTGGTGGGAGAGTTATCAAGCCCACCCAATCTTTGTGCTGAAATGGATGAGAAAAGCTGACTTTCTCCTTGTCAGTGATTATGGATACCATTTAAGCAAGTGGGGATGATAATGCAAAAGTTGTAATAAACAATTCCCTTTCCTCTCTCTGTTCGCAGGGGAACAGTTGAATAAAAAGCTAAGGGAATTTAGTTCTGAAGGTCCCCAAGGAGCTGGAGAGATCTCCTCACCGTGGAGAATTAACTTGCAGCCCTTTTGGGCAACAAGCACAGAACTGTTGCTGTAAGGGCAAGACCTAGCAAGTCCCTGTTGTCTTCAGTCAGTCCTGGGAGAGAAGTGGTTACTACAGTAACCACAGCCTGTGCCATTCTTTGTAGCTCAAATGCCACACCTAGTTTTGCACCTGGAAGTTTAACGAGTTAACTGTGTGCTTGGTTGTTAGGGTGCTGGTTTGAGGAGGCTAGTAGACATTAAAATCTTGTTGTCCTTCTCTTTGGGAGGACAACTGAAAATCACTAGTTTTCACTCTTATTGTTTGCTGCTAAATTACCCAGTAAATCAGAATTAAGCATATGCATCTATACCTAGGCCAAAATTTTTTTGAGAAATTAAAAAATTTCAAATGTCAAAAGTATCCTCATAGTCATTACAGGAAAAAGCAGAGCTTTGTAGAAGTTACTTCATAGTGGTTTTGTTTTGAATTATACATGCTAAGGAGGGAGAAGCAGCATTTTTCCCTACTTTTAAGGAGGCCTCTGGAGAAAGATCATGTTCCAAGAGTAAGACTCCCTCCACTTTCTTGGCCTTTGGGAAGCTTATGGATATCATGTCTTCATGGAGTTATTTTGCTTTGATTTTAACTCTACAGAAATAATCCATATATGTATTGTCCTTAGGAAGCATCCAGACCTTATATATAAAGCTGAAGTCGCCTCTGACTGCTATCATCTGTCCTGGTTTCCTCTTCCACTTCCCTCTCACTTTGAGGGCATCTCCATCCATATTGTTTTTGTGATTTTAACCTATGTAGTAGTCAGATTTTCACTGCTTTAACTAAAATACTTAAGAGGAGCTCTTATGAATAAGAGTTTATTTTAGCTCACAGTTGCAGGATTCACAACCCGAAGATCTGGCAGCCCCATTAGTCTGTGTCTGATGGAGGCTGTCAGTGGTGGAGCACTGGTGAGCCTAGAAGAGAAGAGGCCGTTAACTCAGCTTGAATAGCCAATAGCAGGAACAAGTTCCCTGGGGCCTGAAGACCTCCCACCAGGCTCACCCCTAGATGCCATAATTAGATCAAGCTTTTTTTTTTTTTAGAGATATTTATTTATTTGACAGGTAGAATTATAGACAGTGAGAGAGAGAGAGAGAGACAGAGAGAGGTCTTCCTTCCGTTGGTTCACTCCCCAAATGGCTGCAACGGCCGGCGCTGCGCTGATCTGAAGCCAGGAGCCAGGTGCTTCCTCCCAGTCTCCTATGCGGGTGCAGGGGCCCAAGCACTTGGGCCATCCTCTGCTGCCCTCCCAGGCCACAGCAGAGAGCTAGATTGGAAGAGGAGCAGCCGGGACTAGAACTGGCACCCATATGGGATGCCTGCACCGCAGGCGGAGGATTAACCTAGTGAGCCATGGCACCGGCCTCTAGATGAAGTCTTTACTCTTAATTCACTAACCATTAACATAAGACTTTGGGATATAAATGTCCACATGAGTTGGGGGAGCCAAGTCCTGTTCAGGCCACAGCGACCTACTTGCATATATACCCATATTTGCAGTATTGTTTTCTGTATTTCTGTAACACAAATGCAGTCGCTGTGTATTATCCTGCATATTGCTTTCCCCCCAACAGTATGTCTTGAGACTTTTCTGCATTAGCACCAAAGAAACCAACACCCTGACAAACTGATACTGAGAATACTTCAAAGTGGAAACATCTGAGCTATGGAAGATGCACAAAGATCTCTTACCTGAACTTCCCTATCTGACTCAAAAAGAGCTTTGCTACAGTCATCACCAAACAACCTCCCTCCCTAAGGAGGTCTTTAGTCAAGGAGTCACTGACCTTGAACATTGGGAAATCCCCCCCAAAAGTATGTAAACAAGCCTCATCAGAGGTTTCCATCCTTTGAAGCCCTAAATGCCTCCCTGCTTTTGAAACTGATAGGTTTCTTTACCCTTAGATGTTCTTGAAGCGCCTCTTTTCAGTGTACGGCTGCAGAGTAAGCTTTTACTTAATTCACAGGTCATGGGCCTGAGTTAGTAGAGACCTTTTTCCTCCCAATAGTTTATATACATTTATCTCATTAATTTAAACTATAAAATGGTATTCCATAGACAAAATAGGTTGGAGTTATTTGTGAATTCCCTATCAATGTGTTTAAGGTTGTCTCCAACTTTTCCCCATTGCAAACAATGTTGGACATACCTGCCTGTATACATGTGCAAATGTATGTTAGGAAACAGAACTTGCTACTTAATGGGTTATGTGCTTTTTAGGCTGTAGACACTGTCAAGTAGACTCTGGAGTGCTGATAAATGGCTAACAACCGATCTACCAATAAAAGGGGTGGGGCTGATAGGCAACATCTGCTGCTTTCCACAGTGTGAATTCTCCTTCCATGACTTATTTCAGCTTATTTCAGCTACTGGGATGTAAACCAAATGGCACACAGTTTATTTATGCATGTGGGCCTGACTAGACTTCTATCTCAAACCCCATCCTTTGTCTTTTTCTACCTTATACCCTAAATTAGCAAGGAAGTAACAAGGCAGTTGCGGGGTGGGGCACTGTTATCTTGGGTATTTCAGGAGTTAACACATCACAGCTACCAGGTAAGCTAGTTTTATGACACAGTAACTAGTAAATCACAATTTCAAGGTAATTTTAGGAGGCATACAACTGTCTTATCTTAGAGATGAACTAAGCTTTTAATGGCAGCTGGGGAAAGGATTTCTAAAGTCATCATTGGCCTATTCAAACCCAGCTGGCCTTTTGATAAGGGGGAGGGGCTTGCTAACAAGCAGGAGAGGGTTTTGTAACATTCCCTCCCCTTCTTTTAGAATCCTCCAAAAACTTTATCTTCCAGGGACTGGTCCTCTAGGGGCCAGTACTCCGGTGAGGAGTAGCTGGAGCTTGACTTTGGCAATTTGTGAGTCAATAAAACGGGTAACGGCATTGAGTATGCAGGGGCCAACCATAGTTATCAATAACAGGAGAACCAGGGGCCCAATAAAGGTGATATCCGATCCATCAGGGAACTTCACCATGTAGACGGTGACAGAGCCTCATGTCTTTTATTGATTCTGTCTTAAAGTTGTTGTTGTAGGGTCTTTCAAACTACACCTGCCTCTTTGGTATAGAAACAACACTCTTGGAGGGACAGACAGATGCTTCCATGGGTGGCGATCAGGAGATCAAGGCCTCGATAGTTTAGTCTGTCTTTGGAGGGCCAAGGCAAACCAAGTCAGGTCTGTGAAGTTAATAGTGATTTGTTCAGTGAGAACTCAGTATTGAGCCTGGAACAGCCCTATGCCTGTGGCCCCCATAGCAGCTAGGGGAACAGCAGCAACTGGACTGCGTTTGTATCTATGTGGACAGTTAGACAAGGAGGGAACCTGAGACCCCAGAATCAGGGAGAGATCAGGCAACAGACTAACAACCTGGCAAGAGGAGTTACCCAGCAAGACTCAGGAAAGGACACCCATGGGAGCAGGCCAGGACAGTGTGGTTGGGACTGCAGACCGTGATAGATCCAGATATGACAGAAGAATTTCCATAGATAGGGGCTGGGGCCATCGGTAGTGTGTCAGTGCAGTTCTTACTCGAGGGGCTAGCTGTGGAGGAATTGCCAGCTAAGCTGATATATCACAAGAGCCCTGGGGTCAAGCACAGTCAGCTGTCCCTAGCCAGGTCTGGATTGGATTGACTGAGGGCAGTGTGGATAAGATTGACCACTTGGATAAGTTGGGCCTTGCTCTCTTGCTTTGAGGGGAGTCTGTAACTACTGGGCTGTCTTCAAGGGATCTTAGTTATTCCAAGAAGACTTTTGTCTTAACAGGTTGCTTCTGGGAGGGCTTTGTTATATCTAGCCTCTCCCAGGCATCCTGGAGCTTTATGTTCTGAACCACACCATGAGGAACAAGCCTCGCCTTAACCTTAAAAAGGACCATGGGGTTTTTATTAGGGCATGAGTGGTACTGGCCCAACTGGAGGATGGTTCCAGTGGACCATAGGCCATGTCAGGCTTAAAGACAGTAATGATGAGAGTAACACATTCACTGTGTCTGCAATTTGTTTTTGTTTGTTTGTTTTCAAAGACCTATTTATCTATTTGAAAGTCAAAGTTACACAGAAAGAGAAGGAGAGGCAGAGAGTGAGAGAGGTCTTCCATCTGCTGGCTCACTCCCCAATTGGCCACAACGGCCGGAGCTGTGCCGATCCGAAGCCAGGAACCAGGTGCTTCTACAAGGTCTCCCACGCGGGTGCAGGGGGCCAAGGAGTTGGGCCATCTTCTACTGCTTTCCCAGGCCACAGCAGAGAGCTGGATCGGAAGTGGAGCAGCCGGGACTGAAACCGGTGCCCATATGGGATGCCAGCACTGCAGGCGGCAGCTTTACAGGCCCCTCTGTCTGCAATTTGACAGAGGCCTCCTGCCATTCCACCATAAGGATATGGGGATGTCTTGACAGAGGTTTTGGGGCCCAATGCTGAAGTAAGTGCTGGGGGCCTTCACGACCCAGGACTCTCAACCCCAACCAGGTGTGCAGTGTTGAGTGCACTTTTTGGGGCAAGTGGGAGTGGGTCCACCTCAGAGGTAGGTGTCAGCCAGGAAGTAATTATTGCGGGGGCCCCAGTAAGAGCAGTGTGCAGCTGTTATCTTTGGCAAAACCTAGGAGTACACACCCATTGAAAGTGAGGCTAAAGGCTGTTGACCTTGAGACCAAGTGGCTGAGGTGATAGGATTTGTCAGATCATCAGGGAGTACTTCAGAAACCCATGTGTCCTGGAACTTAGCAAAACACACGTTACAAGAAACAAAAATTCCTCCTAATAGACTTAATATTCCTATATAGAACACACCTAGAGCAACTCTCTGTGGCCAGCTGCAGTCCTTTGGGCCAACCTCAGCTAAACCTATAGACAACAGTAAAATCAGCATCATTATTATCCACCACAGAGTACGGTGACAGCGTGACCCCAATACCCAGGTGTCCTTTGTTAAGTTTTCTAGACTTTCGCCATGCATTGACCGTTTGGCCTCCAGGTTTGTGGCTGGAGCAAAGGCTGTAGATTCCTCAAGCTTCCACCATGCTGAGACCGACCAGCCTCTGGTGTGTGCTTATGGCAAGGTGTCAGTGTCTGAGTCAGGTGAGCTTTCTGAAAGGGACGGCTCTTGTGGTCTCCTGCCAGGGCCCTTAGACAGGAGGAGCTTTAGGGGCTCCCCAGGAACCAGGTTAGATGACCAGGTAGTGTGTGGAGTCGGCTTAACCTGAGTGTGATGAATCCAAGGGGTGAAACCTGTAACTGAGAACAGTGGGAGAAACGAGCACAAAGAATATGGTTCCTGCCATAAGGGCTCAAGAGGTCTGTTTTCCAATCTGTGACTAAAACAAGGTCACCTGGTGAATGTCATTACCCAAGACGACTGGGGTACGTTCTAAGACAGTTGTATGAGTTTTGTGAACAATCTTCCTAAAGACTGAAGCTCACTTTCTAGGTGAGCATCTCCCAGTGCCTGGAAGCTACCTTTAAAAAGGCGGGGCAAAGGGGGAGGTTAGCTGTAGAGTATCTCAAATGGTGAGGACCCAGCAGGCTCTGAAGTGGACCTGACCCTGAGCAAGGCTGATGGGAGCAGGCTGACCCATGGCAATCTGGTTTCAAAACACAATTTTCCTAAAATGTTTTTGAGAGTCCGATTTAGTCTGTGAACCTTTCCAGAGCTCTGCAGCCCCCAGGCTGTATGGAGCTTCCATTTGATTCCAATGGCTCTGTCTAGCTGCTGGACTATATTGGCCACAAATGCAGGACTGTTATCACTCCCTGTTGTTAGGGGAAGTCTGTATCATGGAAGGATTTCCTGTAGGAGAGCCCTGACCACTTCTCTGGCCTGCTGGGTCCCAGTGGGGAAAGCCTCAACCCGTCCAGAAAAAGTGCAGACTGTCACCAGGAGATACTTGAATCCTTGACATGGCTTCACTTCAGTAAAATCAATGACCAAGTCCTCAAATAGAGATGTTCCCGTCCTCTGGATTCCTGGGGCGGGGGCCAGGGAATTATTTGGGTTGTACTTAGCACAGGTCTGGCAGCGGCTGGTTACAGCCATGTTTAGAGTGGAAAGATGGGGCACGAAGATTTGCCAACAAATCTATGAGTGCTGTTTCTCCTGGGAGGGTTAACTGGTGATTTGATTTTACTAGGACATAGGCCAAATGTTGGGGCACAGTCCAGCATGTGTCGGGTAGTACCTGCCATCTGTGAAACTCTTTTCTTCCCTCCCTCCGTCTGGGCCCACTCTTCTTCTGGAGTATAGGCAGGTGTCCCCAAATGCCCCAGGTCCTTTACAGGTGCAACAGGTTCCGGGATGGGTGCTGCTCGCACGTCTTGCTCCTCTGTCTGCTAGAGCACTGCGCTTTGAGATGTGGTCGGTGCCAGTTTGGTGGCCCTGGGCATGCATGACTGCCACTTGCTGGGGATCTCAGATAGCTGAGTAACTTTAAAACCTCTCTTTTGTTGTTAATTTCCTTGCTGCCGGTGCTGAGGAGACCCCTTTCCTTGTAGATGGCCCCGAGGACATGTGCAGTAGCACAAGCATACCTAGAATTGCTATAGATGCTGGCCTCTTCTCCCTTTCCTAGCTGGAGGGCTCATCTTAGTGGGCGCCTTCAGCTCTTGTGTTCTGGAATACAATGGCTCCGGCACAGTTCCTGGAACCCCTCAAAGTCACAATGCAAACAGATTTTGGCAAATAGCTTTCTGAAGTACCCCAACCAATTTATTAGACTTTTACAAGTAGTGCGTGAGACTTCTCCTTGGCAACAGTTAATAATATCAGATTTGCTTACCAATATCAGACTTGTTTATCCAAATCATCTTTGCAGTTGAACATCTTTTCGTGTCTCTTCCATTTGTAGTTCTTCTTCTGTGAAATGGCTTTTTTTTTTTTTTTTAAGATTTATTTATTTATCTGAAAGTCAGAGTTACACCAAGAGAGGAGAGGCAGAGAGAGAGAGAGGTCGTCCATCCAATGGTTCTCTCCCCAAATGGCCGCCCATATGGGATGCTGGCACTTCAGGCCAGGGCTTTAACCCACTGCACCACAGCGCTGGTCTCTGTGAAATGGTGCTTATTTGTCTTTTTCTTACTGGTTTTTTGGATCCCTTGATATAATCTGGAAACACTTGTTTGTCGTGAAGTTCTCAGTATATCCTAGAGAATCAAAGAGGGAGAATGTTCCCGAGTTGTATAGAGTATTTGCATATGAGCATACCCAACGAGGGCTGGGGCTGAGAGAGAAAACTCCATTTACAGGTTTAACGTTGTGGCAGGGTTCTGTTGAATCCTCACACTAGTGATGGTAATCAAAAGTAATTCCTAGGAGTAGTGAATAAACTCAGTATTATATCTTGGCTCAGCCTATTTTTTTTCCCACAAGCATCCTAATAACCCTCAGTTCCTTTGGGTCACTTAGGTCACTGATTTTGTTTTATTTTTTGAGAGGTGACACTAGCACCTCCTGTTCTCACTCTTTAGTGGATTTTCCTGTGAGTCTCTTTCCTTTTCACTGTTGGTTGTGGTCTGCAAAGGTAGAGTGTTTTTTTCCTCAGACTGTTTCTCCCTGAAAATGGCTGGCCGTCCCACCTGCTTCCATCCTCTAGACTGAGTTAAGATGCTCAGTTTTTCTGTGCTATGAGCCGTCCTGTGCAGTATGCAGGGGGTAGCTGGGTCTTAGAAAGGCAGGGTTGTGGGGGAGTAAACCACACAGTTACTGTCTTCAGTAGGAGTGCCTGCACAGTGCAAGCCAGAGCTGCTTCTCACCTGCTGCTTAGGAAAAAATCCATCCTTAAATCAGATACGAACATTTCACGTTGAAAAAATACTAAAATGGTTCCAGGTAGTAACGTAGACATTAGTTACAGAAGATAGCTCACGGATCCCTCAGTTCCCTGGAATTCTCATCCTCCTCCCCAGCACCCAGCTCTTGTCCAATACTGATTTTAACAAATTCTGAAAGGTGACCTCAATGCTGCGAATTTGCACCGAGGTCTATGGTAACATGTTAAGTAAGGCACTAAATGGTTCTTAACTAGGGATGGACATCAAACCCCCCTGGGGAGTGTCTGCTAAGTATGCTCAGCCTGCTGAGCGAGAGTCTTGGTGGAGAGCAGGCACAGATATCAGAGAAAAGCTCTGGGAATGGTCCACGTGCCGTCTTCACCGGGAACCACTATTCTAGTACCATGCAGGACAAGATCGGCACAAACGTTTGCAGTTAACTCCACAGAGTATATCTGTCAGAGGAATGAGTTTGGGCTTGTATTTTCCAGGAATTTTATATCATTTTATAGCTTATAAAATGATCAGTCTGTGATGATTTGGAAACTTTAAAAATTGCTGGAGAAGTGCTGTTCTTGGCTGGTTTAGTTGTGTCCAAATCAGACAGACACAACTCTGGTGTTAAAATAGTTGAGAGAGGCTGAGACACCTCCAGTGCCTTAAATTGCCCCCCCCCACCACCTTTTTTTTTTTTTTTTAAAGACTTATTTATTTATTTATTTGAAGGAGTTACAGAGAGGGAGAGAGAAAGAAAGATCTTCCATCCACTGGCTCACTCCTCAGATGGCCACAGTAGCCAGGGCTGAGCCAGGCCAAAGTCAGGAGCTTCAGTCAAGTCTTCCACATAGTTGGCAGGGGCCTAAGTATGTGGGCCATCATCTGCTGCTTTTCCCAGGCCATTAGCAAGGAGCTGGCTAAGAAGTGGAGCAATCAGGACATCACTGGTGCCCGTATGGATGCTGGTGTCGCAGGCAGCAGTTTTACCCGCTGCACCACAGTGCTGGCCCCAGTGCCTTAAGTTTCCATGTGAACAATCAAAACCAACTCAGCAAATGATCATAGCCTAGTAAAACCAAATTTAAGTTTAACCAATCCCAACCTGCCAATTAACTTTTAATAAGAGAATTTACCAATCAGAAACCACTAATTAACTTTTAACTAGGGATTTTTCACTTCAACCAAATATTTTGTTTGTCTTCCATCTTGAACACCTTATAAATGGTTTCCCACTTGATTCATGAATCACTGCTCAAATAAACCATTTAAAATTTCAGATGCCTAAGTTTATATTTTAACACTGATTTGTGGCTTCGTGACCTTAGGAGAGTTACTAAATTTTAATGACCTCTTCTGGTGAGTTTTGAGAGGATTTGAGATAATGATGTATCTGAAGCACCTAGTATTATGCCTGACATTAACAGAAGTATACAAGCCCATGATGCAATACTTCTTAACAAAACTATCTTCCAATTGATTGTTGAAGAACAAATAGAATCCTGGAGGGTGGTAGGTGAATCTTTCTATTCAGAGTCATGCATCGTATTCTAACCAGAGATTTGAATGGTCTCTCTAAACTGTTCAACTTGGAGTATAGCCATGGGCAAGAGGGTCATGGTAGGACAGGTCCAACCTCTGGTAGGCAAACCCACCCCCAACCTCTTCTTCCTGACCCCTCTTTCATATTTCCCATCTTTATGGTGATTTTTCTCTTTTGTACTCCACTGAACCTTCCCCCAAATGACCCAGCGTTTTTTATTTCTTACCTCTAGTACAATCATTTTCTGTTCCTAATGGAGGGTGAGACAGGTGAAGGATGGAAAGTTCTGGCACTGTGGTCTAGTCTCCTATTCGAGCATCTAAAATAACCCAGACATTCATACTGGGTCAGTTAACCCCCTGTTGTCCTCAGTCCTGTGCTATATTATTTTTTCCAGAAGAGTATCTATCCCTTCCTTTGACTTAAATTACAAAAAGCCTTTCTTTAACTTTTACCTTGTGTAGGAACTGTTATTACTACCGGGAGCAGCACTGTGATAAATACAGGCAACTTGAATTGGATTCTGACTTTGCCATTTACTAGTTGTGTGGCTTAGGGAAAAAATTTAATTATGATAATTATTAGATGCAACAGTAGCAGGGATAGTTATTCTGCTGGAGGATGGGTTTGAGCTCCTCACCTAACTTCAGTATTGAGGAAAGTCAAATGGAGTAAAGGGCCATCTTTTCTTTCAGAATCCACAGTTCTTCTAGATGGTAGTGAAGACCACTGACTATAATTCTGAACAAGAAGTTCTCTGGTTCAAGTTTTTAATTTAGATCAATGTGATTTAAAATTCCTCCATCCCCTGAGGATGTATTTCCTGTATACCAGAAGTTAGTACTAGAATTTTTAATAGTTCATATTAAAATCTGGGGCAAGAGGGGCCAGTGTTGTGGTACAGCAAGATAAGCTGTTACTTATGATGCTGGCATCCAATATCAGAGTGCCTGGACACAGCCCAGGCTGTTACAGACATTTTGTGGGAGGCGGGGCGCCCAGTGGATGGAAAATCTTTCTGTCTCTTCCCCCACCCCAACCTCTGTAACTCTGCCTTTCAAATAAATCTTTCAATAAAAAAATTCTTATACCCCCAAAGTTTTTTTTTTTAATATTTATTTATTTATTTGAAAGGCAGAGCAGCAGAGATTGCAAAAGAGACAGACCTTCCATTTGCTGATTCACTTCCCAAATGTCTACAACAGCCAAAGATTAGCCTGGCTACAGGAACTCCATCTGAGTCTCCCACGTGGATGGCAGGTCTCAAGGACATGAGCCATCTTTCACTCCCTTCCTAGTTGCATTAGCAGGAAGCTGGATTGGAAGCAGAATAGCTGGGACTCAGACTGGCACTCCAACATGGGATGCAGGCATACGGAGTTGTGGCTTCATCTACTGTGCCACCATACTGGCCCCAAGAACAATTTTCCTGAGCTTAATTGCTACACAGATTTAATTCTGGTGATTAGTAGCTATTGGCTTCCCCATCTTCCCTATGCTCATCTCAAATGACTTGGTCACCCTTCCAGCCTCAACCAAGCCATCACTGCCTCCTGGAAGTTACCTCAGACCCTCCAAGTCTTACATGTAGGTTCCTTCCTTTCCTAGCTTCTCCACAGGGATTTCTAACTGCATGTTTGCCCGTCTGTGAGCTTCCTGTAGTCCACCACCTCCCATACTATTTCACACTAATCATTTTCTCCCACCACACAGTGTGGCCCCCTACCTTTCAACTACTTGATACCTGTGCATTCTTCAACTGTCACCTCAAGTGTCACACCCTCTGAGTCAGGTTCCCATTGTACAGGTTCAAACTTCCTTATACTTTCTTTCTTAGCATTAATTGCAAGTTATTGCTGGGTTTCCTTTTCTGTGAATGGTTGTCTCACAGTTTGACCATAAACCTATTGGAAACAGAGCCTGTGTTTGCATTTACTTAATGCTGTGTCCCCAGCACCTAGCATGGGGCTTAGCTCCTTGTAGCAGTTACTAGATATTTGTTGGGTAATAAAGGGTCCTGTTGCATTCATTCAGCTCCTCTGGGACAGGAACCGTCATTGTTGCTTGTGGCCTTGGAATCTAGCTGGTAGATGCTGCATAAGGTTTTTCGCACAGGTGCACAATTCCTTCATGGAATGAGATAAATGCAGGAAAACCAGGCCTATAGGGAGGTGAACAAGATGGAAAAATAAGTCTGTATCACCTGTGAACTCTTATTCGCAAAAGTGTTTAATTTGAACCTAATCAAGCCTTTAGCCCTAACTTTTTACAGAAAATCCAGAACTAGAGAAACATGCTTGATAACACCATGAGGAAAGCACTCAGACAAATCCAGAATGCCAGACATCCTGCAGCACAACTGGCTTGAACAAAAGGTCATGAAAAGAGAAAAAAGTTATTCAAAATGAGAGATTGAATAAACATAATAGCCAAATGCATTATATGACCCTTGGTTTAATCCTGGTTAGAAAAAAGATAATTATAAGAGACATTGTAAGTACAACTGGGAAACTTGCAATACAGACTATAAATTAGATAATTTGAGTTATTGTTACTTTTATTAGATATCTTATGGGGGAAAATTATCCTTAGAAGATATGTGATGAAATATTTAGAAGTAAAGTATTCTGATATTTGCAATTTTTAAAAATTATTCCACATATAAAGTATAGATTAAGCAAATGGCCAAATATTAATAGCCATTAAATCTGTATAGAAGGTACACATGATTTTTTGTTTAATTTGTTTTGAGATTTGTTTTAAAAATCAGATTTATTGGGACATGGTTTACATAGAACACAAATTCACCTATTTGTAAAATTTTATGAATTTTGACAAATACATGCAATTATGTCTACCACCACAACCAAGATAATAGAACTATTTTACCAATTATCCCAAAAATTCTCCCGTGCCCCTTTGTAATCATGTCCTCCCTCTACCCCCAGTGCCTGGCATCATTAATCTGTCCTCCATCCCTCTGATTTTGCCTTTTCTGCAATATCATAAATGGAATTGCACAGTATTTTGCTTTTGAATCTGGCTTCTCTCACTTAGTTCATTAATTTCCAGGGCCATTGTAATGAAGTACCACAAACTAAGAGGCTTACAACTACAGAAGTTTATTGACTCATGGTTCTGGATGGTAGGAATCCAGAAGGAAGGGCCATGTTCTCTTTTTTTTTTTGACAGGCAGAGTGGATAGTGAGAGACAGAGAGAAAAGTCTTCCTTTTGCCGTTGGTTCACCCTCCAATGGCTGCCGCGGCCGGCGGACTGCGGGCTGCGGCCGGCGCTCCGCGCTGATCCGGACGCAGAAGCCAGGTGCTTATCCTGGTCTCCCATGGGGTGCAAGGCCCAAGCTCTTGGGCCATCCTCCACTGCACTCCTGGGCCATAGCAGAGAGCTGGCCTGGAAGAGGGGCAACCGGGACAGAATCTGGCGCCCCGACCGGGGACTAGAACCCGGTGTGCCGGTGCCGCAGGAGGAAAATTAGCCTATTGAGCCACGGCGCCAGCTGGAAGGGCCATGTTCTCTTAAAAGCTGTAGGGCAGAATCTGTTCCACCCCTTTCTTTTAGCTTCTGGTATCACCAGCGATCCTTGCCATCTGTTATCTTACAGTTGTGTAACTCCAGTATCTGCTCCTGCCACTTCGTGATGTTCTCCCCCATCTCTGTGTGAGGACACCACCCTGATGAATGGCCTGCTGTGTTCCAGGGTGACCTCATCTTGAGTATTTACATCTGCAATGACACTATTTTCAAATAAGATCACATTTGAGGTGTTAGGAAGTTAGAACTTCATATTTTGGGGAGAACACAATTCAGCCTCTGACATAAAGCATCTAAGACCCATATTTTTGAATGTGTTGTAGTTTCTTCCTTTTTATTGCTCTGTAGTATTCCGTTATTTTGCATACACCACTCTTTGTTTATCCGTTTATCAGCTGAAAGACATGTGGGTTGTTTCCATGTGTTAGATAACTGAATAAGCCATTATAAACATTTTCATGGGGATTTTTGTGTGAACACAGATTTTCACCTCTCCTGGGTAAATATGAGATTCCTGGGTCTGACTTGTTCCCTCGGCTACTAACACACTCCCAGCTGCAGAGTTATCAGGCCTCCCTGCCTCTGCCAGACCAGGATGGAAGGCTGGCTGATGCTGCAGAATCTGTGGCCTGAAGGGCAGCGGTTTCCTCTCGTTGCAGGCCGAAGTCTTCCAAAAACAGATGATAAGCAGATAAGAAGAATTCCAGTCTCTGTCCCGGCTTCCTCTGTAGGCTCCTCTCCCATCTCTCCTGGGCACAGATGTGCCTGCCACATCCCTCACTCCACCACCTCTCTGATTCTTTGAACTTCTACCGGCTCTCTAAATGAGAGGCTGGGACAGGTTTTCTGCAAGACATTTCCTGGGCAGGAGCCAAAGCAGAGGAAGACTTAGCTCATTTTTTGCCCATGCCCTTGTGGTTTCTCTTACTTTCCATGCTGCATTCATTCACTCTGCCAAAAAGGAGAAAGTTGGACACAGATGGATGCTTAATTCCATTTGGGTCCTAGTTTAGATTCTAGATGATCTTTGAAATAGGCCCTCTGGGTGGCTTTTGGGAGACCTCCTTCTGCTGAAGTCTGTTGTGGGTGAAACCTAGCATTATCACACGTTCAAAAGTGGGCCTCTTCCTGGAAGAGGGTGCCGCTCCTTATCAGGCCACAGCTGGCCTTGTCTCCTGCTGGGTGCTTCCAGTCCCTGGGTAATAGGTAATTGGAACGGTCCTCCAACCCTGTCTGCGGTAGTTTTTGTGTGTCATTGGCTTCCCAAAATTCATTCCCTATGAATCATTCAGACCCTATTTTATGCCTACTGTAATCATTTTGGATTTGTCCTGTGACCTACATTCTCTCTCAGTCAGTATGGGTGCTACCCAGCTTCATGAATTCCTGATCCTGGAGAACATACTGAATATGACTAGACGCCACCTTGCTATTGGTCTGTGGTGGCTGCTCCCATTAGAACAACAGCTGGGACTCCCGCCATGGCTAGAGTGGGGCTGAAAGCAATAACGGAACCCGGCTGACCCAGAGGCCAAATTTGAAGAAAATCTAGAGAAAGGGAGAGTCACAAATCATCCCTTATAGAAGACACAGAAATGGCAAGACAAGCATGATAAGTACATGAAGCCAATGCAATGTCCCGGGGCCACTCATGCCAATCAGCCTGGCTGCACAGCAGGCTCATGCAGGCAACTGTGAATTAACATCACACTACTATGTGGAGATGGCTATAATACAGGGTGTCCATGAAACGTGCAAAGAAGGCTACCCTTCATGTCCCAGTGCTTACATCAGTCATCCCCAACTTGTGGGTCACAAGCCTCACGGAGCCTCAGGACTTGCCATGGATGTCTCCGGCTCACATGTTTTCACTGAGGGGACATTAGGATGCTATGTGATGCTCTCTGTGTTTCCAGTGCACCGAGCAAGGAGATACCAATGTGCATTCCTAATTCACGGGCAAGCCCTCATGCCTAGCCATAGCTCCAGCGAGGTCTCTGGAAATGACTCACAGATGTCTAGTGATTTACCAAAAGTATTAGACTTTAAGGCACAAAGAACCTTGTCCTGGTTTTTCACAATTCATTTTTAATTATTTTGAACTTAGTAAATATTTCTTAGACACATTTACCACATTTGGAACTAAAAGATGAAAGAAGAAAATATGGATGTGGGGCGGGTGCTGCGGCTTAACGCCCTGGCCCAAATTGCCAGTATCCCACATGGGTGCTGGTTTGAGACCCGGTTGCTCCACTTCCAATCCAGCTCTCTGCTATGGCCTGGGAAGGCAGCAGAAGATGGCCCAAGTGCTTGGGCCCCTGCACCTGCCTGGAAGACCTGAAAGAAGCTCCTGGCTCCTGGCTTCGGATCGGCACAGCTCCGGCTATTGCGGCCAATTGGGGAGTGAACCAGCAGCTGGAAGACTTCTCTTTCTCTGCCTCTCCTCTCTTTGTGTAACTCTGACTTTCAAATAAATAAATAAATCTTTATTAAAAAATGGATGAGACTCATAGGATGAGATATTAAATATAGCTAATGAAGACTCTTTCCTTAAAGAACTTCGATTGATGATAGATATTACCATTCAGATCTTGAAAGCTCTGAAACAGGATGGTGATATTCTAGTGACAACTAGCGTGGACCACCAGAAGTGGATCAGAGAACTTTACAAAGCTTAAACAAGGATGCTGAATGAGAAAATAGACGGGACATTGTTTCAAGAAAGAACAGGCCAGAGCCATGGCTTAACAGGCTAATCCTCCACCTTGAGGCGCCGGCACACCGGGTTCTAGTCCCGGTCGGGGCGCCGGATTCTGTCCCGGTTGCCCCTCTTCCAGGCCAGCTCTCTGCTGTGGCCCAGGAAGGCAGTGGAGGATGGCCCAAGTGCTTGGGCCTTGCACCCACATGGGACACCAGGATAAGCACCTGGCTCCTGGCTTCGGATCAGCGAGATGCGCTGGCCACAGCGGCCATTGGTGGGTGAACCAACGGCAAAAAGGAAGACCTTCCTCTCTGTCTCTCTCTCTCACTATCCACTCTGCCTGTCAAAAAAATTAAAAAAATAAAAAATAAATTTAAAAAATAGAAAAAAAGAAAGAACAACAGTTGAGGTGGATGTAGTATTTTTCTATATGGAAAATACGACTAAGTGTACTTAATGCTCATCCTAGACTTGTAAAATAAGTAGTATTACCCCCACTTTTCTGTTGAAGAATCTGACTCAAAGATGTTATTTCCCCAGGGTCACCCAGCTAGTAAGACATAGAACTGGGATTTGACTTAGGATTTCTGAGGAAAATAAGAAAACACTTTAAAAGTGTTTACTTACTTATTTTCATCTACTTGAAAGACAGGGGAAAAAAGATCCCATCCACTGATTCACTCTCACATGCCCACAACTGCCAGAGCTGAGTCAAGCCAAAGCCAGGAGCCTGGAACTCCATCTGTGTCTTCCATGTATGTGGCAGGGAGCGCTTGAACCATCATCCACTGCCTCCCAGAGATGCATCAGCAGGAAGTTGGATAGGAAACAGTAGCCAAGACTCAAACCAGGCACTCCCGTATGGGACATGGATGTCCCAAGCAGTAGCTTAACCGTTTACACCATGGGATCTGCCAGGGCACCTGTTTTAATATGTAAGACTATCCCTGGAAGGATATATAAAAAAACTCATTTTATGAATGGTCTATCAGTTGAGGAGGATGGGTGATAGGAGGACAAGAGTGACAGGAATACCTCCTACCATGTACCATTCTGAGAACTGTGTTACTGTGTTATCCATTAAAAACAAAAACAGATGCCTTGTCCCTGCCTGATCTGCTTCCTGTGTTGGTGACCAGCTTAGATAGCCGCACAGCTGAGGGTACCAAGACAATTTGCCTGTGTAACTGGCAATATTTGGGGTATAAAATTAAAGTACTAGCTTCAGTTTTCCAGCATGAATCCATTCAACATTAGAAATGAAAGGAAATTAGAAAGAGAGGAAAGAAAAAAAAAAAAAAGAAAGAAAGCTCTGTTTTTCTTTTCAAGGCCAGCTATACCTGAGTTGTCTGGGCAGAGCACATTGGCTGGCCTGGTAGGCAGCTGGGACTGCAAGGAGACCCAGCACTTCCACTCTCATCTGCCACAGAATTGCCCGAGATGATCCTACTATCTCAAGAATTTAGAAATTTTTTGCAGGATGAGGGATTTTATCCTGTATCAGATTCTTGGTCATTTTAAGGATCAAGCTTGGGGGACTCAGACTTCAGAATTTTAGCATAAGGAGCTCAGAAGACCCTCTCCCCAGCAAACAACAAGTTGAAAATAAGAAAAAGAGAGCTCCCATCATTGGTTAACTCCACAAATTCCCATAGCATTTGAGACTGGACCAGGTTAAATCCTGGAGCCAAGAACCCAATCCAGGTCTCCCACATGGGTGACAGGGACCCAATCACTCTAGCCACCACCTGGTGTCTCCCAGGTTGTGTGTACATCGGCAGAAAGCTGGAAACTTATTTTTTCCCCAGAAACATTTTATTTAAAGAATACAAACTTCATGCATTTCATAAATACAACTTTAGGAATATAGTGATTCTTCCCATTGTAGCTGCCGTCCCACCCATACTCCAACCCTTCTTCCTCCTCCCTCTCTTATTCCCATTCTTTTTTTTTTTTTAACTAAAATCTATTTTCAGTTAACTTTGTACACATACTAAGTAAACTTTGTACACATACCAACAAATTGTATGGAGAAAAAAAAATGCCTCAACAGTTGAGACAAGAACTGTTCAAAGTCCTTGCATCTCGAAGTGTTAATTTTACTTCTATAGATTACCTTTTAGCTGCTCTATTAGTTATAACAGATCATGGAGAACATATGGTATTTGTCCTTTGGGGACTGGCTTATTTCACTAAGTATGATGTTTTCCAGTTTCTTCCATTTTGTTGCAGACAACAGGATTTCATTTTTTTAACCTCTGTGTAATATTCCATGGTGTACATATCCCATAATTTCTTTAGTCTTCGGTAGATGGGCATTTGGGTTGATTCCATATCTTAACTACTGAGAATTGAGCTACAGTAAACATGGGGGTACAGATAACTCTTTCATTTTCTGATTTCACTTCCTTTGGGTAAATTCCCAGGATTGGGATGACTGGGTCATATGATAGGTCTATATTCAGATTTTTGAGGTATCTCTATACTGTCTTTCACAGTAGCTATACCAGTTTCCATTTCCACCAACAATGGATTAGGGTACCTTTTTCCCCACATCCTCTCCAGCATCTGTTTGTTGATTTTTGTATGAAAGCCATTCTGGTGGGAGAGAGGTGAAACCTCAATATGGTTTTGATTTGCATTTCCCTGAGAGCTAATGATCCTGAGCATTTTATCATGTGTCTTGGCCATTTGGATTTCCTCTTTTGAAAAATGCCTGTTTAAGGCCTTTGCCCATTTCTTCACAGGGTTGTTTATTTTGTTGTTGTTGAGTTCCTTGATCACTATATATTCAGGTTATTAATCCTTTATCAGTTGCATAGTTTGTAAATAATTTCTTCCATTCTGTCGGTTGCCTCTTCACTTTGCTGAGTGTTTCTTTTGCAGTACAGAAGCTTCTCAATTTGATGTAATCCTATTGTAACTTTTGGCTTTTATTGTCTGTACCTCTGGGGACTTTTCCAAGAACTCTTTTCCTGTGCAGATGTCTTGCAGGGTTTCCCCAATGTTCTCTAAGTATTTGATAGTTTCAGGTCATAGATTTAGATCTTTAATCCATGTTGAGTGGATTTTTGTATAAGGTGTAAGGTAGGGGTCTTGCTTCATACTCCTCTTTGTGGCAATTTAGTTTTCCCAGCACCATTTGTTGAAGAGACTAGCTTTGCTCCAGTGATTGATTTTAGCTCCTTTGTCAAAGATAAGTTGGCTGTAAATGCATAGGTTGATTTCTGGTGTTTCTATTCTGTTCCATTGGTCTATCCATCTGTTTTGTACCAGTAAAAGGCCGTTTTGATTATAACTGCTGTGCAGTATGTCTTTTTTTTTCTAAAGATATATTTATTTATTTGAAAGGCAGAGTTACAGAGAGGCAGAGGCACAGACACAGGAACAGAGGTCCAAGGATTTGGACCATTTTCTGCTGCTTTCCCAGGCACATTAGCAGGGAGTTAGATCAGAAGTGGAGCAGCCGGGATTTGAACCCATGACCATGTGGGATGCTGGCACTGCAGGTGGCAGCTTTACCCACTAAGCCCCACTGCTGGCCCCCAGTGCAGTATGTCTTGAAATCTGATATTGTGATGCCTCTGACTTTGTTTTTGTGGTATAAAATTGCTTTAGCTGTTCAGGGTCCCCAGTGTTTTTGTATGAATTTCAGCATTTTTTCTATATCTGAGAAGAATGTCCTTGGTATTTTTATTGGAATCTCATTGATTCTGTAAATTGCTTTCAGTAGTATGGACATTTTGATGATATTGATTCTTCCAATCCACAAGCATGGAAGATTTTTTCGTTTGTGTGTGTGTGTGTGTGTTCTTCTATTTCTTTAACATTTTGTAATTTGCATTGTAGAGATCTTTGACATCCTGGTTAAATTTATTCCAATGTATTTGATTTTTTTGTAGCTATTGTGAATGGGATTGACCTTAGAAATTCTTTCTCAGCTATGGCATTATCTGTGTATGTAAAGGCTGTTGATTTTTGTGTGTTGATTTTATATCCTGCCATTTTACCAAACTCTTCTATGAGTTCTAGTAGTCTCTTAGTGGAGTCTTTTGAATCCCCTATATATAGAATCATGTCGCCTGTAAATAGGGGTAGTTTGACTTCCTGCTTCCCAATTTGTATCCCTTAATTTCTTTTTCTTGCCTAGTGGCTTTGGCTAAAACTTTCAGGATTATATTGAATGGAAATGGTGAGTCTGGCCATCCTTGTCTGGTTCTAGGTCTCAATAGTATGCTGGCCATGGGTTGTCATAAGTTGCCTTGATTGTGTTGAGGAATGTGCCTTCTATACCTGATTTGCTTAAAGTTTTCATCATGAAAGGGTATTGTATTTTGTCAAATGCGTGTCTGTATCTATTGAAATAACCATATGGTTTTTGTTCTTCAGTTTGTTAATGTGTTGTATCACATTGATTGATTTGTGAATGTTGAACTGTCCCTGCATACCTGGGATAAATCTCACCTAGTCCAGGTGAATGATCTTTCTGATGTATTGTTGGATTCAATTGGCTAGTATTTTGTTGAGAATTTTTGCATCTATGTTTATCAGGGAAATTGGTCTTTAGTTCTCTTTCCCTGTTATATATTTTTCAGATTTAAGAATTAAGATGATGCTGGCTTCAGAAAAGGAGTTTGGGAGGATTCCCTCTCTTTCTTTTTTTTTTTTTTTTGTGACAGAGTGGATAGTGAGAGAGAGAGAGAGACAGAGAGGAAGGTCTTCCTTTTTGCCGTTGGTTCACCCTCCAAAGGCCGCTGCGGCCGGCGCATCTCGCTGATCCGAGGCCAGGAGCCAGGTGCTTCTCCTGGTCTCCCATGCGGGTGCAGGGCCCAAGCACTTGGGCCATCCTCCACTGCACTACCGGGCCATAGCAGAGGGCTGGCCTGGAAGAGGGGCAACCTGGATAGAATCCGGTGCCCCAACCGGGACTAGAACCCAGTGTGCCAGCACCGCAAGGTGGAGGATTAGCCTGTTAAGCCACGGCACCAGCCTCCTCTCTTTCAATTGTTTTGAATAGCTTGAGAAGAATTGTAGTTAGTTCTTTAAATGTCTGGTAGAATTCATCAGTGAAGCCATCTGATCTTGGACTTTTCTTTGCTGGTAGGGTCTTTACTACTGATTCAGTTTCCACCTTGGTTATTTGTCTGTTTAGGTTTTCTTCATGGCTCAATTTAGGTAGGTTGTATGTATCCAGGAATCTATCTGTTTTTTCTAGGTTTCCTGATTTGTTGGCATATAGCTCTTTGTAGTAATTTCTCATGCTTCTTTTTATTTCTGTGGTGTCTGTTGTTACATTTCCTTTTTCATCTCTAATTTTATTGATTTGGCTCTTCTCTCTCCTTTTTGTAGTTAGTTGGGCCAATGGTATGTCAATTTTGTTTATTTTTTCAAAAAACCAGCTCTTCATTTTGCTGTTCTTTTTTGGCTTCAATTTTGTTGATTCCTTCTCTAATTTTAATAGTTTCTTTTCTCCTACTAGTTTTTGATTTGGTTTCTTGTTTTTCTAGATTCTTGAGGTACACTGATAGCTCATTTATTTGGTGCCTTTCTATTTTCTTGTGGAAGGCACCAATTGCTATAAACTTTCCTCTTAACACTGCTTTTTACTGTATCCCATAAGTTTTGGCATGTGGTATTATCATTTGTTTCCAGAAATTTTTTGATTTCTCTTTTGCTTTCTTCTTTGACCCACTGTTCATTCAGGAGCATGTTGTTCAATCTCCATGTATTTACATATGTTCTAGAGATTCTTGAGTTGTTGATTTCCAACTTCATTTCATTGTGTTCAGAGAAGTTGCATGGTATAATTTTGATTTTTTGGGGGGGGATTTTCTGAGACTTTCTTTATGGCCTAGCATGTGGTCTATCCTAGAGAAGGTTCCATGCACTGGTGAGCAGAATGTGTAGTCTGCATTTGTAGGATGAAAAGTTCTGTAGATATCCATTAGGTCCATTTGTTCTATAGTGTTAACAGTTGTTTCCTTGCTGATTTTCTTTCTGGTTGATCTCTCCATTGCTGAAAGTCCCCCATTACTATTGTTTGGAATCTGTCTCCATTTAGATCCATTAACATATCTTTTGAAGAGCCAAGTACCCTATAATTAGGTGCATATATGTTTATAATAGTCACATCATCCTGTTGAATTGATCCCTTAATCATTAAATAGTGCCCTTCTTTATCTCTTTTAGTAGCTTTTGTGTTAAAGCCTATTTTGTCTAATATTAGGATGGCTACACCAGATTGTTTTTAGTTTCTGTTAGGGTGGGATATGTTTTCCATCCTTTCAATCTGAGTCCGTATCTTTGTTGGTAAGATTTGTTTCTTGTAGGCAGCAAATAGATGAGTTTTTTTTTTTTTTAAATCCATTCAGCCAGTCTGTATCTTTTAACTGGAGAGTTGAGGCTATTTACATTCATGGTGACTATTGATAAGTAATAACTTGGCCCTGCCATTTTCCCATAAATATTCCTAATGTTTACTTTGAATTTCATTTGTACTTTTATTGGGAGACTTTCTGCCTTCACTTTCTTTTGTAGTGCTGACCTTGTTTCTGTGTTCCTTTGTGTATTACATCCACCACCTTGAAAAACTCTCTCTGGAAACTTATTTTTTAAAAAGCTTTTATAGTCTCTGGGAGTTATCCTAAGAGCATACAGCAAATGAAGAAAAATTCATTCAAGTAAATCTACAACTGAAAAACAAACTCTTTTACAGTTTTCCCCAGCTTCGTATTCTAGAAGTCACGCCTCAGGCATTGTACTCCATACAAGGGCAGCTCAGAAGACAGGGGCTCTCTGCCCCCAGAGCTCCCAGGCTATAGTCACAGTTTGTGCCCAGGATGGAAGGCTGCCCATGTTTCTCACCCACCCCCCGACCCCTTGTTCTAGAGACCCTGTGACAGGACAGGGCCTCAGAAAGAACCAGGTCTCCCTTCCTGCTCTGCCTCCTGTGCAGCAGGAAGCCGGATCTCTCAGACATCCCTGGAGGGAATGTGAAGTGGCACACCCACGCCGGAAATCAGTTTGGCAGGCTCCTTAAAAACTAAATATACAACGTCCATACAACCCAGCAATTTCAATACCAGGCATTTATCCCAGAGAAATGAAGACATATGTTCAAACCAAACCTGTACACGTATGTTTACAGAAGCGTTACTTGTAATAGCCTGAAACAGGAAACAACCCAGATGTCCCTCGACAGGTAAATGGCTAAACAAACCGGTGTAGCCCTAGGATGGACTGCTACTCAGCAATAAAAAGAAACAAACTACCATGAACAGCCTGGGTGAATCGCCAGAGAATGGAGGGGGAAAAAAAACCAAAGTGCCATACTGTATTACTTCACTTCTATATCGTTCTTGAAATAACAAAATTATAGAAATGAAGAACAGCTTAGTTGTTGCCCGGAGTAAGGAGAGGAAGTGGAAGGGAGCAGATGTGGCTGTAAAAGGGCAGCGTGAAGAATTCCTGCAGTGGTGAAACTCCTTTGTCTTGGTTGCATCAGTCCATGTTTTGGGTATGACACTGGAGTACAGTTTTACAAGATATTACTGTGGACAAAGCCAAGTAGAGGCTCCTCAAGCCCTCTTTGTATTATTTCTTGGAGCTGTATGTGAACCTGTAATTACCTTAAAATTAATAGCTTAATTTCTTAAGAAAGAAGGAAAGGATTTGCAGAGAGATTTTTTCCAAAGGAGATACACAGATGGCCCATAGTATATGAAAAATGCTAAACATCATTAGTCATTAGGGAAATGCAAATCAAAGCCACAATGAGATAAGATGCTTGTAATAAAAAAGCCAGATATTAGGCAACATTGAGCAGGATGCAGAGAAATTGGAACCCTGTACACACTGCTGATGGGAATACAAATGGTGTGACTGCTTTCGTAAGCAGTTTGCTCAGAATCATAAGAATCATCAACAATTACCATGTGACCCTGCAGTTCCTACATATACCCAAGAGAAATGAAAACACACATCCAAGCAAAGCTATTTTTCAGCAATAAAGGAATAAAATACTGGTATGGCGCAATATGGATGAATACCAGAAACATTCTGAGTAGTAGGAGAAAGCCCAGGCATTGGGCATAGTGGATAGGATGCAGCTTGGGACACAAGCATCCCATATTGGGGTGGCTGGGTTTGAACCCCAGCTCCATTCCTGATTCCAAGTTCCTGCTACTGTGCATGCTGGGAGAAAGTAGGTGATGGCTCCAGTACAAGGGTCCCTGCCACCATGTGGGGGTCTCAAATGGAATTCCAGGCTCCTGGCTTCAGCTTGCCCCAGCCTTGGCTGTTTTGAACATTTGAATGGTCAACCTTTGGGTGGGAGTTCTCTTGCTTGTGTGAATATGTATTTCAAATAAAGAAAGAAAGAGGGGTAATGTTTCACTTTAAAAAAACACATTGGTCATAACACATATTGTATAATTGCATTTATATGTCCAGATTGGCAAATAGAAGAAACAAAATAGATTAGCAGTTGCTTGGGGGAGATTTGTGTGACTGCTAATGGGTCTGAAAATTCTTTTGGGGGGAATAAATGTCTAAAATTAGATTGTGGTGATGTTTGCACAACACTGAATTTACTAAAAAACATTGACTGTAAATGAAATGTTAGGATTGATTTTATTTTTAAGTGTTTATTTTCATCTACTTGAAAGGCAAGCAAGAGAGACAAAGACAGCGATCATCTATCAACTAGTTCACTCCCCAAATGTCTGCAACAACCAGGGCTGGGCCAGGCCAAAAACCAGGAGCCTGGGCCACCATCCAGGTCTCCCCGCATGGGTATGAGGAACCCAAACGCTCAGGCCCTCCCCTGCTGCAGGAAACTGGATCAGAAGCAAAGTAGCGAGGACTCCAGCCAGCACTGATACAGGATCCAGGTGGCCAGAGCGGCAGCCTATACTGATGTGCCAAAACACTGACCCCTAAAATTGACTAAAAAAGAATGAATAACTTTAAATTAAATGTATCTTTTGATAGGTGAATAATTTGGTATATGAGTTAGATATCAATAAAGCTGTTTTTTTTAAAGGAGGTGGAGAAGCAAGCTTAAATCCAAGCTATGTCTTTTTCTGTGTTTAAAATGTTTCAATTTGAAACAATTTCAAGGTTATAGGAAGTTGCATAAGTTATTAACATTTTGCCTCTTGAGGACAAATTCTATCAGCTTTGGGCTGATACATTCATTGGCCTTTTTTGTGGGCCTGGATTTCAGTTATGTAGCTTACTCTATCTCACTGGTTCTCAGGATATCTGGCACTGCTGCGAGACATTCTGGGTTGGGGGTTGTTGCTCCTGGAGCCAGGGGTGTGGCTAAACATCCCGGCAAGAAAATATGTTCACCAAAAAGCAAATAGTGCTAAGGTTGAGAGCCCAGCTCTACTCATTGTATTTATTAAAACAAGAAATATTGTAGTCTGATGTAATGGAGTGGGGATTTTACTCTCAGATTAGGAGTTTGAAGTATGGGAAGTGTGTATCTAAATTTTTTTTATTATTATTATTACTTGGTCTTCCTGTTGGTTCTTCCATCCTAAACATTTGCCCGTTGCTGGACTTAAAGTACTATAACAGGGGCAGGTATTGTGGCACAAGGTGTTAAGACACTGCTTGGGGTGCCTGCATCGCATATCAAAGTGCCTGGGACTGAGTCCCGCCTCCACTTCCACTCCAGCTTCCTGCTAATATGCACTCTGGGAGCAGCAGGAAATGGCTCAGCTGTTTGCTCCATGCGATTCCTGGATGGAGTTCCAGGATCCTGGCTGCAGCATGGCCCCACCTTGGCTGTTGTGGGTATCTGGGGGGTGATCCAATAGATAACAATCAATCTCTCTCTCTCTCTCTCTCTTCTCCCCCCTCTCTTCTTCTCCCTCTTCCTCTTGTCACTCTACCTTTCAAATAAATAAAAATAAACTTTTTTAAAAAGTGCTTTAATAATCTGTGTACCACCCTAAACTAGTGATCACATGTGTATTTGGAAAAGATAAAGCGGCAGCTGGGAAGCCAGGTGGCAGCATGAACGTGAGGGACATTGGTGAGGACTTGAGTTGGGGAGATCTGGTCCCAGTTTGAGGCAGCCCTGTCTTGGCACTGGGATAAACCACAATCACAGGATTTAAAATGTCCAAAGGGTCATTTCATATGTGACTTTTTTGTACTGGATTTCCTTTGAAACTGGTAGCCTGTGGTCATTTCTCGAGGCTGAACAGCTGAAAGGGTTACTGTCTGCTGGGATATGTCTACTCGTAACTAGTCGAGGCATTTCAAAGCTGCTTCAGCCAGAGTCTGCCCCTGCTAGTTCCATGTGATGGGCGTGGGCCAGGTTTCTATAGCCCTTAAGGAAGATTCCCATGGTGGGGGGCCTTGATTCTTCTGAAAGGCCTTGGCAGAGTGAGTCAAAACTCCCACCCACTGTTAGGTGTATGTGGCATGATGGCCCTTAAGTAGGCCAGGAGTGTGTTGCTCTTCGGCCCCTGAATCCTGTATTTCTACATATTCCCTAAAGAATACGCTTAGCTTCTAATATTCAAATGCAGCAGCACTCTTTTGGAAAGCCATCATTTGTCTTTTCCCATATGATGTCTTCAAAATTCAATTTATGCTCCCATATTTTCCATTTCGCTATCTTGTTTCTCAATTACTGAGCTCTTAGTGGCTAATCACTTACATCTTAAAAAGGACTTTGCAGTCCTTCTTTGGCAGTATGCTGGTCAGGGAAGGCTCTCAATTCTCAGTAAATATTTGAGTCTCCACCATGACCCAGGCATCATGGGAGGACATGGCAGTGGACAAGAGAGAAGACTCCTGCCCTCTGAGGTTAACATACTTTTTTTTGTAGAAAGACTTTCTTTCTTTTTTTTTTTTAGATTTATTTTATTTATTTGAAAGACAGAGTTACAGAGAGAGGTAGAGCCAGAGAGAGAGAGAGGTCTTCCACGCTCGCTGGTTCACTCCCCAGATGACTGCGACAGCCAGAGCTGCACCAACCCGAAGCCAAGAGCCCCAGGAGCTTCTTCCAGGTCTCCTACATGGGTGCAGGGGCCAAAGTTTGGGCCAGCTTCTACTGCTTTCCCAGGGCATAGCAGAGAGCTGGATTGGAAGAGGAGCAGACAGGACTCAAACCGGCACCCATATGGGATGCTGGTGCTTCAGGCCAGGGCTTTAACCCACTGCGCCACAGTGCATGTCCCTGAGGTTACATACTTTTAAAAATTATTTATTTGAAAGGCAGAATTAGAGAGAGAGAGAGAGAGAGAGAGAGAGAGATCTTCTATCCACTGGTTCATTCCCCAAATGGCCACAACAGCCAGAGCTGGCATTCAAAGCCAGGAGCAGCAAAAACTTCTTCTGGGTCTCCCACATGGGTGCAGGGGCCCAAGGATTTGGGCCATCTTCTACTGCTTTCCGAGGCCATCAGCAGGGAGCTGGATCAGAAGTACGGCAGCCAGGACTCAAACCAGTGCCCATATGGAATGCCAGCACTGCAGGCAGTGGCTTTACCTACTATGCTACAGTGCTGGTCCCACCATATATGTATGTATGTATGTGTGTGTGTGTGTGTGTGTATATATATATATATATATATATATGCCTTTTAAAATATTTATTTATTTGAAAGAGTTACAAAGAGAGAGGGAGAGACAGAGTTCTTCCATCCACTGGCTCACTCCCATAACGGCTGCAACTGCTGAGGCTGGGCTGGGCCAGGCCAAAGCTAGCAGCCCAGAACTCCATCCTAGTTTCCTACATGAGTGGCAGTGGCCCAGACTCGGGCCATCTTTTGCTACCTTCCCAGGCACATTAGCAGGGAGCTGGATCGGAAGTGGTGCAGCCAGGTCATGAAATGATGCCCATATGGTATGGGATGTTTGGTGTTGTAGGTGATGGCTTTACTCACTGTGCCACAGTGCCAGCCCTGGTTGTGTTCATTAACAGGAACATCTCAATATGTGTTTATTCATCAGGTGGTCTGGCTGTCTTATTTAGTTTGGGCTACTGTAACAAAATACCACAGATTAAGTGGTTTAAACACTTACTTCTCACGTTCAGATCCTAGGAAGTCCTAGACCAAAGTGCTGGCTGATTTGGTTCCAGGTAAGGGCCCTCTCCCTAGCTCCCAGACAGTGGTCTTCTCCCTGTGTCAGATGGCAGAGAGAGAGAGAGAGAGAGAGAGTGCTCTTGTCTTAGTCCTACCCTGAGGCCCTTACCTTGTAGACTGCCTAAGAACCCCATCTGCAGCCATCCTCACATTGAGGGTTAATACTTCAATAGACAGATTTCAAGTGAGGGTCGAGGGACACAGCTCAGTTCAGGGCACCGACCTGGTCAGATCTCTGCAAGTTTTCATCAGGAGGCTTTGGAGATGAATCTTGTTTGTCCAAAGGAGCCATCTGTGTTGTTTTCTAGAAGGGATAATGGTCATCAGCTGGAGTCTTTGTCCACTGGGAAGTCCTTTTTAAGATGTTTATGTAAGTGATAAGCCACAAAGAGGTCAGTAATTGAGAAACAAAATAGTGAAATGGAAAATATGGGAGTATAAATTGAACTTTGAAGGCATCGTATGGGAAAAGACAAATGATGGCTTTCTAAGATTATTGTTGCATTTGAATATTAGAAGCTAAGAGTATTCATTCAAAGCCGGCGCCGCGGCTCAATAGGCTAATCCTCCGCCTAGCGGCGCCGGCACACAAGGTTCTAGTCCCGGTCGGGGCACCGATCCTGTCCCGGTTGCCCCTCTTCCAGGCCAGCTCTCTGCTGTGGCCAGGGAGTACAGTGGAGGATGGCCCAAGTCCTTGGGCCCTGCACCCCATGGAAGACCAGGATAAGCACCTGGCTCCTGCCATTGGATCAGTGCGGTGCGCTGGCCGCAGTGCGCCTACCGCGGCGGCCATTGGAGGGTGAACCAACGGCAAAAAAGAAGACCTTTCTCTCTGACTCTCTCTCACTGTCCACTCTGCCTGTCAAAAAAAAAAAAGTATTCATTCAAGCAAAGTATTATTGTGGATGTTAAATGTCAGTGTGGCCATATCTATTTTTCTGCTTCTTTCAATTCATTTTTGTTTTGTTTTACTCCTCCCCTTTTTTATTTGAAAGTCAGAGCTACAGAGAGATAAGGGGGAGGGGTGAGAAAGCGAGCGAGCGAGAGCGAGCTTCCATCTGCTGGTTCACTCTCCAAATGGCCACAACAACCAGGGCTGGGCCAGACTGAAGCCAGGAGGCAGGAACCCAGTGCCCCCTCCAGGTCTCCCATGTGGGCAGCAGAGGCCGAAGCACTTAGGCTATCAGCAGGGAGCTGAATCTGAAGTGGAGCAGCCAGGACACAAACCAGGGCCTTTATGGGATGCCGAGGTCACAGGCTGTGGCTTTACCTACTGCACCACAATTCCTGCCCCTGTTTTCCATTTTGTTATCCTGTTTATAGCAGAAAACAGTTTAGTGTTAAATTTCTTCAAAGATTTTTGGAGTACAGCATAGTATAGATCAATATGTTTTCAAAACTCAGTCTGGAATGTGGACAATGGATGTCTCCTGGAGTGGAGGGCAGGAAGGGCAGGTGTGGAGGAGGGAATGCTGGGAAGGACAGAAAGTTCCCAGAGAGCATTACTGCTGTCTGAGGTCTTGAGCACAGTGTTCTGTGTCATTCCAGACAAAACCGACCTTTGTCTCAAGAGCTGTTGTTTTTTTTAAAAGCCAAGTATTTGTGATACATGCAGGCCCTCTGCTCTTTAGATAGCTGAGGTCCATTAATTGTAAGCAATGTGGTTTTACCCACAGCTGTCAGTAAATGGAACTCACTGTCCAGGGCTTCATTCAGCAGACAGGAGTTGAGGAAAATGAGTTAGAGTTGGACGTGGGTGGTGACCTGGGAGTCTTCTCGGCAGGATCCAGTGGGGAGGGATGCAGTGTTCTCAGGTTGAAAATCCATCCCATTTGGCCATAGGTGAGCAGGAGCTTTTGTTAGCTTTGTCCTCTTTCTTTGCAAAACACAGAAAGAAGCTGAACCCCTTTTTGAAGATCAGAAAAGCATCTTCTTTGAATGCCATTTCTCTCCCCTAGATCTTCAAGGTGCTGATGTTGAGGCTGGGCTGGATCCATACAGTGATTCCTGCTTTCCTCCTTCTGTAGAGTTGTTTTTCCCCCCTGAGCCAGGTGGTCCACAGAGAGGCTGTGCTGGACGCAGGTTCCTCTCCAGTGCAAGGTTCATCATCCAACACACATCACTGCTGCTGAGTTCTGTGAGCCCATGGGGCTGGGAGAGCTGACTTCAGAGAAAGTAGCTTCCTTTTGCGCTCTAGTCTTACTTCTCTGTTTCTTCACATGCAGAAGCTGGCTCTTTGCCACACGCAGAAAGAACTTAACTCTTAGCCAGACATAGAGGAAATGCAAACTAGATAGTATTGGCTCAATTGCTTTAAGATCTGTGCTCAGCTTTATTAAAAAAAGTATGCACACAGCTACCAGAATGACTACCACACAGTTAGTGATAATACCAAATTCTAGCAAGGATACAGAAACATCATCACTCATACGCTGCTGGTAAGCATGGAAAGCAGTTCGCATTTCCTTACAAACGTAAACATATACTTAGCATATGACGCAGCAATTAGTACTCCTGAGAAATAAAACCCTATGCTCACACAAAAACCTGTTCATAAATGTTTTTAGGAACTTTTTTCATAATAGCCAAGAAGTGGAAATAATTCAAATGTCCTTCAACAGATGAATAGTAAAACAAACCAGCACTTATATATCATAGAATGTTATACTGCAGTAAAAAGGATTGAATCATTGATACATGGAACAATTGAGATGGATTCAAGGAGTCGGAGAAAGCCTATCCAAAATGATGCATACCATATGATTCAGTTATATTCTTGAAACAGAATTACAGCAGTGGAGAAGAGTTGGTGGTTGCCAAGGATTAGGGATGCGGAGTGAGGAGATGGGTATGGCTGTAAAAGGCAACCAGAGATCCTTGTGGTTATGAAACTGTTAGGTTTCTTGACTGTGGTGGTGGATGTACAAATTGGTACATCCATACAATGGAATGTTATAAAGCAATAACATGAAATGAGCTGTTCAAGATGGAGCTGAATCTTCAATGCAAACACTAAGTGAAAGAAGCCAGTCTGAAGAAAGCAGCACACTGGATGAGTCCAGTTATATCACATTCTGGAAAAGACGAAACTGTAAAACTGGTGAAAGCTCAGTGGCTGCCAGCAGTGTAGGGTAGGGAATGTTTGCCTGGGCGAAGCACAGGGGATATTTTTAAGGGTGGTAAAACTACTCTGGATGATACTGTATGGTGAATACAAGGCAGTAAACATTGTTCAAAATCCACAGAACTTTGTATTGTATTGCAAAGAGTAAATCTTAATGTATCCAAATTTGGAGACTAGTGTTGTGGGACAGTGTGTTAAGCCACCACCTGGGAAGATATGGGCACCGATTTGAGTCCTGGCTGCCTTTTGTTTTTTTTCTAGTTTGGTTATGGATTTTATTGGACACATTTATTTGTTTATAAGGCAGGGTTACAGAGATAGAGGCAGAGAGAGAGAGCGAGAGAGAGAGAGAGAGAGCGCGATAGCGATCTTCTATCCACTGGTTCACTCCCCAAATGATCACAATGGCTGGAGCTGAGCTTATCCAAAGCCAGAAGCCTGGAGCTTCTTCCAGGTTTCCCACATGGATGCTGGGGCCCAAGGACTTGGACTACCCTCCACTGCTTTCCCAGGTCGTAGCAGAGAGCTGGATCAGAAGTGGAGCAGCTGGGACTCAAACCAGTGCCCATATAGGATGCTGGCACTGCAGGTAGCAGCTTTTCTCACTACGCTACAGCAATGGCCCCAAGATTTATTTATTTATTTGAAAGTCAGAGTTAGAGAGAGAGATGAGAGATCTTCCATCTGAGCGAATCACAAGTAGAGCAGCTGGGACTTGAACCAGCGCCTATATGGGGATGCCAGCATCTCAGTGACAGCTTTACCTGCTACACCACAACACCAGCCGCTGGCTGCTCCACTTCCAATCCAGCTCCCTGCCAATGCATCTGGGAAAGTAGCAGCAGATGGCCCAGGTGCTTGGACCTCTGCACCCACATGGGAAATCCAGATGGAGTTCTGGGCTCCTGGCTTTGGCTTGGACCAACTTAAGACGTTGTGGCTATTTGGGGAGTGAACCATCAGATGGAAGATCTTTCTATCTGTCTCTCCCTCTCTCTTTGCAACTCTTCCTTTCAAATAAATAAGTAAATCTTTTTGTAAAATGTACACAGATTAAAAAAAATTATTTAGGAGATCAGAGGGATCCCAAGGTAGAGTGCAGATCCCAAGGCTATTTTTTGTAACTTAATATAAATCTATGATTATGTCAAGATAAAAACTTAACAAAGCGTGTAGCAGAGGAGCCATGTATAGTGGTGGCTCAGCCATTGTCGCTACCCTGAAGAGGTTTAATCTAGTGGAGAAGAATACAGAGTGATAAGGAAGATGCGAGTATGTGCAGGTGGCTGCCTGCTGCGGAGATGAGAGGAACACGGGAGCCAGGGAGGGACCATCAAGGGCTCACTTGAATTGAAGAGCCAGGCTTTCATCATGGGAGTTCCACACTCAGAGGCCACCCCTTGGGAGGCCCTCATTTATTTCTTCTCAGATCTCTAGGTACTGTAGCTGAAGCCGTGTGGGACAGGGATGGAAGCGCACTCTGATTAAGGCTAACGTTCCTTGCTGAGGCTTTTTCTCTGTAGCACAAGATGTTCAAAGACACCTCCGTCTCCGACCGAATCACTCAAAGAGTTCAAAATGTGCAGACTGACTTCCTTTACAAAGGATTCCTAGAGTGCTGTTTAAACGGCAAGGGAAAACTGGGTTGTGAATGCTGAAAACATTTTTAAAAAATATTATTTATTTATTTGAAAGGCAACGTTACAGAGAGAGGAGGAGAGACAGAGAGAGAAAGCTTCCCTCCTCTGCTTCACTCTGCAAATGGGGTTGGGCCAGGCCAAAGCCAGGAGTTTCTTCCCGATCTCTCACATAGGTGGCAGGGACCCAAGCACTTGGCCTGTGTTCTGGTGCTTTTCTCAAGCCATTAGCAGGGAGCTAGATCAGAAGTGGAGAAGCCAGGACTCGAACTGTTGCTCATATGGGTTGCCAGCACTGTAGGTGGTAGTTTAACCTACTGTACCACAGCACTGGCCCCTGAAAACATTTCTTTTAACTTTTAATTTTGAGACAATTCCAGACTCACAGGTGCATCGGTGTATTTCCTTATGCAAACATAAACAAAATATTTTAACGCCCTCTCTCTCCACACACATACAAAAGCTAGCAGCCTATGCGTACTGTTCTGGACTTGGCATTATTTAACAATGTAGCTTAGAAATATTTCCAAACTAGAACACAGGAATGCCTGTCTTGAGTTTTGAGGCCTTTGATACTGACCTCCTCCCAGTCCCGCTGCTCTTCACCGTCACCTCCAACATTGTTTATGCTCAGATCCCCAGTTCTCCAAGCATAGTTCATTAGTTCATTCTCTGTGCTGACAAGCCCAGGGCTTCTACGGCTCCCAGGCCGCGTGACTGCAGCAAAGCCCCCGACATGCTGTGCTATCAGAAGCTCAGGGCACATTCAGAAGCAACAGTAGGAGGGTGATGATTGCCTCAGTCTGAGCAACACCCCAAAGAGATCACTCTGGGCCAAGGAGAAGGGATGGTGTGGAACAAGGCCTTGTTGCCAGGCAACCCCAGAGGGGATGAAATTAACGCAGTCTGTTTTTCATGTAACTGCATCTCAAATGAAAGCTGAGGCCAGAGTTGATCCCATGCAAAATTAATAATTACCATATGATTCTTTCTCTTAAAGGGCTATTGCCAGAAGACTTCGAACTAAAGAAAACAGTGTATCCTGTGCCCTTTATTTAAAACGAATGAGAGAAAGGCAAGAAGAGAAAACAAACAAATTCTGATCTTGTGTTTTTCCATTTGCGTCTGAAGTAGGAGCTCAGACATTTCTCTCCTAGATTCCTGTTGAACCTGCCTGGTGGGAAATGTGCTTTAAAAGCACATCTTAGGCAGACAAGATAATATGCACCAACGTGCTGGGAAAAGATACTTTTTTAGCAATAAGAGAAAGCTTAGGATAATTTGAGACCCTTTTAATGTCCTTTTCAGAATATCTAAAATGTGCTTTTCTCCATTAGCTTGTTCAGGGAAAGCAAATTGTGGTAAAAATGAAAGTAACCCTCCTGCTCCTGGCCCCTCTCTCTAACCCTGTACTTAGGCTGAAAGGGCACAGCTTGAGATGGCCAGCCCCCCTTGCTTTTTGAGAGCTTATCAATATTAAAAAGGCAAAAATGGGATAGAAAAGAACATTGCAGCCCCATCCTGCCTCTGTGGCATTGATTTGGGTCAGTTAACTGTATGATTGCAGCAGAGCAACGGCCCCTCATGGAGAGAATTTTCTGCTTCTGTAGTTGTACAATAAAATGTAGCTCAAAATAAGGCCCGATTTTGATCTAAGAGGAAGGCTTTCTTGCCTGGCAGGAGGTTGGACCCAGACTTTATTCTCAGGCACGGTAGCCACTGAGTCAAGTGTCCGCCTCACTTTGTGTGGGCGCCTGAGGGGCAGCTCCTCCCTGCCCTCCTGCCAGCCACCACCCTCATCTCCCACTGGGCCAGTTGGAGCAAACGTCCTCCCAGCCCCCTTGCCCCTGGGAGGCTGGGCTGGAGTGGGTGCAGCTAAGCAAAATGTACGAGCACTCAGAGCACCAGATAGCAACAAGTGCAAGCTTGAGTTCTGGAGCCTCTATCAGTCAGGGTGTCAGCAGGAAAGGGATGCCACGCTCAGTGTGGGTGGTTTGAGCAGTGTTTAATAAAGGGATTGTTTATGAAGGTTGGCGGGGACACCACAGAGGACAGGGGTAACTCTGGGCTGGCAGCATTGGCCTGGAGTCGTTACCGTGTCCGGGCCTGAGAATGGGGAGGCAGGGGAGAGGGCTGCTTCACAGGAGTGTGATGCCACTCACCTTCCCTCTGACTCTGGCCAGGGTCCTCATCTGCTGAACCCCACCGGAAGTCAGAGGACAGGGCAGCCTCGCTGTGTGACGCAGCCGGGAGAGATCAGGACCCACAGGCCACAGCCAGCACTAAGCGTCGGTAGTCTTTCTGGCTCGCAGCCTCTCTAGTCATTCATTCAGCCAGCAGTTAATGATCACCCGCTCCATGCCAGGCGGGCCCTGAGCAAGGAGAGCAGCAGTAAACATCACAGCCCTTGTGCAGCTCGCAGTCCCCGTGGTCTGGCAGGCCTGACAAGCTTCAGATGGCATCCAGACGGGTGTCACATGGCGCAGTCCTGCAGCCTGCACCAGGGCTGTCCTGTGACTTGCCCTGTCCTCTTCCCTCCTGTTGGAGGGGAGAGTCTCTGGTTCCCATAGCAGTGGCAGTAACGGGGCATGGCCATGTTGCTGTGTATTAAGGTATGGGTATCGAATGAGTGCTTGCTTATACAGAAGAGCCCAGAAAAAGGAATCAGGGTCTTTGAGCTTCAGGAAAGGCAAGACTGCTGGAAAGCCAAGTTTCAGGAGCCTCAGTGCAGCCCATGGCTGGGGATGTGACCCAGGTCCTGCCCATGCTCTGACCCTGTGCCTCCTCCACGTGCACCTAGATTGTAGCTCCCACTCCCATAGTTTTGGCCCAGCTCATCTTTCCATGCCAGCCTCTCCCAAAGTCACTTCCTACCATAATGTGGGGTGAGGGGGTGGCCCTTGGGCTCACCCCTGGTCCTGGCCCAGTCAACATCCATTCCTGGGCATAACACAGCTTGGTGTCATCTCTGAGCAGGGGCTATAGGTTGGGCCCATTCCCTCTCTATGGAGGACATTTGGTATGGCAGAGCCCATAGCTGACACTCCAGGGCTCCTAAAAAGATGATGAATTCCTTGAGGTCAGGGACCTGGGTCTTAACATTAGTTTTCCAGTAGTGTGTGGCATTCTTTTGTGTAAGACAGCCACTAAGTTGCTATTTACTGAATTAGAATGGGTGAGATTGCCCTTCATTACAGTGGGATACCTCAAGCACATGGGTGCATAGAGATCTTTTAAAGCTCAAAGACATTTGTCGAGAAAGACACTGCTGATCCATAGACAGGGAAGCCAGCCTGTGTGGTGCTGATGAGGGGCAGGCTGGTGAGGGGTGCATCCTGCTGCAGGAAATGGTCCCCTTTCTCCTGAAATGCCTCCTAGGTGTGCGTGGCTAATCCAGGGCGAAGCTCAATAGTTTGTACTAAGAAATCTCCCATAGGGGCTGGCATTACATAGCAGGTAAAATCATTGCCTTTGATGCCAGCATCCCATATTGGCACTGGTTCGAGTCCCAGCTGATCCAGCTCCCTGCTGATGGCCTGGGAAAAGCAGCAGAAGATGGCCCTAGTGTTTGGGCCCCTGCCAGCCACATGGGAGATCCAGATTAGGCTCCTGGCTTCAGCCTGGCGCAGCTCTATTTCTGGCCATTGCAGCCATATGTGGAGTCAACCAGCAGATGGAGGCGCGCTCTCTCTCTCTCTCTGTATTTCTTTCCTTCCTTCCTTCCTTTCTTCCTTCCTTCTTCTTCTTTTTTTTTTTTTTTTTTTTTTTTTTTTTTTTTTTTTTTTACAGATAGAGTTAGACAGTGAGAGAGAGACAGAGAGAAAGGTCTTCCTTCCGCTGGTTCACCCCCAAAATGGCCACTATGGCCGGAACTATGCCGTTCCGAAGCCAGGAGCCAGGTGCTTCCTCCTGATCTCCCATGTGGGTGCAGGGCCCAAGGATTTGGGCCATCCTCCACTGCCTTCCTGGGCCACAGCAGAGAGCTGGACTGGAAGAGGAGCAACCGGGACTAGAACCCAGTGCCCATATGGGATGCTGGTGCCACAGGCGGAGGATTAACCTAGTGAGCCACAGTGCCGGCCCCCTCTCTCTCTGTATTTCTGACTTTCAAATAAATAAACAAATCTTAGAAAGAAAGAGAAGGAAATCTCCGACAGTAGCAGGAGAGTAGGTGAAATGTCACTTCATGCATGATGGTCCTCTCATTCTGTTACTGTGATACAAGAGCTTACTGTGGGACACGGATGCCACCCATTCTTCCCTTTCTGATGGCCTTCCCCTACTATGTACCAGAAAGATGCTTTCTCCCTGGGTGAATCTGGGGGATGGGCTTTCCTTGGCTGAAAAGGAGATCTGTGCAGCGAAAGCTGCTAGTGGAAAAGCCTCAGGACCTTCCTCCACGTCTGGTTCAGAACCTCCGAGGGAGAGAACACCTGTTTCTCTTGTAGGGACAGCGGGAATTTTCTACATGGCGCAGTTTCCAAATCAAGTTCTCAGGTCCTTGGAAAACTCATTCACTTGGAGACTCGGCAGGACAGGAATCGGAAGGCTGTGCTCGGGAAAGAGGAGGCAGTAAAGAACTCCATCTGAGAAACGCCCAAGGACTTTTCAGCTGCTTTAGAATGCTCTGTTCTAAGTTGCTGCAGAGCTGAAGGCATAGCTTCCTCTTTCTGGGACCCAAAAGTGACTTCTGGAAGCAAAATGAGAACAGCTTCTGGCCCCCTACCCTGTAGCATATCAGCCAGGCTTGGGTCTTGCCACTAAACTGGGAAGAAGCAGTCTCTGGTGTCTCTTGGCCGGAGGGGCACGTTTGACCTCAGGCACGCGGCTTGGCAGTCTTGCAGCAGACTGCAAGTTTGGCTGTTGACCCTCTGCTAGGGTCTACGTCTTCTCCCGGGGCCGGGGATTTGATGGGCAGCCACGTATGGAAAGGCCAGCACTGCTGTGCTGAACACCAGGAGTGGGAGGATGATGGCCCTTCATTACCGTGAGGCCTGACACAGGCCACTCGTCGGCACTAATGGACCTAAATGCGGAGGAAAAGGGTGTATGGATTTTTTCCGGTGGAAATGAGGTGCTGCATCTTTTCAAACCTGGACATCCCATTCTTCCATCCAGGGGAGAGTAACTGAGCCCCTTCTGTCTGGCAAGCACCTGGCTTGGTATTTGGGATAGAACAGTAAATCAGAGTCACACATTATAAGGACGAGGACCATGCTCCATCCTTCTTTGTTTTGCTCATAGCAGGTATTCAGGTGATATGTCGCTGAAATTAAATCATCCCCACAGTCACCTGGCTTCCCCAGTGGGCGTCTTCAGCCCGCTCCCTCCTCTGACTGATCTCCTATTTCACCGAGTGAGACAAATGCACAGTCTTCCCTGTGCAAGCTGCTGCCTGGCACAGAATCTCACCCTTCAATCAAACCAAAAGAAAACCAAAGAGGAGGGGAAGTACAAGTGGTTTCCCTCTGAGCCCCACCTAGTTTCCATCCAGCACGTCCTGATTCTAAGTAGCTGCTGGTCACATAGGCAAAAAGCATTTCTCCTTAACCCTTCCTCCCCAAATTCCCATTCTATCATAAAAAAAAAAAAATTGACATTTCCTGACAATAAAAACAAATAAAACATTGTGCTTGGAAAAGAAAGCACAATGTCCCCATCCCCACTACAGGTGAAAAATGACTTTCTGGGAGAATTTCTGAAGCCATGGTTGGCCCTTCCCTCTCAGGGGTTTCCTGAAGAGATAAGTAAACCCCTTCATCTCTCTAATTTATAAATTTTTGTTTATTTATCTGCACTCCTTTTGAACAGCTGGGAGACAGACAGAAATCTTTCATCCACTGCTTTACTCCTCAAATACCCTCGACATCAAGGACTGGTTCAAGCCAAAACCAGAAACCTGAAACTCAATCCAGGTCTCCCAGACAGGTGGCAGGGACCCAAGTACTTGGACCATCTGCTGCCTCCCAGGGTGCACATTATCAAGAAGCTGGGTCAGAAGCAGGAGAGCTGGGACTGGAAACAGACAATCTGATAGGAGATGCAGCTGCACCTCCCACCCTATCTCAGATCCTCAACTCCATCATGATGCCTGGTGCCCAGCGAGAAGCCTAGTGCCTGTGATTTCATGCAGATAATCACAGCTGCCCAGACATTCATTTTAACCACATTTCACTCTTCAAAGTAAAGGAGAGTCAACCTACCAATCTGCAAGTGGCCACCATGGAGGCCTAAGAGCAGGCCCAAAGGGGTCCCTGAAGCTGAAAGGCATTGCAGAACCAAGTGGAGGGGCTGGCGCTGTGGCACTGTGGCATACCAGGTAAAGCTGCCGCCTGCAGGGCTGGTATCCCGTATGGGTGCTGGTTCGAGTCCTGGCTGCTCCACTTCCGATCCAGCTCTCTGCTATGGCCTGGGAAAGCAGTAGAAGATGGTCCAAGTCCTTAGGTTCCTGCACCCACATGGGAGACCTGGAAGAAGCTCTTGGCTCCTGGGTTTGGATCAGCACAGCTCTAGCCATTGCGGCCATCTGGAGAGTGAACCAGCAGAAGAAAGACTTATCTCTCTCTCTCTCTCTCTCTGCGCCTCTGCCTTTCAAATAAACAAATCTTTAAAAAAAACAAAACAAGTGGAAGAAGAAAATGAAAGCTAAACTCCTGAAAGCAATGGGAACAAGTGGAAAAAAAATAAACGGGGAGAAGTGGCAGCATTGCCTGGAGACATGGACCCCAGCCCTGGGAAGCCTTCAAGAAAATGGCAAGGGGCAGGTGCTTTGGCACAGCATGTTGAGCTGCTGCTTGGGTCACCCACATTCCATGTCTGAGTGCTGGGTTTAAGTCCCTGCTGCTCTGCTTCCAATCCAGCTTCCTGCTAACTGTATCCTGGGAAACAGCAGATAATGGCCCAAGTACTTGGGTTTGTGCCATCCACGTGGCAGACCTGAATGGAGTTCCTGGCTCCTGGCTTCAGCCTGGCCCAGCCCTGACTGCTCTGGGCATTTGGGAAGTCAACCAGTGGATGGAACATCTCTGTCTCTGCGTGTGTCTGCCTTTGAACTAAAAAATAAATAACATAAAAAAAAAAAAAAGACAAGTGGAAAAGATTGTGGAGAAAGCATCCATGAAGCTTTCTCTGGATCCCACCAGGAGCGTCCCGGCGGCCCCAGTGCAGCTATGGCGAGGAGTGCTGGGGGAGGGAAAGGTAAGTCAGGCCTCCGTCCCCTTGTATTTTCTGGAAACATTCTTTTATGTATGAACTTGAATCTTCTGCTCAGATGTTTCTTTTTGGAGCTGTGTGCTCTCATTCTGGAACTTGATTAAAGTTGACCTTTAGACAAATAAAAAGTGAAGGGGCCCAGTAGTCAGATCTTTTTATAATGGATGTAGCAGCGAGGGCTGAGCCCTCAGTTTGAGTCTGGCTTTGCCAGGAGCCAGCTGCTCCCCTGAGCGGCCCTCTCAGGCTGCGAGCTGCTCACTTACCAGCTAATGCTCTTGATCTGATCCCCGCGAAGACCCAGAAGCTACCGTGATAACAGCGCTTAGGAAGCAAGCGTGTCTGGTTAATCTACTGCCTCCCCTACTGTGGCTCTTTGACCTCCACGGCCACCCTCTTGCCCAGCTCTGGGTAGCCAGAGCGGCGCCGCAGCCGTTGGGTGAGGACTGGGACGTCCTGCTTTCCAGCTGTTTGCGCCGTCTTCTGGCCCCGCCGTTTTCAGCCTCTGCCTCTGTGAGCCTTCTGTTGTTTTCCCAGTCTTTTATCCCAAAGGAGGCCTCACACGAGCAGGTTTGCCTCTCTGGTCTGTGGCTTTGTGGGCATGTTCAGCAAATAAGCAAGTCTTACTGGGCACCTCCAGTGAACAGCCCAGTGCTTTTATAAGGATAAAACAGGCTTCAGACCTGTTCGCTGCCAGATGTCTGGTTCCCTCGCTGAGCTCCACAAACAATGCCGTAACCACCTGGCCGGAGCCAGGAATCCATCCAGCAATCTAATATGGGATGCCAGCGTTGCAGGTGATGGCAATACTCACTGTGCTACAACAGCCTTCCCTTTGGTGCCACTTTTTGAAGAGCTGGGACTTGAACTGGCACCCATATGGGATGCCAGCAGTGCAGATGGAGGCATAGCATCATTCTATGCCATAGTGCGGGCCCCTGCTCCACATCTGATCCAGCTACCTGCTAATGGCCTGGGAAAGTAGCAGAAAATGGTCCAAGTGCTTGGGCCACTGCACTCAGGTGGGAGACCTGGAAGAAAATCCTGGTTTTGGCCTGGCCTGGCCCTGGCCGTTGCAGCCATCTGGGAAGTGAACCAGTGGATGGAAGACCTCTCTCTCTTTGTCTCTTTGTAACTCTGTCTTTCAAATAAATAAGTAAGTATTTTAAAAAGAACAACAACAAATAATAATTACAGCAAGGACTATAGGCCTATATGAGAAGGAATGGCCTTTATCAGACCAGAGATGGAAAAGCAAAAGCTACATTTATTTGAAGAATACACAATGTACACAAATATTGAAACATAACCTGCTACTCTGGGAATAGGTACATTGTTAACATATCAGTTAAAAATTCAGAAGTTTCAAAAAAAGGAAAAAGAAAGCAATTGTTCATTCTCCTTTCCCCAAGACAGTGAATAGCCACTGGCCTTATATCTGCAGAACCAAAGCAACCAATGGTTCCCTCCCAGGACACGTGCCGGCTTTCCTGCTAGAAGGAGGACACTGTTGTTCAAAAGATGATCAACATAAAGAGGGACTACCCAGGGCTCCCCGGGCTGGTGGCAGCCACAGTGTGAGATTTGCGCTTCTCACTCTGCTATTCGGGTGGCTAACCTGTTTGAGGTTTGGTGCCTGATGGTACCACAGTCTCAGGCACACGCTCGCTCGTAGATGGCTTTAATTTGTAGGTGTTTAACTAGACCCCCAACAACGAACAAAGTCATTCTCCAGCCCCTGTCGGTGACCGCTGTTTTCACACACTTCTAGGAGCTGGCACTATGGCCAGATGAGCAACAGAGCCAGGGAATGTTCTGGGGGGTGAGGGGGCGGAAGCAGCAGGGCAGCAAGGAGAGCTGAATAAAATGTTAGTTTAGGATTTCCAATGAGACAGAAAAAAATTCGCAGAAACATCTCCTCTCCCTCCTTCCCTCTTGTTTTGTAAAGCCTTTCTTTGTCCAAAGCTCAGTTTGGGATTAGACCCTTGTTGACTATGTCTGTTTAAGTCCTAGATAAAGGCTTATTTATTTGACCTGTGTATCCATAATTGCTTGAACTGCTCATTTTGAGTTTCCTATTGTGTTGACTGTGTTGGGAAGCTTGGCAAGAAGCACTATGGAAATGTGGAACTGAACAGTTTAATTTGTGTGATCTGGGAAGTTCAACAGATGCCAGGGCTCAGCGGGCTCCTGGCTTGTGCAAGGCTAATCCTGTGGATTTTCATTCTTGTGGGCATCATGCCCCTTAAGTCTGAGGACTTGGGTTCTGCATAGCTGCCTCCTGGCTGTCCTCCTCTTAAAGACCAGGACAGTGGCTGCTGCTTGGACACGCTCTTGTTTGCTCTCCGTCCAGGAAGTAGAGGAGAGAAACAGTGAGGTTCCAGAGATGATCCTGGTCAAAGCTGCCATACGATGCTTTCTCTGGACATACAGGTTGGTTTCCAGGAGGCCCTATTAGACCACCCACCCAGTAGCCATCTCCCCTGTAGTGAATGTCATGTTGTGCCACCCAAATGCACCCTCCAAAACTGAAGCCCCTATTCCCCCATCTGCTAGGAGTGTTGATGGCAGACCTGCCAGCCGAGTCCCTCTCTGAGACAGGTCCTCTGCTGTAGAGAGCCACCCTGCCAGAGGTCACCGTCACATGGGTGGTGGGCAGCCCTGGTCTGATGAATGATGGATGTCAAAGGCATTGTCCTCTCCCCTCAGTTCGGAACAACTCTGAGGCATCCCAGCACCAGAGCCCCTGAGGATGAGCCAAGGCCTTTGTCATGATAGCATTGGAGGTCATTTTCTTTCTGTCCATCCTTGCTTTCTTCTCTTCCCAAGGCATTGATACTGAGATTACACCTCAACAAACTTCCAACGTGCAAACCTGTGTTGCAGAGCTGGGAAATCCTGCCTGTCACACCTTTTCCACTCTACTTGGTCAAGCCCTGACTGTGTGAAGGCCTATAGCCTCTTCATGCAAAGAATCAGGAGTAAATGCTAATCGGTTAAGCTATTCAGGGTAGTGCTGATCACTTTTGCCAAGGATTGGCTAGGGAAGCGTCATGTGTCTCCATCCCAGTCAATGAGATAAGAGGAGAAATCTGGTGGGGAACTATGGAAAAGGTTTCCTGGGCCATAAAAAGAGACACGGGGAGAAACAGTCCTTCTGTTGAATGTTGGTTCTGAGATACCTAAAATAGCTGCAGAGAGGAAGAGACGTGGGAAGAAGATGGAGACAAGAGAACAGCAGAGAAGTCCAACTGAGGCAAAGCCACAATCCGCTGGGCTGAAGCCTGCCCTGCCTACCCTCTTGTCACATGAGATAAATTCCCTTTGCCATCACAGAAGGGATTTGTCACGGAGGTGCTTAATAATGGCCTCGCATCCACAACTGGCTATTTTTGTTCTAGGTCCAACTGCCCAATCTACCCTGCCACATTTTAGGTGACTTTGCTTTTTGAAATGCTTGATTGTCAGGTTTCTTTCTAGCTGGGATTCTCCTGGTGATCCAAACACTCTTTTTCCTAATTTTTAATGATCATGAATATGTCTGTGGTGGATCAACCAAACCGCTGTTTTTCTCTGTCGAATTATGGACATGACATTTAGAGAGCCGGTGTTATGCAATAATGTGTATGTACTGCCGGGGATGGAAGATGCTGATTCTGGAAAATCATTTCCTGGATCACCTTGGATGAGAAAAGGAGGAAAAGGTCATGAAAATATTTTCAAATCATAGAGGGCCAGAGCTTGAATCCAACTTGTTAACCCAGTCTCGGATATTTTTAGAAAAACACATTCCTAGGGCTGGTGTTATGGCATAGAGGGCAAAGCCACTGCCTGCAATGCCCACATTCCCTATCAGCACCGGTTCATGTCACAGCTGCTCTGCTTCCAATTCAGCTCCCTGCTAATAGCTTGGGAAAAGCAGCAGAAGATGGCCCAAGGGGGTGGCCCCTCCTACTCATGTGGAAGACCTGGGAGAAGCTCCTGGCTCCTGGCTCCTGGCTCCACGTGGCCATTGCAACCTTCTGGGGAGTAAACCAGCAGATGGAAGATCTCTCTGTCTCTGTTACTCTGACTTTGAAATAAATCCTCAAAAAGTAAAGGAAACAAAAACGCATGCCCCCTTCTCCAGTTGATTTGGAAGCGTCAGTTCATACTGGCAGCGGGGCAGTTGCCTGACATGGGAGCTGGGCTGATGGATAGGGAACAATCTTCTTCTCCCCCTGGCCCATGCTCCCCCCTGCATAAAATCAGTTGCTTCTCTTTTTTTCCTTAATTTAAATATAACAAATACAATGTCCCTATGTCAAGCAGCTAACTTATGAAAAAGATTTATTTTTTTCTTGAAAAAGTGCACAAATCTGAAGTGTATAGTGTGATGAGTTGTGACAGGAATGCTTGCCTATAACCACATATTTCCATTGAAAACACAGAACATTTCTGGGATAAAAGAAATGTCTCTCATGTCTCTTTCCAGTTAATTTTCTCCTTATCCCAGAAGGAACTACCATTCTGAATTCTACCACCATGGATTAGTTTTCACCTGTTCTCGAACTTTGTATGTGCTGTGTGTGACTGCCTTCACTCAACATGTTTTAATATTCATTCATGTTGTGTATATCCCGATTCCCTTTTAAGACTATCCACGGGGCCTCTTGTTCTTTAATTTCCCTATCTTCATTTTAAAGTTTATATAATGTATTTTAGAGACGGAGAGCTCTTCCCCCTGCTAGTTCACTTTCCAAGTGCTGGCAACGGTTGGGGCTGGGCCCAGCTGAAGCTAAGAGCTAGGAACTCAATCTGAGTTCTTATGTGAGTGGCAGGAACTCAACTACTGGAGCCAGCACCTGCTGCCTCATAGGTGAGCATTATCAGGAAGCTGGAATTGGAGCAGAGCCAGGACTCAAACCCAAGGCCTCTAATATGGGATGGAGGCATCCCAAGCAGTACCTTAACTGCTGTGCCAAACATACATCTCCCTTTCTAAAAACAAAACAAAACACAAATTACTTGAGAGAGAGGGGCTCCCATCTACTGGTTCAGTCCTCAAATGCCTGTAACAGGGGTGTGGGGGGCAAAGGCAGGAGCTGGGAACTCATCTTGGTTCGCCCATGCAGGTGGCAGGCCATCACTGGTGCAGTGTAGGGTCCTCATTAGCACAAATCTGGAATCAGGAGCTGAAGCTGGGAATCAAACCCAGGTACTCTGATGTGGGATGAGGGTATCCTAACTGTCAGCTTGACTGCTAGGCCAGACACTTGCCCCATCAATTGGCGTGTTTGAGGAATAGGCCCTCCCCTTCCAGCGATGGTTTTACTGGAAGACAAACTTGCCCAGTAAGTTTCATAGGTCACAGTCCTGAAGCGGCACCTCCCCAGGATAACCAATTGTTTCCTACATTCTGGGCGATGATGATGATGATGCTGTGATGATATCAGAACCCTCTGGAAGGAAAACAGAGTGCTTCTTCCTTTGGGCAGCCTAGGACCAATGTTGAGAATCTCAAGGATTCTACGCCAAGATACCATCTGCACTTCATTCTGGTAAGGACTTCGTCCCATGGCCAAGGCCAAGGATGGAAACATTTATTAAGCCCCATGAGTCTACAGGAACTTGGTCATGAGTGACATTTCCTTTTCCTGGAAACTTTGAGCCAGGTGTTACTATCCTTATGAGAGTCACATTTGGCTTCTTTCCAGAGTAGGATTTTTTTTTTTTTAAGATTTATGTATTTATTTGAAAGGCAGAGTTACAGAGAGGGAGAGAGAGAGAGAGGTCTTCTAACCACTGGTTCATTTCCCAGATGGCTGCAACAGCTGGAGCTCAGTCTATCCGAAGCTAGGAGCCAGGAGCTTCTTCCGGATCTTCCATGCAGGTGCAGGGGCCCAAGCACTTGGGCCATCTTCTACTGCTTTCCCAGGCCACAGCAGAGAGCTGGATCGGAAGTGGAGCAGCCAGAACTCGAACCTGTGCCTATGTGGGATGCTGGCATTGCAGGCAGTGGCTTTACCCGCTATGCCACAGCGCCGGGCCCCAGAGTAGGATTTGAGACTAGATTTGGAGACTCCTCTGCCATGACTTCTCACCAGATGTAGCCAAGTCCTGGGGCACGGCGTCCCCCTGAATTGGCTCATGCAGATGTCCAGGTGGTGGTCTGACCTCACATTTAGTTCTGTCCACGACTGGACTGCTGTGAGTGTCTGTAGGACTCAGAGCCAGAAACACTTCCTTTCTCAGCAACAGTCAGCTCGAGCTGGCGGACCAGTCTTCATTTTCCTTTTCCAGAAGTGTTTTCGCCTTAGCCAGATGGCTTTGACCTTTGATAAAGGTCAGCAGATTTTTGCTATATCCCTTGGAAGTCACTGTTTTGCAACAGTTGTGTTTACAACTGAGACAGTTTCTACTCCCCAGGAAGCTTTACACAGGATGATGCCAGCAAAGAGGCATTAAGTTCTCTAATAGGCTTATGTCCAGATAATCATATTAAAGGCATCATCTCACGCTGGATGCTGCAATTATGCGCCTCTCCTCTTGAACATCATGTTGCAGTTTGATGAGCATTAAGAGTATGATGTTTGCATTTCTCTTTAATGAGGGCTCCAGTTCCCAGATAGGCCGATGACCCCAATAGAAACAGCTGTTCTTGCTGACCTTACACAGCACTCACAAGGTCAGGCCATATAGGAGCTGGACTTTTACCTACCTGGGGGTTTTGAGTTCTCACTGCATCTGGACTATGGGCAATGGAGAGAGTCCTCTGGGAATCCCAGCCTTTGCTTCTGGTCTCTGCATCTGCTAACAAGGTGCTCTCTTTTTCTGCTGTTGCAAATCCACAGTAACCTTGGGAGGTGAAGTTTGACTTTAGGAACCAGGTGATTTTTAACCTGGAACTTAATTGTGCAACATTCAAGATTTTATCTCTAGCATCAGGTGTTTGGCCTCCAGAAACTGAGTTTTCAAACCTCTTCTTATTTGCCAGTTCCAAGGGATCTGGAGTATAATTCTAAGAATTCCATACTTGCCATCAATAATGAGTCTCTCGGCCCCTGCCAGAGGTGGTTGTTCCTTTCAAGGTCCCACCTGGGACTGGTTAGCAGACTGACAAAACACTGCTGTCCTTCTGAGGTTCACAGTGAGGTTCACAGTGTGACTGCGCTTTGGGGACTGCTGTTGCCAATGTGTGCCTGGCCCCTCAGCATGCTGGGACCTTGCTAGGCCTGTGATAAAGGAGGAGGCACCTGTAGGCTGAGGCACAACCATGGGGCAGGCCCCTGGGGAAAGAGGCCTTCATTCTGAGCTACATGCAAACATCTGCAGGGGTTGGTTGGTTCCAACAGAACCAAGGAGTAGAAGGCGGCTCTCAGCTTGTAGATGCTTGAGCTCTGAGCCAGCAGATCCGTGGGGCCTGTACTGAATACTGGTTACAGGACACACCTGGCTAGTGAAACAGAAGCCGTGAAAACCGAAGGAGGCAGGTGTAGCCCAGCAGGTGCCCTGGGCTAGTCAGGTGAGCCGCAGACATTGAAGGCTAAGAAGTACATCCAGTTCTGCTTGCTCAAAAGCCAGGCAAAACCCAGATGGGTGCTAGCACTAAAGGGGACACAGGTAACTTGCTGAAGGTCAGCCTCGGTTTCCTCACCAGAAAAATGGGTGACACGGGAAATCCAAACATGAGCAGCCTGGGGAATGCACATCGCATTCCTTGTGTAGTGCAGGCCGCTGTCCACCTAGGAGGAGCACGTGGCAGGACTGAGAGGGGCCGGGGCTGCCAGAGTAACAGGCTGGGAATCAGGGTGCAAAAGAGAAATTCATGACCTGGAAGCTTTTGTAGACTCAAGTCACACAGTCAGATCCGCATGAGGGTATTTGCAAAGGTTCTCCTTGGGGGCCTAAGTGAGCAGTCTGGCACCTCCCACCCCACCTGTTCCAGGAAGCCTCCGGACTTTCCCAATCCTGGCTAATTGTTCTCTTTTCTGATCTCAGATCTTATTGTCTGTGCCTCACAATTTCGCACTTAAACAGACACAGCTACTTCCTCGCCAGTTGTCCTGAGTGTGTTTGCCTTGCATCTTCCTCCGGGAGCAGAAGATTCAGTCTTCTTGGAGGGCTCCTGAGAGAGACCCAGAGCTGTATTTGGGGGTGCGTGGGGACTCTGACCCAGGGGAGTCACTCACAGTCACACAGGGCTTTCCAGTGTGCAAAGTGCTTGTCCCGAAGTTCCCTCCTGCTCCTTACGGCAGTCCTGCCAGATAGTTGTGCCTTAGCACCTCCATTTTACAGATGACAAAACTGAGGCCCAGAGCCCAATAACCTGTTCAAGGAAGAGAGAAGGAGCCGAGGTAGGTTCAGTCCTGGGTTCTCGAATCATGACTGTATAGCATCCACAGAGGCTCAAGGCCCTGGGGGAGGACCACCAGGAGAGCACAGGGTTGGGGTGGGAGCTTCAGTGTGCCTTTCCTTGCTGGGAGTCAGGGAAGGAAACAAAAGTGGGGGGCGACTGGAGGAGAAATCCACGTGCCACTCCCTCTGCCATCATTCCCTCACGCGTCCTCTGCCCTCCGGCATTACACAATGCTCTGCTCTTCCTGGCACCGCCGGCCCTTCTACTAATCCCCCCAAACCCTTTCACGTGATCCTCTGCAACTGCTGATTTCAACCAGCAAACTGAGCTGAACTTCCTCCTTCCATGCCTCCACCCATCCGCCTCTGGTCGGCATTAGGTTCCCCCCTTCCTGACCTTCCCTGAAGTGCTGGGAGATGAGGCTGCTTTCACCCCTGTCCCCCGGAGTACAGAGCTGGGCTGGGCCCTCTACCTGGTCATCTCCACCACCCTGCACCTTGTGCACACGCCTGTTCCTCTGGGGAGAAGCCGCTCAGACATCTTCCTCTCTCCTTCCTGGTACTTCCCACCTTCTGACTTCCTAGTCACTCCCTCATCACCCGCTCCTAAACTTTAGCTCCTGGCTCCTTGACTTTCACACCATAGCCCCAGTTCCTTCTCAGATCTGGGGGTGGGGGAGAGGCTTCACTGTCCTCAACACCCCAGCTGCTCCCCAGCACGTCCTCGTTTTGCCATGGCCTTAGACTGCATTCAGACCTTGGGCCCCACAGACACCTCTCACGGCCGAGTCCTGACCCCTTTGATTCTCTATTGCATGGACTGCTGTCCTTTCTCTCTGACGACGCATCGTGGCAACCTCTCCTTTGCCAAGGCTTGCGATTCCTTGCTGTCTTGCGCCAGCAGACCTGGACCTGCACCAGAGGAGGCAGCTGAGCTGCTGGAGGAAACCACACAGGAGGGCCTGAGGGCACTGTCAGAGTTCATAGCCACTCACCTCCGTGGGCTGCCTCGCTGTTTCTCTGCGTATCGCAGCCCTTGCAGTCTTGCGCAACGGCTGTTGTGGAACTTCTGCTGTTCTCTCAGATGTCCCATCTCTTCTTGACCCATCCCTGCCTCCTCCATGCTACAAAGAGGAAGAGACCAAGTGGGAAGATTCAGCTACCTGCAGCCCCTCTCCCCCGCTCCCTCCTCCTCCATCAGCCTCCTCCTTGTCCATCTTCCCAGGCATCCTGTGGCTCCGCCCTCTGTGGGCACGTGCACCTTTAGGGTCCACTGACCTCTGTCTGCATACCTCATTTTCCTTTGGGATTTCCTTTGGGATTCCCCGCTCTGCATTTAAACCCACCTAAGTCCCTGCATCCTACATAATAGTGGCACACATACACACACTAAAAGAAACCCACTGCCGACCTCTTCCTTGCCAGCCATTTCCCGTGCAGGTGCCTCACGGTCAAACCTTTTCAGAGTCGTCTGCACTCAGTGGCTTTCTTCATCTCCTCTCTCCTTCACCCCTCGGTCCACCCCAGTCTGTCTCCCGTCCCTCACCAGAGTCTGCTCTGGAAAAGACCCGGTGACACTGAGGTCACCAAATCCAGCAGGCAGACTGCATTTCTTGGCTCTCACAGCCATTTCGATAGCCCCCTACTTACAGACTGTGTTCCCACTCCCCCTCGTTCTTCCTGCCTCTCTGGCTGCTCTACCACCTCCTCTTCTGCCCAGAGTTTGCGTCTGTCCAGCCCTTGGATAAGGGCTCCCCCAGGCTTCGTCCCAGCTCCTTTTCTGGTCTAAGTCTGCGCTCCCCCTGACCGCCTCACTCCTGTGGCTTCTTTACCCCAGCCCAGCCTCCCCTTGGAGCACCAGACTCTGCACCAGCCACCTGCAGCACATCCCCACTTGGACATCTCACAGGTACCGCAGTGCCGACCTAGGACATCAGGAGGGCTGTTCAACCCTCTTCTCCCCAGGTCAGTTCGAAATGGCAACACTGTGTACTACCTCCTTAAGGAAGCAGAGGTCTGGAGCCTTCATTCCTCCCCTTTTCTTCCTCCGCTCTTCTCAGTCTGGACAATTACTTCCACTCTGCCCCTCCCCCATTCCTTCTTCACAGTCAGAATCATCTTACCAAAATGCAAATTTCACTTCTTTCTCTTTTCAAATAAGGAGACCATGGGGACCCACCTGCAGACTCCCTGTGACTCCCTGAGCATGGGACGAAGAGCATGCAAGAGATGAAGTTCTTTCTTTAAAAAAAAAAATTTACTTGAAAGGCAGAGAGAAAGATACGGGTATCTTCTGTCTGCTGGTTCACTCCCCAAATGTTCCCAACAGCCGGAGGTGGGCCTGGTCAACGCCAGGAGATCAGAACTCAATTCAGGTTTCCCATAGAAGTGGAAAGGACTCAAGTACTTGAGCCATTACCTGATGGAACCAGGAGCAGAACGGAGACTTGAACCCAGGCACTCTGATATGGAATGCAGGTATTCAAGTGTCTTCTAAACTTCTGCACTAAATACCACCCATCAGATGTCTCCTAGGATATAGACCAAGCTCTGTAACATGGCATGCTAGCCCCTGCATCCCTCACCACTTTTGTCTCAACCACCTCTCCCTTCGCAGCCTGAATCAAGTAGCAACTTTTCTTGCACTCCCATTGACGCATATCATGATTTTAATTCTATAATTTAATTCTATAATTCATTGAATAGGTAAGCCTCTCTTTAGGCTAGATTGAGAGCTCCAAGAGGGAAGTGTGTCTACCATGGGCATCCCCTCCCTTGCCTAGCCCCTAGTAGGTGGTCAGCATGTGTGAGATTATGTGTTGAATAAAGGAATGCTGTACCCACCTCTGCTGCTGCTGAACCCTGGTTCCAGGCTCAGAGAAGGCACTAAAGCCAAGTGGGCGTGGACTCCAGCACTGAATGATTCCCCCGAAGACAGTGTAAATGCTGCAGCTACACTCCTAGCTGCATTAGTTAATGGCACCACTGAGAGAATGCCCTTAGTTTTTTAAGTTTCAGGGCCTGGGCAGCCTTTGGCAGCTGTGAGGGACACAAACTTAATTTCCTTGTTGGTTGCCAGCTGACATTGGAGCAATTCCTTGACTAAAAACTCCCTGGCTGGCAGCCGTGCAAGCGTGTCTCCGGCGTGCTCCGAGTATATTTCAAAGGAAGAAGACGGGCATGGCAACAATATACCCATGTGATGGCGCCGAACCTCTTCAGGTGTCTGCCTTGCCCCATCACAGCAATTTAAGGATCCCAACAGTAGCCTAGAGACATCTTTTTTTTTTCTTTAGATTTTTATTTATTTATTTGAATTAGAATTACATACAGTGAGAGGGAGAGACAGAGCGAGGTCTTCCTTCCACTGGTTCACTCCCCAAATGGCCGCTACAGCCGGCGCTGCACCAATCCGAAGCCAGGAGCCAGGTGCTTCCTCCTGGTCTCCCATGCGGGTGCAGGACCCCAGCACTTGGGCCATCCTCCACTGCCTTCCCGGGCCACAGAGAGATCTGGACTGGAAGAGGAGCAACCGGGACAGAATCCGGCGCCCATATGGGATGCCGGCGCCGCAGGCGGAGGATTAACCAAGTGAGCCATGGCGCCAGCCCCTAGGCATCTTTCTGTAAAGTAAACAGCAGGACTCAAGATTAATTTGGCACAGAAATTCACCTCCTTTATCTGCTATACTTTCTGTAGAGTTCATAGATAACTTCCAGTTTTTAGCTCTATCAAAATGTTTTATTAGCGTTCTACATCATAAAAGTAAGCAAAACCGGAAAAATACAAAATCCAGTCGGTAAGTCTACAGTTGACCTCATCTCCTTGCTGGGCCCCAGCCGCATGGCCGCTCGGCTGGCGTGCGTCCGTCCAGGCGTTTTTTCTGTGACTATACAAAAACCCAGCTTGTGTCTTGGACTTCCACGGCGCAGTCTTCAGAGACTCAGGTGAGCAACAGGTGTGCGGGCTGCACAACCGCACATTTCCAGCTCTCTGACCGGGAATTCCGTTCCTGGAGGACAGCACTCGGGATGTGCACATCCAGCACCAAGGTGCTCTTCCTTCGCGGCTCCGGACAGGGAGGACCCACAGGGCGCGGGCTGAGCTGACAGGGGTCTGGGAGGCCTACCTTGGGCATTCCTTCTCTCTGGCTAATTTCGCCTCTGAGAACTTCCTGAAAAAAAAAAAAAAATGCAAACCGTTGGGAATGCCGTGTCCTTAATTCCTCAGCCCCATTATCTAGAGGGGCTCCTTCGCGGCCTGGGGAGGGCGGTGTCTGCCTCCCCGCGCGGCCGCGCATTACCAGGGCGACTTCCCCATCCGGTGGCGCCGACCTCACCGGGGGCCCCGAAGCGGCGTCCACCGCGGGCTCGGACTCACCTCCGGACGCAGTGCTCTGGAGAGCCGCCAGGGGCGCCGCGTAGCGGGGCGCGGCGAGGGCCCGGGGCTCGGCCGGTGGGCGGGCTCGGCTTCCCGCGGCGCCGGGAGCCGCTCGGCCGCGGTCCAGCCGCTGGGGCCGCGCCGGGGCGTCCGCCCTGCCCTTTGGGCCGCGGCGCGGGTTCGCGGCCGGGGCCGTGTACTTTGTTTCTTTGCTTGACATCACGGGGAGAACCGCGGCACGCCTCCTCCCTGCAGGTGCTGGGCTGGCAGGGTGAGAGGGTTAGGGCCCCCTTTCGCCCGAGCGTCCCTGTCCCCCTTCCTCGGTGGGACCTTTCCTCACGGGCCCCAGCACGTGCGGAGAGGCGGGCATCCGATCTGGGCCCAGCTGCAAACTGGCTCTGGCCAGCAAAGGTCCTTAGTGTTCAGGCGAAATGCCTGGCGCCACTCCGGACAACTCGAGTCAGGACAGTGTTTTGGCGCTCAGGCTGCCCGGCTTTCCTGGGGGAGGGGTCTACTTCCCAGGGGGCCCCCTCCTCTCCCAGCTTAGCACCTGGCTTTCCAGGTGTGGGCGTGGGGGCCGGCGGGTCCCCGGAAGCCGCAGGCGGCACGAGCCTGGGCGGGTCCCGGGAGCCCGGCCTGCCCAAAACTTGGGGCGCCGGGCGGTGCTGGGCAGTGACGCGAGGGGCGGCGCTGGGCCCGATTGGCGCTCCCCGCGGGGGCGGTGCTGGGCTGGGCGCCCGGAGGCGGCGGCGGCGGCGCCGGGAGCCGGAGCCGGAGCCGGGAGTGAGGCGCAGCGGTGGCGGCGGCGGCGGCGGCAACAAGTGCCGTAGGCGAGCCGAGCCGGAACCGGAGCCGACGCTGTCGGGCCGCCCGTCCCGGGCCCCGCGCATGGAGCGTGAGCGGCGGCGGTCGCCGGGCTGAGCCGCGCCGAGCGGCCGGGACGTGCATGCGGCCGCGATCTCCCGCCCCCGCCCTGCCGAGCTGGAGCCGCTCCTGGACAAGGTAGGGCCTGGGCGGGTGGGCGCCGCCGCCGCCTGGCTCCCTTCCTACTCTGCTCCGCCGCCTCCCTGGGGCCACGCGGCCCGATCCCCCTCCCTAGCCCCCAGCCTCCCGGGTCCTGGCCGGCTCCGGCTCAGTCCTTGCGCGCCCGCGGTGGACACCGTCCCTAGGTGGCTCCTGCCGCATCGTAGCCGCCTCCACCTTTCCCGACCCCGAAGGGAGCCGGTAACGAAACCGCCAGCAGCGTCTTGGGCGCTTCTCGCCCCATCCCACGCCCGCCGCCGAGCCTGGGGGCACCCCCTCCCTGCTGCGCCTCGACTTCCGGGGACCCCGTGCCAGGCGATGCGACCTGCGGGAGGGCGGCCGTGGGGCTCGCACTAGCACCCCGCGCCAGCCCTTGCGCGGCGCGGGCCCGGGCGCCGCAGGGGAGATCAGGTGCTCCGCGCCCCGCCCCCACCCGCCGCCGCCTGCGGGTACCCGAAGACGGGTTTCTGCGAAACTTGGGGCGCACATTTAGCTTTGACCTCTAAACACAGATTCCTCGTCGTCCACCTTGAATGCTTAACCAGGCGGCTCCCCTGGGGCCGGAGCGTGGTTCGGGCAGGTGGGCGCAGGGCTACCCCAAGCGGCGCGGGCCCTCGGAGGGCCGCGCAGCCGACCGCGCGGTGCGCTCCAGGCCCGGCGTTTTGCCCTCGGGGTTGGGGCGCCGCCAGACCCCGGCGCCACCAGGCGGAGACGCGGACGAGAGGCCCCCACGAGTGTCGTGGCGCGGTCATTCCTAAAAGCCGCACGTGTGTCTGTAGCCCTGGGCGGCGACCTCCTGCCCAGCGCGTAGGGGTGCTGGGCTTCGCTCCCCGCCGGTCGGCCACCTCGAGCTCCCCAACTTCGTAGGGTTGTTTAGAACCGGGGAGCCGCGTCCGCCCTTCCATCCCTCCCCGTAGCCTGGCCTTGGGTTCCCCACTGCGGAGCCGTCTGCCGAAGATGGGCTTCTGCTTGTCGCAACAGATTCTTGCCTGGAGAGACTCCGGGACGGGTGGCGACGGGGCGCGGGCTGGGAGTCACGGTGGGGACCCCAGCTGCCGTCCTGCCTCTCGCTTCTGTTGGCTTTGAAGAGAGGTTGTGAGGGCCGGTGGGAGCCGGCAGTTTTTGTGTTCTTCAACTGGACCCGGTTTTCAGCCCAGAGAAGTGCGGAGCCCTGCTGAGTCCCCAGCCCCCCTTTCGCGCCCTGCCCGGCCGCTCCAGAAGCGGCTGCTGGAGACCAGCTCTTCAGTCGCAACCTTGCTTCTCCCCCCGGACGCTCCCCGTCGCGACTTGCTGTGTGGTTTTTTGGGCAGACGGCATCTGTGTGAGGAAAGGCCTTCAGACAGGAGGTTGCCACCCTCACCTCTCGCTTGCCTTGGTTCTGCCTCCTCTGTTCAGCGACCTTGGGCGAGTTACTTGTCCGCAGAGCCTCGTTGTCCGTATCTGCTTAGAGTGTCATAGTGTCTGCTCTTACAGGGTTGCTTCTGAGGACACACAGGACGCCTGCCAGCTCCTGGCGCTGCACCGTGGGCCTCAGAGCGCCTCATGAGTGGTGGTCATTGCTGTAATTAATATAGAAGTTTCTCCCCCGCAGCTTCCCCTTAGCAAAATGGGAGTCCTGTGGGAGGTGTGCCGAGTGGTCGGCTCAGACTGAAAGGTGCCACATTTGGCAGCTGCAGGTTGCAGATTTTTTTAAAAAAAGATTTATTTATTTATTTGAAAGGCAGAGGAGAGAGAGGGAGAGACAGATCTTCATCCACAGATTTACTCCCCAGATGGCCGCAAGAGCCAATAGCTTCCTTTGGGTCTCCCGCGTGGGTACAGGGGCCCAAATACTTGGGGCATCTTCCGCTGCTTTGCCAGGCGCACTAACAGGGAGCTGCACTGCAAGTGGAGCAGTCTGGACTGGAACCTGCACCCATGTGGAATGCCCGCACTGCAGGCCCCGACAGAACCTGCTCTGCAGCGCCGGCCCCCAGGCCGCAGGTTTTTAAAATCCAAGCAGTTAAGTCATCTTCTGAAGAAAATAAACTTAATTTGCTTGTAGAAAATTATGATTTTTGGGGGGCTTTTTATGAAAGCTTTGTAGTTTTCCTTGTGCTTTAAAAAATCATAACTTAGATTTCTTTTATTCTAACATATTATGGTTATGTTAAAAATACTAAGGTGGAACTAATAATTCATGGTTTATTTATTTCACTATACTGTGAAATAAATGTGTGTTTTTAGAGTTGTATTAGGAAATGAATGAGCATCCCAAAATTATTATTAATCACCTTACTTTACATGATGCGTTGTTGGGTGTAAAGAATTGGTAATCGCAAATGGCTGCTTTTATAGACATTGAAATCTTGCAGCCAGGGTGCTCTTTGGTTATGCAATCTATTGCAGCACACTTGGGGGCGGTGCATAAATTACCAATACTGAAAAAGTCTCATAATGGTCTTTGGAGCTGATGTGTGTATATGCATGTGAATGCCCAGGGGAAACTAAAGTCATTTCTGTCAACGGCCAGGTATTTTTTGGGTGCTTACAGAGGGTTAAAACATAAATTAGGCTGTGGTCATTTGAAACGGCATTCGTTAAAGCACCTAGCAAGAAAGACAGCAGGTACCGCCCAGCCAGCAGGGCCCCAGCTGTCTACCCCTCTCTCCAGTGGACAGCCGTTACTAGCTGCTTGCCAAAGATGCCTCCCAATTGTAGGATGAACAAATTCCTGTCTCTGGAGAGGCAATTACTGTTTGAATAAGAGGTGTGTGGGGTGAGGCTTTGCAAAAATTGATGTAATGGTTTCATCACCACCCATTGGTGATGAGGCTTTGCCAGTCTGAACAAGGCTTCGGGGAGAATTATCTGATCACACGATTGCTGCTGTTGTACCAAGTTTCCTATGTGTCCCACTCTCCCCGTTCTGATTGTTGCACTGAGTAGGTGCCCCTGCCCTGAGTTCCATGCCCTTTGCCTGCAGCTTTGTCTTCACTATAACAGAATCTGCACATTTGAGCCAGCACCATTGATGAAATTCTAACATGTATCTTGACATTTTGTGTAGTTTTAGCTTAGATAATTCCGTGGATAACTCCAGGAACTTCCTTACTATTTCTTTTCTGTGCAAGCATAAACATTGCCTTATAACTGAGTTGATTTAAAAAAAAAAATTCTGTTGCGGCTATAGCAGGGAAATCCCCAGTAGCTAGGAAATCGATACTTTTTCCTCTTTCTGTGGCATTTTAAAACAGGTGTCTTGTTCACATGTCTTCACTCTGTTGTGATAGGTTGTGTGTTGCTTACCAACATGTTTTTAAAAACTGATTATCCAGAGTGATCAATTCTAGCATCTGACTGGGTTCTGTCGGAGCGGCTGTGCGGTGGTTTGGTGGTTACGAGCAGGAACTGGGGTGGATCATAGGAGGAGGTTTTTACCTGAGATCCAGTGCACTGAGAGTGGGTGTGGACATGTGAACGTGTGTCCATCTCCCAGCTGGAGAAGTGAAGGTTTCCACTACGAGGGCAGGTTCCGGTGGTCCTTTCCGGTCAATAGCCACCCCCTAGAGGACATGGATACTCTTCCTCCAGTCAGCACAGTCACAGATCATCATAGGTGGGTTTGCCTGTCTTGAACTTCTTGTGAATGGAATCACAGAAACCTTGTGTAGCCTTTGTGAAACAGAGCTGGATTTGAATTCTGTTTTTTACGGCTTGCTGAGTGACACGTAGCTTCGGTCTGTGAAATTGGGAAGACAAAGCCCTGTGTGATAGACTTGCCAGGGAGATGGTTGTGAATGCCCCAGCGCTGTGCCTGGCGTGCAGTTTCCGCTTCCCCTTTTAGTTCTTTAAAAGGATGATAAGTAAAGCAACTGCATTTTCTGTGTTGAAATAAGCTATCTCATTACAAAAGTTATGCAACTCTGTACTGAAGGTTACGAGGCCAGATCCATGTAGATTCAACCTTTCTTGGTGTAGCATTCAGCTTGAATAAGCTGAGTTATTTGTTGATGGCTGGTCCCCTGTCACTGGTGACTGACATTTCCTCTCTAGTGACAGTCACTGAAATGTCCTCTCGCGAGCTGTTTGGTCACCGGTGTGATAAGAGTGCAGGTGCAGAAGGGTGTCCAGTGTCGAGAGCTGCTTAAGCAGGGCATGGAAGAGTTTAGTTTACATGGGAGTCAGCGGTAAGTGCTCAGGATGCTTGGCCACCTACTGCTTCGTGTTTTGTGAAATAATTATTTCAGAAGTGAAAGCACACAGCCAACCGGTTGTTTCAGTTGCGTGAGTCAGGCCATTTAAAATGTTTCAGCTTTTGTAATCTGACTTCATAGGTGATGTTGTATGTATTCAGTGGTGTCGTGCCTACATTTTGTGGATGCATTTGATTTTTATTTTTGGACCCATTCCTTAGATCTTATTTGGGTGGTATTTGGGCATTCTTTCTAAAAGTAATTTTCTTATGCTTCTTTAGAGAGAAATATTCAAGATAAGGTAAAGGAAATTAAAGTGAATCCCAGCATTTCTGAATGCTGTGACAGCCATTAGTGATTTGATTGGGATGCTGCTAGGCCCTATTCTCTGCGTCATTTATGCCCTGCTAGAGTGACCTTAGGGGAAACACATTACTGACACTCAGGCAAGTTTAAGATGGGGTACAGGGGCCTGCAGAGGCAGGAGATGCTGAAGGCCTCTGTTCAGATCCTCCATGCTCTACTCCCTACTGCGCTCTCATGTTTCAGGCATGCTGGGTACACAGTGCCCCGAGGCTGCAGCCGGGGCCCCTGGCCTCCAGATTATGTGGTACATGAGTGGGGAAACCCCTCCTTGAGTCTGCCTCCCCCATTAGGACCTCAAGATGGCGTCTAGCAGAATGGATGGCTTGCTCTCTTAGCCAGCACGTGTTGATGCAGCACTCAGTGTGTTGTGTGCTTAGCAGTGCTTTGCCCTGTGTGTGTTCTCAGATGGGTCAGGCACGTTGGTGCCCCATGGTGCTGGCAGCCTGGAAGGCGCTGACCAGGAACTGGCCAAGAGGGCTCCAGTAGAGGTGTGAGCAAAGTGCATGCTGGGGACAGCCAAGAAAGGCTTGCCAAGGAAGTGGCATATGCTTAGTCTTGAAGGATGAATAAGTAACACTTCAGGGGCAGAGAAAGGAAAGCAGAAGTGGCCAAAGGATTGTGGGCTGAGAAAATGCAGGATGCAACACAAAGGCTCCTGGAGTAGATTTCCTGGGGGACACATCAGGTGAGTCTGTGGGTTTAGAGTGCAGGTGGTTGAGGGCTGTAGTGCAAATATGTGGCACTTGACGGCTACGATGGCAGTGAGGAGCCATTGCAAATTCTTGCAGTGCAGAGAAGGTCATGGTCAAGTGTGACATGTGATGATCAGGTTTGCATTGAGGAAAATGAGCTGGAGCCAGACAGGTGGAGGAAGGACAGGTCTGACCCTGGGCCGGGGCCGTTTTACAGTCTCTTGAGGGGCTCTCTGCCACCCATTTGCCACCGTCAGTTTATTCTCAGACACTGGGGCTATTATTAAAAACTGAGATGACTGGAGGCGAAGCTTTCTTCCCTAATTCAGAATCTCCCAGTGGCTCCCTGTCTCCCTCAGAGTAAAGCCAGTGTTCTTAGGTCACGTACAAGGACTCTGTCCTCCTCTCCTTCTCCCCTCAACTCATTGCGGCCACGCTGGCCCAAGCGTCCCCACGTCTAGCCTCTGCTGGGATCTGGCGATCTGTGAAGAGAGAATTTCTGATCACCCTGCCGCTGCAGCCTTCTCCTTAACCCTCCTTCCATGCCTTCTGTTCCATCTAAGGGCCTGTCAGCCTTGCAGCTCCCAGCTGTGTGGCTTCAGTCTTCATTGTGTGGTTCTAAACACTGCTTGGTTTAAATGGGTGCTTGATACTTGTTGAATTAGGCCACTTTATTAGTTGGAATGGAGAGAAAACACTGCCCAAACCAGGACAGGGATGGCACACATCGAAATGTGTTTGTGCTTTATCGAGAGAGGTGGGAGATAAAAAGACTCGGGGTGGGTGGGATGGGATTTGGAAAGGAGGTAAGGGAGGTGTGACAGGCAGGCTGCAGCCCCAGGTATGTTGGGGGTGTGTTTTAGCATATGGCAAATTGGAGTTGTGATATGCCAGAGGACCTGGGGCTCCAGGCGCATGGGGTAAGGTAGTGCCTGGCAGTAGACTTTGGCTCCGCACTATGCAGGGGGCCCCTTCCAGGGGCTGAGGCGAGGAGAAAGGCTGCCAGGAAGCAAGAGAACCAGGAAGAAAATCAAGGGGCTAGACCAAGGCATGGTCCTGAATGGAGAGTGGGGGTAGCGGCGGTGGCAGCAGTGTGGGTGCCCTGGAAAGCCAGGGGAGTGAAGGAACATGAAGGGTACAGGGAATTGAAAGGTCAAGGCAGGAGAGCGGGCATGACCAGGCGCGGGGGCCTTTGAGGTAGAGGAGTAGGTGGAGGTGCAGTTGGCACAAAATCCCAGGGGAGTGAGGTCTATGGGGGAGCCAGGAATCTGGAGAGGGAGCATTCCCAGGGTGGGCGTGAGAGTGTCTCAGGCTGATGTGAGACCTTAGAGAAGTAGGTTTTGTTCTCCAAACTGACATCAAATATCTTTGTAACCATGGCAACTCACTGTTTCCCACCCCTACAAAACTGAATAAAACCTGCCCAGAATCAACTTGTTTATTGTGTGAATTCACTGAGATCATGACTGTGAAAGCATGAACACTCTAGTAAGGTGGGTCTATGGGCCATAGGCTTGCTGCAGCTTATAACTTGTGCTTCAGGTTTTTTGTGTTTTTTTAATTGTTTGTTTTCTTTGAGAAGCTCTTAACATCCAAATGTTTGTCTGAGTCCTGATCAGCGAGTATCACAATTATTGAGCATACTTTTAAAACAACCCCTTCAGGTCTGGCTCTGGGTTGTTCAATGGGAAGCCTAATGATGTTTTCAGGATCAAATGGAGTTTGTTATAAGTGCCATTCTTTCTAAACACAGTGCTCCTTCTGATCTTCAATTTCTACATCCACAGAGTCAACCAATTACAGATTGAAAATATTCAGAAAAGATTAAAATGGTACAAATAAAAAATGTTTAATAGCTATTTGCATATCATTTACATCATATTCCATATTGTCAGTAATCTGGAGATGATTTAAATATGTGGCATGGGGTTGGCCTTGTGCAGCAGGTTAGGTTGCTGCTTGTGATGTCTGCTTCTTGTATCAGAGTGCCAGTTTGAGTCCTGGATGCTCTACTTCTGATCCAACTTCCGATCCAGCTAATGCACCTGGGAAGGCAGTAGATGATGGCCCAAGTACTTGGGTGCCTTCCTCCCATGTGGGAGACTCAGATAGAGTTTCTGGCTCCCGGCTGTTGTGGCCTTTTGGGGAGGGAAGCAGCAGATGCAAGATCAATTAATCTCCCTCCCTCTCTTTCAAATAAATAAATAAACAAGTAAATCCTGGAAGTGTATGGAAAGGGGTGAGTACTTGGTACAGCTGTTAAGATGCCACTTGGTGTACCTGTGTCCCGTATCTGTACGCCTAGGTTCAAGTCCCGGCTCTGCCTCTGATTCCAGTTTTCTGTTAATGCACACCCTCAGAGGCAGCAGTGATGGCTCAGGTAATGGGGTCCCTGCCACCTGTGTGGTAGTTGGAATTTGAGTTTCCTGCTCCCAGCTTTGGCCTGGCTGGGCCCTGCCCCTGCTATCTTGGGCATCTGGGGAGTGAACCAGCAAATAGAAGATCTACATTTATCCATTTCTCTGGCTCTCTCTGCCTTTCAAATAAAAAATTTAAAAATAAGGTACTTTCTTTCTTTTTTTTTTTTTTTAGGATTTATTTATTTATTCGAAATGCAGAGTTAGAGAGAGGTAGAGGCAGAGAGAGAGAGAGAAAGAGAGAGAGGTCTTCTATCCTCTGGTTTACTCCCGAAATGGCTGCAACTGCTGGTACTGTGCTGATCCGAGCCAGGAGCCTAGAGCTTCTTCCAGGTCTCCCATGTGGGTACAGGGGCCCAAAGACTTGGGCCATCTTCTACTGCTTTCCCGGGCCATAGCAGAGAGCTGCATCTGAACTGGAGCAGCCTGAACTTGAAACGCCCATATGGGATGCTGGCACTGCAGGTGGTGGCTTTACCTGCTATACCACAGCACTGGCTCCAACAAGATACTTCTTAAAAAAATAAAGTACACAGGAAGATAAGTGTAGATTTTGTGTGTTCTAGGTAAAGACTTGAGCATCTATGGGTTTTGGTATCTGAGGAGTCTTGGCACCAATTCCTTGCCACTAGAGGAGATTGTATGTGACCTTTGGAACTAATGAGATGTGCTTTACATTATTTTATTATTATTATTATTTTTATTTTTGACAGGCAGAGTGGACAGTGAGAGAGAGAGACAGAGAGAAAGGTCTTCCTTTGCCGTTGGTTCACCCTCCAATGGCCGCCACGCTGCAGCCAGCGCATTGTGCTGATCCGAAGGCAGGAGCCAGGTGCTTCTCCTGGTCTCCCATGGGGTGCAGGGCCCAAGCACTTGGGCCATCCTCCACTGCACTCCTGGGCCACAGCAGAGAGCTGGACAGGAAGAAGAGCGACCAGGACAGAATCCGGTGCCCCAACTGGGACTAGAACCCGGTGTGCAGGCACCGCAGGCGGAGGATTAGCCTAGTGAGCCGCAGAGCCGGCCTACATGTATTATTTTATGGCTGAGTGTGAAGCTTGTTTGTAAGAAACTTTTGTTACTTTTATTGTTTAAATGAGATGCAGCCAATTTTTCTTCTCTCCTTTTACCACATAAGGAATTATTTTCTTCAAATGAACCTAAAATATCTCTCATGAATACTCCTATTTTTAACTGAGTGTTTCTCTCTTGTTCTTCAAGGTTCTGATGGATTTTTTTTAAAGACGCCTTATAATGGAAATGTTTCAAACAAGTGCAGCTGCAGAGAGGTGTGGGGGGCCTCAGGTGGAGCCTCACTTCCCATGTTCATCCGGGCCCCACCGCTGCCTGGGGCGCCGTGGGCACCTTCCGGGGGCGAGGCAGGTCCTCTGGACTGCGGCAGTGGATGCCCTCTCTGTGGGGAGAGCGGAGGCTGGGAGGCAGTGGCGACTCAGGGCTGTCTGGTGGTGGAGGTTGGACGGCTGTGGTTCCCGAGTTCCCACGTCGTGATAGCCTCCAGTGCAGGTTGAACATCCCTGGTCCAAACATCCACAGTGCTCCAAAACCCGAAACTCTCAGAGCACCGACATTATCCCATGAGTGGAAAATTCCATACTTGACTTCCCCTGACAGGTTTCAGTCAAAATGCAGGCATGTTAGAATTACTGTGTAAAATTTCCACCAGTTGGCCGGTGCTATGGCTCAATAGGCTAATCCTCTGCCTTGTGGCGCCGGCACACTGGGTTCTAGTCCCGGTTGGGGCGCCGGATTCTATCCCGGTTGCCCCTCTTCCAGGCCAGCTCTCTGCTATGGCCTGGGAAGGCAGTGGAGGATGGCCCAAGTGCTTGGGCCCTGCACCCCATGGGAGACCAGGAGAAGCACCTGGCTCCTGGCTTCAGATTAGCGCGGTGCACTGGCCCGCGGCAGCCATTAGAGGGTGAACCAATGGCAAAGGAAGACTTTTCTCTCTGTCTCTCTCTCTCACTCTCCACTCTGCCTGTCAAAAAATTAAAAAAAAAAATTTCCACCAGTCTATTCATATAAGCTGTATATAAAACGTAAGTGAATTTCATGTTTTGTGTTGGGTCCTATCCCCAAGATATCTCATTATGTATGTAAAAATATTCCCAAATCCAAAGAAAAAAATTCCCAACTGCAAAACACTTTGGGGCATTTGGAGAAGGGATACTTAGCCTGCATATGAAGGCAATATTCAGCCATACTTTTGTTTTGTTTCATTTTAAAGAAAGGCAGAATTACAGAGAGAAAGATCTTCCACCCGTGAGTTCACTCGCTAAATGGCCTCAATGGCTGGGACGGGGCCAGACTGAAGCCAGGAGCCAGGAGTTTCTTCCGGGTCTCCCACATGGGTGTAGGGGCCCAAATATTTGGGCCATCTTCTGCTTTCCCAGACACATTAGCAGGGAACTGGACCAGAATTGGAGCCCATATGGGTTGCTGGTGTCACAGGTGGCAGCCTAACCCATTATGTCACAACATCAGACCCATGGATATACTTAAAGCTGGAGTGGTTCAGCTGCTTGGTAGAAGAGGTCCAATTTCTAAGCTGCTCAGTAGTGTGTCCACATAGTGAGCAAACAACATGTTCTCTTTTGCTTTGGCAACACAAAGTTTTCTCTGCAGAGAAAGCTATGTTACTGTTTCACCTCTAACTCAAACATGTACATATAACTCTTGGTTGAATGATTGAATGACCCCTTCTACCTCCAACCATAGAATATTGGAAGATTCTAAAAGGCTAAAATATCATTGATTTGAGGGTATGCATTTTAAGTCCATATGATTTATTCTATTTTTAAATTTTTAGTTATTTGAAAGGCAGAGAAGACACAGAAAGATCTTCCATCCTCTGGTTCACGCCCCAGATGCCTGCAAGAGCTGGGACTGGGCCAGGCCAAAGTTAGGAGCCCAGAACTCCATCTGCGTCTCCCATGTGGATGGCAGGGACCCCAGGACACGAACCATCACCTGCCACCTCCCAGGGTGCACTTTAGCAGGAAGCTGGAATTGGAAGTGGAGCTGGGACTCGAACCGGCTGTGCATACAGACCAAGCAGTGTCTTCACCACTGTGCCTAACAGACACCCTGAATTGTTTTTTTTTTTGACAGGCAGAGTGGACAGTAGAGAGAGAGACAGAGAGAAAGGTCTTCCTTTTTGCCGTTGGTTCACCCTCCAATGGCCGCCGCGGTAGGCATGCTGCGGCCTGCGCACCACCCTGATCCGATGGCAGGAGCCAGGTGCTTCTCCTGGTCTCCCATGGAGTGCAGGGCCCAAGCACTTGGGCCATCCTCCACTGCATGAATTGTTTTGATAGTCTAAAAACAGTGGCCTAGGTGCCGGCACTGTGGCATAGAAGATAAAGCTGCTGCCTTTAGAGTTACAGAGAGATGATCTTCTATCTGCTAATGGCCGCAGTGGAGCTGAGCCAATCTGAAGCCAGGAGGCAGGAGCCTCTTTTGGGTCTCCCATGTGGCTGCAGGGGCCCAAGCATTTGGGCCATCTTCTGCTGCCTTCCCAGGCCATCAGCAGGGAGCTGAATCTGAAGTGGAGCAGCTGGGACTTGAACCATCACCCGTATGGGATGCTGGCATTGCAAGTGGCAGCTTTACCCACTATGCCACAGTGCCAGCTCCATATGCTGAAATCTAGCCAGCATTTGAGAAAGACAGGAAAGGTCCCAAGAGACAAGGTCCGGGGAGGAAGGGGAGGTTTTGTTGCTTGTTTGGTGCTCTTCGTTGAAGTTGCCACCCCAGGGCCCCATGTCACAGAAAGGCTGTCTTCTGGGAAGAGGATGGTCTGACTCTGGAGAAGAGAAGAGGTGGTGGCCTGGGGCGGGGAGGGGGGCGGGTTGCAGCGTAATTGGCTTCTCCGGGTGTGAGGATGGGGTGCTGTGCGGCCAGCCCCTTCACGGCAGTTGTGGCGCTTGGGGGATGGGGTGCACAGTTCCTTCCTCCCTCAGAATCAAGAGCTGGACTTGGCTCTTCTGGAACCTTCCTGTCTGGGAGGCGTTGCTGGAGCAGGAAGGGGGATTCCAGGTGACTTTGTTACTCCCTCTGACGGGCTCCAGCTTCGGGTCTGAGTGCCAGGAGGAGAGAAATGCAAGGCACTGGGGCAGCTGGGGCAGCTGAGGCTGGCCTCGTGCAGGAGGAGGCAGGGTTTGAACCTGGCTGTCCGGGATTGGACTGGGACTGGGAAGCCAGAGAAGGGGCATTTCAGGCTGGGAGGTGCCAGCCGGAGCCCAGGCGTGGGGGGGGGGGGGCAGCCGTTGGCTAGGGTGCTGCTGTCCAGGAGGCCTCGGGGGAGGATCAGGTTTTCGTGAGAGGGCCTGATGAAGATGAGGCTGGGTTGCCTGCCTCCCCTGCACTGGGAGCATGGCACCCCTACCCCGCAGCTCCTCGACTCTGCTTGGGTGTGTCATGAAGTTTCTGACCCTGGCAGCTGGCTTAACTGACCTGTGGAGTGAGGACCTCAGCCGCCACTTTGCAGGGCTGTGTATCCAGCTGGCCGTTGGCACTTGTGCTGGCCCACGGACGAGCCCTGTTGAATGGGTGGAGACCGGGTGTGCAGTGGTTAGCTTGTCTCGTGACAAGGAGCGTATGTGACACCTCTATCCCTCTTCCCTTTCTTCCATCCCACGGGGTGTCAGACTCTTGACCAGCCTTCCTGTTGGTTCCCTTTCCTCAAATGCATTATTTAAAAATCCCTGCACAGGCCAATTTTGTGGAATTTTGTATGCTTTCTGTGCCCGTTTTCTGAGAGTGGATCAGACACGCTGTCTGCGAGCTGCCAAGTCCTGGGTGCTTGGACCCCTGGTGCCGCCTTCCCTGGCTGTCAGGGCCAGTTCTCTCTTGAGAAAGCACATTGCTGGAGAGCTTCGTCCTAAGGGCTGAGACACTGAGACTTCCCCAGGGAATTTATGAAATGACTTAAAATACACACAGTGAATGTCACTGATATAAATTTAAATATTTATTGAAGTTACAGAAGAGGGCTATTTTTAATATGCTGTATGTAATCCCGAGTTGTGGCCTGTTCAAACAATGCTTTCCTGGCGACTGTGTTTATTCTAGAAGGGAAACAAGTGTGAGTATTGGAGGAAAATGACGGAGATGCTCTCAAATTGTGTTTCCTGGGGAACGAGACTTGGCAGATATAATTTAAAGGCACTGGGAAGGGCAGTGATTATTTTGAAAGAGTATTTTGGGCTGGCGCCGTGGCTCAATAGGCTAATCCTCCACCTGCAGTGCCAGCACACCAGGTTCTAGTCCCGGTTGGGGCGCCGGATTCTGTCCCGGTTGCCCTTCTTCCAGTCCAGCTCTCTGCTGTGGCCCAGGAGTGCAGTGGAGGATGGCCCAAGTGCTTGGGCCCTGCACCCCATAGGAGACCAGGAGAAGCACCTGGCTCCTGCCTTCGGATCAGCGCAATGCGCTGGCTGCAGCGTGGCGGCCATTGGAGGGTGAACCAACGGCAAAGGAAGACCTTTCTCTCTGTCTCTCTCTCTCACTGTCCACTCTGCCTGTCAAAACAAAACAAAATAATATATAGTCCTTTATGCCAGGGAAATTGGCAGATTGAATTTGGGTGCCCAGCTACTTAATAATAAAGTGTGATCATGGCATTACCACACTACCTATGAAACTAAGCCGTGGGAATTCATGTAATTTTGGGAGTCAGTTTGAAAGACTTTTGAGGGGGGTGACTTTTAGTTTTGTTAATTGGTCATCCGTTGAAGTTTTACGTGTCTTACTACGTAAAACGACATAATCGCCTTCCAAGTACCTATGTGAAAGTATTCTTAACCGATGTCACCAGCTTTTCTGCGTGTGTCTGCAGACCGAGTAGCCCAGGTGACAGTCACCAGGTCTCCCATGCCCGTTGCCGGCACACCAAGATTGCCCAGCCAGGGCGCGTGGCCTACTTACTTTCAGAAGCCTTTATGCAAGGTCAGTTGATAACTTAGTTTATGTAATGAGCTTCTGTTTCTAGCTCAGTACTTGTAATTTATGCTTGTGCATTTCCATTAATGTTTAATTGCCTTCTGCCTCCCTCCCCCCTCCTGGGGGGCCTGTGTGTTTATAGCTGGCTCTAATTGTATGTGACTGTTTCCTGGGAAGAGTGTTCAGGTTGCCTTGAGATGCCACCAGATAAAGCTGTCTTGAGGGGGAGGGGTGGCCGGGAAGCCGGGGTTCTGGACCCTTATGGGGAGGAGGGGCGGGAGAGGGGTGCTCTGTAGGGGCCTGGAACGGCAGGGCTTGTGTATGAACTTGTCCAAGAATGCTGTAAAGACTCCTGCTGGGAAAGATCAAACAATGAAACCTTTCCTTTAGCTGGGTACTGGCTCCTCCCAGCTCCTCCGCTGTGTGTCCTTTCCTGTCCTCACATTTATTCTCTGTTGAGCGGCAGACACTGGAGTCCGCCTCTCTGGGCGTGGGTCCTGTGGGCGCCTGTGACGTGTTATCACTCGGCGCGATAAGTCAGATGGGCAGGTGAGGTGTGGAAATAGCAAGGGGAACTAGTGGTGGCCTGGAATTGAAGCTCTAGACTGAATGAAGCCTTTGTCGCTACTGTCCTCTGTCCCGGGGCCTGTGGGTTGGCCATCCCTTCTCTGCCGGCAACCTCAGGTGGCTCCTGCCACGCTGTGCCTGGGCTGCCTCCTCTGGAAGTCCCGTGTTGCTCTGTAAGACTCTGAAACAGAAGTTCTTGTAGCTTCTTTCTGGTAGCAGAACTGGGACATGATCTGTGTTTGTGTTGTTCAAAAAACAAGAGTGAAATGGTTCATTTTGTGGCTCACGAAGGTTCTCTGATCCCTTTTTTTGTCTTGGGCTGGCTGGCTGATGTCTGTGAACAGGGGAGCTGGGGGCTGGGCCTGCTCTTCTGGCTCCTGCAGTTGGAGCCGGTTGCAGGCTGAGCTGGCTCCCTCACCTCGGGCTGTGGAGCCAAAGGGGAGTGTGAAGGAGAGCTTTCTCCCTGTGTCAGCAACTCAGCCGGAGGTGTTGTGATGAGGCTTGGCCTCTGGTTTCCTAGTGTAGGTGAGTGATGAGCAGATCACAAGTGACTCAGCAGGGGATTCTGCCTGTGGTACATACGTGCCCCTGGACACCTTCAGCCTGGGCGTGGTGTCCCCTAGCCACTTTGTTGATGCTGCTCCTTTCTCTGGTTAGAATAAACATCTCAATCTCTGGCTTTCTTTGGAATTACCTGCATCTTCCTGGGTTTCCACAACTGCCTTGCTTTCCGTTCCTTAATGGTTTTCGAGAAGCGCAGCTTCATTTGGAGAGTTGGGAAGTCCTTGAGCTTTTACCAGTATTATCACATGGTAAAAGGTGTAAGGGCTGGGGTTGGCGTTGTGGCGGAGCAGGTAAAGCTACCGCCTGCAGTATCCCATATGGGTGCCAGTTCAAGTCCTGGCTGCTCCACTTCCAGTCCAGCTCCCTGCTAATGGTCTCAGAAAAGCAGCAGAGAATGGCCCAAGTGCTTGGGCCCCTGCACTCATGTGGGAGACCCGGAAGAAGCTCCTGGCTTCGGTCTGGCATAGCCCTGGCCATTGAGGCCATTTGGGGAGTGACCCAGTGGATGGAAGATCTCTCTCCCTCTCTGTGACTCTTGACATCCAAAAGTGTTAAGAGTAGACTGGGTGGGGGAGTTGGGTTCTAAGTCCCAACTCCACCAGGATTAGCTCCTGTGACCTCACACTAATTGCTTCACATTTTTGAGCTTGTGAAGATTAAATGAGATGAGAACATCTCGGCATAGAAAAATGGGCAAAGGGCAGAGGGAATGGGAGAATCGAGAAGGAAGCACATGGAAGGATGGCGTGAAGTAGAACACGGGGATGTGCTTCTTTGGGACAAGCTCGTCCACGTGGGAGACTGTGCCTCTTGGTTTGGAGGGTGAAGTGGACTGGCCGCTCTTCAGTGGGACATGGGGCTGAGGGAAGAACAGTAACTTTTGATTATGTGCCAAGTGACTTTGAAAGGTCGTGTTCCCTTTCTAGTTTTTCCTTAGGAAATAATCTCATGATGAAAAAAAATGTGCAGATTATTCTTCACCTTTTTTTACTATAGGAAAAATCATAAACAGCTCCTACCCATTCGTTAAAGGTTGATCAGACCAAGTGTGCCTGTTTTTTTTTTTTTTTTCAGAGGTGCGTTAGACACCTGCTGGTAGAAGAGAGACTACCGTGAACTGAATGTGCTTTGCAGAAACTAAAGCTCAGAGAACACAAATGCCAAATATATTTGTAGTCAACATGGACATCCAATTTGGAGTGCTTTGTTTTCCCCTTATTTCATAGTTCTATAATGTGTAGTCAGGTTTTTAAAAAATTTTTATTTATTTTCATTTTATTTGAAAGACAGAGAGAGAAATCTTCCATCTGCTGGTTCACTCTGCAAATGCCCACAACAGCCAGGGCTGGGCCAGGCTAAAGCCAGAAGCCAGGAGCTCCATCCGGGTCTCCCACGTGGGTGGCAGGGGCCCAGACACTTGAGCCATTACCCGCTTCCTCCTAGGGTGCACATTAGCAGGAAGCTACTGAGTAGGAAGTGGAGGAGCTGGGATGTGAACCTGGCACTCTGCTGCAGTATGCACGTGTCCTAAACAGCAACTTCACTGCGGCACCAGGCACGTGAAAGAAAACACAGGGCTTCAACCTGCCCAGTAGCAGCGTTTGTCAGGGTAGATGTTGGCCTGGCCGTCTTCTAGCAGAGGCTGCTGCCCGCTCCGTCACCTGAACTGACTGCCCATGTCCCTCACTGCCCTGCTTCCCCCACGTTCCTGAAATCAGCCCTGTCGCAGGCGCCGCTCAGGTCTCACGGCTCCCCTGCTGCTGATGCTGTGTATTTCTTGCCTGTCTGCCAAGGACACACGTTTTATGCCCTTTTGCTTGGAGATGACTTTGGGTTGGTGAAACAGAGGTCTGAGCTGGTGCCAGTTTTCAGCGGAGGATGTACCTGGCCTTGCCACACTCACAGCCAGCGTGTTTTCCAAGATAGGTTCATAGCAACAATGGGTGGAGCAAGTCTGTCAGCACCACCTTCCCAACAGCTCAGCATGTACCCCCCCCCCCCACAGGCAGAGTTAGACAGTGAGAGAGACAGAGAGAAAGGTCTTCCTTCCGTTGGTTCACTCCCCAAATGGCCGCTACGGCCGGCGCTACGCCGATCCGAAGCCAGGAGCCAGGTACATCTTCCTGGTCTCCCATGCGGGTGCAGGGCCCAAGCACTTGAGCCATCTTCCACTGCCTTCCTGGGCCACAGCAGAGAGCTGGACTGGAAGAAGAGCAACCGGGACAGAATCTGGCACCCCAACTGGGACTAGAACACGGGGTGCCGGCACTGCAGGTGGAGGATTAGCCTAGTGAGCTGCGGTGCCTGCCGCTCAGCATGTTTTTTTTTAAATTATTTTATTTTTTTGACAGAGTGGACAGTGAGAGAGAGAAACAGAGAGAAAGGTCTTCCTTTACCGTTGGTTCATCCTCCAATGGCCGCTGTGGCCGGCGCACCGCGCTGATCCAAAGCCAGGAGCCAGGTGCTTCTCCTGGTCTCCCATGTGGGTGCAGGGCCCAAGCATTTGGGCCATCCTCCACTGCCTTCCCGGGCCATAGGAGAGAGCTGGCCTGGAAGAGGGGCAACCGGCACAGAATCCGGCACCCCGACTGGGACTAGAACCCAGGGTGCCGGCACCACAGGTGGAGGATTAGCCTAGTGAGCCGAGGTGCTGGCCTCAACATTTTTTTTTTTTTTTTTTTTGACAGGCAGAGTGGACAGTGAGAGAGAGAGAGACAGAGAGAAAGGTCTTCCTTTTGCTGTTGGTTCACCCTCCAGTGGCTGCCGCGGCTGGCGCGCTGCGGCTGGCACACCACGCTGATCTGAAGGCAGGAGCCAGGTGCTTCTCCTGGTCTCCCATGGGGTGCAGGGCCCAAGCACTTGGGCCATCCTCCACTGCACTCCCGGGCCACAGCAGAGAGCTGGCCTGGAAGAGGGGCAACCGGGACAGAATCCGGCGCCCTGACAGGGACTAGAACCTGGTGTGCCGGGACTGCTAGGCGGAGGATTAGCCTGTTAAGCCACGGCGCTGGCCCTCAGCATGTTTTTTAAACAAAGTGTTTTTTAAAAAGATTAATTTATTTACTTGAAAGAGTTACAGAGAGAGATTGATCTTCATCTGCTGGTTCACTTTCCAGATGGTCACAATAGCTAAAGCCTTGGGTGCAGGGGCCCAAGAACTTGGGTCATCCTCCACTGCTTTCCCAGGCCGTCAGCAGAGAGCTGGATCAGAAGTGGAGCAGCTGGGACTCGAACCAGCACTCTTATGGGATGGTGACGTCACAGGCAGCGGCTTTACCCGCTACGTCACAAGGGTGGCCACAGAAAGCATATTTTGATGAAGGTATGTGCGTTGTTTTTTTAAGACATAGCACTGATGTGTACTTAATAGACTCAGTGTCCTGTAAGCATAACTTTTATATGCACTTGGAAACTGAAAATCAAGTGACTCGTTTTATTTTGAGATTTGTCTCATTGCGGTGGCTGGGGCCCGGTATGAAGTTGGTCCGAGGCACACATGGTGCCCCTCGAGCCACAGCCACCCTGGGCCGCCTCATCTCCGGAAACGGAGCTGCACCCATGTACTTTCCTTTGTCCTCTGTAAGTGCCGCAATCTGACAAGGACCTCGGAGGAGGAAGGGGCTTTCCTGGCCACTCCCTGCGCGTGCATGGGACTCTGGGCTTCCACTCCCTGTGCATGCAGAGACTGGGCTCCCAGAGGCCCTGTTTGCTTTTCCGCAGCTTGGTGCCTGCAGGGCACAGTTCTCTCCAGCATCAGGCTGCTCTGCTTTCTCCCGCCCTGGCAGTAGTGCTGGCACTGGGTGCCTGCGGCAGGCCAGCATGCCCAGCCTGGTCACTGCTGCCTGTGCCCTCTCCCAGGCTCCTATGGCTACACACCCTGAGGCCCGTGCTGCTGGCCAAGCAGGGCATCCTGAGCCTGGCCCTGAGCTGCTTCTGTCCATGCCCTGCCCTGACGTGGAGAGGCCCTTGGGTTCCTGGTTCCAGCAGCACCCGCAGCACGCCGGTGGGGGGTGTGAGCTCCGCCCCTCCACGGCCCTCCGCCACTGACCTGCAGCACTGTTTGTGCTCTTACTCCATCTTCACAGGCGCTCAGTTACCATCGTCTGCGTAGTAAACTGCCCTTGATTACGTGACAGCTGGTTTCCACCTCCGTGATTGGACCCAAGCTGAAAACTGTTCCCTGCAGCCCCGCTAAGCCCGCAGCAGGCCCCAGCGGAGAAGTCCGCTCACACCCGGGTCCGAGGAATGTGGAAACACTGACCAAGCCCTCACCACCTCTTACCCAAGGGCTTCCAAAACACGGCCAGCTCCTCAGCAAGAGACTGCCCGCCTTGCAGCATCGTTTTCCTTCCCTTCTATTTTTTTTAAATGTTTATTTAATTTGAAAGGTAGAGAGAGATCTTCCATCCACTGCCCGTGCCAGCTGGGGCTGGGACTGGCAGACGCCCAGAGCCTAGAACTCCGTTGTGTCTCCTATGTGGCTGGCAGGAGACCCAACTACTTGTGCCATCATAGCTGCCTCCCAGGGCGGGAAGATGGAATCGGGAGCGTTTGGGACTCAAATCCGGGCTCTTGACGTGGGCTGTGGAGCATCCTAGTGGTTAAAATGCCACCCATCTCGGCAGCATTTCTTTCCCAAAGTGGTCACTCCACCTTAGGACTGCAGGTGCCTGCAGGTGGCAAGTCGGGACTAAGGCCCCTCCTTCCTTTAGGTGCACACGCCTAGCCTGCTGCTGTCAAGGCCTTGTGGGTAATAATTGCCTGAGATCCGCCCCTCACCTGGAAGCGGGTGGAGGGGCCTCGGTTTCAGAACAGGATGGAGGGAGAGGTAGCGTGGGTGTGCTGTGTAGGAGGGATGGAGGCCTTACCTGCGAGCTCTGCTGAGTGCCGCACACCTGCATCCTGCCTTTGGAGGGTGGGGCTGCCTGGGAAGGCAGGGCCATGGCTGCACTTCCCACCCAGTTTAACCTCCGCAGAGCTCGCCTCTCTCCCCGCACAGGTCTAAGATGAACTCGCTGCTTCTGCAACTCTCATCTCCCCTAACTCTAGGAAATCCTCTAAATGTTTTCTGTTGCCCTTTAGAACATAATGAAGTGAGATAGCTTTATAGAAATGAGCATGTGCGTAACTGACTCACCATCACACCCCTAGTGGTTTTCTGGCGTCCTCTCTTCCGGGAAAGGCTGAGTATGTTTCATTCATCTCATTTGCACCGAACATTCACTGTGTTCAATGAACTTGACCAGCTGACCAGAATATCTCTTTGTTCAGCAAATACTGAGGGACTGTCGGGTGTAAGAGTGGTGCAGAGTGGAGGCCTTGGTCATGGAAAATGCCCAGGGATAGGCCAGCCTGAGCAGGAGAAGGTAGCCAGCTCGTGGGAGGTGAGGCTGGTGTTCAGACTGAGTCCTAGCCTAGGGGAGCTCTCACAGGAGGGGCAAGGAAGCCCTGTGAGCAGACTCTGGCAGTGGAGAAGAAGCGTTCTAGAAGGCAGCATGTAGTTCAAGCTCAGGTTTAAGGGATCAGTGGCCTGGTGGTGGCAGACTGACCAAACTGGGGTGTGTGGGGTGGGGAGTGAGGGCAGGGAGGGTACGTGCCAGGGCCTGAACACTGGCTGGCTGAAGAGTAGGGTGTAGTTGGAAGCACAGTTGAAAATGAAGCTTTAGGCTGTGCTGTTTGCCAACATCAGCCTGAATGCAATAGAGGAAGGTGAGGAGGAGGTGCAGAAGACGCTATGGAGTTGGGAACAGCGTGAGCGCAGGCAGCAGGAGAAAAAGCAATTCCAAGTCGGGCTGGAGTCTTCACCCAGAGGCCTGGGGACTTGCTCCATTGCACACGGGGCACCCAGACGAGGAATCTGGCAGGCATTCAGAAGCTAAGCTCAGGGGTTAGGTGGGTGGGCCTGTGAGCCCTGCCTCTGGGGTGATGTTCGTGGCCGCAGTTGGGTATAATTCTAGAGGGAAAACTTACTGAGGAGAGCGTGAAGGACACGACAGGAGCTGTGCTTGGCGCTCAGTGTGTGGTGGAGGAAGTGGAACCCCTGAACTCCCTGATGCCCGTCGTACGGTAGGCAGCACACGCCACGGCGGGTTCTTACGTCCCCATGCTGCAAAGCAGGAAACCAAGGCAGAGAGGTCAAATAAGTTACCTGAGGTCGCACAGAGTAGGTACCACATGTGGAATTCAGCCCTGGTCCCACTCCGGATGCTGCCCTGGTTTTCCATCTCCTCCTCCAGCATCAGCTAGCCTTAAGGACCCAAAACCCTTTTGAGTTTTACTAAAGGCAGGGCGAGGTGGCCCCTGGGAGTGTTGATTTCCTGCCTTGGTTCCTTCCCTCTGTCTGCTCTGAAAGCTCTCTGTGTGTCTGTTTGAAGAGTAAAGTTGGTGGTCAGTTTGCCGGTGAATGACCAGTATCGATGGAGCTCTGGGGGTGTGGCTGTGAACAGGGAACAGACCACGCGCTGCTGCGGACACTTTGATCTGTGGCGTTGCCTGTGGGGTGTGTGGGTGAACAGGGTCATTATAAGTACTTTTTCTCTTTTAATTGTGGACATGAAGGGTGAAACTAATGACTAGGAACCAAACTTCTTGAGCTTGGCTGGCAGTTGTTCTGTGACTTACGACCAAACATGCAGAAGCAGACACATCTGTTCAGCTTAGTGCCAGCCTCTCGGTGTGGGAGTGGGGGGAGTCCCGGGGCTCCCCTGCGCCAGCCCTGGTGAGAAGCCAGGCCAGGTCTCTTGCTGTGGGGGAGGAATGTGCTGGAGGTCTGGCGCTGCTCTGCTTCCCCGGGTGCTGCTGCCCTCACACCCCTCGGACTCTGTGTGTCCTGCGTGCTAGGAGCTGTTCTCTCCCCTAGAGCCATTTAGCTGCAAATTGCCTCTGTCTCTGTTGGTCTGAGCAGAGCCTGGGAGGGGCTGGCAGGGAGCAGGCAGCAGATGGGCAGCCCAGGAGGTGAGGATTTAGGTAAGCCGTGCTGGGCAGGCTCCTGGAAGAGCAGGGCTGGACACGATCCGGTACAAGTGCTCCACCCCCGCGCCCACGCTGGCGATGTCACACCGGGCACTGGCTCCTCCTCCTAGAGGATCTGTGGGCTGTGAGTCAGCAGGGAGCAGGGCCTCCCTGCGCTTGGAGGTGGATTGCCAGCCTCCTCATCTCTGCCCGATCGGTCGAGGATGACTAGGCGTTTTGTATCATCGTTACAGGAAGGCCCTGCCTTTCTCTGATCCTTAACCTTGGCCCAGATTTGAGGTCTGGCTGGGGTGTGTTGCTGGGCATTCGCCTGACTTCCTGAGCCCTCAGTGGGGGAGGTCAGTTTGGGGAGAGAGTCCTGTGGCCCTTGATGGCCACACTGGCCATGTGACACGTCTTGTGGCCAGCACGTGGCTTTAAGCCTTGTAGACCTCTCGGGGGACCTTCTCAGATCAGGCAGCCTGGTGGTTCCCGGTCTCCGGCGGGTGAATGAAACCTTGGAGTGGCTTCAGTGTTCCTGAACCCTGGAGAAACCGGAGGCGTGCGTGGGCTGAGTGCGGTGGAGGCTGCCCCTGGATGGAGTGCGGCCTCGCCGTCCCCCTCAACGGCGGGATGGTGGGACGGCGGGACATACGTTCATAGCACACGGAAGAGCAGGAAGGTGCATGTCTTTGAAGCCACGGTTCTGTGTGGAGGGAAAAACAAAACCAATTTCTTATTCAAGAAACTAAGGTCTTGAGAACTTGGCTTCCCAAGGTCAGAGTGACATGTGCATCCGTCTGTCCTCCGAGTGTGGTCATCTGTCCGTGTTCCAGTGCACCAGGTAGCAGCCTGGAAACAGATGCCCAGGCCCAAGTCCTGACCTCGTCACTCCCGGGCCAGGAGCCCAGAGCTCCCGAGCCAAGTTTTCCCTCATTTATGAGAGAGAGAGAGAAACGCAGACTGCACTGTGCCTGGAGCTTTGCCTGTAGAACATTCAGTAAATGTTACTTACGGAACCATCCTGCCTCCTGTAGCTGGTTTTTGAATCACAGTAATTTTGTGGGTTTACAAATGTATAAGTATAAAGTGTAAGTGTAACTGCTTTAAGAAGATTAACCATTGAAAATAAGACCAGCACCCCTGCCACGGCTTCAGTCGTAACCCAGTGCAGCGGCGGTCACTTGGGTTGGGATCCTGGCTCTGCTGTCTGCCAGCTCCGTGACCTTGGGCAAGTTCAGTCACCACCCGCCTCTGCCCTGGGCCTTGGCTTCAACGGGGTGAAGTGAGAGCAGGGGTGTGTGGAGTTATCTGTCTATAGGAGTGACTGCTGGTCCCTGGCACGTCTCCATCAGAATGAAGTGAGTGTGTTTGTATTTTATGATTATGTTAAGGAGTCCTTTTAGGATTTTTAAAAAAAGATTTATTTTATTTATTTGAAAGTCAGAGTTAACAGAGAGAGGTAGAGATAGAGAAAGAGGTCTTCCATCTGCTGATTCACTCCCCAAATAGCTGCAAAGACTCAAGGATGGGCCATAATGAAGCCAGGAGCCAGGAGCTTCTTCCAAGTCTTACCACATTGGTACAGGGACCCAAGCATTTGGGCCATCTTCTGCTGCTTTCCCAGGAGCATTAGCAGGGAGCTAGATCAGAAGTAGAGCAGCTAGAACTCGAACTGTCACTACATAGGATGCCAGGGCTTTAACCTGCTGCGCCACAACCCTGGTCCTAAGGGTTTTTAAAAAGATATTTTTGTTTGTTTAAAACGCAGAGTGACAGAGAAGAGAGAGGAAGAGAGACAGAGAGAGACAACTTCCATTTTCTGGTTTGCTCCCCAGCTAGGTCTGGGCCAGGAACTCTGTTCTAGTCTCCCACATGAGTAGCAGGGGCCGAAATACTTGAGCCATCTTCTGCTGCTTTCCCAGGTGTATTAGCAGGAAACTGGACCAGAAGGGACAGCAGTTGAGACTCAAACCAGCACTCCCATACGGGATGTCGGTACTGCAGGTGGCAGCTTACCCAGCTGTGCCACAGTGCCAGCCCCAGTGAGCCCTTTCTAATAGATGGTGCCAGCATAATGGAAGATGTGCGTGACGCAGGGCTGGGAGCTGTGATGATGTGATGTAGGATGGTGGTTGAGGGTGTGAAGCCATGGATGGACTGGCGGTGCAGGCCGTGACAGCTGGGCTTGAAGCTGTGCAGCCCTCAGCCCCCGGCATCTGGAAGTTTGCAGAAGGGGGTGCTCAGAGGGAGCGGTGGTAGCAGAGGTAAAGATTGCTCAAACAGCCTGTAATCCTACCACGCATTTTGTCTTGTGTGGTATTTTATCTGGATTTTCACCTAGTTTGCACATAGCAGCTGTGCTGTTTCGTAACCTGTTTTCAGCTGACATTTTTCCTGTTTCTACATATTACCTTTCTAAACATTTTAATCATAAAATAAAGAAGGAAGTTGTTTTTTCCTTAAACAGAATTAACTGAAGTACATTAGAAGTTTTTAAACTGTTGTGTCCTTGTTGAGGACAAGGCAAAAAGCAAAGGTGGCTCTGTGTTTGCAGTTGGGATTTTCTTGATTCTGTTAGGATAAAAACTGTTTCGCAGTGAGGGTTTTTATAATGTTTTCCCCAGCTTTGGGGTAAGTTTTCTTACTCAAATTCTTTTTAATCAACGTAACTTCCTGCTCCAAAAAGGACATGGAATTGGGTTTTATGTCTGCAGTGGGAATATGTGGCAAGATATTTAGAGAGCCTTTTCCCACAGATATTTTTATGGGAGTCAGAGCTTTACCCGGGCTTCCATGGACTTCAGTTTGTCGTAAGAGTCTGCCAAAAGCAGAGTTCTCATGCACGAGACTGTGCCCTGGTCACAAGTGAAAGATGACATCCTCCCTTGGTGGAAATGTACAATGGAGAGTCATGGCTCTTGCCCCGTCCCGCCCCAGGTTGGTTGGGGAGAAATGCCCTTAAGCAAGGGTTGGGAAGAGTTTCCCCGAAACAGAGCCTTTGGGGATTTGGACTTTGATGGGAAAGGCTGGCCCATTTTCTGAAGAGGGGCTGGGAGGGAGCTTCATAGCAGCTCCTGTTTCTGCTTCCGGGGAGCCTCTTTGTCATGCTCTAATGTGTGCTGACTCCATACCACGATCTTTTCGGCCATGAGCCAGCCCTGGAGACTTCACCACAGTCCTGGACCAGGTTAGAGAATGTGGTAGTGCCTTACAGACCAGCAAGGGCCCCCGAGAGCCATGCACTGGGTGGGAGCCCACTGGGTGGGAGCCGGAGGCTGTGTCATCTCAGTGCTGTTGCTTACCTCTCGGAACCTCCATCGCTCACCCTTCAGAGCGTCCGTAGGCGCCCCTGCCTGGTGAAGCTGCAGAGGAGAGACAGGCGCGTGCAAGGGGAGGATGCTGTTCCTTAGCCCCAGGGTCTGTCTTGGGTGGAGGTGATCTGGGGTATGCCGGGCTGGGTCCCCATTGAGGAAATGAAAGCCCAAACTATAGCAGAAGAAGTTGGAAATCTTGGTCAGGTTCAGCAAGCCCGATCAGCCCTTAAAGAATTCTCAGAAGAAGGGCTGGGGCTGTCCGTGATGGAAACTTCAAGTGGTTATGACTCCCGATACCCACAGCCTCTCGCGTAACCTGGATGCACAACTTGTGAACTTGCCTCAAGTAATTTTTGTACACATTCTTACCCTGTATATTTTATTTATTTATTTATTTTGACAGGCAGAGTTAGACAGTGAGAGACAGACAGAGAGAAAGGTCTTCCTTTTCTGTTAGTTCACTCCCCAAATGGCCGCTGTGGTCAGTGCACCGCGCTGATCTGAAGCCAGGAGCCAGGTGCTTCCTCCTGGTCGCCCATGTGGGTGCAGAACCCAAGCACTTGGGCCATCCTCTGTTGCCTTCCCGGGCCACAGCAGAGAGCTGGCCTGGAAGAGGGCAACTGGGACAGAATCCGGCGCCCCGACCGGGACTAGAACCCAGTGTGTCGGCGCCGCAGGCCAAGGATTAGCCTAGTGAGCCGCAGCACTGGCCGTATTTTATTATTTTTGAAAGACAGCTATGCATGTTTCCATCTACAGCTGGAAGCTGGGGACTCTCTGGTTCTCCCATGTGGGTGACAAGAACCCAGCCACTGGACCCATCCCCTGCTGCCTCTCTGGGTGTACCTTAGCAAGGAGCTGGAATCAAGGGCAGAGTCAGGGCTCAAACCCAGGCACCCTGGTATGGGGTATGGGCATCCTAGCTGGCTGTCCATCTCCAGACCGAACGCCCGCCCTTTGGCCTGCTTTTTTAGGAGACTTAGCTCTGGAAGTTCACAACCTGCTCAGTACTGTACTTCCCTTTATCCTTAAACTGCCTTCTGTTACTCTAGAAATTTCCATAGCCTCTTGGTGTCTAAATTCCTTTACCAAAGCTGCAAATTTCTGCCAGAGACAGAATGTCTCTTAATGTGTGCTGTTTTTTGTTTTTTTTTTTCCCCCTGATGACGTTTCCAGATCTTTTTCCTGACTAGTTTTGCTCCATTCGTCCTCACACCTGGTTGCTGTTCTTCCAACCTAGGAAGGGCCCATTACCGATTGGCAGGACTGGTCAAGTGTTGTGTTACCTTTAGGTGGGTTGTCCTAATTTAGAGAGAGCCATTTACTTTTCAAAAGGATTTCGTTTCAAATCTTGGAAGTCAGAAAAGGTGCTCAAGTGGATTTATGATTTATTTTCTAAAAAGGTCACTGATTCTTCATCTGCCCCAGGTAGCCACACCAATACCTTCTTAGTGTATTGCATTCTACCTGGCTGCAAGTTAGGCCCCTAGCAAAGAGATTTAGGCTTCCAGAGATGTGCCAGAGTCAGCCCATGTTAGTGAGCTCTCAAGATTTGTCCAGAAACTCATTTGAAAGGAGTTGACCTAAGAAGATTGTGGTCCTGAGATGCGGGTGTGGCCATTTTCAGTAACTCAGGCTGTGCCTTGGGGCGCTTTCAAACTGTGATTAGGGAATAAATAAGAAATGTCTTGTGGCTGACTTTAGTGAAAGGAAGATTATGAAAAGCCTTGTCACTGGCTCAGTTGGCGAGCTGCTTGAGGGGTGGAGGGAAGACCTGGGGTGTGAGGGGAGACTGCTTAGTTGGTGGGCCGAGGGCACCTGCTGCACTTCCCAGTTGGCATGCTTGCCGGATGTGCGGGCTTCCGGGAGTGATAAGGGCTGCTTCAAAGTGAATAGAACCAGAACCTTTACTTACGTGTTCATAGCTGAAGCCACTAGATTAAGACCTGCTAGGTGGATTTTAAGACACAGAAGAGCTTGGGAATTCCTATCAGTCTAATCCAGGTTATCCAACGTGTGATAGTTTCACAGCACTCTGAGCATGACATACCCCTTTTGCCTTAGGACTGTTTGTAAGAACTCACCGAACTGAAATATCTTCTAATGAAAAAAACCTGTGAATACTGCTCCTGATTTAAATAGTCACACAGGGGCAGGTGTTTAACCTAGCAATTCAGAGATTGATTAAGATACACTCATTGGGCCAACGCCGTGGTGTAGCAGGTAAAGCCACTGCCTGTGGTGCCAGCATCCCTTTTGGGTGCCAGTTCAAGTCCTAGCTGCTCCACTTCCGATCCAGCTCTCTGCTGTGGTCTGGGAAAGAAGTTGAAGATGGGCCCTGAACCCACTTGAGACTCAGAAGAAGCGCCTGGCTGTTGGGGCCATTTGGAGAGTGAACCAACAGAGGGAAGCCTGTCTCTCTCTGTCTCTCCTTTCTCCCTTTCAAATAAATAAATAAATAAATAAATCTTTAAAAAAAAAAAACCCTCATTCTATATCGACTGCCTTGGATTTAATTCCTGGCTCTACCTCCTGGATTCAGCTTCTGGTAAGGCAGATCTTGGGAGGCAGCAGTTATGGTCCAAGTGGTTGAGTTCCTAACACCCATATGGGAGACCTAGATTAAAACTCTGGCTCCCAGCTTTGGTCCTGGCCAGGGATCCTTTGCAGGTCTTTGCAGGAATAAACGGGTAAGTTCCCAGTTGTAGAATTATAACCTCATAAGGATATTGCCCATTCACTTTTTAGACTTGTCTTAATGTCTTTCTTGTCCAGATTGTTGGTCTTGGGCCGGTCATCCTTGTCAGTCATGTGAGAACCCTGGAGCTATCCTCCCAAACCATTTATGACTCCTTCTAGGTTCTTCTGTGGTCCACAGCTTGACTTTTTTTTTTTTTTAATATATTTCTCTTTAAGGCATTTCTCTTTTTCTTTTACTACAAGCAGCTGAAATCTTAACTTTACAGTTTATGCGTTTTGAGAGACATGAACACAGCCATGAAGCCAGCACCCAGATCAGGGCAGGTGTAGTAATTCCAGCACCCTGGGGAGTTCCCTCTTGCCCCTCTCCAATCCACCCTGTGTCTCTGTCACGTTCAGATTTTGAGGGCATCGGTTAATTTTGCCTATTGATGAAGTTGAAATAAATGTGGGGTTTGACTTTCACTCACCATGTAATGATGCTGATAACAGTCGTTTTCTTTTGTATTTGTTGTCTTGATATACTGAGATTTGATAATTCCATTGTTTGAGTCTACTGAGATTTGGGGTGTTCTCAGTTTTGGGCTACTGTAATAAAAGTATTCAGAGTTTCTTTTTATGTTATCTCTGAATGGGCAGAGTAGTTAGTGTCTTCTGTAGTTCCTAGCTCTGTAACTCTGGGCAGACATTGTAATCTCTCTGCCTCGGTTTCCTGTGTAAAATGATGGTTTGGGAAATAATTTAGGTCTGGGACTAGCATACTGAAAAAAAAATTCAGGTAAATGGCATGGAACTATATATATAGTGTATACTCTGATTTATCTTCAGACTGTATAACTCTTTCACCTTTTACTATATAGTGTAACACAACTTTAAATACAGCTCTCTCTGTGTGTGTGTGCATGTGTATAATGGATCACAGTATAAAATATGTTTGCTCTGAACTGTAGGCAAATCAGTTTGCTAAGCACTGATTTGTATGTGCCCTTGTAAGCAAGGAAGTTGAACACTAGTGAGGTTATTTGGTAATCTGTATCCAAGGGCTCTGCCCTTGGGATAGCAAAAACAGCAATGCTAACAGCCATTTCCTTTGTGCTTGCTATGGGGCAGACACTATTTTAAAAACTTTGCATATAAAGTCATATATTCCTCACAACTGTCCTCTGAAGAGGACTGTTAGTCCCATTTTGTAGATGGAGAAGCTAAGACGTCAGTGATATCATTTGTGAAGGTCACAGAATTAGAAAGGAGGTCTGGAGTCTGTGCTCTGAACCACTAAGTCTGGGGGAGACAAGGAGGCAAGTAAAGTGCCAATGCAAATTTCCGATACCTAATTAACGCACTGTTCCAATCCTTTTATTCCAGATATGAGAAATGAGTGTTGGACGTCGAAGAATAAAGCTGTTGGGTATCCTGATGATGGCAAATGTCTTCATTTATCTGATTGTGGAAGTCTCCAAAAGCAGCAGCCAAGAAAAAAATGGAAAGGGGGAAGTGATCATACCCAAAGAAAAGTTCTGGAAGGTCTCTAACCCTCCCCAGGCGTACTGGAACAGGGAACAAGAAAAGCTGAACAGGAGGTACAATCCCATCTTGAGCATGTTGGCCAACCAGACGGGGGAGGCATCCGGGCCCTCAAACATAAGCCATCTGAACTACTGTGAACCTGACCTGAGGGTGCCGGCGGCCGTGACGGATTTTAACAACTTGCCGGACAGGTTTAAAGACTTTCTGCTGTATCTGAGATGTCGCAATTACTCCCTGCTTATCGATCAGCCGGGAAAGTGTGCGAAGAAGCCCTTCTTACTGTTGGCCATCAAGTCCCTCACGCCACACTTCGCCCGGAGGCAGGCGATTCGGGAGTCGTGGGGCCGAGAGACCCGCGTGGGCAACCAGAGCGTGGTGCGCGTCTTCCTGCTGGGCCAGACCCCGCCGGAGGACAACCACCCCGACCTTTCCGACATGGTGAAGTTCGAGAGCGAGAAGCACCAAGACATCCTCCTGTGGAACTACAGAGACACCTTCTTCAACTTGTCCCTGAAGGAGGTGCTGTTCCTCCGCTGGGTGAGCACCTCCTGCCCGGACACCGAGTTCGTGTTCAAGGGCGACGACGACGTGTTCGTGAACACCCATCACATCCTCAATTACTTGAACAGCTTAGCCAGGAACAAAGCCAAAGACTTGTTCATCGGCGACGTGATCCACAACGCGGGGCCTCACCGGGATAAGAAACTCAAGTACTACATCCCGGAAGTGGTGTACTCGGGGGTGTACCCGCCGTACGCGGGGGGCGGCGGCTTTCTCTACTCGGGCCGCCTGGCGCTGCGCCTGTACAACGTCACCGACCGCGTGCACCTCTACCCCATCGACGACGTGTACACTGGGATGTGCCTTCAGAAACTCGGCCTCGTGCCCGAGAAGCACAAAGGCTTCAGGACATTCGACATCGAGGAGAAAAACAAAAATAACATTTGTTCCTACGTAGACCTGATGTTAGTGCATAGCAGGAAACCTCAGGAGATGATCGATATCTGGTCCCAGTTGCAGAGCGCTCATTTAAAATGCTAACATAGATGCAAACTAGATTTTGCATAGAAAGGCATATGCTGAAGTGGTTCCCGGGTGTCCTGCTCCCCTGAGGGCGATTCCCCTGTTAGCCGGCAGAATCATCTGGAGAAGTGGTTTCCCTTTGAAGGCCTCCAAACCCTCCCAGTTGGTACTTCGGTGAAGGGGGAAGCAAAAGACAATGATTTTTGACAGAGAAGGGCGCAGGACACCTGGCTTTGATCCTTTCTGCTGGCAAGTTGCTGGTCACTTTTCTAGTTATCCCCCTTCTCGTCAGAAATCATTAAGTTTCTAGAATTTACCGCTTTAAGTTATTTTTGGTTTGTCCTCCTGTATGGATAACATTGCCCTTATAATACTGATTTGTGTACAATCCAGGTATTTGTAAACATATTGGCAACAAAGACTCTGTTATATGTGATTCAGTGGTTTTTGTAAAATGGAATTATGTTTAATTTCATGTAATTTGGTTGAGTTTTAAAAATTGTCCAGAAAATTGACTTTTGTCAAACTTTTCTACCACCCAACAGTATTTTCTTGTGTTAATATAATTAGTTCATTTTGCAAAAATAAGAATCACTGTGTGACCCTCATCCAGTTTATCTTGTCGTCCTATGGTCATAACAAGAGAGAGACAGTGTGTAAGTTTAATTTCTTCTTGTATTTGGTTTGCTGGGTGGTATCGTAATAGTTACCTACTTTTAGTATTTGAAAATGATGAGTATGATTCCAGAATAGCCAGCTCAAGAAGAGATTGCCCCTAACAGCCATATTGGGTTTGTGAATTTTCAGTGTGGACCAGAAATGCATAGAAGTAACCATTGAACCTGAAGTGAAAAGATTGAAGTTGCAGACCTTTTTCATCACTGAGTTGTCAGCTTAAGACTCCAGGATTCTATCCTTGCCATATTTTCACAAGTTGCTTATACAGAATCCTTACTCTGAGTAGTGATGGCCTCCCTGTCTCAGTGTAGAAGTGCCTGTGTTTTTATTTATTGCTCAGATCAAAGACCAAAACATTTTCTTAAATATATTTTGTGTAATATTTTATTTGTATACAGTGTTGTTGATGAGATATTTAACTAGAGCATGATATTTTAAATGTTAAAGTGTAAAATATGTTAAATAAAGCTAACTGTTATTTTTGGATTTTAAGATTGTTTTTTGGGGGTGTGAACTATTAGAGTTGATAAAATTCTGCCAAACTATTGCTTATATGTACTATCTTGTAACATGCTTTCTTGAACTATTTTTGTGTTTATAGAGATGAGGTTCTTATCAGATGCGAGAGTGGGGACTGTACAAAAGTGGAAATAAAGTTGATGTATTTTTAATTAGCACCTGTAATGTGTAGTCATCTCTGATCCCTTTTTGTATCTGATTACGTTTTCCCTGAAGAGGCTGTTCCCACCTCCGAAATACAGTTATATTGATTATATAATTATATTGAATTATACCTTCTTCTTTGTCTTGGAGGGAGTCATAATTCTTTTCATTTTAAATCTCAAAGACGCTTTTCTACTTGGAGTCTTGAAAGGGAAACGTGTTTATTTCTGCGTCCATGTTCTGTGAGTATAAGGAATTTCATTAGAGAATGGGGCAGCGGCGTTCCTGGCCTCTCCCGGAGCCGTTTCTGGTTGGGGTTGAAGCCACAGTGATGAAATACAGAGGCAGCCTTGACCACTCGAGTCACTGTCACAGCCTCCTGTCGAGAAGCAATGGCTTGTGTTCAGGTAAAAACATGTAGACTTTGAAGCTCAGAAGACAGAAGAATGAGTGTTAGAAGATTCAGTGGCTGGCCGGCGCCGCGGCTCACGAGGCTAATCCTCCGCCTGCGGCGTCGGCACACCGGGTTCTAGTCCCTGTCGGGGTGCCGAATTCTGTCCCGGTTGCTCCTCTTCCAGCCCAGCTCTCTGCTGTGGCCCGGGAGTGCAGTGGAGGATGGCCCAAGTGCTTGGGCCCTGCACCCCATGGGAGACCAGGAGAAGCACCTGGCTCCTGCCATCGGAACAGCGCGGTGCGCCGGCTGTGGCGGCCATTGGAGGGTGAACCAACGGAAGGAAGACCTTTCTCTCTCTGTCTAACTCTGCCTGTCAAAAAAGAGCGGCGTGGAGGACGTTTGTGGGCAAGGGAGGACGTTTGTGGGCAAGGGTGGGGACACGGGCCTGGCGCGGCGGCCCGGTTCTCGGGGCTCCCCAGGCCTGCTCCAGGGTAGTAGCACATTTCCCAGAGGGCCGTGTTGCCGCTGCGTTAAGAGCCGGAAAAGGACGCCATCGCAACATTCACAGGTCATTGCCTCACGGTCGGCGTGTGGCCATTTAAAGGGCACTTAAAAATGCGTGTGGAAAAATGAAACTAAAAGTTTAGTTTGGTGCGAAACCATGTGGGGACCTGGGGCTAGTTTGTTCCTCATTCACGTTTTCTGGGAGCTTCCGGGAGCCGCCATGTTCCCAGACCGTGCGTCCTCAGGCAGGGAGCTTCTCCTCTGAGGGAAAAAATGTATGTATTTTTTTCTTATAGAGATTCTTCTTCCCTGGGGAAGCGCTGTAGCAGAGGAAGCAGAGCGGTGGCAGGTTTCGAGCGGGTTTGGCGGCCTGGCGGGGAGGGGGGACGGCAGTGGGCCTCCCCATGTCCTGTGTGCTGCTGTTTGCGCGGGAGTCCTTGCGTCGCGCAGTGGCTGCCCGAGCCGTGGCTGACCTGAGAGGCTGACCTTACGGGCTTTGCAGCCAAGGGAGCCTGGTGCTGGAGTGTTACCCAGGCTTGGGTTCAGTTGTAGGACTGACTGAACCTTACCTCCACGCAGCCTTGTCTTGCCTCCGTGCTTACGGGTGTAAGGACCACGAGTGTAATTCATTTCTCTGACAACCGCTCAACACTTGAGGCACCGTGCAACAGGGTGTTTTGGCCCTTTTTTGTGGCTGTTGCTGTCATGTTGATTTTGAGTTGAAGGTCAGAAGGGCTCAGTGAGCATTGCTACGGTTTAAGCTTTTCCTAAATCCAAGCAGGTCTTCCTTAAGAGGAAAAGGAGGAAAGAGGCCAGAACAGCTCACTTCCGTCCCTGGGCCTGGTTTTACACCACCTCTTTCTTGAATTAGTCAAGGGAGACAGGAAAACAGAGCCAGGAAGTTGGGGGAATGCACTGTTAACAATTGGACGTCGAGTCCCGAGTCCCGAATTAAAAGCTTCCTATGGGGACCACCAGTTTTTCCACTCCGGACTGACTGATGGTGATGTAGCCTTGTCTCGGCCCCCTCAGACACAGAGAGGGAGGGTGGCTTTATTGGGGCAAAGGCTGTCCGATTGTTCACTCCAGGAAAGCTGGAATGGGTGAATTTTATTTGGGCTAAAAACAAGCTTCTCTGATTTGCCTCCTGATGAAAAATGCCAGAAGAAGTAAAAATTCTTGTTTAGAACCAGAAAATAACTCCAGTGCTGGCCTTTTGAGGTTCAGATATCTGCTTAGTTTTTCCAAGATGGCAGTTCTGTGTTGGTTTTGGTTTTCAAAGGTAGAGGCCAAGATTGAGGCACTTCAGTTCTTTGAATGCTCAAAAATACTGTAAGCTCTAATACTTCTATATATATTACTTAAAAACACTTCCAATCAGTATGATTAATACCAGTTTTATGATGTGGTTAATTTCAGGAAATTGAAATACAGCGTTAGTCTCTATGCAGTATATGTGTTTTGTTTTGATTTTTTAAAAAATATTTATTTGAAAGGCACAGTTACAGAGATAAAGGGAGATCTTCCATCTGCTGGTTCATTCTCCAGATGACCACAATGGCTAGGGTTGTGCCAGACTGGAGCCAGGAGCCAGGAACTTCTTCCAAGTCTCCCTTATGAGTGCAGGGGCCCAAATATTTGGGCCATCTTCCACTGCTTTCCCAGGTGCATTGGCAGGGAGCTGGACTGGAAGTGGAGCAGCCGGTACTCAAACTAGTACCCATATGGGACGCTGGCATTGCAGGAGGCAGCTTTACCTGCCATGCCAAAATGCTGGCTCCTTTATTTTAATTTTTAAAAACTATTTATGTGAGAGACAGAGAGGAGAAGGTATTCCCCAAGTATCTGCAACAGCTGGGACAGGGCTGAAGCTGGGAACCAAGAACTCAACTCTGCCACGTGGGTGGCAGGAATCCAATTACTTGAGCCGTCACCACTGCCTCCCAGGGTGTGCATTAGCAGGAAGCTGGAGTCAGGAGCCAGAGCCTGGGATTGAGCTCAGGTACTCTGATGTGGGGTGCAGGCATCCTGACTCCATGACTCAAATGCAAGGTCAGACATCCACCCAGTGTATTCTAAAATCACCTTAGGCTGAAAAATGGAGTTCTGCTTAGCTGTGCTCCCTGCTTTTCTGTCACTTTGATCTATGTTCAGGAATTTTCATCCCAAGCAGCAGTGATGGCCTTTGAACCTTGGCAGCAAGGTTCCTTCCTGACCTGTTGTGCATTGTGAAAGGGGATGTATTGATTGCTTGGAAGCAGCTAAAACAGAGTTTTTAATTTGATTGTAATCCAACAGTTTAAGTCAGGGGCCTGGCTGTTTAAGAATTGCTTCCCGAGTGCTCTTTCATGTCCTGGCACAGTAGGTCACATGGAGAACCCGCATCCTCAGTGTTAGCCAAGGGCTCCTCACTGCCCTGGAAACTTTCCATCCCGTGGCTCGCCCTTGCCCAGCCTGCCTTCAGTCAATGTTCTCTGTTCCTGCTCATCACCCAGCCTTGCCTGAAATTGGCTTCCCTAACCATCCTACTGATAGATCGTCAATGATCCTGACCTTGGCATCAGCATCAGCCACTTCTTAAAAAAAAAAACACAGGTGAGAAGAGTACCAAATGGAAATCCTATCCAACCCTTGATTTGGGTTCTTCTGGAAACATGAGCACTCTGGCATCAGTGGTGGTTTGGGAAGTGCAGGTGTAGGTGGGGAAGTGACGTTGGGAGGGAAAGGCAGCCAAGTTGTGTTAAGCCAACACTGCCCTCAGGAACCTGGAGACCAGTGTAAAATATTCACTCAGATGCTTGAGTCTGAAGCCAGAGGGAGCTGGGCTGTATGTTACAACAGCTTTATAGAGGTCTAATTTTCCTCCTACAACATTAACTTATTTTGCGTGTACAATGATTTTTAGTAGAGCATAGAATTGTGTGGTGACTATCATCACTACAGTCCACTACAAAACCAGTTTGGTTTTTGAAGCATAACCAATCCATAACTTGGCTCTCTGTAGAAATCTTTATTTTGGTCATCTTTTTTCTTTTAAAAATTTTTTCCAGAATAATGCCTTTCTTTCTGATTTCTCCTTTTTCCATTAGAGCTGATTCTTAATTGATAAAATGACTTCTAAGAAAATGAATTAGACTTTCATTTGATAATTCTTTAAAATTTTTTTGATTTATTTGAAAGGCTGATACAGAGATCTTCATCTGCAGGTTCACTTCTCAAATGCCTACAATGGCTGGGGCTGGGCCAGGCCAAAGCAAGGAGCTAGGAACTCAATCTGGGTCTCTCACAGGAGTGATAGGAACCCAACTACTTGAGTCATCACCTGCTGCCTCCCAAGATGTATGTTAGCAGGAAGCTGGAATCAGAAGCAGAGCCAGGACTGGGATCCAGGCACTCCTGTATGGATGCAGCTTAATCTGCTGCACCAGAATGCCTACCTCTATTTTGAAGATTCTTAAGGAATTACAGGGCTTAGTCATGCTACGTTCACCCTAATTCTCAGGGAGGAGAATAGTTAATATCTGTGGCCATTTTTATGAATGAGGGACTAAGCTGCCGTGCAGAAGTTCCTGGGAAGTGTTTCTGTTTCAGGGCTGTTCTGCCAGCAGTTCCCTCCCTGCACTGGAAGGTGGACTGAGGGTCCTTGGTCCTCTGAGTGGGTGTCCTGGTCTTAGGATTGCTCAAGTATGTAGCAGGCAGCCTCAACTCCAATTGCTAATGCTGCCTTTCTTTCTTTTTTTTAAAAGATTGTTTATTTTTACTTATATGAAAGGCAGGGAGATAGAGAAACAGAGCTCCCATCGAAATGCCTTTAACAGCTAGTGCTGGGCCAGGCCAAAGGCAGGAGCTCGGAACTCCATCAGCGTCTCAGGTACTTGAGCCATCACCCACTGCCTCCCAGGCTGGGCATTAGCAGGAAGTTAGAATCAGGAGCAGAGCCGAGACTTGAGCTCAGGCCCTCCCATGTGGGCACGTGAGCATCCCAAGTTCCGTCTTAACTACTGCACCAAATACCTGCATCATCTTTCCTTCTTTTTGCTCTAAGTCCGCTTTGGGGTGTTGTACTCAGCTTCTCCAAACCTGAAAACGATCCCTGCTCTGTTTAGGTAACATTTCTAGGCACATAAGCTAGGTCATATTCACCCAACTTTGTGTGTGTGTGTGTGTCTTTTGGGGGGGATTGGTCCAGCTGTTGAGCTGGCAGCCCTCCAGTTAATTACCCCCGCCATCTCCTTAAACTGGGAGCCTTTCTGAGGCTTTGCTGAGAAGACGCCCCCCCCCCCCCAAATGCCTGCAGCTTTCTCCCTTTCATGTTCTATGTTGTAGTTATCTAGTTTGTCATTAATAAAATTCCGTGTATTTCCCATCTCTTAGAAATGAATTTTTTTCTTGTTTTTTAAAAGGATGTATTTATTTGAATGACTGAATTACAGAGAGATAGAGAAGTGGGGGGGGGGGGGCAAGATCTTCCATCTGCTTTTTTGTTTCCCACTGGCCGCAATGACTAGTGCTGAGCCAGACTGAAGCTAGGAGCCAGGGCCTTCTGGGTCTCCCACGTGGTTGTAGGGGCCCAGGAACTTTTGGGCCATCCTCCACTGCTTTCCCAGGCCCATAAGCAGTGAGCAAGATCAGAAGTGAAACAGCTGGGACTTGAACCAGCACCCATGTGGGATGATGGCATTGCAGGCAATGGCTCAACCTGCTGTGCCACCACGCCAGCCTAGACCTCACCTTAGGCTGCAGCAGGTCCTCCCCTGCAGTGCCTGCCTGTCTGGTTCTCCCGTCATGCACTGCTGCTGACCTTTAAGCCCAGCCCAGATTCTCAGGGCCTGCTTGTGTAGACTTCTCAGCATCTGGGTCACACCCTGCCAGTATCCTCCTGCTGCTCTCCCCATCCTGGGGAAATGAGTCTTTCTGAGTCCTCTGGCCTGGAGGAGTGGAAGGGGCTCTGTTTTATGGCTCCTAAGGTGCTTTTCCCCCTGGTTTAAAGGCATGTCCCTTGGCTCTGGCCTCTGGGGCAGGCCAGGGGTTGGCTGCAGACCGTTAGCTCCCCGCACCCCAAAGCGGCCCCAGTTGCCCAGGAGGGAGTGGCCCTCCCGCAGGGACATTAACTTCTGAGATTAGCACCTTGCCCTGTCCTTGCAGACAGCTGCCCTGTGCTCAGGATCTCCCCCTACTCCCCGTACCACTCCACATGTGTGAGCTGTTCCCCTTCGGCTGCTGGGGGCTGAGCTCCCTCCCTCTCATTTGTGTCCCTATTGGAATTGGCCTGAAAGGACTTGGGACAGAGCTGTCTCCTTGTGTCCTATCCTCCACATTAGCCCCTCTGCAGAGCTCAGTAGCCCTGAGCTGGCCTTGGGAAGGAGGCGCTGGGGCTAGTTACAGAGCCGGGACCCTGCCCAGGCTGCACTCCTGCAGCTGTTCTGGTTCTCCCCAGGATGCCCCTGCACACTAGAGGAAGGCCCAGTGTTCACCTCCTTTGACTCAGCAGCCCTTTGGGCTTCTCCTTCCTCTTGTTCAGGGTTCCAGACAACTGGGTCAGAAGGCCTGTCTGCACTTGTCCTGCCGCATTGCACAATGTGGCACAGTAATGAGGTCTTAACTGATTGCTGGATGATTTACTTCCAGTCTGAGACAATGACATTGTAGAACTTGGTTGGCACAGCCCTAAGATGGCCAAGGAGACTGCTCTTAGGGAACCTGAGCAATCAGACAGGATGTGCCAAGATCCCGCCCAGGCCCAGGCCCAAGTCCTGCCTCGTTGTGGCCGTTGGAACCTCTGAGGACCAACACACCTGCTCTCTGAGCTGCAGTTGGCAGTCACCAGGAGGCCAGGGCTGTGCACTGGGGCCAGCGATGGGCAGACCTAGGGAGGAAGACCTGTCACAGAGCAGCAAACTCGCCTCTCTTGTTCCTTCCCATGGGGTTGGACAGAGACGTGGTGGCCACTGAAGGATGAAGCTGCTGGCTTCAAGCTGGTGGGAAAAACCTGTATTTATTGGATTGCAAAAGCCTCTACAGTGAGTCACCAAGAGCGGAAGGAATGAAGCAGCAGGGGTTGTGAAGTGCTGTCTAGAAAGCTGGAGAACTTTCTTACCCAGCCCTGCCCGCTGGCCAGGCTGGAAGCAGCGTCACTGTTGGGGGCGGCCTGTCTCATTGGCACTCCTCCCGAAGCTAGAGAGGTTACCACAGACAGGGTTTCACACTTGTTCCTGCTCATCGAACGGGACCACCGGAGCAGCCAAACAAACAAACAAAAACCCAGCTGCAGAGTGTTGACGATGTGGCAACCAGTGAAAAATGGTTTCTGCTTTTTCCCTTCTGGGCCCATTTCTGTGTTGGGGAGACCAACCCAATGAGTTACTTTTCTGAGGTGGAATTGATTTGTTAAGTGAATTGTCTACTGAAAAAACTTTTACATTCAAAATTGAGAAAATTTCAAGAAAAGTTGTAAAAATACTAGAGTACCTGTGTACCTCTACTCAATTTTCCCTAATGTTCACATCTTACATTAGCCACATTATAATGATCAAAATCAACACTGGGCCAACCAAAAACAGCAAATGGACATTAACTGTTGCCCCTGCTGCAGACTTTATTGAAATTTGACCGACGTTTTCCACTGATGTCCACTTTCTGTTCCAAGATCCCATCTAGGTTGGTTCCCACATTGCATGTTCCTTGTTCTCCTTCCATCTGTTTCTCAGTTTCTCTTTGTCTTTCATGACCTTAAAGCTTTGGGTGAGTGTCAGTTACTGTAGAATGTCCCTAAATTCGGGCTTGTCTGGTGTTTCCTCATGTTGAGAATGGAGTTATGCAGTGTTGGCAAGGATCCCATGGCAGTGGGGCTCTGTCCCTGAAGCAGCACGTGGGAGTTCATGTGTTGCTGTGTCGTGGGGCTGCTGACGGTAACCTAGGGCGCTGGGTTCCTCCACAGTACACTGCTTTTTTCTGTAGTTAAGAACTATCTTGGGGGAACATTTGTATGTTTAAAATATACAAGTAATTAAATGAGTACATACTGGTAATGTGCTTCAAGCTTTGCACATAGTAAGTGCTTGGTGAAGAGCTGCTGCTTGTTCCGCCTTCGCTGTTGTTACTGCCTCTGTCCCACTTCTTTCTCGTATCCTCCTCTGGGACCAGATGTTTTTGCTGTGCGTTCACTGTCTTCTGCCGTGAATGCAGGTCTACCCTTCACCACTCTTTTTTTTCTTTTTTTGTAAATATTTATTTATTTATTCGAAAGGCAGAGGCAGAGAGAAACAGAAGTCTTCCATCTGCTGGTTTACTCTCCAGATGGCCGCAATAGCTGGAGCTGTGCCCATCTGAAGGCAGAAACCAGGAGCTTCTTCTGGGTCTCCCATGCGGGTGCAGGGACCCAAGCGCTTGGACCATCTTCTAGGCCATAGCAGAGAGCTGGATGGGAAGTAGAGCAGCCAGGACTCGAACAGGCGGCGGTTTTACCCACTATGCCACAGCGCCAGCCCCCACTGGTCACTCTGCAATTAGCTGTCTTATTCAAGATCTCTGTGACCTTAAGGAGGGCACAGAGCTCGGTGCTGCTCAGCACATGAGGTCGGGACAGGGAAGAGCCTGTGTTAGTCGAGGGCAAAGGCGAAGCCATGCCAACAGGAGGAAGGGTGCCTCTGTCTTTGTAAGGCATGCCTACCTCCCGGGTGACCTGGGCTCCCCACCGGCCCATATCCCAGGTGGCGGTAGTCTGGACCAGAATCCAGGCAGTCTAGAGAAGCAGCCCAGCCAAGTGAGGAGTGGCCCTCTGCCTGTAGGAGGGGTTGGTTGCTCCCAGCAACCCGCAGGGCCACAGCAAAGCGGGGTGCAGGTCGGGTGTGGAGGGGACCCTGGACCCTGGGAAGCCTTGCCTTCCTGCTGCACAAAGCAAGCTCGGCGCTCTCTGCAGCTGAGGGTGCATCCCAGCCAGGGCACAGCCTAGATTGTGCGGTTGCTTTCCAGGAGCTCCCTGGTCTTGCTGCAGCACACAGAACTTTATTTACAGAATGGCTGTTCTTGGCAGCTTTCTCAGCCTCACAGACTCCTCCCCTGCTCTGGAGCATTTGGCTCTACTTTTACTCAAAGATGCGAAGCTTCCCCTGGTTGAAACTAGCTGCGGTGCGGAGGGCTGTCCTAGCTGCTGCCTAGGCCTGCCTGGTGGGCTTCCTTCCACCCTCCGGGAGACAGACTGTGCCCCAGAGCATAGAGGAGAGCGTAGGAGTGTGGAACAAACCTGCTGATTACAGTCCCCACATCCCGACGCCTCGCATCTAGGAGAGGGAAGCTCTTCTTCCTCTGGAATTGCAGGAAGGGGGATGGAGTTCTTGGCCATCTTCCAGACTACCTGGAGGAGGCTAACTATCCGCAGAAGTGAGCATAAGGGCCACCGTGTGGCACCAGAAAGGGCTGGGGGACAGGGATGATGGCACCGATCCGCCTGCACCCTGGCCTTCCCTGCCCTGTGAGTCTTGTGGTGTCTTTTTGCCTGGGCAGCTGGAGTTGAGTTTCCTGGTTCTGACCAGAACCATGAGAACCTGGTTTGGCATTGATTCCTGCTGCTGTGTCGCCAGAATCCCACCCTGAGACTGGCTGCTCCCAGGAGGCAGCAGGGGAAGAGTCGATGTCCCTGCCTTGGGCCAAGTGGGAGGATGGAGGAAATGAGAGTAGGGAATGTTCTGGAGATCCCTGCTGAGAGGTTACAAGTTTAAAGTCAGGCGGATGGGCTCAGTTTATGTGTTTGCTCCAGTGGCAGGTGAAGAGCCAAAGGAAAGGGGTGGGGGAGGTGTGTGTGTGTATTCCAGTTCCTTGGGAGAGGGTGGTGCTGGTGGGCTAGGAGGGATGGGGGGTGCATAGCTGCTGTTGTGGATGGACCAGGACTTGGCTCCCCAAAATCATGCACTAATTTAAACCCCAGAGTCTGTGTTGATGAACTGAGGCAGAGACTTGATCTAACTGTGTCATCTGAGAGGTGGGCCTGGTGGCCTCTTTGGGTTGTGGGAGGCGCTTGGAGGGTAGTTCTTGGGAGAGGGTTGATTCTATGACTTGTGTTGGATTCTGGGTGCTGCTGGGGGGCGTGTCAGGGGTCAGGCACTCTGGCAACAGGGAAGAAAGTTCATGTGCCTGTCACCCACCGGCCCCAGCCCTGGTCTTCTCCCTCATTTTACGGATGAGGAAAGTGAGGTTTGAAAAGTTATGTCAAACTGAGTTCACACAAAATGGCAAGAAGGGAGCTAGGAAGCCACAGGGAGAGTGTACAGCGGATCTCTCTCTCTGTAATTATGATAGTAAATAAATACATAGTAAATAGGTCTATTTAAAAAATAGGTTGTTGAGGGAATGAGTAGATGAACAGGGTAATATTTGAGGAGGAAGAAAAGTCAGAGTGGACATCAGAATTCTGCGGAGAAGGGAGGAAGACAGAGCGGGGAACTGTTTCACACAGCCACCAGCTCGTTATTACGTCCTTTCTGCCTGTCCTGCTTCAGACCATGTGTGGCCCCAGACTGCCCGCGTAAGGTAACCTCAGGACTGGAAACACCCAGCCGTGGGCATTGGTCCCTTGCCTCAGAGACTCTCTGAATCGCCTCTTGTCCAGTCCTCCCACTCCTGTTTGCCTGCTCTTTTTTTCTTTTCTACGTGTCCTAGTTCTACATCTGATGACTCATTTTAAGATCTGAATCTCCGCATGAGCCACTGGCCTGCAGTCAGGCGTCCAGTCTCCTGTCCTGCCCAGTGTCCTGCTGGTGGAGGGAGATCAGAAACTCCTAGAAACCAGCTTGCTTCTTGCAGCCTCCGAGTGTCTAGACTCTGGCCTGCTTCCAGCCAATAGCACACAGCAAAGATAGTGGGATGGCATTTCCACGATTAGGTTATACATGATCACAATTCCGTCTTGTTAGCTGACCCTTCTGCTAGTTTCTTGTAGTGAGCGGCCACATTGGAGAGGTCTGTGTGGCAAAGAATTGTGGACCAGCTGCAAACCAGGAAGTGAGGCCTTTAGTCTGTCAGTGCTCCGGAACTGAGTCCCACCAGCAGCCACACGGGGAGCTTAGGAGCCACTCCTGCCCCAGCTGAATGTTCAGATGAGACCCTAGATCCCAGGCTGCCCCCTTGATTGCAGCCTTGTTGGAACCCATGAAGCATAGACAAGTGGTGCCTGGATTCCTGACCCACAGGAGCTGTGAGATGGCAAGTGTGTGTTGTTGGAAAGCACTAATCTGGCGATAATTTGTTATGCGCTGTTATAATCTGTTGTACAGAAATGACTGCACAGTGTGTGTGTGTTTGCACACACGTGTGTGCGCATGTGCGTGCTCCCCCACAAGGATTTGGGTCTATGATGAAGCTTAAGCCTCAAGGCTGCCCCCTTCCCACTTGCATAAGGTACTCGATGACCCTGGGGAAAATCCCTAGCCACATAGTCCTAAGGGTTTTTTCTTTCTTTCTTTCTTTTTTTTTTTTTTCTTTAATGTATAGAAAACACTTTAGCTACTGTCAGGTCCAGCTGGTGCCTCTTAGCACTTGAGCTTCCTCTCCCCGTATTTCCCCTTGAGTCTGGCAGTGTGGGAATGGCTGGGGGTGTTTTGAGGATTTGGCTCAGGGGAAGTGGATGGAGCTGGAAATAACAGTTATCGAGACTGAGGGTTCTGTGTTCATGGGGACTGCGGTCACTTCTGGGTGGAGTTAGGCTTTTGCCTGCAAAGGTTTACTTTCATTCTGATGCTGTGAATTTAGCTCCAGGCTGAGTCAGCATTCGTATTCTGCGCAATCCATCAGTGGCTTTGACTCCTGAACTTAAGGCACAAGAGGCCATCTAAGACACTAGCCACGCTGGACACAACTTTCCACCTTCCCATCTGGTCTCACTCGATGGTCTTATTACCCAGTGCCACCATCCCCACACCCCTCACTCATCCATGGAACCTCTCAGTTTAAAGATTAATTGTGAGTTTAAAAACTAAGGAGGTTTTTTTTTTTTTTTTTTTTTTTTAAGATTTATTTATTTCAGCCGGTGCCGCGGCTCACTTGGCTAATCCTCCGCCTGCGGCGCTGGCACTCCAGGTTCTAGTGCTGGTTGGGGCGCCAGATTCTGTCCTGGTTGCTCCTCTTCCAAAAAAAAGTCCAGCTCTGCTGTGGCTGGGGAAGGCAGTGGAAGATGGCCCAAGTGCTTGGACCCTGCACCCGCGTGGGAGACCAGAAGGAGGCGCCTGGCTCCTGGCCATTTGGGGGGTGAACCAACGGAAAAAGGAAGACCTTTCTTTCTGTCTCTCTCTTTCTCACTAACTCTGTCCAAAAAAAAAAAAAAATTATTTATTTCTTTGAAAGCCAAAGTTGGGAGGGGGGGTGCTACAAAGTGACAGGGGGAGAGAGAGAGAGAGAGAGAGAGAGATTGTCTATCTAATGATCCACCCTCCAAATGGCCACAACAGCCAGGGCTGGGCCAGGCCAAAGTCAGGGGCTTCATCCGGTATCCCACGTAAGTGGCAGGGACCTAAGTACTTGGACCATCTTCCAATGCTTTTCCCAGGTCATTAGCAGGGAGCTGGATCAGAAGAGGAGCAGCTGAAACAACCAGTGCCCACCCATACATGATGTCAACATTGGCAGGCAGCAGCTTAGCCTGCTGGGCCACAGTGCTGTCCTCTTGGTCAAACCTGAAACTCATACTAAGCCAGTACAAAAATGTTAATAGCAAACCAGATAATGAGGGTAGTCAATTCAGAGTATTTTACATGAGTCAGTGAATAAGAAAACTTGAAAGTCCCTAAGATTGTACAACTCCTAAAGAAAGGAACTTGATAGGGTGTGTGTGTGTGTGAAGGAACTTGATTGTTTTCCCCAAGTTTGCAAAAAACCCTGACAGTAGACATTACCAATAGTTAGTTGTGGGGCTGAAAGAGATTTTTCTTGTTTTCCTTTTTATTTTTTGAAAATAAACTTTTTTTAAAAAAATGTTCTTTTTTCTTAATATTTTATTTATTTGGAAGGCAGAGTTGCAGGAGAGAGAGGGAGAGATTTTCCATCTGCTGGTTCATTCCCCAAATGGCCTCAATAGTCATGGCTGGGCCAGGCTGAAGTTAGGAGCCTGGAACTCTGTGTGGGTCTCCTACACGGATGACAAGAGCCCAAGCACTGGGGCCATCTTCTGCTTTCCCAGGTGCATGAACCAGCAGGAAGTCAGATTGGAAGTGGAGCAGCTGGGACTCAAACTGGTGCTCATGTGGGATGCTGGCATTGTGAGAGAGGCCCAACTTGCTGTGCCACAAGGCAGGCCCTGAAAAAGACTTCTCTAAACTGCCGTTTAGCAAGGAAGAATTCAGATCTGGTGTGCTAGACGAATGGCTGGATTATCCTTCAGCTCTTTACAGAAAATTCTATGATAAAATTGCTACAAAGGTGTGATCAGAGAGGGTGCAGGTCTGGACCTGGGCCAGGTCAAAGCTAGGAGCCCAGAACTCAGTCCAGATTTCCCAGGTGAGTGGCAGGGACCCACCTGCTTTAGTCATCATCTACTGCCTGAAGAAAATATTGAGGTGTCTCAAGCAGTTTATGAAAATATTAGGTAATTTTTCTGGATTTTATGATTCTTACATTTCTAAGGTCCACGCAGTTTTTCATTTGTTGCAGTTTCCTTATTTTGAGTAATAATTTTTAGTGTGTATTTGGAGTTTTGTGTTCTTTTCTGTGTTTAGAGAGCAGTACACTTAAAAGGCTCACAAAGCTGGGATCTTTCCAGTCCTCACTGAATAGGAAAATCCCTTGAGATTGGGATTGGAATTTCTTGTGTTGCTTTTCCACCTCTGATTCCAGTATGAGTCTTATGTTTCCTTAGGAGAATACAAGACTTCCCCCACCCCGCCCCCAACTTTAATTCAGCTGCAAAGGCTTTGGCTTAGAAGACAAAAGTCAAAGGGAGCACATGAAGAAAGGCGTCTCCTGCCTGAGTGGCAGTCAGGTGGAAGGGTGGAGACCAAGAAGGTGGCAAGGCCAGAACCTCAGGCAAAAGTGGCGTTCAGAGGGGTTTCAGTGACTGGAGAAGATCTTTCTAATTGCTGGCCCCCTACTGAGGACCCTGTGTGGACAGCAGGTGTATTCTATGAGATCTGAAGTCTTCTCTTGGAATGCCTATGCTGAGGACAGCAGTTCAGGCCTGAGTGGAGGGGCTGCTGCCTTGAGCTTGAACTTGGCATGAGAGCAGGGTGGAGCCGGGGACGAACCTAGCCTGAGGCTACTGGGGCAGGCTGACCTGGGGCCTGGGCGTGGTGCTGGAGAGACATTGCCCAGCTTGGGGCGGGCTCTTTGCAGCTCTGGGACAGGAATGTGTGGGTGCTTGAGAGGACTGAGCAGATCAGAAGGACGGACCTGAGGCACAGGTGGCACAGAAGGTCGGCTTGGCGGAGGGGCTCGGGTTGAAGGAATCAAAGTCCACTGCCAGCCTCGGGGGCAGGGGAAGCAGAAGCTGGGCTTGTTGGCAGCACAGGTGTTTCTGCCATGTGGGAGGCTTCGACTCTGGCCTCCTGCCACCCGGGGGAGGCAGTAACCACAGACAGGCAGTGCCTGGGATCTCATTTCCACACAGCCTGACGCTCACGGGATCTGCTCGGCGCCTCCCCAGCTTCACTGAAGGCCAGCTGCGTGAGGCCATCTGAAACAGCAGGCTTCCGAGGAAGGCTGGTCCCTCCCCTGAGCTCTGTCCTCAGCTGCTCTGGCACAGCAGCTCCTGTCCCCGGGGGCTCGGCCTTCTCTCCTGACCCTGTCCCAGTGGTGACTGCAGCCACCGCTGAGGTAGCCTCTCTGAGGAGGGCTGTGTTCCCTAACATCTCCACAGATAATGGGCTTTCTAAGCAAAAACAACAATGTGTGGATGTGTTTGGCCTCGTGGTTGGGGTACTTGTTGCCGTAGTTTTAGCTCTGCTTCTGATCCCAGCCTCCTGCTGATGCAGACCCTGGGAGGCAGAAGGTGGTGACTAAAGTAGGTTGGTCTCTGCCACCCATGTAGGAGACCTGGACTTAGTTCTGGGCTCCTAGCTTTGTCCTGGCCTAGGCCTAGCTGTTGTAGGCACTTGAGGATTGAACCCCGGATGAAAACTTGCTCACGATCTCTCTCCTTGCCTCTCTCTCTTCCCCCCATCTCTCTGCCTCTCAAACAAATAAACAAAAACTTAAGAAGCAGAGCCGGTGCCGCGGCTCACTAGGCTAATCCTCTGCCTGCGGCGCCGGCACACCGGGTTCTAGTCCCATTTGGGGCGCCAGAGTCTATCCCGGTTGCCCCTCTTCCAGTCCAGCTCTCTGCTGTGGCCCCGGGAGTGCAGTGGAGGATGGCCCAGTGGAGGATGGGCCCCTACACCCGCTTGGGAGACCAGGAGGAAGCACCTGGGGCTTTGGATCAGTGCAGCGTGCCAGCCACAACGCACCAGCTAAGGCGGCCACCTAGGGGGTGAACCAATGGAAAAAGGAAGACCTTTCTCTCTGTCTCTGTCTCTCTCACTGTCTAACTCTGCCTGTCAAAAAATAAAAAGAAGCAGAAGGTCAAAAGGAGGAAAATTGTTAGAAAGAAAGAACAATAAAACAATTAAAATAATAGCAATAGTGCATTTTGGGATTTATAATATATAAAAGTAAAATGTATGAAAACCATACTAAAGTCCAGGAGGGCAGAGACAAACTATGTATTGGAAAGTTCTTAAGACATATGACATAAGAAATATGAAACTGTGTATTATTTGAAGGTTGACCAGGAAAAGTTGGATGTGTACTATAAACCCTAAAGTAAGTATTGATGCAAAGAGACACAGACTGCAAGCTAAGAAGCCAGTAAAAAAGACAATATAGAATCATAAAATATGCTCAGTTAATCTATAAGGTAGAAAAAGAAAATATAAACAACATGTGGGGCCAATATAAAGTAAATAGTAAGATAGACTCAAATGTAATTTTTTAAAAATTTATTTGAGAGGTAGAGTTACAGACAGTGAGAGGGAGAGACAGAGAGAAAGGTCTTCCTTCTGTTGGTTCACTCCCCAAATGGCCGCAATGCCTGGAGCTGCGCTGATCCTAAGCCAGGAGCCAGGTGCTTCTTCCCGGTCTCCGCAGAGACCCAAATCTCCACTCCTGAGTACATATTTGTACAGTGCTCTGTGTGATGAAATATCAGGCCACAGAAAGCACTTCACTTGCATAGTTTGCTGCATATGTTGCTACAGTGGTTCTCATAAGTAAAAAGTACTTGCATAGTTGTCTCAGCTGTGAGCCCAACTAGCCAGTTTTCCCAGGGACGTTATTTTTACTTGAAAGAGGACTGGCAGACAAACAATGGTTATTCAGCCTTGTATTTGGTAGACAGTTTTTTGAAAATGGAGGAAGTGACCTTCTCAGTTCAAGGAAAACAACTGACAGTGTTATTTTTGTTGTTGTAGTTTTCTTTTCTTTTTTTCTTTTTTCTTTTGGCCAAAGGATAACATTTGAGTTTTCAAGCAAAATACAATGTTTGGGCAATTCATATCCACTACTAGGAATTTGACACCTTCCTAATACCTAAAGATTTTCTTTTTTTTAAGATTTATTATTTATTTGAAAGGCAGAGTGACAGAGAGGGAGAAACAAAGAGAGAAAGAGATGTTCCATCTGCCGGTTCACTCTCCAGATGGCCACAATGGCAGGAGCTGGGCCGGGGTGCAGCCAGAGTTAGGAACTCCATCCTGGTCTCCCGCATGGGTGGCAGGGTTCCATCTTCTGTTACCTTCACAGGTACATTAGCAGGGAGCTGGATCAGAATCAGAACAGCTGGACCTGGAACCAGCTTTCCAATATAGGATGCTGGCATTCCAGGCGGCACTACAATGCTGGCCCTTGTAAAGACTTTCCAGATGAGATAGGTAGAGATATTAGTGTGACGTGTTGACATTGTAAAACAAAATGTATCAACAATTACATCTGCATAATTCAGTGAATCAGTATTTCCAATACATGATGTTTGAAAATTGTGCAGAGATAAGTGATCCATTCAAAGTACAATTTAGACCAGTGGATTTTACAGTAACAGAGTATAAAAAATTCATTGTTAGATTTCAGATTTCAGTTGCAATCAACTTTTTAGAAGCTACAACTTGGAAGTATCAAAGAAGACTATTCACAATTATCTGAAAATCTTTTTTAAAAAATTCTCCATTTCCAATCTTTATGTCTGTGTGAGACTGGAATCTCTTTCTTTTTAAGATGTAGTTTTATTTGAAAGGCAGAGTTTACAGAGAGGGAGAGACAGAGAGAGAGCTTCCATTGCTGGTTTACTCCCCAAATGGCTATAATGGCCTGCAGCTGGGCTGGTCTGAAGCCAGGAGCCAGGAGCTTCTTTCAGGTCTCCCTCGTGGGTTGCTGGGGCACAAGCACTTGGGCCATCTTCTGCTGCTTTCCCAGGCCATTAGCAGAAAGTTGGATCGGAAGTGGAATGGCTGGGAAATGAACCAGTGCCATATGGGATGCCAGTGTTGCAGGCGGCAACATACCTGCTACGCTACATTGGCCCCTGAACTCTTTTCTTATACCTCAAACTAATATATAATAACAGATTGAAAAAAATTCAGATAACCCAGCTGTCTTTTATTAAGTCAGATGTTAAAGAGACTCATAAGAAAAAAGACAACTCTTCTGTTTATTTTGGAAAGTGTTTTCATGAAGTACTTAACTTATTTTTATACATAATATGCTCATTATTATTGTTTTATTTAAAGCCTATAAATAATTATTTTTCACACTTCTCAGTTTTAATTTCTTTTTTTTTTTTTTTTTTTTGACTGGCAGAGTGGACAGTGAGAGAGAGAGACAGAGAGCCAGGTCTTCCTTTGCCGTTGGTTCACCCTCCAATGGCCACTGTGCTGCGGCCAGCGCACCACGCTGATTCGAAGCCAGGAGCCAGGCGCTTCTCCTGGTCTCCCATGGGGTGCAGGGCCCAAGCACTTGGGCCTTCCTCCAGTGCACTCCCTGGCCACAGCAGAGAGCTGGCCTGGAAGAGGGGCAACCGGGACAGAATCCGGTGCCCCAACCGGGACTAAAACCCGGTGTGCCGGCACCACAAGGCGGAGGATTAGCCTATTGAGCCACGGTGCCGGCCTTTAATTTCAAATACAGCAAATACTGACAGGTATAATTCATAAAGTAAAATTTTCAATAATGTTAAATGTACTTTGAAACCAAAAAAAGGTAGAACATTGTCATTAACAAGCTTGATTTATTACATAATTATAATATGGGTGTTTGTGTTGTGTCGTAGTGGGTAAAGCCACTGCCTGCAACGCTGGCATCCCGTATGGGCACCAGTTTGAGTCCCAGCTGCTCCACTTCCAATCCAGCTCCCTGCTAATGTACCTGGGAAAGCAGCAGAAGATGGCCCCAGTGCTTAGGCCCCTGTACCCATGTGGGAGACCTGGGTGAAGCTCCTAACTTCTGGGTTCGGCCTGGCCCATCCCTGGCAGTTGTGGCCATTTGGGGAGTGAACCAGTGGATGGAAAATCTCTGTCTCTCTGTCTCTCTGTAACTCTGCCTTTCAAATAAAATAAATCTTTAAAAAATTCTAATATGCTGTTATATATTTTGTAACTAACATTTGGAGGACACCTTTTTTCTTAAAAACACAAGGAAAATTGATAACTGACCACCTATTAGACCATCAGTAAACCATAAACAAATTGGAAAATACAGGATGAAGACAACGTTGTTACCATGATACAATAAACTTAAAAGCAAGTCACTAGTGGGATGGCCCAAAGAGGCCCTACTGTCTTAGAAACTAAAAACATCGTTCTAAATAACTGTTGGCTTAAATAGATAATCAAATGGTACAAGGTCTTTAGAAGTTAATAACAATGAGAAAACATCATATCAGCATTTGTGGGCTGTAACCAAAGTATCAGCAGGAAGGCACTTAATAGCCTTGGAAGCTTTTTATAAGAGGGCAAGAACTGTTGAAAACAATTGAATGTAACAATCAGAGAAGGGTAAGACTCTTAAAGATGACAGAAAAATTCTTCTCTAAAAGTTGTTTGTGTTCTGCTCTCCTGCTCTCCTTCCCCAAGTCAAACCAAAAAAAGTTTTTATGGAAAAAAGAATAGAAAACTCAATTTTCCTACATGAATTAGAAAATGTTCACCATCTCAAACCTCCATCACGAACAGGACCTTCCATACACAATGGAATCATGATGATGTGATGACTCAGCGCTCCCTGGCTATTTGGATATTTGGAGAAGTAAATGGTAGTGGAGCTAATCAGAAGGACAGATGACAAGAGCGTCATGGTTTTCAGATCTTGGGCTCTGTGCTCTTTCTGCACCTGCTGCTTCCCCTCCCCATGCAGAAGTGGTCACAGGGCACCCAAGATACCACAGAGTGGATCCTCAGGGTGCACTGTTTCCAGGGACCTGGGTGGTGCTCATGGTTGGTTTGAGGTGAGTAGAGATTGATGGGCTACTCCCCAGATTTTATTGCTAAGAAGTTTAATATACCTAGGGATTGCAGGAATCTGGAAAGTTTGGATGTGTTTGTTGCAGTGAAGAGATGTGGTTGTATTCTGACTCAGTGACAAGGGATCAGGGTTAGCAAGTGATACAACAACTGTTTCTCTTGCACTGGTCCCTTTTCAGTGATGCTGCAAAGACAGATACTGTCCAGGCCTGGCCCAAGAAGAGAGCCTTAGCCTGTTGAACATTGGAAAGGATCTGGTGGCAAGGTGCCCTCTGCCCTTCTCTCCCAAAGCTGCCAGGGAAGAGGGTGTCCTCTACTTCCAACAGCCACCCTGCATCCTCAAAGCAGCAACTTTAGCTGGGGGGATCGTGTGAGAGCATTTTGTAGGCTACTGTCAGCCCGCTGTCAGAGATGACTTGAAGCCATGCTCAGGATGTCTCCCAGGGTCTCTGGGAATGCCTACTGCCTGCTGGATTCTCCTAGTGAGCTTGAAGGCGCTTCCATGGACTGTGCCCTCGAGACAACAGCAAGCACTAGGTGCAGGCCATTTCTTGGGGTGCTCTTGCCCCCGTTCTCCACCAGAGCTAGCACCAGTTTTCCAAACACTGAGAGTTTTCAAACCATACTTCAGCAACATGCACACATCCAAAATAAAAACCACATTTCTCCTAAGGGAGCAAACCCTGAAGACATTTGATTCTGCAAAAGCTTAGACATCCTCTTACATTATTGCAGATAGCAATTTAGTGCAAACATTTCCTGCTTAACATTTGTATAACATTAGTGAACCAGGCAGGTGGTTTTCCAAGAACAAAGGGAGATTCTGACTCTGCTTATTGCAAAACAGAGAACTGCTTCCAGCTTTGAAAATGTGTTTTTCCTGCTTCTACCACCCTCTGGGTAGCCTCCCTCAGCGGTCGCTAAAGGGACCTCTTAAGCACTTAGCATTGGCAGAAGCAGCTCTTGCCCCCAGCACCTGCTCCAGGGACCCCCGCTGCCTTCTGTCAGGGCTTCAGGGCCTCCATTACTGCAGAAGAATCCATTAGGGGAAGTGCTTGGTGAGGTTTGTGTGCTTGGGCCAAGTACAACTCACCCATCTGCTGGGTATGGCCTGTGCTGGGAACAGGAGGCTGCCAAAACGAGGGAGGCACAGAGGATATTTTCACGGGGTCATTCCACAAATTACTTATTAATTGCAAAGGGAGATGGCTCGTGAGCAGATACTAAGCCTGAAGTCCAACCTCGTCAGGAAGAGTGGGACACCTGACGTACATGTTGATGGATGCCCTGTGACGTATAAAACACCACCTAGCAGTCATTTTGCGGAAGTTTAACCTGAATCAGCCAACCTCCATTTGCTAGGAAACACAGGTGTCAGACAAACGGTGCAGCTGCATCACATGCACAGAGACTGAATCAAGCTGCATGGGGCTGGAATCTTGGCTCTGTCAGCTGTGAGCCCAGGGGTATATAATTCAGCTTTACTAAGACTTGATTTTTCTCTTCTGGTAAATGGGTGTCACTCAAATAATGTAACAGAGTCTGCCTTGGCAGCTAAGATCTGGTCTTGTTGGATAATGATGTCTTAAGAAACAAAACAACAAAACAGAAGGGGCCCATGCTGTGGTATAGTGGGTTAAGCCTTTGCCTAAAGTGCCAGCATCCCATATAGGCACTGGTTCCAATCCCAGTTGCTCCACTTTCAATCCGGCTCCCTGCTAATGGCCTGGGAAAGCAGAAGAAGATGGCTCAAGTGCTTGAGCCCCTGCATCCATGTGGGAGACCAGGAAAATGCTCTTGGCTCCAGTCTGGCCCAGTTCTGACCATTAAGGCCCTTTGGGGAGTGAACTAGCAGATGGAAGAGCTCTCTCTCTCTCTTTCTTCTCTCCTCCTTTTCCTCCCCGTCTCCCTGTAACTCTACCTTTCAAATAAAATATATAAATCTTAAAAAAAAAACCAAAAAGGCATAAATACACAGTGTACACTCATGAGAAAAATGGTCTGAATCCTTCCAAAGTCAGTATCATCAATAACAAAAATAGTTGGGGAATTTTTCTGTATTAAAAGAGGCTTAAGAGAAACAACAACCCAAAGTAATGTATAAACTTTGCTTAGATTATAGTTGGAAAAATGAAACAAAACCTAGCTGTTAAAATGTCTTGGGAGTCAGGGGGAATTTGAATTTGAACTGAATATTATTATTATTATTATTTTGACAGGCAGAGTAGATAGTGAGAGAGAGAGGAGAGACAGAGAGAAAGGTCTTCCTTTGCCGTTGGTTCACCCTCCAATGGCTGTTGCAGCCGGCGCATCGTGCTGATCTGAAGGCAGGAGCCAGGTGCTTCTCCTGGTCTCCCATGCGGGTGCAGGGCCCAAGCACTTGGGCCATCCTCCACTGCCTTCCCGGGCCATAGCAGAGAGCTGGCCTGGAAGAGGAGCAACCGGGATAGAATCCGGTGCCCCAACCGGGACTAGAACCCGGGGTGCCAGCGCCGCAAGGCAGAGGATTAGCCTGTTAAGCCATGGCACCGGCTAGGAAATTATATTATTATTGATAATATGGTGGTTATGTAGAAGAATGTTATTTTTAGGAAGTGCATGCTAGAATAATTAGTGAAGTGCCTTGATGTATAATTTATTTTCAAATTGTTCAGCAAAAGAAATGTTAACTGATGAATATAGATTGTTTATAAGATTGTATTTCAGTTTTTAGATTGTTAGACAATTTCCATAATAAAAGTTGAGGAAAAAAGAACTAAGAACATTTCTCCCTGAAAGCTTCACTTTTTCCCTTACATGCACACAGTCCCTAGCTGATGTTTTGACTTTACATTGACATGAAGGACATTGGAACTCAATAGGAACCATACTTCCAATTTGGACTTTCCATCTTTTTCTGGGCTGTCCATGTGCATCTTGCCCTGGGCACTGGCAGCTGCTGCTGTGCCCCCCACCGTGATCACCACAGGAACAACCCGCACCTGTCAGTGGGCTGTGGCACTCAGCTGTGATGTTCCGCAGTTAGTGTGTCAAATGCATCTCCAACTGAGAACGTTTTAACTTACATTGAGGAGCAGCTGTAGTAAATTGTTTCTGAATTTGTTTACTTATTTATTTTTATTTTTGACAGGCAGAGTGGACAGTGAGAGAAAGACAGAGAGAAAGGTCTTTCTTTGCCGTTGGTTCACCCTCCAATGGCCTCTGTGGCTGGCACACTGCAGCCAGTGCACCACGCTGATCCGAAGCCAGGAGCCAGGTGCTTCTCCTGGTCTCCTATGGGGTGCAGGGCCTCAGGACTTGGGCCATCCTCCACTGCACTCCTGGGCCACAGCAGAGAGCTGGACTGGAAGAGGGGCAACCGGGACAGAATCCGGCGCCCCGACTGGGACTAGAACCCGGTGTGCCGGCGCCACTAGGCGGAGGATTAACCTGTTGAGCTGCGGTGCTGGCCTCTGAATTTGTTTAAATTTTTTTTATTTACATAGAGATCTTCCACCTGTGGCTTTACTCCTCAAAAATCAGCAACAGCTAGGCTGGGCCAGGCTGAAAACAGTAGCCGGATGGAAAGCCAAGACACTGTGGCAAAAAATGACCTAAATGAAGGATCTCTCTGAGTGAGATCCTGGTGGAAAGACGAGGCCATTAAAGAAGGAGGTAGCTTTCTTTGAAGGGAAGAGAGAACTTCTACTTCGACCATGGCCTTGTCTAAATAAGATCGGCGTTGGCGAACTCAAGAGACTTCCATAGCTTTGGCAGCTCAGGACAGGAGCCTCGGGTGATTGCTGACGTCATAGATAAGAGTGTTGTTGTTAAATCAACAAGAGTCACTGTGCACTTGCTCCCCATGTAGGACTTCTGTCCTTAAAGTGTTGTATTATGAGAATTATTGGTAAGACTAGTTTCCAAACAGTACTTTTATACTTTGTGTGTCTGTGTGGGTGTTGAGATCTTTCCTTAGTATATACTAAGTTGATCTTCTGTATATAAAGATAATTAAAATGAATCTTAATGAAGAATGGGATGGGATAGGGAGTAGGAGATGGGTTGGTTTGCGGGTGGGAGGGTGGTTATGGGGGGAAGAACCACAATAATCCAAAAGTTGTAATTTTGAAATTTGTATTTATTAAAGTTTTCTATTAATGTAAAAAAAAAAAAAAAAAAAACAGTAGCCAGGAACTCAGTCTAGGTCTCCCTTGTGGGTGACAGGGATGCAACTACTTGAGCCATTAATTACTTATGTTGTCACCTGCTGCCCCCCAGGGCATGCATTAGCAGGAAGCTACAATCAAGAACAGAGCAAGGACTCAAACCCAGGTACTCTGATACAAGTCGTTGGCATCCCAAATGGCAGCTTTTTTGTTTGTTTTAAGATTTATTTGAAAGAGCTGGGGGCAGATATCTTCCACCTACTGGTTTATTCCCCAAATGACTGAAATGGAGCCAGGAGCTTAATTCAGGTGTCCCATGTGGGTGCAGGGGCCCAAGCACTTGGGCCATCATCTATTGCCTTCCCAGGAGCATTAGCAGGGAGCTGGATTGGAAGTGGAGCAGCCAGGACTCAAACTAGCGCTCCTACATGGGATGCCAGCATCGTGGGCAGCAGCTTCACTGGCTATAAAATGGTGCTGGACTCCCAGATGGCATCTTAGCCACTGGGTCAACCACCTGCCCCCAATGTTTGTGTTGTTGCTGTTGCTGTTATCAGTAACACCTGGAGCACCCAGGCGGGCAGTGCAGGGCCAGTGCTCAGTCCCGTCTAGTTCTACCTCTGAGTGAGTGGGCCTCAGTTTCCTCCCATTACATACTAGTCGCTGTGCCAAGTTTTACAACCAGCATTTCTTAGAAACAAGCCAGCCAGCCAGCCAGCAAAGAATGGCTGGTGCCCACTCCCAGAGAACTGGCAATCTGGCCGAGAGACATCCTCATGTCTCTCAACGACTCCCTGCAGAACCAGGAGAGAGAAATTCAGCATGATGACAGGAGGTTCCAGACAGAGCATGATGCTGTCGGCGCGTCCGGGAGGGACCCCCAGGAAAGGCAGCTTTGGATCGCACCTCGAGGATTCTGGTAAGGGGGTTGGGAATTCTCCAGTGGGAGCAGATGCCGACAGTGCCGTTAGTCCTGGATTCACGCGGCCAGGCCTGTGCTGTGTTGGACTTGTCCTGTGTGGAGGCTCGACGGTTTCTCCAGGTTCACCGTCTGCTGGTCTGTTTCCATTTGACATAGTTTTGGTTTTGGCCTCAGAGCTTGGTTTGTTCTCTGAGCTTGACATTGTTCTCTTTCCGGGAATCACAGAGAGCTGCCCTAGGGTTGTCGCAGGGGGAAGTGCTCCTGGAGCAGAGGTGTGTGGCCTCTGCTTTGATCTGAGACCCTCCTGGGGATGTTTGGACTCTTTCCCATCCTACCTTTGAGTTAGGATCTTGTGGAAAAGGAAAATGGAACTCTTGAACTGCGAAGCCAGTTTCCCACACGTTCTCCAGAGGGGACAGCAGGGTGTGACTCCCCACACTGGCAGAGACGTGTGTAAGGCTGCTATTTTTATTCAGAAGTCCTGTTTGTTATTCGCTACAGAGTTTTAGAAAATGCTGTCAATCTGCTGAATCTGTCTTTAAAAAGTTGAACACAGGTTTGGAAAATCAAGCTGAGTGGGGGCTGGAATCCTTGTTGTTCCTGTGAGCCCAGGGGTAACTAATTTCGTTCTCTGCCACTCAGTGCTTCTGTCAGATGGCGGTGACTGAAATACAACACAGCCTTCCAGGGCAGCTCGGAGCTGGCCTTGCAGGATAATGATGTGTTCAACAGCAAACTAAAACTAGAACCCTGTAAGTCTGACAGTGACAGAGTTGAAGTATGATATGTGAGTAGTTCAAAAAGTTCTTGGAAAAATGGAATTACAAGATATTTTGGTGCAAACATTTTTGGAAATCCATGCATAGTTTTTTTCATAGTATGCATGCATAGATTTCAAAATTTTTGCATCAAAATAAATTTATTTTTTAATTCCATTCCCACAAAATTTTTGAAGTACCCTCATACTTGCATTATGTTAAATTTGAGCGTGTTTTTAACTGGTGGGGAGTTGTAATTGGTATTTTCCTTCTTTCTTACTGGCACAAAAAATAACGTCTCGCCACTGGTTGTATCCTGCACTCAGTGGCACCTTATTTTGAATGAGCTGGAGCAGATTTGGATGGAGGTTTTCCCAGAGATATGGGAGAAAGGCTACATTCCACTTCACCTGCCTGAACTTCGGGAAGTCCTCTCCGGATACCTCAGTCTTCCTCCAGATCCCCCTCTCCTGTCAAGGCCATGATCTTTTCCCCTCCTCTCGTTTTCCCAAGCCCCTCTTCTGCCACCTGCACTTTCTCTTTTCTCTCCTCTCCCACCTTAGTCTTTCCATCCTCCTCCATCCCCAGTGGATCTTCATCCCTTTATCCCAGGTTAGCCACCCCCATCTTAGTGTCTCCATTTCCTGTTGCCAGCAGCACCCACCAAGGAAAATCAAGGATCCTGCAAGGAATCTACCTCCCTAGGAGGTGAACAGCAGGGTGCCAGTTATAGCTAGGTAGCTGTAATAACATTTGTGGTTTTGTGGATAATAATATCCACCTTGTGAGGCTTTTGTGAGGATTAAATGAGACAGAATGTGAAACACTTGGCAAGATGCTGGCACGTGGCTGTTAGCTATCAGTCCTCCCTATTTTCTCTAACTGATTGCACAGCCAGCATTTTGACAATACAGGGAAGGGGGAAAAAAGCCCAAAGGGAAAAGGCTCACCCATGCTTTCAACACCACAGCTTTTCCTGGGGTTTTGCACTTTTCCAGTGAGAGTACTCTTATGAGTCACAGTCCATACATGGAGATTTAGAAGGGTGGAAGGAACGTCACCAAGCATTTTAATGTGTTTGAACATGTAGCATTCTGTGGTATTTTTAGATCATCACAGAGAGGAACTCACTGTCACCGTCTTCCTGTGTTTGGCATGGCACTCCTACTCTGGGAGAATCAGGCTATTCTGCAGAAAGTTGTTAAAACACAAAGGAATGCTGTTATCTGTTCTCCTGGCAATGGACCCCAACAGGACTATGAGAAGAGCTAGTGGCTAAGACATCTGCATCCCATACTGGCTCCAGCTCCTGACTCTAGCACACCCTTCGAGGCAACAGGTGATGGCTCAGGTGGTTGGGTTTCTGCCACCCACCTGGGAGATCCAGTCTGAGTTCCTGGCTCCCAGCTTGGGCCCAGCCCAGCTCCAGGTGTTGGTAGACATTTAGGGGAGCAGACCAGCAGATGGGATCTCTCGCTCTCAAATAAATATAATTTTAAAAAGTGAGAATAATAATTTTAAAAGCACTTTCCTGTTTCTAGTCATGGATGGTAACAGGGAAACTCTGCAGAATTTAAATTGCAATCAGTGGTTTCAGTTTCCTTCACGTCACATGATTGAGAGTTGCAGCAACTGACCCAAAGGCTGAGACTGGGAAACAGTGGATTGAGTTGTTTCTCCCGCAGACTACTGTGGAAGCACTAGCTCCTAATATGATATTATTTGCAAATAATTATGGTTAGATGTGGTTACAAGGGGGGGGGGGCTTGTGATGGGTTTAGTGACCTTTCAAGAAGGGACACCAAAAATTTCTTTGTCTCCCACCAGAGAAGAGGATGTGCGCACATAGCAAGGGGTATCTACTTACCAGCCAAGAGATGTAGCTGCAGGATGAAACCTATCCCTGGGGCCTGGCATTGTGGCAAGGCCACTGCTTGCAATGCTGGCATCCCATGTTGGAGCGCTAGTTTGAGTCCTGGGTGCTCCACTTCCAATCCAGCTCCCTGCTAATGTGCCTGGGAAGGAAATGGATGATGGCCCAAGTGCTTGGGCCCCTGCCACCCATGTGGGAGACCCTGCTTCTAGCTTCAGCCTGGCCCCACCCTAGAACATTCTCTGTGTGCCTCTTCCTCACTCTTTGTCACTCTGTCTTTTGAATAAATTTTTTTTTTAATTAAAGGAAACCTATCTTGCTGGCACCTTAATCTTAGACTCGCAGCCTCCAGGCTGAGTGAGTGCTAAATGTCTGTTGTCTGAACCACTCAGTCTGCAGTATCTCAGTCTGTGGTCTCCCATAGTTAGTGTCAGCAAAAGGGTTAATGTAGAACTTTCTCAGGTCAGCTTCCTCATGCAAAGGGTCATCCCCTAAAAACAGTGTGCAAGTTGAGACCATGTGAAAGTTACGACAGTGTAAGAAGGGAAGGACATGTGCATAATGTTGTGAAACCAAAGGAAGCTTTGATGAAACTCAAAATTAGGACATTTTATTTTAAGAAATGGCAACCTACAGCTTAATGGTTCCTTGAATTCTTTGCTGTCTGTTGTATGGAGATTACGAGTCCATACTTACTGCAGGAGAACATGGCTGCCTAAGTGCTATGGTCTGAATATGGTTTGGCTCCTGAACTCATGCAGGTCTTTGAACCCTACAGCCGTAAGTTAGCGATACTAAGAGGGTAGAAACGTAACCCAGTTACAGTGTTAAGAGGTGGGGCCTTTGGGAAGTGACTGGATTGGATTGGGTCACTAGGGCGGAGCCCCCGTGATTAGATCCTGGTGGCTTTATAAGGAGTCACAGATGGACACCTGTGTTCCCTGTCTCTTGCCATGGGATTCCCTGTGCTGTCTTGGGACTATGTTAGCAAGAATCCATCACGAGAGGCCAGGCACTTGGGCCTATCTGGTCTTGGACTGCAAACCTTAAAAACTGAGCTAAGTAACCCTTTTCACTTTATACGTGAGTTGCCTCAGGTATTTTGTTGTAGTAAGAAAAGTTCAGTAAGCTCCACGTGCTGCTTTGGTGTTGACCTCTGCAGTGGTTGCTGAGAGCACCTCCCAGGACCCACATCACTGACGCCCAAAGGCTTTTACTCTGCCTTTGGCAGAACTGGGTTCCCTCTAAGGGGAATCCTTCATCTACACAGCTCTTTTAGGGGCTCTGAGAGAGAACACAGTATGATGAATTGAGGAGCAGTTTCTTGGGGAGCCACGTAGCACAAAAGGTGTTCCCTCTCTCCATTTTGCTAAATAAATATTTGTATTATACTCTCCCATGTGTGACGGGAGATTTTGCTTTTTAAAACAAGAGCTGACGGCCACTATCCTCGAGACTGTCTCTGATTCTGTGAGAGAGGAATTTTAGGAAAATACTTTGCTGACCTCTTGGACTGCAGAAGATGAGCCCCTCCCAAATCCAGGTCAGAATGGGCCTGAGATGGGGCCTCTGTGAGATCCTTTTGAATTGTTCTGTCTTGTAAGGTGGGAAGAATTTTGAATTCCTAGAGCTAGCCCTAGAGAGAGGGGCTGAGGGGCAGGAAAGAGAGGGGAGGGACAATGGCAAGGATTAGAGAAAGGAGGCGCTCAGTGTCCAGGTGGCCCCACGTGAGCTGGGGACGGGAGAGCCAGCCGAGGAGACGCTCAGACGCTGTGCCTTGCAGGGGCAGGCAGCTAAGCTTGCAGGGTCTCCAAGTGCCTGTAGAGATGGGTGCTGTGGCAGTGCGGGTAAAGCTGCCACCTGCAATGCCAGCATCCCATACAGGCACCAATTCAAGTCCCAGCTGCTCCACCCCCCATCCACCTCCCCTGCTAATGTGCCTGGGAGATCAGCAGAAGATGACCAGAGTGCTTGGGTCCCTGCCACCCATGTGAGAGACCCAGATGAAGCTCCAGGCTCTTGGCTTCAACCATATGGGGACTGGACCAGCAGATGGGATCTGTCTCTGTCTTTCTTTCTCTCCCTCTGTCTCTCTCTCTCTAACTAACTCTGCCTTTCAAAAAGAAATACATCTGACCAGCGCCACGGCTCACTAGACTAATCCTCCGCCTGCAGCGCCGGCACCCCGGGTTCTAGTCCCAGTTGGGGCACCGGATTCTGTCCCAGTTGCTCCTCTTCCAGTCTAGCTCTCTGCTGTGACCCGGGAAGGCAGTGGAGGATGGCCCAGGTGCTTGGGCCCTGCACCCGCATAGGAGACCAGGAGAAGCACCTGGCTCCTGGCTTTGGATCAGCGCGGTGCGCCGGCCACAGCGGCATTGGAGGATGAACCAATGGAAAAAGGAAGACCTTTCTCTCTGTCTCTCTCTCTCACTGTCTAAACTCTGCCTGTCAAAAAAAAAAAAAAAAAAGAAATACATCTTTTACAAAATTAAATAAATAAATAAAAGTGCCTGTGAAAGTGGCAGCTGCACAGACTGCAAAGGAGCCTCTGCCCTGTGAGGAGCAGACATTTGGCACCGAGGTGAAGATTCCTCTTGGAACATCCACATTCCCTATTGAAGGGCTTGGGTTCAAGTCCTGGCTCCACTTCCCATTCCAGAATTCCTGCTAATGTGCACCCGGGGAGGAAGTGGCGATGGCCAAGCAGTTGGGTTCCCACCACCCACAAGGAGGCCCAGATTGAATTCCAGGCTCCTGGCTTTGGCCTGGCCCAGCCCTGACTATTGCAGGCATTTGTGGAGTGAACCAGCAGATGGGCAATTTGTCTGCCACTTGTCATCTGTGAGGACAAGCCATGAAGCAGGTCACGACCTTTCCTGTGACAAGGTCGGAAGCCCATGCTTTGTAAGCAAGACTGTTTTTATGCTTCTTAAATTCCTTCAGTTATTCCATTTCTTTCATACCTGGCAAAGCCATTTTGAAAGCCTTTTACAGCTGGGCCAAGGATATCAGTCAAAAATCACATCTCCACCAGCAACAAAAACGACGTTTGCAGAACCTACCAGAGTTTCCACAGAAAATCCAGCTTCGCTAAGCCCAGCCTGATCAGTTGTAAATAGCAGGCCACAGTTGCATCCTTGTATAAGGCAGGTGACTCGCAGACAGGCTGTTACCTAACACCCAGAGTCAGGCGACTTCGGAAGGGGCACGCAGTATTCATTTTGCTGCATTTCCAATTCGGGGATAATTTTTTTTTAACAAGGGGAAACAAGGCACTAGACTATTTTCTCACTTAAGTCAGAGGATGATAGGAGAGCAGTGGAGTCTTGCAGCCAGCAGGATGGGGTGGAAGCAATTAAGGCAGAGGAAGCCAGAGGCAGCTGAAATTTAAGTTAGAGGACCACTTGCTTGCCCTGCACCTCAACGCCTCCACACCCGGGATTCTTTTAGTTCAAAAAGCCACCTTTATGCTACTGGTATTTTTAAAGTAAATTTGTTTGGTTGCTTATTAAAAGACAGAGACTGGGACCAGCACTGTGACACAGTAGGTTAATCCTCAGCCTGCAGTGCTAGCATCCCATAAGGGCACCGGTTCTAGTCCTGGCTGCTCCTCTGATCCAGCTCTCTGCTATGGCCTGGGAAAGCAGTGGAAGATGGCCCAAGTGCTTGGGCCCCTGCACCCACATGGGAGACCCGAAGAAGCTCCTGGCTTCAGATCAGCCTAGCTCTGGCTATTGCAACTGTCTGGGGAATGAACCAGCAGATTGAAGACCTTTTTATCTGTCTTTCCCTCTCACTGTCTGTAACTCTGTCAAATAAAAAAAAAAAAAAAAATGACAGAGACTCAGAGAGCCTGGAGCTCAGTCCAGGTCTCCCATGCAGGTGGCAGGGATCCAAGTACTTGAGCCATCACCAGCTGCCTCCTAGGGTGCACATCAGCAGGGATCTGGGGCTGGAGGTAGAGGCAGGCCTCAAACCCAGGCACTCCCACAAGGATGCCTCTGTCCCAAGCTGCAGCTTCATTGCTGCACCACAGTGCCTGCCCACTGCTACTGGTCTGTGTAAAGGTATTGCTGGTCTCTCAGGTCCGCTGATACCCTTTGTGCCTCCACCTGGGGACCCTTGACTTAGCCCAGGACTCAAAACATTATGGGAGGGGCAGGTGTTTGGCCGAGTGGTTAGGATGTCCCACATTGGAGTGCCTGGATTTGATTCCTGGCTCAGGTTCCTACCAGTGCAGACTCTGGTGGGCAGCAGGTGATGACTCAAGTAATTGGATCCCTGCCACCCACACTGGAGAACTGGATTGAGTTCCTGGCTCCCAGTTTCAGTTGCAGGCATTGGAGGAGTGAACCAGCAGATAGAAGATCTCCCCCTCTCACACCATCTGTCTGCCTCTCAGAACATTATGTGGAACCCAAATATTTCCCCATCGCCTAGGGGTAAGAGGGTTGAGTGCTAAAATTTCTTTAATTCAGCAATATATATCAGCCAGTTTTCATTGCTAAAATATACATAACATGAAGTTTGACACTTTCACGATTTTAAAATATGCAGTTTAATGGTATTAAATGCATTCACATTACTGTGCAAACATCACCACTAGCGATCTCCAGAATTTTTTCATTTTCACAAATCAAAACTCCAACAGTAACTCCACTTTCCTTCTCTCCCCAGCTCCTGCCAATCACCATTCTAGGGGCCCGTGTTGTGGTCTAGCAGGTTACATCCTGCCTGTGATGCTGGCATCCCACATGACTGCATGCTCAAGTCCCAGCTGCTCAGCTAATGTGCTTAGGAAAGCAGCAAAAGATGACCCCAGTATTTGGGCTCCTGCCATCCGTGTAGCAGAGTGGATGGAATTGCTGGCTCCTGCCTTCTTCCTGACCCAGAACTGGCTGTTGGAGCCATTGAGGAGTGAACCTGCAGATGGAAGATCTCTCTGTCTCTCTCTCTCCATTCCTGTCACTCTGCCTTTTGAATAAATCAAATAAATAAATCTTAAAAAAGAGAGAGAAATAGAGGAAAGCACTTGGTCCCTGTAATGACACTGTTATGCTACTGCATTGATTCACCTTGGGATCCTGATGTATAGATCTCTTGTTATAGAAGATGATAAATCCAGGCCGGTGCTGCGGCTCACTTAGCTAATCCTCTGCCTGCGGCGCCAGCATCCCAGGTTCTAGTCCCGGTTGGGGTGCCAGATTCTGTCCCAGTTGCTCCTCTTCCAGTCCAGCTCTCTGCTGTGGCCTGGGAAAACAGTGGAGGATGGCCCAAGTGCTTGGGCCCTGCACCCGCATGGAAGACCAGGAGGAAGCACCTGGCTCCTGGCTTCGGATCAGCACAGCGCGCCAGCTGCAATGCAATGGCCATAGCGGCCACTCGGGGGTGAACCAACGGAAGGAAGACCTTTCTCTCTGTCTCTCTCTCTCACTGTCTAACTCTGCCTGTCAAAAAAAAAAAAAAAAAAAAAGATGATAAATCCAAGTTTATGCTACTTTTAATTGGGTATTCTGTTATTTGCAAGCTATAGCATTCCAGTTGATATTGTATTTATTGCAGCATCGTTTCTAACAGCAAACACCCTAAATGTTAATCAATAGAAGACTCATTAAATAGATTATGATACAGTCACAACAGGATACTATGCAGTTATAATAAAGAAGTGAAGCTATTCGCAGATATGGAATAAGCTATAAGAAGCAGTGGGCATAACCAAGTGCATAAATATGTTTAAATAGGCTGCTTGTTACCAGTCATGGAAGGGAGGGCGGTTGCCAGAGCAAGTTTTACAGGTTCTTTCCTCAGCTTAGTATAGAAATAAAAAGCCAGGAAACAATTTGCAAAGAGGCAGAAACTTTTATTCAATTAGCAAGTGATAGAGAAAGCGTTTGGTCTGAGTCCAGGCGGAGTGCCCGAGTGGGACACTGACTTTGAGGAAGTGTCCTGGGTTTTTAAGGCATTACTGTTTTTTTTTTCCCACTGGGTCATTTTGTGGGGGTGCCCATTGGATGGGGGTTTCACATAGGTGTGTTGATTGGCTTGGGGCTCATGGAGATAGTGGGGGTCTCTTGGAGACTGTCTGTCTCCTTAGGGGCTCAGCCCCCTCTTCTGCTAGCTGTGGGTGGAAGATTGCAACTAACCTGAAGGCATGGTTTAAAACTGCAAGGTCACACAAGATAGCCAGGGTCTCTTGGAGCCAGTCCAACTCTCCCCAGGTGCTGAGGCCCTTTCCCTGCCAGCTCTGAGTGAAAGATTGCACCCATCCTGAAGGTAAGATTTAAAGCTGCAAGGTCACACATGCAGCACAAGAAGCTATTAGTGGGGGAGATGCCAGTAGGCCTGGAGACCGGCTTTCCAGCCCAGCTGCTAGCCTGCTGTGAAGGACATTCTACCTACATGTGAAGGGGCCCACAGGACCCCCCACCCCCCAGCCCCATTGGCTGGCCTCACTCCTATTTGCATTTTATGTACATTTAAAATTATTTATTTCAAAGACAGAGACAGAGAGTGATCTTCCATGTACTGATTCACTCCTCAAATACCTGTAATCGTCAGAACTGGGCCAGGCCAAAACAAGGAGCCCAGGACTCAATCCGGAATTCCTATGGGAGTGGCAGGGACCCAAGTACTTGAGCTATCACCTGCTGCCTCCCAGGGTGTGCATTATAGGAAGCTGGGATCAGAAGCAGGGGTAATACTTGAACCCAGGCACTCTGATGTAGTATTCAGGTATCCCAAGCAGTATATTAAGTATTAGTTCAAACAATTGCTCCCTCCCCCTTTTTTTCTTAAAGATTTATTTATTTGAAAGGCAGAATTATAGAGAGGCAGAGACAGAGAGAGGGAGATATCTTCCAACTCTGGTTCACTCCCCAAATGGCTGCAATGGCCAGAGCTGGGCTGATCTGAAGCCAGGATCCAGGAGCTTATTCCTGGTTTCCCATGTGGGTTCTGGAGGCCCAAACACTTGGGCCATCTTTCACTGCTTTCCCAGGTACATTAGCAGGGAGCTGGATTGGAAGTAGAGCATCTGGGTCTTGAACTGGTGCCCATATGGGATGCTGGCACTGCAGATGGCAGCTTTTACCACTACATCACAGCACCAGTCTCCCCTCATTTTTTTAAAATAAAGATTTATTTATTAAAAAGGCAGTACTAGAGAGGGAGAGAGAAAGAGGCACACAAGCTTTTCAACCTGCAGTTTCATTCTATCTGGGCAGGGCCAGGCTGAAGCCAGGAGCCAGGAGCCAGGAGCCAGGAGCCAGGTGCCATCCCAGTGTCCCAGGTAGGTGCAGGGGCCAAGGACTTGGACTACCATATGCCCCTTTTCCAGGTGAATTAGCAGGGAGCTGCATTAGAAGTGGAGCAGCTAGGACTTGAACCAGCACTCGTATGGGATGTAGGTGTCACAGGTATTGAGTTAACCTGCTGTGTCATAACATGAGCCCCCACCCCTTTGTGTTAAAAAAGCTATATTTAGGGTCCAGCGCTGTGGCGCAGTGGGTTAACGCCCTGGGCTGATGTGCCGGCATCCCATATGGACGCCGGTTCTAGTCCCGGCTGCTCCTCTTCCAATCAAGCTCTCTGCTGTGGCCTGGGAAAGCAGTAGAAGATGGCCCAAGTCCTTGAGCCCTTGCACCTGTGTGGGAAACCCAGTAGAAGCTCCTGGCTCCTGGCTTCAGATCAGCACAGCTCTGGCCATTGCGGCCAATTGGGGAGTCAGCCAGTGGATGGAAGACCTCTCTCTCTCTCTCTCTCTCTCTCTCTGCCTCTCTTCTCTGTGTAACTCTGACTTTCAAATAAATAAATAAATCTTTTTAAAAAAGTTATATGTATATATGTACACATATATACATACATACACATATATATTTGTGTAAGTACAGAAAATTTATGCAAATATATGCAATAAGTTGTTACTAATGCAACTCAGTTTTTATGATATGCTTCTCTGTAATGTTGGTATTTTTATACCAAGACCATATACAGTGTACTTCAAAAAGTTAGTGGAACCTGAGAGTAAAAGATATGTTTATTTTAGTGCAAAATATCTGTGAAATCCACACATACAAGGGGTCTTCAAAAAGTTCATGGAAATGCAACTTATGAAGAAACAATGCATGGATTGCAATTTTTCTTTTGCCAAAATAAACTCATCTTCTAACTTCATATTTCACAGACTTTTTATATTTATATTACTCTTTCAATAAAAACTACACAAAATGAGCCAAAACCACTACCATCCTCGCAGCATTAGTATCAGTTCAGTGTTTAAGTTGCTGACTTGCTTTCGACCATGCAGTTTCTTGTAACCCTTCTTCAGGTTCAATTCATTTGCTAGCTTGGCTCTAAGATCTAGGGAAAACACTTATGTTTACCCAAGGGTTGAGCTTCTTAACCCATGGCAAATGCTTCCCTGCTCCCTATTCTTATTTTAGGAAGTATGTATTTATGTAATGTAGACCTGGACAGCTGTCTGCTGCGGTTTGAATATGTCCCCCGAGTCTGCCAAGGTCTGTGTGTTGGGAACTCGATTCCCAGTGTGGCAGTGTTGGGAGGTTGGACCTTCAGGAGGTGCTCAGGGCAAGAGGGCTCTACCCTCATCACATGGGTGGATCTCATTATTGCCAGAGTGGTTCATTAGTGCAGGAGTGGGTTCCTTATAAAAGGATAAGTTTGGCTCCCCTTTGTCTCTCTTTCCTTGCTTTCCGCCAGGGGATGGTACAGTAAGAAGGCCCTCACCAGATGCTGCCTCTAGAACTGTGAGCCGAGACATACCCATGTGTTATCTTTTTAAAGCAGCACAAAATGGGCTAAGAAAATATTTATCTCATGTTAATTGCTCATGATAGGTTACTGGGGAGGATATGCTTTTTAAGAATACTTATTTGGGGGCCGGTGCTGTGGCACGATGGGTAAAGCTGCCACCTGCTGTGCCAGCATCCCATATAGGCGCTGGTTTGAGTCTTGGCTGCTCCTCTGCTGATCCAGTTCTCTGCTGTGGCCTGGGAAAGCAGTAGAAGATGGCCCAAATCCTTGGACCCCTGCTCCCACGTGGGAGACCCAGGAGGAGCTCCAGGCTCCTGGCTTTGGATCGGCGTAGCTCTGGCCACTTGTGGCCATCTGGGAGTGAAGCAGCAGATGGAAGACCTCTCTCTCTGTCTCTTTGTAACTCTGCCTCTCAAATAAATAAATAAATAAATAAATCTTTTAAAAATACTTATTTGTTTATTAAATTTGAGAAACGCTGAGATCAATCTTTCTTCTGCTGGTTCACATCCTAAATACCTACAACAGCTGGGGCTGCGTCAGCCTGAAGTCAGATGCCCAGAACTCAGTCCAGGTCTTTCACGTGGGTGGCAGGAACTCAAACTTGAGCCATCACCACTACCTTCCAGGGTATGCATTAGCAGGAAACTGGATTGGCAGCAGGGTTGGGACATGAACACAGGTGTTCTCATATGTGGGTGACCCAAGGGATGTCTTTTTTTTTTTTACCTGTTTTTTTTGACAGGCAGAGTGGACAGTGAGAGAGAGAGACAAAGGTCTTCCTTTGCCGTTGGTTCACCCTCCAATGGCCGCGCTGATCCGAAGCCAGGAGCCAGGTGCTTCTCCTGGTCTCCCATGCGGATGCAGGACCCAAGGACTTGGGCCATCCTCCACTGCCTTCCTGGGCCATAGCAGAGAGCTGGCCTGGAAGAGGAGAGACCAGAACAGAATCCAGTGCCCTGACCGGGACTAGAACCCGGTGTGCTGGTGCCAGCCCCAAGTGATGTCTTAATTGCTGTGCCAAATGTGGGCCTAGAATGTGCTTTCAGGTAAGTGTAACTCATATATCATAAACTTAAAATATACAATTCAGTGATTCTTTAATTAAAATTTTTTCCCAAAGAAATCATTTATTTAATGAGTACAAATTTCATAAGTGTAATTTTAGGAATATAGTGATTCTTCCTATCATACCCACCCTCCCACTCCCACTCCTATCCCTCCTCCTTCTCCCTCTCCCATTCCCAGTCCCATTCTCCATTAAGGGAAACAAGGGCTATTCAAGTCATTGCTTCTCAAAATGTCAATATCACTTCTGCAGATTTCGTTTTAGGTGCTCTATTGGTTGTCACAAATCAGGGAGAATGGTATTTGTCCCTTTGGGACTGGCTTATTTCACTAAGTATGATGTTTTCCAGATTCATCAATTTTGTTGCAAATGACTGGATTTCATTTATTTTACTGCTGTGTAGTATTTCTTAATGTGCATATCTCATAATTTCTTTATCCAGTGTTCAGTTGATGGGCATCTAGGTTGATTCCATGTCTTAGCTATTGTGAACTGAGCTGCAGTGATTTTTAAAAAATATGCATTCGTTCATATTTGTTTGAAAGGCAGAGTGACAGGAAGGAATATATGGAGGGAGAAAGAGAAAGAGGTCTTCATCTACTGGTTCACTCCCTAAATGCTCCACAAAAGCCAGGACTGGGTGATCTCCATCAGGATCTCCATCTAGGATCTCCATCAGGGTCTCCCACATGGGTAGCAGGGATCCAAGTACTTGGGTCATCATCCCGAGTTTGCTGCCCAGGCACATTAGCAAGAAATTTTATTGGGAGGTGGAGGCTGGACTCTGGTGTGGAATGTATGTGTCCCAAGCAGAGGCTTAACCCACTGCAGCACAATCCCTGTGGTGTTGAATATTTCAGAGTCTTACATTCACCACCACTATCTAATTTCAGAACATTTTCATCACCTGAAAAAAAATTCCACATCCTTAAGTAATCAGTCCTCCCTCCAGTCCTTGGAAACCACTAATGCACATTCCGGCTCTCTGGATTTGCCTGTTCTGGACATTTCGTGTAAGTGGAATCATATAATATGCCAGACATTTGCTGCCAAGTTCCTTTAGCATGATGTCTGCAAGGCCCATCCACACTGTAGCAAACATCAGTAACTCCTTTTTATTGCCAAATAATGTTCCCCCATTGTGTGGCTATGCCACATTTCTGTTTGTCCACTCACCAGGTGATGGACATCTGGGATGTTTCCACTCACTGGGCATCATCATTAATGCTGCTATGAACATTCGAGTACAATTTTCCTGTGAACACATCTCTTCCATTCTTTTTTTGGTGTGTACTCCAGAGTAGAAAATGACCATATATGGAAATTTTTTAACTTTCTCAGCAAACTGCAAATTGTCCTCTTTTGAAGTGGCACCATCTTGATGACCCCATTGAGAATGTCCAAGATTTTTCCAGTTTCTCTACATCCTCCCCAGCATGTGCTAAACTTTTCTGGACTTTTTAAAAACAGCATTCCTGATAGATATGGAGTGACATCTCACTGTGGTTCTGGCCTGCATTTCCCCAGTGACTAATGCTCTTGGGCGTCTTTTCTTATGCGTGTTGCTCATTTACTGATCTTTGCAGAAACGGCTGTGCAAATTCTTTGCCACAGGTCAGTGGGATTCAGATTGTTTCCCCCTCTGTTTTTCCACATTCTGGTTTGGATGCAACAGCAAGGGTTGCCTGTGTAATCATGAATGAAAGACCCAGGAAAGGCTGGATGTACTGCAGGGTGGCCTCCCGTGGATCCCTTAAAAGACAGAGCCACCCACTTGGGTTGTCCCACCCGGCCATGTGTGACTGTCCTGGAAGGACAGGGGCCCCTCTGGCTCTGACTAAGGAGCCGTTACTAGCAGGAAACAACAAGCAGAGATCGTTTCTCAGGAAATTTGGAGTCTGATGGAAGGATTTGATGGAAAGGGTCATAGGGTCAGGCCTGGGAAGGTCACAGTCACTCAGTAGGGGAGGAGCTGGGGAGGAGGAGGTTGCCCTAAGGCACGGGGGTCCTGTCCCAGCCATGCAGAGCTCTGGGCTAATGTGAGCCCGATGTGGGCCGCACTCTCCAGAATGGAGAAGGTGTTCTTCCTTCCAAGGGAATTCCCCCTTTGAAAGCATCGCTGCCTTGGTTGTACCTGTTTTGCCTCTTCCCTTTCCTTCTGATGGTAGCAGCTAAGCTGGTATGGCTGTTCTCTGGCTTATGGGATCCAGGAGAGGTCACACCAGTCCCCACTGGGCTCTTTGCTCCACTGAGAGCAGGTCTGAGACCAAGGTCCTGCCAGTGCACGAACACTTTCCAGGAAAAGGACACAAAGTGCGACGGCCGGTTCTGGAAGTCGTGCTCTGCGTCCCGAGAACCCCAGAGGACTGAGGCGAGCATTGCCCTATTCGGATGCCAGCCCGGCTGAGCCGGACGACAGACTCCTGGGTGAGGCGGGAGGATACAGGCCTGGCAGCACGCGAGGCCTCAAATGGCCCACGAGGGACCTGCTGAAAAGAGCAGAACCCTCGGCATTTTCTTTACAACTTTTCTGTAAATATGAAGCCATTCCAAAATAAAACCTGTCTTGAAAATATCAGCAAAAGATGTGATGAGACACTTCACACAAGAAGTGTGTGTGTACATGGATGCCCAGGACATGTGTTTGAAAGGGCTCAACCTCATTAATGCTACACTTTGGGTGTTTTATTTGCTGGATAGAAATCAAGCCTGCACCTCTTCGGGGAAGGGGAACCCCACCCCACCCTACCCCACCCCGCACTGGACTTAAACCCTGGCTCTCCACTGGGGGAGGGGTACTCAGTCTTTCACTGTGACTGTGCAGCCCAGGAGCAGGGGACAGTTAACTTTGTAGGGTGGTGGCTCCATTATGGCTGAGAGGCCTTGTTTGGAAAAGAAAAGAGAAGGTGCTGGATGACCAGCGGGGGTGAGATGGCCTCAGAGGCTTGTCACTTGAGTGTGATGACCTCATAAGGGTGGGGACAGAGGCAGGGAGCCACGAGCTCCTGGAACAGATGACACATCACCCCGCATCCTGGCACTGAGCCCAGCCTGACGCCTGTGCGTCATCAGTCAAAATGTGTGTGGTGGGAGGAGAAAGGTGCTGAGCCAGTGACTCCTGGAGGCGTGAGCCCAGAGAAATCCTTCTAGTGGCTGTGCACTGGAGAGAGACGGCAGTGCCAGGACATGGGAAAGTTGGCCCTTAAACTAGAACCACACGTGGGAAGATGCCGAGCTCCTCCCAGCCTCTGGCCAGCGACTACTGGTTGGTAGAAGGCAAACAGGTCTGCTCCTGTTGTGTGCCACCTGCCCCACCCCCACGCCAGGACGTCTACGAAATGCCTGGCCAGTGTTTCTTTGTTCTTCTGGGAGTCAGATGGGTAATACTTTGGGTCCATTTCCACTTGAGGATACAAACACATCCTTTCAGCTACATCCTCCTTTCTCCTTCCAGGGCCCTGAGGATGCAGGGGTGAGAGCTTGGTTCCAAAATCACATGGAAATTGCTTTTGTTTCTGAAGGTTAGGAAAAAAAACCTGTCAAGGAGCCAAGTCGTCATCTCTAAAAAGGAAAGGTGAAATGGGCTGTGAGTCCTGTTTAATAATTCAGAGAGCAAACTGAGCCGACAAGAAGCTGGAGTGAGCTAGCAGCTAGACACACACCCTTCTCTTTTTATCAGCTTGCAAATGCCCTGGGTGGCAGCTGGTTGGGGAGAAACAGTCAGTGACCAATGGAGCTAAACCATTCACTCACCAGAACTGTCACGGCTGCCTGCTGTGCACCAGACAGAGCCCGCCAGTGATGGGAAGCACATGGGAACAAGGCAGTCCCTCTGCCTCACCACCCCAGAGCTTATGTGGTGCTTCTCAAACTTGAGTGTGCGTCGGACTCCCCCACACAGCTCGTTGCCACACAGGTTGCTGGGCCCTGCCTTTGGAGTTTCCAGTTCAGTGGGTCTAGAGTGACCCAAGACTTCGCATTGCTGAGAAGTTCCCAAAATGCTGAGGCTGCTGGCCCCAGGTCCTCCCTGGGGAGAGCTCCTGGGGTACATGCCCATTTCACTGAACCATTTCCACCTTTTGGCATAAGCAGTAGCTCACTGGTGTAAAATACAGGACATTAGGAACTATGGACTAAGTTGCTAGTAGATTGAGCTTACCAGCCCAGAGCCATGGCCGTCCCAGGCCCCATCCAGTGGAGGGAATCAACACCGAAGGCACACAGACCTCCAGGAGGCCACACAGAGGCCCTGGCATCAGCCCTGAGTCGGGGGCAAGAATGGCTTCGAGACAGCGTTGTTGAATTCTCTGTTTCGAAATAGAGGCCTTGTTTCACTGCCAGCCTCTATGCCTCTGGTGTCCAAGTTGGGCCTGGGGTGTGAGGTGGGCTTCCAAAATCTCATCCTCCCTCCATCTGGAGCCTCTGCCCGTCCCTTCCTGTCCTGTCTTATCTGCCCAAATAGCTCATTCCTCTCTCATGGTCACAGCTGGGGCAGGCAGATGGCTGGGCCCTGTGGCCTTTTCCACCTGGGCATGTGCAGAGGCATGGGCTGCTAATATGGGAATATGCCCAATGACAGATAATCATGTAAGGCAAAATCTGGCAAAATCACTTTCTATCTCTCTCATTTTTGTCTATTTGAATGGGAGAGAGAGAGAGAGAGAGAGAGAGAGAGAATATCTTCCATCTGCTAGTTCACCCCCCAAATGGCCACATTGGCAGGGGCTGGGCTAAGTCAGGCCAGGCCGAAGCTGGGAGCCAGGAGCTTCATGCGTGTCTCCCATGTGGGTGCAGGGGCCCAAGGACCTGGGCCATCCTCGCTGCTTTCCCAGGCAGTCATCTTCACTATCAATTTTGAGTGTTCATCATTCCCAAAGCCAACCCTGTACCCTTTTAGGCTGCCCGGCCGCTGTCCACTCCCTGGCCTCGGCCACCAAAAATCCACTTTCCCCCTCTTTAGTTTCATTGATTCTGGATGATTTTTATCAGTGGATTTATGCGATATGTGGTCTTTTGTGACGGGCTTTGAAGTTGCTGTTCAGAGGAAAATCAAGAGCCGGCGTTCAGGTCCACAAAACCATGGGCAGAAACGCGAGGTGGGGAGAGAGCATGGAGGTTGGCTGCTTGGCCTCAAAGCCTGGGTCATCTCGAGAGCCAGTCCCTCTGCATGAGGCTGTGGTGTGGAGTGGGCGGGGCCGGCACTGCCCTGGCACCTGCGGCTCAGGAGAGTGGAGCCTTGACAGTGAAGAGAAGGGCGCTTGCTTGGGTGAGAGTTGCCATGTTATGAACCAGGGTGGGGGGTGTGGGTGGCTGCTGCGGCCTTCAGAGCTGAGGCTGTGGGAGAGGTGTTTCCCCGGCTTCCTAGGCAGGGCTTTTGTCTGGGTGCCAGAGGTAACAGAGGCTAGCCAGGCCCTTCCTCCCTGAGGAGGTACGGATGCTGTCGGCCCCTTTGGTGACTCCTGCCCAGCCACAGACGTCCCTGCAGGCCCTGAATTGCCCGCTGCCCACCAGGGTCCCCGCTGCCTGGCAATGATCTGTGCTAAGGCAGAGGGTCCTTACCCACTGCACAGAGGCTAGTGGTCTTTGTTGCCCCCCGTGAGAACCCCATCCCCAGGGCAGCTTTCCTGTCTTTGTGGCACACTGCCCTCAGGAAAGCCCAGGGCCCAGGTCAGCGACTGACCCTCTGCCTTCTGGTGGCTGGCTGGAGGCTCTGGCCACGGCCACTTTTCCTGGCTCCAGTCTATGACAGCAGTGCCAGGAACCTGCCCAGAGGGAAGGAGGTCCCAAGGTTCCTGCTCTGCTTACCTCACCTGCTCGGGCCGAGGAACACCTCTACCCCGCCACCTTGGTGTGCTGGTGCTTTCACGACAGGTGCAGAACGGAGTTGGGGTCTTGAGCAAGGGTGGGGGCTGTGGGTCCTGCCCTCTGCTGTGCTGGACTTGGGGGTCCCAGGAGAAGGGCGTGGAGGAGGGAGGAGAAGGAAGATGTCCCTTCCTGAAGGGGGTCCAGGGAGATGTGAGTCTGGCATTCCAGGGGGAACAGTGCAGCTGCTAGAGAACCGTAACCACAGCTGCAGGGACAGACCCCAGCAGTGGGGGCCGCAGAGCTGGCTGAGAGCGTGGCTCAAGGCCTGTTGGGTCCCCTGGGCTGGGCTGGTGTGTGTGGTTTGGGAGGATCTTCTCAGTGGCAGTGTTGGCCCAAGGCTATCCACCCCCCAGTAAGCTCAAACGGCGGGGAGGCAGCCCCAGGAACTTGAAACAGGAGGCAGCAGGGCAACAGCAGCCAGAGTTCACAGCTCCACTGCAGGCCCTGGGCCCACTAGGTGGAGAGGCTGGCTGGCATGGATGCCAGGGGACCCGATCAGCTCCTCCCTGGCTCCGTTCACAGTCACCTGTAGGCGAAGAATGCAGCTGTTGCTAGTTCAGGCTGCCCCAGTGTGACCAGAACTGTAAACAGGGCTGGTCGGCCTGGCTGCCCCTGCCCCACCCCTGCCTGCCCTCCTGGATTTCTCAGATCCTTGTGTTTATAGCTCAGCTTACCTCCCTCTGCCAGCGCTGGGCTCCTCTGCCACTTACAGCCTCTTCTTCCCTTCCCCACAAAAGGAAACCTGCAACTGAGGGGCCAGACCTCCAGCTCCATGGAGCCAGGTGAGGGTGGCGTTCTCCTGCACTCAGATGCTGTCCCACGGGAGCCGGCTGGCCACACCCCCTCCCAGCGAGCTCAGACGTTCCCAAGCCTGCTCTGGGCTGACTCTGGAGTTCCCCTGTGAGCACAAAGTGCTCACAAAGCCCCTAAAGTGCCCCCTTTCCGAAGTCTGAAAAAGAAAGCCAGAAGGACCCATCTGAAGTCCTAGAGGTCAGAATGATGCCCATGGAACCTAGAGGGAGAGATGCCAGTGCCCATGCCCGTGCCATCTGTGATGGGTCTAGGATCCCAGGGTAGGAGTGAGCCTGGTGGGCCTCAGGACACCCTGGCTGTTTGTGGAGGCAGAAACCCTTTCCTGCAATTCTTTCTCTCCAAACCAATGCTCTTGAAAACCACCGAGACGCTACCTGGGTAGAAACCCTACCTGGGTGGAGGAGACCAGCCAGCTTTCCTGGGACCTGGATGTGCACGGGCCTCTGGCTCCTGGGGTAGCCCGACTCGCCCTTGCCTCTCAGGGCACGGCTCTGGGCCTCACCTTCCCATTTCCTTTAATCTGAATGTTGGGAAACATTGTTCAAGGCTTGGGAGTAGGACACAGCCATTGCTGCAGGCCCTTGTGCTGGGGTGGGGCACTGCCTAGCAGCCCTGCCCTCAGGGGATTATTTAAGATTTTTGGGGGTGTGCACCTTTGTCTAATTGGCTATGCTTGTTTTTAAAGTGATGCAAATAAAGGTCTGTTAGTCAAACTGCTAAGGTTTTATTTGATATAAAGTAATTTAGTAGTCTTACTATTTCCATATTCTTTCCATCCCCAGGGATGATAACTACTTCAGTGATGCCTACATTCTTTCCTTTTTTTTTTTTTTTTTAAAATTATGTTATTTGAGAGGCAGAGAGACAGAGGCAAAGAAATCTCCTATCTACTTGTTTTCTCCCCAAATGCCTATAACCGCTGGGGCTGAATAAAACTGATACCAGGAGCTTGGAACTCAATTTAGATCTCCCACATAGGGCAGGTACCCAAGGGCTTGAGCCGTCATCCACTGCCTCCCAGAGTACACAGTAGCAAGAAGCTGGAATCAGAAGTGGAGCCTGGACTTGAACTCGGGGGCTCTAATAATAGGGGATGTGATTGTCCTGAGCATCCTCTTCACCACTGTGCCAAACGCCCCCTCCTTTTTTTTTTTTTTTTTAAGTTTTATTTATTTATTTAAATGTAAGAGTTACAAAGGGAGAAGGAGAGACAGAGAGATTTTCCATCCAATGGTTCACTCCCAAGGTGGTTGCAACAGTCAGGGCTGGGCCAGGCCAAAGCCAGGAGCCATGAACTTCTTCCGGTTCTCCCACAGGGGTAGCAGGGTCCAAGCACTTAGGCCATCTTCTGCTGCTTTTCCCAGGCCATTAACAGGGAGCCAGATGGAAAGTGGAGTAGCCAGGGCTTGAACCTGTGCCCACATGGGATGCCAGTGCTGCAGGCAGTGGCTCCACCTGCTATGCCACAGTGCCGGCCGGCCCCCACCCCATGCCTTTTTTTTTAAAGATTTATTTATTTATTTATTTGACAGGCAGAGTTAGAGAGAGGCAGAGAGAGAGAGAGAGAGAGAGAGAGAGAGAGAGAGAGAGGTTTTCCATTCACTGGTTCACTTCCCAGATGGCCACAATGGCCAGAGCTGCGCTGATCCGAAGCCAGGAGCTTCTTCTGTGTCTCTCACACAGGTTCAGAGGCCCAAGGACTTGGGCCATCCTCCACTGCTTTCCCAGGCCATAGCAGAGAGCTGGCCTGGAAGTGGAGCAGCTGGGACTCAAGCTGGTGCGCATATGGGATACCAGCGCTTCAGGCAGTGGCCCCACCTGCTATATCACAGCGCCAGCCCCCACCCCATGCCTTTTAAAGCAGCTTTATTATTCTGCTGTTTTCCTCCTCTGTTCGTTAAATGCATATTTGCTGTATGTTCAATCTGTATTTGTATGAAAACCACCCTTGTCAATTTTAATTAAAAATGAGCATACAGCAAAATGTCTTCACATACAGTTCTGTAGGTTCCAGCCCTGAGTTGTGCAACTGCTGTCTCAGGATAGAATGCAGGTCCATCCTCACCAAAGCACTCCCTCTAGCCACCCCTGGAGAACTGCTTGGCTTTTTGACAACTGGTCTTTGATGGAGGCAGACAGCTGTCTGAAGCCAGGGCATTGCAGGTGTGCTGTCTTTATCAGTCCCCTCAGAGGCCTGTGGGTTCCCTCTCTGTCCCCCTCTGGCAGGGAGGGTGTGGGATGTCTGAGTGAGAGAGTCCCGATGCCCCTCTCACTTTCAGTGCCCCGAGGAAGCCCCTGAACCCTCAGTGTGCTCCGTGGTCATCTCTAGGAGTGGGGGTGGGGTAAATAACAGAACACGGCTCTCAAGCCAAATGTCCCTCAGCAGGGAGAGGGCAGCGTCTGGACTCGGCTTTGTGGGGAAGGGGACAGTGGGCGTGGGATGACAGGGGAGGGGGGCTGTGTGGCTCTCAGTGCCTGGGTGTCACTTTGCTCTCTCACAGTGATGTCCTCAGCAAGGGGGACCAGGAACACTGTGCATTTGAAGGACCGGCCTTGAGCAGAGGGAGAAACAAGGCCCCAGATCAAGCCCCTAAATAGAACATGGCCAGATGTTATATCTCCCCCCGCCCCACCCCAACACACGCACACTGTGATCCTGAGCTGTTAGTCACTGAGCACCCAGAGCCTGCACAGCTGCCCAGCAGGCTTCAGGTCTCCATAGGATTAAAGTCCATAATCCTCTCTCAGTGCCCTCCCTCCCTTGGACTGCAGTTTTAACCTTTTATGTGGCTTTACTGACGAGCAGTGAGGACAGGTTTTCTTGGGATGTGCTACATCTGACCAGATGCCCTTTCTCCCTCTCTGGAGGCTTCACATGCTATGTGGGGCCAGGTGTGTGAAGGGGCTGGGCAAGCACAGGACCTGTAGGGCTGGTTGCGGTGGCCCCAGCCGGGCTGCTGCCCTGGGAGCCCTCTGTCTCCGTGAAGCTGGGCGGCCAGCCTCCAGCCGATGCTAGCTGCTGCACGCGCTCTGGATTTGCAAGCTGTCTTTTCATCTGAGTGGGTGCCTGTAATTTTTAGTCTGCAAACCGTTGCACTCTTCAGAGGTGTGGGGTGGGGATAATCATTCTGCGAGGACAACATGTATAAACTGGGACTGTGGCAGGCAAATGGCACAGGACTGAACTGAACTGAACTGGGATCTCCTTCTACAGAGGGGCTGGTCTGCCTACCAGTGAGAGTATCTCTTGAATGCTAATGAGATGACTGGTGGGCCAGCGCCGTGGCTTAACAGGCTAATCCTCCACCTTGTGGCACACCGGGTTCTAGTCCCAGTCGGGGCGCCGGATTCTATCCCGGTTGCCCCTCTTCCAGGCCAGCTCTCTGCTATGGCCTGGGAGGGCAGTGGAGGATGGCCCAAGTCCTTGGGCCCTGCACCCGCATGGGAGACCAGGAGAAGCACCTGGCTCCTGGCTTCGGATCAGCGAGATGCGCCGGCCGCAGCGGCCATTGGAGGGTGAACCAACGGCAAAAAGGAAGACCTTTCTCTCTGTCTCTCTCTCTCACTGTCCACTTTGCCTGTCAAAAAAAAAAAAAAAAAAAAAAAAGATGACTGGTGACCAGGGGCCCTTAGATAGCTTCAGGAATTGGACTGGTCTCCAGAAAGACCAAGGCAGAATCATAGGGTGGAGCTTGTAGCTTAACCTTTGAGCTCTGGTGGGGATGGGAGAGGAGCTAGGTGTTCTGCCAATCACCCACGGCCACTGATGTCTGTTGTCAGGTATCAGACATATTTTTGTGATGGAGCCCCCACAAAACGCTCCACATCATGGGGCTCAGAGAGCTCCCAGAGTGCTGAGCCCATCAAGGTGCTGGAGGGTGGGGTACCTCCAGGGGTCTGGAGGCTCTGTGTCCCTTTCCACGCACCTTGTCTACATATTTCTTCCATTCAGCTGCTCCTGAACTATTTCCTTAGAATACATTGGTAAGAGTAAGTAGAGTACTTTTCTGAGTTTGGTGTGCTATTCTAGTTGAATTCTTGAGTCTGAGGAGGGGCTCACGGAAACCCCTAGTTTATAGCAAGTTGGTCAGAAATACAGGTGGCAGCCTGGGACATGAAGCTGGCCTCTGATGTGATGGCAGACTTGTGGGCCTGAGCTCCTAACCTATGAGTGTGTGCTTACTCCAGGAGTTAACACCAGCAGGGGATGGACTCCTAGGAGACCTAGTTGGTCTCCAAAGAGCTGGAAACTTAGTCCATTTTGTGCTGTTGTAACAGAGTACTTGAGAATAGATAATTTAATAAAGATGGAGATTGATTTCTTTCAGTTCTGGAGGTTGGGAAGTCTAAGATCAAGGGGCCCTCACCTGGCATCCTCCCATGGCTGCATCGTCCTGAGGCAGAAGGCAGCATGCTTGAGTCTGCATCGAGGACCCCCACCCCACCCCCATATCAACATTAATCTGCTCATGAGGGCGGAGCTTCCTGACCTGGTCACCTCCTAAAGGCCCCACCTCTAAACAGTGCCCCACACATGCACTTTGAGACACACCTTTAAACCACGGGAAAGGCCATCTTAGAGTGTCCTTGTATATCAATCCTAGAACATTATTCACAGAAATATTCAGTAAATACTGACACAGTTTAACCCAGTACAAATTTAGAGGGAGAAACTTCTTGGTTTAGTTCAAACACTTCATTGTAGGCTGGATTGTCTTGGGTTGTTAAATAACCTGTGTTGTGGCCGGCGCCGCAGCTCACTAGGCTAATCCTCCACCTAGCGGCACTGGCACACCGGGTTCTAGTCCCGGTCGGGGCACCGATCCTGTCCCGGTTGCCCCTCTTCCAGGCCAGCTCTCTGCTGTGGCTAGGGAGTGCAGTGGAGGATGGCCCAAGTGCTTGGGCCCTGCACCCCATGGGAGACCAGGAGAAGCACCTGGCTCCTGCCATTGGATCAGCGCGGTGCGCCGGCCGCAGCGCGCTACCGCGGCAGCCATTGGAGGGTGAACCAACGGCAAAAGGAAGACCTTTCTCTCTGTCTCTCTCTCACTGTCCACTCTGCCTGTCAAAAAATAAATAAATAAATAAATAACTGTGTTGTGAGTCAACACAAAGGCAGGGCAGGTGACCTGGGATGGGAATTGAACTCAGAGAGGCAGTCTGGGGTTGGGCTGGTGAGGATAAGCTGAGGGTAAGGGTTCTTATGTCACAGTTGTTTGACAGAGGCTCCTGGGACTGTGACTGTGTGCCAGGGAAAGCATACCAGGGTACTTCAGAAAGTTCATGGAAGGGGCTGGTGTGTGGCACAACAGGTTAAGGTGCCACTTCCAACGTGGGCATCCCATAGTGGACTGCTGTTTTGAATCCTGGCTGCTCCCCTTCTGATCCAGCTTCCTGCTAATGTGACTGGGGAGGTGTTGGATGACAACTTAAGTACCTGGGCCCTTGCCAACCATGTGGGGTACCTGGATGGAGTTCTAGGCTCCTGGCTTTGACCTGGTCCAGCCCTGGTCGTTGTGGCCATTTGGGGGAGTGAACCAGCAGATGGAAGATCAAACATGTGTACTCTCTCCCTGCTCCCCTGACTTTGAAATGAATAAATAAATAAATGATCCATATTGGTCTTCGTGCAAAACCTACCACCAGTTCATTGAAGCAAGAGAACAACCCCAAACGAAGTACTGCAAGGCTGGGTCTGCTGCTGAGGGGTTGAGGAAACACCATGGCCCTGCCAGGGGAAGAGGAGACCATGGGGCAGAGGCCTGGAGTCAGAGGTGTTTCTATTTGAGCTACAGTGGTGACTCATTCTCCTAGGATGCTGTGGCCAGGGAGAGAACATTGCACTGGGGGTGGGCATAGCATGGTTTTGGTGCCGGCTCTGTAAATCATTTAGTACGGGCAACCTTACCTGGGCTTGCGCAGGACAATCACAGCCATCACTAAGTAAACAACTCTGTTTCTCCTTACCTAGAAGACTCACATAGTTTCCAGGGTGAAAAGCAGGTGGGGCTCCGATCAATGTCTGGAATTTCAAGCACCTGTGACTCTGGATGTGCGGCATTTCTCTGCATTTTCACGGGGCCCTTTGCCCCTCAGTCGTAGCCACTCTGGGGGATTATTGCCCAGCTCTCTTTGACGTGAATTATTTGGGGTATGGCGTTTAGCCTAAATAAAGTCAGACAGTTATACTCTAGCATTTGTTCAAGGTTTATTCAGCTTCTTTTATGTGGTATAATAACACTTTATTCATTTCTCATGGTTCAATTCATGACTATTATAGTACACGTGCTGCCAAAGCAAACACAGTTCATAATTATTTTATACATGGCATCATGGATTGAGCCAGAGCACTGCCAGTTCCCCCTCCTTTGAAAATACGTTTGTTAATGATATTTGTTCTTTTAGAAACATTACATATTCACTGATAAAAAATTAATGATTGGGCAAAAGAAGAAAAGAAAAATCCCTCATCTTGGGGTGGGAGTTTGGTGCAGTGGTTAAGGTGCTGCCTGGGATGCCCACATCCCACACTGGAGTGCCTGGTTTGAGTCTGAACTCCTCCACTTCTGATGCAGCTTCCTGCTAGTGTGCACCCTTGGGTTCAAGTACTTCAGTCCTTGCCACTCACACAGGAGCCCCAAATGGAGCTCCTGGCTCCTGGCTTCGGCTTCGGCTTGGGCTAGCCCTGATGTTGTGTGTGTTGGAGGAGTAAATCAGCAGATGGAAGATCTTTCTCTCTCTGCGTTTCCAATAAAAAGAGAGAAAAAAGGGCCGGCGCTGTGGCACAGTAAGCTAATCCTTGGCCTGCGATGCCTCCATCCCATATGGGCTCCGGTTCTAGTCCCGGCTGCTCCTCTTCCAGTCCAGCTCTCTGCTGTGTCCTGGGAAAGCAATAGAAGATGGCCCAAATCTTTGGGCCCCTGCACCCACATGAGAGACCAGGAAGAAGCTCCTGGCTCCGGGCTCCTGGCTCCTGGCTTCAGATTGACACAGCTCCAGCCGTTGCAATCATTTGGAGAGTGAACCAATGGACAGAAGACCTTTTTCTTGTCTCTTCCTCTCACTGTTTGTAACTCTACCTCTCAAATAAATAAATAAAATCTTAAAAAATAAAAAGAAAAAAAAATCCCTAATCCCATTATTGGAGTTAATCACTACTTACAACTTTATTTAAATTCATCCAAATCATTTCTGTGTAGGTACATGTGGATTTGTGTAAGACACACACATCTATGGGAAAAAAACATGGTTGTGTCCATTTATCTCAGTCACTACATTGCTAGTTACTAATGTCTTTATTTTTAAAAAATACTTGTCTATTTTGTAACAATCTGTTCTTATTTATGATGACTATTCATTCAGTTCTATTCAGTTTATTTATATATATAAATATACATATATATATATATATAGGCTCTTCAAAAAGTCTGTGGGAAAATAGATTAAAAAGTATGTTTACATCAGTGCAGTTTTAAAATCCAAGCTTATGTTTTCATAATATGCATTTATGTGAACTTTTTGAAGATATCATGAATGCATTAATTTCAAATTTTTTGAACATATTTTTTAAAACATTTATTTGAAAGCCAGACTTACAGAGAGAGGGAAAGGGAGAAAGAGTGAGAAAGAGATCTTCAATCCATTGGTTCACTTCCCAGATAGTTGCAATGGCCAGGGCTGGGCCAGGCTGAAGCCAGGAGGCAAGAACTTTTTCTGGGTCTCCCACATGCATACAGGGGCCCAAGTACTTGGGCTATCTTCTGCTGTTTTTTCTAGGCTATTAGCAGGAGGTTGGATCAGAAATGGAGCAGCCAGGACATGAACTGGAGACCCGTATGGGATGCCAGTGTCCCAGGCAGAAGCTTTACTTACTAACCCACAGCACCAGTCCCATTTTTGGCATACAAATTTAAAAAAATATTTTATAGTTTTTTCCAAGTTGTCCTGTAAGACAAGTTCTCTTTCTTCCTTTCCTTTCCTTTCCTTTCCTTTCCTTTCCTTTCCTTTCCTTTCCTTTCCTTTCCTTTCCTTTCCTTTCCTTGACATAGACAAAGAGCTCTCATACATTGCTTCCTTGCCTGGAGCTGGGAAATCGATGTGGGTCTTCCACATGAGTGGCAGGGATCCAACTGCTTGAGCCATCACCTGCTACTCCTGAGGGTGTGCATGAGCAGCAAGCTGGAATTGGGAATGGAGCCGGGACTTGAACTCAGGCACTCTGATACAGGATACAGGCACCCAGTCAGTGCTCAATCACTCGACCAAATGCCTACCTATTTGTACTTTTTTTTTCCAGTCTCTTCAAGATTGTCAATTATCTCTAGTTGCATTAGTGTAAATTCTAGTAAGGGTATCCAAAAACTGCCTTGGGTACTGTTGGTCTTCCTTACAGATGTTGTCGTTCTTGTCTGTGTCATCTCGTCTGTCGCTCCTGTGTGCTCTGGCTTTGCAGGGAGGATCTGCTGCATCTGCATTGTCTTATGGGACAAGGCAGTGACTGAGCCTGACCGTAGGCAGCCGGACCAGCCCTGCTGACTCTGGGCGATGCACCAGGGCACCCTGCTCCTCCCCAGGACTTGTCCCCAGCTCCCTCCTCAGCTGCTGGCCTCTTTGTGCCAGGCTGAGAGGTACTGGTGGCATTTCTCCACATTGTGTCCCCTCACCGGCCCTCCTTCAGTTTCAGTGGGCAGAAATAGCTCACATCCACTCTGGGGTCCTGTTTCCTTCCTCTTGATGCTTTGCCAGGCTTAAGGTAGAAGGCTGTGTTTGGTTGCCTCTGGTGAAGTCTTGACTTTTTTTTTTTTCCTAGAAAAAAAATACCCCACTTCTGGATCACTTTGTGATGTGCTGCCTAGAGGAGGTTGCATGACCTGGCCTTACCTGTGCCACCTTTACCCAAGTCCAGGCAGCTGCAGCTGCCGAAGCTCACACAGCTGCTGGGTTCTCCTGGCTGTTGATACTGCACAGGGTGGTTGTGCCCCCTGACAGCAGGCCCTTCATAGCATCTCTCTAAGGCCTTGCAAACCCTGGTTTCAGGGTGGATTAAAAAAAAAAAGGTTTATTTATTTGAAAGACAGAGTTAGAGAGAGGGAAGGAGAGACAGAGATCTTCCATCTGTTGGTTCACTCTCCTAATGGGGCTAGGTCAGGCCAAAGCCAGGAGCCATGAGCTTTATTCATCTGGGTCTCCCATGGGGGTGCAGGCCATCTTCCACTGCTTTCCCAGGCCATTATCAGGGAGCTGGATTGGAAGTGGAGCAGCCGGGACTTGAACTGGTACCCATTTGGGATGGATGGTGCATTACAGGCAGCAGCTTAACCTGCTACACCACAGTGCTGGCCCCTCAAGGTGCAGGGATTGGGATGCCACCGACACACACACATTCCATAATGGAGTGTCTATGCTCAAGTCCAGCAGCTGATGGCTTGGGCTGGTGGGTCCCTGGCACCCACCTGGGGGATTTGGATTGGGTTCAAGGCTCAGGCCTGGCTTCAGCCTGGCCCAGGCCTGGCTCTTGTGTGCCTTGGGGAGAACAGTACATAGAGGTGCATTCTCTCTTCTCTTTCTCTGCCTTTCAAATAATTTTTTTAAAGATTTATTTTATTTATCTGAAAGACAGAGTTACAGATGGGGGGGGGAGGGAAAGAGAGAGAGAGAGAGAGAGATCTTCCATCTGCTGGTTTACTCCCCAGATAGCCCCAACGGCCGGAGCTGTGCCGATCCGAAGCCAGGGACCAGGAGCTTCTTCCAGGTCTTCCACGCAGGTGCAGGGGCCCAAGGACTTGGGCCATCTTCTACTGCTTTCCCAGGCCACAGCAGAGAGCTGGATCAGAAGTGGAGCAGCTGGGTCTCAACCAGTGCCCAAATGGGATGCTGGCAGTGCAGGTGACATCTTTACCCACTATACCACAGCGCTGGCCCCTCAAATAATTTTTTAAAAAGAACAAAACCACCTTGTTTCTTCATCTGTGAAATGAATGTTTCATATGGCATTGGCCAATGTTGAAACATCACTAACTCTAAAATGAGAGTATTCTCCCTCCCCACATCACAGAGGGAGCTGCTTTCTCCAGGGAGGTGTTTCTGAACATTACCCAGGCATAGCTCCTGAAAGCTCCTCCCACTCAGGTCTTTTCATCTTTTTTTAAAAAAATTTATTTATTTTATTCAAAAGGCAGAGTTACAGAGAGAGGGAGAGACAGAGATCTTCTATCCACTGGTTCACTCCCCAGGTGACTGCATCAGCTAGGGCTGGGCCAAGCCAAAGCCAAGAGCCAGACTTTTTGAGTCACCCACATGGGTGCAGGGGCCCAAGTCCTTGGGCCTTCTTCTGGTGCTTTCCCGGGCACCTTAGCAGGGAGCTGGATAGGAAGTGGGGTAGGCAGGACTCAAACTGATGCCCATATGGGATGTGACACTGCAGGCAGGGTTTAATCCACTGTTCCACAGCGCCGGCCCCAGGCTTCCTCATGTTGCTGCCGTGGTTCTGCCTCTAGCTTGTGGGATCAGGGACTTAGTGACTCTGCCAGGCCCTGGGAAGAGAACATTGCCCTCCCCACTCCCATCTGACCACAGGCCCAATGAGCCAGGCGGCACAGAACATAGCTGTGGAGAGAGCTTCCTGTCTGCCTGCAGCGGGGAGCATTGTGCCACCCAGAGGCCGCATGGGGCCGGGGCTGCTTCTGTCTGCCCACAGCAGTCTCCAGCCCCTGCCTCCATGGAGAGAGGAGGGAACCCACCTTCCTCAGGTCTCAGAGCCTTTCCTGGCCTGCTCCTGCATGGGGTGGGGTGTTGGGGCGGGGGGAAGGACTCCCTGTTTGTTGGAGTGAGCTCGTCTTCCTCCCCGCCGGACTTGAACGTGTGGTCTGTCCCCCTTGCCTCAGGGTAGGTTGCCACAGTAGTCGTGGGTCACAGTGTTTTGGTTTAAGAGCCATGTCTGCCCAGGCAGCCCCGTTCCCTCCGGGGCCCTGTCGCAGCCTGGGGTGAGACGAGTCGGGTCTCGGTCACCTGGTAACTCGGTCTATAGGAACAGGTGTTGGCCAACCCAACTTCCACATCACCTGGACACCAATGGGACAGCCTACACCCAGATTTAAGGAAAATGGACATCTTTGGAAGATGTGTCCCAGCTGTCAGGGTAGTTTTGCCCCGCCCCCAGTCACAGTTCCCTCACCACCTCCACTCGGGATCACCCTTCTCCCTGTCGGCTGCCAAGTGCTCCTTGAAGTGCTCAGGGTGTGAGTGCCTGGTGGCTGGCATTGCAAAGGCTGTTCCTGTGATAAGGCTGGTTTCTGGAGGCTTCTCTGTGGTTAGGACAAGCCCTGCCCCCACTCCCTGGTTGGACAAGAAGACTTGGAAACTCCTATTCTCGCCTGCTGATGTGACATCTGTCAATTGTATGTGTGATTAGACCACCATGCTTTTTTTTTTTTTTTTTTTTTTTTGACAGGCAGAGTGGACAGTGAGAGAGAGAGACAGAGAGAAAGGTCTTCCTTTTGCCGTTGGTTCACCCTCCAATGGCCGCTGCGGTAGCGCGCTGCGGCCGGCGCACCGCGCTGTTCCGATGGCAGGAGCCAGGTGCTTCTCCTGGTCTCCCATGGGGTGCAGGACCCAAGGACTTGGGCCATCCTCCACTGCACTCCCTAGCCACAGCAGAGAGCTGGCCTGGAAGAGGGGCAACCGGGACAGGATCGGTGCCCCGACCGGGACTAGAACCCGGTGTGCCGGCGCCGCAAGGCGGAGGATTAGCCTGTTGAGCCACGGCGCCAGCCGACCACCATGCTTTTCTCACCTGCTTATAGGCTCTCCTAACTATATAAGAAAGCTGGGAGCAGAGGTGGGCATTTGGCAATGTGCTGTGGACTCCCACGTCCCATATTGGAGTGCCTGGGTTCCACCTCCTCTTCCAGCTTCCTGTTGATGCACAGGTGATGGCTGGGGGCAGCAGGTGGTGGCTGGCTCAAGTACTTGAGTTCCTGCTACCCACATAGCAGACTTAGATTGAGTTCCAAGCTCCTAGTCTAGGCTTGACTTTTTGCAGGCGTTTGGAGAGTGAACAACTAGATGGAAGATCTTTCTGTCTGTCCCTCTGCCTTTCAAATAAGAGGAAAATAAGTTTTCAACAGGCAGGCTCCAGATCAACCAAGATGTTAATTACCTGTCACTACCTCGCCTCACACACCTGCTGGGACAGATTGCCCAGGAGGACTGTCTCCTCTTGTTGCCCTGGAGAGGCTGCTGGCTGTCACTGACCTCTGTTCTGGGCAGAGAAAGAAGCCAAATACCTGAAGCTGTGTCGTAATGCAATGACTCAGACCTTGATCTGGAATCGAGAGTCACAGAGAATGGGGGAGAGTTGTGGAGTCATCGCCATGAATGGGGTCAGACGCTTCTCCATCTGGCCAGAAAATTGCCCTTCTAGGGGAGCATGGCTCTGGGCCAGGTCCTCGCTTTCTCCTTGCCTCTCTCGTGTGGGTCGGAGGTTCTGCAGCACAGACCTTGGGCAGGTGAGCAAAGTGGCGGTTGGGTCACACACACAGATGCCAGGCAGGAAGGTGAGAATTGGAGCAGCCATCTTATCATGCAGCAAGGAAGAGGGGACAGTCCCTGTCCACACAGAGGCCTCCAGAGGCCAGCCTTATCTCAGGCCCTGCTTTCAAACCCGTGGGCCAGCCCCCAGTGCACTCCAGTTTTTGCAAATATCATGACCTTTGCTTGATAAAAGCCTGGGAAGAAGCCAGGGGCAGGCGTTCCCACTTTGAAGTGCTTCACAAACAACATGGCATCTTCAGTACACGGAGGTGACGCTGCCACCTGAGTCATTTTTTCCGGAGGTGGTGAGGGAGAAGGCAGCCAGCTGGCGTTGAGGACAGAGCCCAGGATTCAGTCTCAGTCAGGTGTGGGCCAACCACATGGACGGCAGCTGTTGGCAACCTCGTCCCCTTGCAGCACAGCCGTCATCTGTAATGTGGGAGATGGAGAGGAGAGTGGCCCAGGCCTGGCTTCTTGCACAAGGGGTGCACGCCCCTGCCATGGGCTCAGCAGGCAGGCTGTATCGGGGAAATACACTGCAGGGGTGTTGGATCCGAGCTACTTCATGGTCGGTGTGAATCTAGGCAAGTTGCTTAGCCTGGCTGGACCTCAGTTCCCTCAGCCACCCTGCGCCTGATGCCCTGGCGAGGCAGATGTGTCTCGATGGGGCTGTGTGGGAAGTGCCGGGGAAGCCGTGTAGTCAGCTCTCCCAATGCTATCTAAGGGAACGGCCTCTTGCGCGGATTATTTGCAGGGCCAGGCACACGGGGGCCTCCACAAGCCCATCCCCTCAGCTACTGCCAGTTGTCCTGGACTAAGGGCTGGCTTCCTCGGACACTCAGTTTCCCCACCTCAGTGCAGGCCGGAAGTGTGGTGGAGGCAGGCGGGGGCCTCCCAGACTCTGCTCCCTGGCATGGCTGGCCACGTCCCAGCTCTGTGGAAGAGAGAAGTTGGTTAAGCCTCAGCCTGTTTGTATTTCAGGTAAACAGGGGGGGAAGAAAAAACTTTGTCTTCTGCTCCCCGTGGTCCTCACCAGGCAGATGACCTCCCCCCACCCCGCGCCCTTGGAGTGGGCCAGGGCACCTGAGGTCACCGGGTGCTGGGGCATCTCCTGAGCAGTGGGTTCATTCACCACGGTCCTTGGTGAGGGCCGGAGGCTGCCCGTGTCTCCCCTGCCCTTGCTGACAGAAGCACGCCTTGCCGTCCTGGTCTCAGGTTCAGCATTAGTCCCGGGAGTCACCACAGCCTTCAGGAGTAACACTAGCTCTTCTCAGGAAGTCAGGGGCAGCCTGCAAGGAACTTCCTCAGCTTGGCTGCTTTGTCATTCCCCTGTCTGTTTGCCTGGGAGCGAGGGCTGCAAGAATGGCCGAGGGGGTTACCTAGGAGTGGCCGAGAAAGGGAAGGCCACGTGCTGACAGAGTCCCGAGCACTTGCGGGTTTCTCCGTGGGTGGTGGGACAGCTGTCTGAGGAGAGGGTGGGGCGCTAGCCCTGACCTGCTGGGAGGAAGCAAGGAGGTGTGGAGCTGAGAGGGTGGGCCTGGGCGTGTCTGTGTCCGCGTTTCCCAGGTATCCAAGCTGAGAAGGAGACAGCAGCCGCCAGGCTTACATAGCTCCCGTGGGATCAGTCTCAGAGATTAGCTTGAGAGGCCCTTTATCTTGGGATCAGAGAGTTAGCAAAGCTGTTGGTGCACAGGAATAACAAAAATGTAGAGTGGGTAACCACAAGGATGGCCGCGCTTCGCTGAGGGTTTGCTCTGGGCCCTGCCTCGTCTCCTCTCCAGCTCGCAGGGAGCCTGGGCGGTGGCGCTATGGTGTTCTTCCCCCTTTAGATGAGGGTTAGGAAGTGATCTCCTTGAAGGGTGCTGCATGCCAGGTGCTGTGCTGGGTGCTTTCCCAGGTGCTATCTCCTGGAATCCTCAGAGGAGCGCCAGGGGCACAGGCTCTGTTCTCTGTGTGTCACAGCTGAGCCGGGCTAGGCGGGCTAGTCTGCACCTGTCGGCCTGTGCCACACAGCTGGGTATGTCCGCCCTCCGACTGGCTGGAAGGCTGGCGAAGAACCAGCCCTGCTCCCCCCAGGACTATGCCAGACCCCTGTGGACCTCTGCACTGCTCGGGGGTGAAACCTTTTCATGGCTGGCTCTCTCACCATCCAATCCCTAAGCAGGTCTCAGAGGAAGGAAGGAAGAGGGGAGCAGCCAGCCAGAGCAGGTGTGCCTACCATATTTATGTGTGTGGTCTCCTCACTCTGCACCTACGCTGGGGGTGTCTGTGCATGGCGGTTATAGACCAAGGAGGTAAACACACAGCACAGCACAGCCTGGCGCTGTTCATGCTTGCACGTCTCTGTGAGGCAGAAACCATCCCCTCTCAACAGAAGCAGGAACACAGATGGAGGGGGAGTGATTGTGGCTGGGCACATAGCCAGTGGTGGACAAACCAGGTTTGAACCCTAGCCTGGTGGACCCCGAAGCTCCTGAGATTGCCTCCCAGTAATGAGTAGTGTTCACCTTGAGAGATGCCAACAGAGAAGGGGCAAGTTTGTGTCTCATACAACTTAAAAGCTGGCGGCATTTTAGATGTAGAAGATGGGATCATTCTAGTATCTCATAACATCGTGAAAATCACATGAGTTCTTTTGGGTAAAGCACTTTGAGCAGTGCATGACACGTGGAAAGCATGAGTGAATACATTGTTATTGTCATTGTTGCCTTGGAAACCTCTTCACTTTACATGGGCTCAGAGTGGCCTGGGGTTATGCCCGAGGTCAGAGAGAGGAGCAGAATGGACTCCAAGTAGCCACTCTGGGAAAGACGATGTGGCATATGGGATTACAATGAGTGATGTAGACTGTTATATATCTTGTCACCAAAAGCATGTACTCCCAATTTTTTTATTAAATAAACAAATTAAATTAAGGATAGTTATAGATTTACAGAATTTTTGCAAAGATAGATTTCCCATATACCCTGCAACCAGTTTCCTCTTTTACTAACATTTTACATTAGGATGGTATATTCGTCCCAATTAATGAGCCAGAGTGGACACATTATTATTAACTAACGTCCATATTCCTTTCATATTCCCTTGTTTTTGGCCTACGCTCCCTTTGTTTTGGGCTTCCACCCAAGACACAAGGCATTCAGTTGTCATATCTCCTTAGGCTCCTCTTGGCTGTGCCAGGGTCTGAGACTTTCCTTGCTTTTGATGACCTTGACAGCTTTGAGTACTGGACAGGTATTTTGTAGACTGGCCCTCAATGGAGAAGTGTCTGAAGTCTGCTCCTGAGACTGGGATGTGGAGTTATGGGGAGGAAGACCACAGAGCTACAGTGTCATGTCATGGTGTCACTTCAGCATGACTCAGCACTGTGGATACTGACCTTGACCTTGTAATGGACGTGATGTTTGTCAGGTTTCCTCACTGTAAAATTACTGCCTTCCCCCTGCCCCTCCCATGCTGTACACTTTGGAATGAAGTCCCTGGGCACTGCCTACACTTAGGAACTGAAGAGTTATGCTCTCCTCCTTAAAGCCCGGGCATCTACTTAAGTTCTTTGGAATTCTCCCGCACAGGCAGATTTGTCAATGCAGTATATGCACTTTAAAATATATACTTATAAGTAACTTTATAATTAGCTAATAGTTTAAGTCCCATTATATACTTAGACTGAGGTTCATTCTTATAAATTAAAATACGTCTGTGAGAGTCTTCTTGACGATTTATATCTTTTTTAATTTTAATTTTTTTTTTTATTTTTTTGACAGGCAGAGTGGACAGTGAGAGAGAGAGAGACAGAGAGAAAGGTCTTCCTTTTGCCGTTGGTTCACCCTCCAATGGCCGCCGCGGTAGCGCGCTGCGGCCGGCGCACCGCGCTGATCCGATGGCAGGAGCCAGGTGCTTCTCCTGGTCTCCCATGGGGTGCAGGGCCCGAGCACTTGGGCCATCCTCCACTGCACTCCCTGGCCACAGCAGAGAGCTGGCCTGGAAGAGGGGCAACCGGGACAGGATCGGTGCCCCGACCGGGACTAGAACCCGGTGTGCCGGCGCCGCAAGGCGAAGGATTAGCCTAGTGAGCTGCGGCGCCGGCCTGATTTATATCTTTTGTAGCTGAGGTCTTGTGGAGTCTGATTAGGGCATCGTGTTCTTTAACAACTGACAGAGCTAGCTTTTATTAAGCATTTACTTCATGCTGGTGCTCTTCCAAAAGTGAGACTGCATTAACTTGTTTAATTGCACAAGTGCCTTCTCAGGCAGGAACTGTTATTATCCCCATTTTACAGATGAGGAAACAGAGGCCCATGGGGTCAACGATCGCCCACACAGCCAGGAAGTCACAGAGCTCAGGGAGAGCCAGGCAGTTCGGCTTCTGTAGCAGCAATGCCCTGGCTCGGCCTCAGTGCCCTAAACATAGGCTGCTCTGATTTCTACAAGGGTGACAAGACTGCCATTATGCTAGGAGGCAAGGCTGTTGTGAGCAGAGTCGGAGTGTGGGCTGCCACCTTCCAGGTGTTTCCCCGAGA